>NW_024871158.1:1467500-2067500 GCF_019054845.1 Dipodomys spectabilis | reverse complement strand
GTGGCTGATAGATATAGATATAGGTTTAGATATAGATATGGATATAGATATAGATACAGATAGATAGATTAATAGATGTGTAGTTTGCAATATATATGAGAGAGAGACAGTGTGATGATATTAGATTATACATATTATGAATTATTATTAAATTATGCCTCCATTTAATGAAGTTTCATTGTTGAATACTTATTAAAGCATTAATGTAAAAGTAGTCAGTAGTCTTTAATTGGGAGAATCATAAAAAAACAGCTAGAATGGAAGACATAATCCAATATTTTTGTGTGGCCTTCTATAAAACAATCATGAACTAACTGCAAATTCAATTGTTACTTTTATAATATTCCATTAAACATTCACATGAATAGGAAAGACTGTCTCAAAATCTCCCTCCATTTGTGGGTGGCAGTCCTGCCATTGGAACTCCAGGCCTGGGTAGTTTACTGCAAAATGCAAACCATTAGGATGACATTGTGAAGATTGCAGTTTGTCACAATGAAAAAAAGAAAAAAAGAAAAGAAAGCCAGGTGTCATTTGTTCCTGCCTGTAATCCTAGCTCATCAGGAGTATGGGAGGTAGAGAATGCCAGTTTGAATTCAGCCAGGACAGGAAAGTCCACACACTCTTATTTCTGAGGGATCAAAGTAATAAAAACTCGCCATGAGTGGGGCTGTGGCTCAAGGAAAGAGCACTACCCTTGAGCAAAAGGAGCTCAGGGACAGTGCCTAGGCTCACAGTACAACCCCTGGACCTGCCAAAAAAAAAAAGCAAAATAAAAAACAAGTAACTCCATGTTTCCCCATGCATGTATGCATGCATTTCTAACGGTAAAGAGTCCCTATGATGAAAGGCATCCAGCTAGAAAATTTGCTTTGAATAGAATGATTTCATAGCACAGACCATGCTTTCAAGACAGTGCATGTTCTGGGGCTTACCTCACTGTTCCCAGTGTAGCCTGAGGTTTTCTGCACACCCCAGGGTACTGGAGGAAGTCTGCCTCATTGTTGGAACAAGCCAACAAAAGGCCTCACTCCAGTACAGCTGTGTAACAAAAAACTCCATCCAGGCAAACTAGTGAGGAGGAGTGTAGGCAGGCTCTAAAGGCCAGGAGAAAAAGGCTGCTTTGTACCCCAAGCTATCTCTCTCCCCAGTGCTGTTTTGACAGGAAGCCTTCATTTGTGCCACCTCCCGTGGCAGGCCAAGTTCCCTGCATTTATCCTGTCTTTGTTAGACTATGTTCCAGTGTTGAAATAACCTACTACAATTATGTCAAGGGTCTTTTTGGCAGAAAACAAGGGAGCGGAACCTAATGAAATGATTCATTATTGGCAACGGTGGCTTCCTTGGTTTCTGGAAGCTTGCTAAATCTAAGCAATAAAATTGTGTAATATCACAATGCTCCCTGTCATTTAGGGCTGCTGATGCTCATCAGGTTTTGAAACCTTTGACTTCTCCTAGTTGGGCCCCAGGTGGCTAGGTTTTGGGGTTGAACAGAGGGCCTGGGTGCTGACCACGAGCTCAGAATAGAAGCTCAGTGCTTTACCATTTGGTGTCATACCTTCACTTCTGGTATCTTTATTTGTGTGTGTGTGTGTATGTGTGTGTGTGTGTGTGTGTATGTCTGCGTGTGAATGTATGTGTGTGCATACACTTGTCTTGGATCTTGAACTCAGGACCTGAACACTGGACCTGAGTTTCTCCGGTACAAAGATAGCATTCTATCACTTAAGACACACAGCCACTTCAGGCTTTTTCCTAGTATGTGATACTAAGGAATCAAACCCAGGGATTCATACAGACAAAGCACTCTACACCTAAGAAACATTCGCAGCACTCCACTTCAGGAGGTTTTTGGTAGTTCACTGGAAAGAAGCCTCTCAAGCAATTTCCTGCCCAGCCTGGCTTTGGACTGTGATCCTCAACTCTCAGGCTCCTGAGTAGCTAGGATGACAGGTGCGAGTCACCGGCGCCAAGCTTTCAGTTCAAGTTTCTAAGTGGTGAAAAGAAGATAATAGTCTCATGGGACCTTTTGTGTCAGGGATAGTTTGGAACTGATATAATCATATCTCAGCTTCCTGAGTAGGCAGGATGACAGATCTCAGCTACCGATACCTAGACTTTAACACTTCATTGCAAGGGGGTCCTTGGCTTCACATGGCAAGGGGCTAGCCATGAGCCCAACAGGGAAGGGTCAGGGGCTAGGCCCTGAGTTCAAGGTTCATGACCGAGAAAAATAAACCCAAACAATTGTCTGCAAGAGACAACTCACTAGAGTTAGGTACAGACATAATTTGGGCCCTGACGTGGGGACATATCTGAGCCTCAAGTTTCTCTACAGCACAATCATCTGACTTGTGGAGCTCTTACAAGAACCAGATAAAAAACCTCATGAAGGACTCATCACATAGCTGTATCCTACACACTGTCATTAGAATTAGGGTGCTTTCATCAATATCACCATTCTTTCAGAAACATGTCACAAACCACACAAAGTTCACATCTAATGATTTAGAGGGTTTTTTTTGGGGGGGGGGAGGTGGAGTCAGCCACGGGGATTACATTGACAGCCTGGTTACTGTCCTAAGATCTTTTACTCAAGTCTAGGGCTCTACCACTTTGAACCACAGATCAGAGTTTCGCAGACTTCCTGCCAGTACTGGGTTTTAAACTAACCAGTGTCAGATCTCAGCCCCCAAGTATCTTGGATGACACGGATGAGCAAGCCAGCAGCATCTGGTTCTGTGCAGCTGGGTTGCAATTGTTTACCTCTGGCTAATTCAGGTGAGACAGCAGCTGTCTGCACCAGACTCCAGACTTGCTCTGTGATGAGGTATTTTCAGTGATATCCTTATATAATTGCAGTCAGAACATTCTATCATTTTGGTGCCATTCCTGGGTCTTGAGTAAGAGTCTTGACACACAGTCTCTAAGCTATTATGCTCAGCTAGTGCTCAGCTGCTTGAGCAACAGCACGACTTCCAGATTTATCTATGCACACAGTAGTGAGGAATCGACCATAGGACTTTGCATGTACTAGGCGAGCACTCTACCACTGAGCCCCAGTAGTGACAAGTGCATATACAGATAAATGTGTACATTGGTAGATAGATAGATAGATAGATAGATAGATAGACAGACAGACAGACAGACAGACAGACAGACAGACAGACAGACAGACAGATAGATAGATAGATAGATAGATAGATAGATAGATAGATAGATAGATAGATAGATAGATAGATAGATAGATAGATAGATAGATAGATAGACAGACAGATAGATAGATAGATCGATAGATAGATAGAGGTAGATGCATCAAACAAGAGATAGATGTCTGTATACTATGAAATTGCATATACAATATTACTACCAATTATTGGCAATTAAATTATTCCTTGCTTTTTTAACTATCATGGTTGAATACATAATAGAGGATTAATTGAAAATTAGTCAATGTAGTATAATTGTTGTATATAATTTTACAATATAATCATACACTAACTACTAATTTGTTACTTTTGTAACATTCCATTTGTATGGATATATATGGGAATGGGTTTCTTAGAATCTCTGCCATTCATTAGTGGCAAACCCAGGATTCGACCTCCAGAACTAAGTTGCCAGTTTCGGTATGGCTTCCTTAATAGCCTGCCAAACATCAGCAATGCAAGGTCATGTACATTTTCTGGGACTTGTCATTTAGACCCAGGATGGTCACAATACAAAGGAAAAAAAAAGTAAAACCACATTCTTGAACTTCTCAGTTTTATGCTTCTCCTTTTTATTTTTAATTCAGAGTAGTTCTCAAGGCCTGAATTGAAGCCCCAGCACTGGAAAAAGGAATATTAATATATGAGATCTATTTACATACATGGGTTTACTGTGTATGATGCTTATTACCCTTATTTATTTAGTATTATTACACATAAAACATTTCTTTTATTACATCATATCACATAGGACATATCCGCATATGGATTATGCTTCATACTGAGACCCAGAACTTTCTCAGAGAAGGAAGAAATAAATATGTCAAAATTGGCTTCTTAATCCACGAATAAATTTTTGGCCATGCTGGGATTTCAACACACAGCCTTCAGTGGCCAATCCATAAATGAGGTCAGTCTTAGCACACCAGCCTCCGGCAAACTGAGTTGCCAGGAGTTCTGAGGACCTGTGATCAAGCCATAGGAGTGCCTGATACATAGATAGATAGATAGATAGATAGATAGATAGATAGATAGATAGATAGATAGATAGATAGATAGATAGATAGATAGATAATGTAGATATATATATGCATACAGAGAGATGGAATGTGAGGATATTAAATTATATATGTATATATATATATAATTACCAATTATTCATTACTAAATAGTGCCTCCATTAATGAAGTGTCACAGTTGAATACTTATAAAAGCATTAATTAAAAATTAGTCAATAGCCTTCCATTAGGGGAATTATACCATCGTGCTGGAATGGAAGATATAAATCCAATAATTTTTATGTGGCATTCTAAAATAGAATCATGGATTAACTGCAAGTTTATTACTTTGATAATATTCCATTAGCATTCCCATGAATAGGAAGGATCTCCTTCCATTCGTGCGTGGCAGTCCTATCAATTGAACTCTAGGCCTGGGTAGTTTACTTTGAATGCAAACCATTGGAATGACACCATGAAGATTTCAGATTGTTACAATTATATAAAATAACAAGAAGCAAAGTAACCCAGGAGGCATGGGCTCCTGGATGTAATACTAGTTCTTCAGGAGGCTGAGATGTAGAGAATGCCAATTTGAATTCAGCGGGTGCAGGAAAGTCTGTGAGACTCTTATTTCTAATATATCACAAGAAAAAAATGAATAAAGCTGTGGCTTAAGGGCAGAGCACTACCCTTGAACAAAAGGAGCTCAGGGACAGGGCCTAGGCTCATAGTATAAACCCGGAACTGCCCCCCCCCAAAAAAAAACGAGGCAATAACTCCATGTCTCTGTATATGGATGGATGATGTATGGATGATCGGCATTCAGCAGGTTGCCCATGTCCAGCCCCCCAACCTGGTCAAGCTGGGACAAGCCCTGAAGAGTACTCAGTCTGAGCCTGCAGCTTGACCAAAGCATCCTTCTCTGCCATTTAATAAGTGAAGACTTATGTTCTGGCTGAAGTCTCCAAACAGGAAACCTAGCAGCCAGCCACTGCCTAAAGGAAGACCACAGTTCCTAGACTGTAGGAGTTGTCGAAGTTTCTGGCTCCATAGTCTCTATACCTCTGTAGGATGTGAGCCTAGACCTCTGGGGCCTGGTGGCTATCACTCATTTATCATTCCTCATTGCCGAGTCTCAGGATGGTCCCAAATCTTGGCAAAGATAATAAATATTCAGCAATTTCTATGCCCAAAGGGGTATGCCAATAAATCCCACCCTCATAACGCCCATTAGAAGTGAGCCTTGAGCTGTGAATGTGGCTTAGTGGTATAGTGCTTACCTAGCACACACTAAGTCCTGGGTTCGATTCCTCAGTACCAAAGAAACAGAAAAAGCCAAAAGTTGCACTGTGGCTTAAGTGATAGAGTGCTAGACTTGAGCAAAAGAAGCTCAGGAACATACCGAGACCCTGAGTTCAAGACACAAGACTGGCAAAAAGAAAAAAAAATGAGCTTGGTATGACATATTCTTGTGGGACTCAGAGGAGGGCCATGGTTATAGGTAAGAGGTAGGGTAGAGGGCAGTTGCTGGGGCTCACCTCTGTAAGCAACTCAGGAGGCTGAGATCTGAGGATCCCAATTGGAAGCAGGGAAGTCTATATGAGACACTTTTCTCTAATTAAACACCCATAAAGCCAGAAGCAGAGTTGTGGTTCAAGTAGTACAGTGCTAGCCTTGAGCACAAAAGCTCAGGGATCGGATAGAATCCAGGCCGTGAATTCAAACCCCAGGACTGGCACACACGCACACACACACAACACACACACTCACACACACACACACACATCAAGGTAGAGCATTTACCAGTCACCTTGCACAAGTTCCATCTCTAGCAACTCAATATTAAAAAAATAGGGATAAGGTAAGATAAGACTTGCTCCAGGAGGTGATATAACCAATGCCAAAATTCCACAGGTGTTCTAAGATGTGGATACAGGACAGAGAGCCTTAGGCAGAAGGTACAGCATAGGCAAAGGTCTTGAGGTGTGCTGTAGAGCAGGTGGTGTGGGTGGAATGAAGGTTCTGTGGCTTCAGAAGAGTCTGGCAAGACATTCATGGCTTTTCACCATGGACCCCTGCCATTTCTGGTGGCTGGAATCCTATTTTTCACAGCTCTTGACCCTCAGAATTCCTTTGCCTGGAGGAGTCAGTGCAAACGCGTGGAAGAACTCTTGCTTAAGAAAAGCTTCTAGCCCAATGCTACCAGTGGCTCAATCCCTGTAAATCCTAGCTACTCAGGAGACTGAGATAGAGATCGTGGGTCAAGCCAGCTCAGGGGAAGGGGGGGAAATTAGTGAGACTCTTCTTGTCGATGAACTACCAAAAGCCAGGAATGGAGTTGTGGCTCAATTGGTAGAGAGCTAACCTTGAAGGAAAAAGTTAAGAGACCAGAGCCCAGACCCCTGAGTTCAATCCTCAGTACTGGCACCTAAAAAATAAAGAAAAGCTTTCAAGAGCTTCTATTCCACTTTGTTGAAAGGCCAGATCAGCCTGGCCCCAGTAGCTCACATCTGTACTCCTAGCTCCTCAGAAGGTTGAGATGTGAGGATTGTGGTTCAAAGCCAGCCCCTGCAAGAAAGTCCCAGAGACTCTGATCTCCAAGGAACCTCCAGAAAACCAGAAGTGGCTCTGTAGCTCAAGTGGTAAGCTGTGATGAACTAGGGCAGAGTGCCCAGGCCCAGAGTTCAAGCCCCATGACCAACACCTAGCCTGCTTGCTATTACTCTGTGGCTCTAGAAAGAGTATTTTCCAGTGGGCCCCTGAGGGTCGGTCTCCCAATGTCTAGATCTCCTACAAATCTTGAGAGGAGCCTGTTTGGAGGCCATTGCCTACAGAGCGGCCACACTACCAGAGAAGGGTGGAGCCTTGAGGTATGGAGCTCATCAGAAAGGCATCTGTCATGGGTGCAATGTTGATCTGAGCAGTAATTCGATGTCTCAGACCATGGCTCTAGTCCAGGAGGGGCAGGAGCTGCAAGATGTCACACCAGGTAACGCCTGCTCATGAGGGCATCACAAGAGTGTGAGTTTGTCAGGCACACCTTGGGCAGGTGTGGAATTGAGCTCATGAAAGGCTTGTAGGCTCCAGAACCCACAGCTGGCTGACTGCTGCTTGTAGCAGTCGCTATCTCAGGAGATCCGGTGCTCAGACCACTGCTTTCCTCACCAGTGCAAGGAGGTGGAAGGGGGCAAATGAAGGTTGGCAATCGTGGACTGACTACTAAGGAGCATCCCTAGTGTCCTTCCCTTGGTCCTGTGGCCCTGTGCATGAATGGAAGGGCAGGTTCCATTGAACTTACTGCCATGGCCCAACCCCACAGCCCAAGAAGGACTTAGGGAGAAACCACTTGATCTGGCTTCAGAGTTTACTATGAATATGACTCAAGACTGCCCCCTGTTCTAGCTCAGCTCATCATTACCACCTTCCTCTGTGTGTGTGTGTGTGTGTGTGTGTGTGTGCGCGCGCGCGCGCACCTTCTCCTATACATCTTGGTACTAGGGCTTGAACTCAGGGCCTGGGCTCTCTCCCTCCCTTTTTTCATTCAGGGCTAGCACTCTTCCACTTGAGCCAAAGTTTCTCTTCCAGCCTTCAGGTGGTTATTTACAGAAAAGTGTCTCACAGACTTTTCTAGCTGGGCTGCCTCTGAATGGCAATCCTCAGATCTCAGACTCCTGAGTACCTAGGAATATGAGAGCATGAGCTATTAGCATCTGGCAAAATTTTCCTTCTTGGCTAAAACAGACTACCTCTCTCCCAGCTGAGCACCCATCTACAGGTACCCCTCCTACCTCAGGCTTCAGACAAAACATAACCTCCTCCCCTGAGAAAAAAGAAATGTGAACAGGTTTGAGGTTTATATTCTCCACACAATCAGGGGCTGGTGGGAGCTGACATGGAGGTTAGAGATCTAGTCTAGGGCAAGTAGACAGCTGTTAGAACAGACGAGAATATGAAAAGTCATCCTTGCAGCTGGATGCCAGTGGCTCATACCAGCAATCCTAGCTACTCAAGAGGCTGAGCTCTTAGGGTGGCAACTTAAAGCCAGCCCAGGAAGGAAAATATGTGAGACAATTCTGTCTACTAAACTACTTAAAAAGATGAAAGGTGAGTTGTGGTTCAAGTGTTAGAGTGTTAGCTTTGAACCAAGGAAGCTCAGGGACAGTGCCAAGCTCTGAGTTCCAGCTCTAAAATATTTTAAGACACCCCCCACCCCAATCAGGCCATAAATCCAGATTTTGGTCATCCTAGATCTCACTTCTGCTCCTGACACTTCCACAGCACAAGTGGCCAGGATGTGTCCAGCACTTGGTTAAGAAGTGAAATTACACAAGGGGGGCATAGCCAGGTCAAGACTAATGTCCCAGAACATTGAGGTACTGGCCATACCAGTCTCTCATCCCCCAGTTCCCTGGCCCTGGAATCTAAAGTCTGTGCCTCTGTATTCTGGCCATCCAGAATTGTCTAAAAGGACCTAAGAGTCCCAGCTGTGGCTGAAAGAAACACTTGCCTTCAGAAACGTACATTGACATTTCCTAGACACCGACCAATACTTCCAACCCACCTTGGCCTCACCTCCCATGTAGCCCCAAATCCACCTTGCTTGGGCAGCCTTTAGTCAGCTATCAAGTTTGAGTTGGCCAGAGCCACTGGCAAGCACCCTTCCCCCACTCCACTACCAGACTGCTAGAAATAGAACATGCAGCCAGAGGCCCAGCTGAGGAAAAAGACAGGACATCGCATGACTGACCCTGCCCCCCACCTCAAGAGGCAGGCGAGAAACTAGGCCAGCCATCCCTGCAGACCCAGAATCCCCTGGAGGCAGACAAAGATATGGACAGCTTGACTTGGGCCCCAAAGAAAAGCTGTAATATGCAGGTCTCTGGCAATTTAGGCCTCATTGTAGATCCTGATGGGGGCTAAAGGCAAGGTTGCCATTGAGCAGTGGCACCATCTGAGGTCAGAAAGAGGCAGACAAGCACCAAGGCAGTGGACAGAGAGAGATGAGGGAAAAATACACCACACACACACACACACACACACACACACACACACACACACACACACACACACACGTGGGTAACCCAAGTCCTCAGCAGTGCCTGAGCACCTGAACATCCCAAACTCTGAGAAGATGGCACTACTGTCCCCAGACCAAATGTAGACAAAACACAGAGCCTCTCACACATCTGGAATGGCTAATAACACAGCATGGCATTTCCTTCTGTACACACCTCTATGAAGAAAACTCACCTACCTTACTTTTGGTTGTAGGTAATGGGGTTTGAACTTTGGCCTTCCCTCAGACTTCAGCTCTTCATCTGAAGGTGTGCACTCTACCACTGGAGCCATAGCACCACTTCCGGTTTTCTGGTGGTTCACTGGAGATAAAGTCTCACAGACTTTCCTGCCCAAGCAGGCTTTGAACCATAATATTCAGATCTTAGCCTCCTGAATAGCTAGGATGACAGTTGTGAATCAATGGCAGCTCCCAGCTTCAGCCACCTTCTTACACCCAGGGGAAATCGAACTTATCAGGCCACAAGGCACATGCAACTCTTCACTTCAGACTTTGACACCAGCATACAAAACCATTCTTCCTTGGGTGGAAAGAATATAATTGACACTACCCTCCCACCCCTGTTCCCATTCGCCCACTTCCTGCCTAAGACAGGCCACAACCTCTGGAGTTCTTGGTAAGGAAACGCCCACCATGCTATGACTTCACACTCGGGCAAACCTGAGTAGTTCTTAGAAATGTCTGTACACTGAGGCAAGTACCTGGTCTCCCAACCACAGCAACCCCACTCCTTCACCGTCTCTTGCTAGCAAGGGTTGTCTTTCTTGTTTTCATGGTTGAGGGGCTTGAACTCAGGGCTTGGGTACTGTTCCAGATGATGATTTTTTGCTCAAGGCCAGTGCTCTACCACTTGAGCCATGGTGCCACTTCTGGTTGGAGATTGGAGATGAGACTCTTATGGGAGCACCTGCCTGGGCTCGGAAACAAGATCCTCTGGATCTCAGCCTCCCAAGTAGCCTGGATGACAGGTGTGAGCCACCAGCCCAGGGCTTATGGTGTCTCATTTTTTTAGAATTTCCACCTAGTCCTCCTCTAGAAACTACCACTTAGACACTCCGTATCTCATTCATGGACAGGGAGGCTCGGAATCTGGATAGGGACATGGGCATTAAATGGCCCCCTTTACATAACTACCCATCTCTAAGTTCCCATCCACCTCCTCTGGATGGTCTGATCTTCCGGGGCAGATTATACCACTAGGACTTCTGAGGCCTGTATCCCCCCGCCCCACCCAACCAGTACCTGGGGATTTCTGGGGCCAGCTCCTCCATGTTTCAGTGGGAGATGTTTGGAGGGTTGCTGATAACCGGTTCCAGGGGTGCCCAGGGCAGAAGGAGAGTCCATCTCCCCTCTGTCAAAGAAGGAGACATGACACATGGATGGATCTACTAAGAGCTGCAGTGCATAACAATCCACCTATCACCCATGTCACTTGGAGTGCTGTTTTATGTTGACAGTCCTTGGGCTTGGCCTGGGGGCCCAGGCACTCTCCCTGAGCTTCCTTTGCTTGAGGCAAGCACTCTTCCACCTGAGCCACGGTGCCACTTCTGGCTTTTTCTGTGTATGCAGTACCTAGGAATTGAACCCACGGTTTCCTGTGCACTAGGCAAGCCCACTACTGCTAAGACCCAATCCCAATCCTGGATAGTGTTCTTATGTGACCTCTTGGGCCTCTCTTGGGACAATCTTGTACATCTGTACTCAGTTTCTCACCAGCAGCCCTGGCTGGAAATGAACATGCTCCAATTTGTTGTCCTTTATCTACAGCATCTTTACTCTCTGTGCTTCCTATCAGATCTTCCTTGTTAAGAAAGACCCCCTTTCAAGTGCTGCCTTTAAGAAGTCCACTCCACTTGCCCTGGCGGGGATGGGGGGTTGGGGGGGGGGATCTTCTCAGCTCTACACAATGCCGGCCTTGTCATGCTCTTCCGTCCGGCTGGTGTAGATTGAGAGTGCTCAAAGGGGAAAGCCTGGCTTTCACCACCCAATTTCTGAAGGCTCCGATACACTACCCAGGGACCAGTGCTGTATCACACTCCATGAGAGGGCACTTGAGGCCCACGCAGTCTATGGGCAAGAAATGAGGCCATTTCTTTGTGTGGGCTTGAACTGAGGATCTGGGAGCTGTCTCTCTGAGTTTTTCTGCTCAAGGCTGGTGCTCTAGCACTTGAGCCACAGCTCCACTTCTAACATTTTGGTGGTTCCATGGAGGGTAGAGTCTCACTTGCTTTCCAGCTTATGGCTGGCTTCGATATTTGAACCTCAGATCTTTGCCTACTGAGGAGCCAGTATATCAGGCGTGAGCCTGAGCCAGGTATGACAGGCACCAGAGCCTTTCTTTTGAGCTTCTGTTTATCTTGTGTCAACTAGCAAGCCCTAATTAAAATAGTCATTTACAGGGGATCAAGTTCCTCTCCTAGGTCAGTTAATCCAAGGAAATAAAATGTCTTTGGAAAAGGCTAGTCTGGGTTGGCCTAGGTGAGTGTGTTTGTGAGAGTATGAGTTTCAGGGATACTTACCCCCATCTCTCCGGTGCTTCATTCTCCCACTGGTAAGTACATCCATGATCTCTACCCCAAAGAAGGCAGGTAGGGGAGGGTTCATAAGGTCACATCAAGTGGGATGATCTGAATTCTATCCTGCAACTGAAGCTGGGAGAGATAATAGAGAGGAGAGCCTTAGAGGAACATCAAGGCAAGCCCCTTACATTTGGCTACAAGTACCAGAGAGAAGAGTGAATCCATCCATTTTGGTAGTGAGATAACAGGTGCCCACTCTTCATTTATTTTATTTTTTTGTGAGTTCTAGGGCTTGGATTCAGGGCCTCAGTGTCATCCTTGAGCTTATTTTACTCAAGGTTGAGGCTCTACAAATTGAGCCACAGCACCATATATATCTTTTTTGTGGGGGGGAAGGTGGTTTATGGGAGATAAGAATCTCACAGACTCTCCTGCCTGGGCTGGCTCTGAGTCACGACCATCAGAACTCAGCCTCACGAATAGCCAGGATGACAGGCTAGAGCCACCAGCACCTGACCACCACCATCCATTTATAATCCCCTGGGGCTAGTTCCGGGCCACTCGCACTGCACCATAAATGAATGAATCTATGAAACGTATATTGCACTGAGTGTGCATTCCTCTCTCTTAGTATAATTTTCCCAAGCCTTTCATTGTCCTTAAGACTGGTGAAAACTCATCCTTTCTAATGGGTGAATAGAATTCCATTGTGTGTGTGTGTGTGTGTGTGTGTGTGTGTGTGTGTGTGTGTGTGTGTAACATGACTATGTGCCCATGAGTTCATTTCTAAGCCTTCTGTTTCAATTGAAATTTTGTAATTCCATATTAAATTTGTATTACTTTCTCTACTGCATTGAAGAATATTGTTGGGATTTTGATGGGTATTGCATTGCCAATTGTTTGGGGGCAGTATTGCAGTTTTCACAATGTTAATTCTTCCAACCAGGAGCATTGAAATATTTTCCATTTCCTTGAATCTCCCTCAATTTTTCGTTTTTAGATTTTTAAAGTTTTCACAGTAGAGGTCCTTCACATTTTTAGTTAAATTAATTAATTCCTAGTTTTGTTGTTGTTTTGTTTTGCTTAAATTTGATTTGATTTTGAGGCTAATACATAAGTGGTTGTTTTTTGGATTTCAGCCGGGATGTTCCCATTGCTCGTAACACAGAAAAACTACTGATTCTTGTGGTTTTTATATCCTGCTTCATTGCTGAAGATTAGCATCACCTTTACTAACTTGACTGAGGAAGCTACAGGGTCCTTTAAATACAGGATCATTTCATCTGTGAAAAGGGATAGGTTTACTTCTTCCCTATTTGGATCCTCTTTTTGTTTTGCTCTTGCCTATTGCCCTTGCTAGAAAGTCCACTACTATATTGAAGAGTAGTAGAGAAAGTGGACATCTTTTTCTCATTCCTGATTTTAATGTCTTCATGCCTCCACTCTTAGTTACATGCTTATTATCTTTTAGTCATATACATACTCTATTATACTGAGGAAAGTTCCATGTGTTCCTAGCTTCTCAGACTTTTTAATCATAAAGGGGTATGGGATCTTTTTAAAAGCTATTTCTACATCCATATAGACGATCATGTGGTTCTTTTCCCTGCTTCTGCTGATGGTGTCTGTTATGTTTATTGACAAGTATATTGAATCCAATTGTATCCTAGGATGAATACTGTTTGATCATAGCATACCATTTTTTGTTAGTTGATGAAATTGGTTGGTGAGAATTTTATTGAGAAGTTCTCTATCAATGTTTATCAAAGTGTTGGGTTCATAGTTCTTTTTCTTTGATTAGTCCCTATCTGATTTGGGGAAGAGTCTAATTCCAGCTTCATAGAATGTGTTTGATAATTCCCTTTCCCTTTCTATTCTATTGAAGAGACAGATCTGAATATTGTAAGTTCTTTGCAGGTCTTAATTTCATGGTAAATCCATTGAGTCCTACATTTTTCTGTTGTGGGAAATTGTTTATTGAAATTTCATTTTCATTACTTCTTATATATCACTTCTTTGTTCAGTTAGAGTATAGGAAAGCATAAATTTCTCCAGGATTCTCCAGGTGATTGACATATGGTTTTCAAGTACTCTCATATAACCGTCTCAATTTTGCTAATTTATGTTGTGGTCTCATTTTTTCTCTAATTTTATCTATTTGAGTGAGGCCTCTAGGAGCTCTTAGGAGCTGTGAATCATCTACTCAATATATTTACCTTGTTCTCTGGTAGGGAGCATGTCATATAACCAGTTCCTGTTCTTCTTGATCTTTTCTGAGAAGAGTATTTTTGATTAACTTCCATCTTGCTGATTTGGTGGAGATACATTGTTTCAAGTTTTCTTTGTCATGAAATATTTTTATATATCCTTTAACTGTAAAGGAATATTTGGCTTGGGGCCATATTCATGGTTCGTAGTAGTTTGCCCTTAATGTTTGCTATATATAATGCTGGCCTCTTCGTTGATTTTTTTTTTTTTTTTTTTACCATATCAGCTAAGAAATCTGTAGTTATTCTGACTGTATATCCTTTATAAATAATCAATCTTTTCTCTATGGCAGCTTTAAGAATCCTTTCCTTGATTTCTAATGATCCTCTAATGGATTATGATGTGGTGGTGGGTTGTTCTTTTCTAGAATTCTCTGCTTGGTGTTCTAAAGGCTTCTCTTCTCTGAATGAACCTATCTCTTTGGATGTTTGGAATGTTCTTTGCTAGGATTCTGTAATATGTTTCCTGTTTCCCATCCATTTAGTGTCCTGCTGTTCTCCTTGATACCAATCTTTCCCAAATTTGATCTCAGTCTTGAAGTTCTGGCAAGATCATTTCTTATTCTTTGGATTTGTTCTAAATGATTGCTTCCTCTTTCCTATTAGACCTATTTGACCCCTGAGATTATCTTCTATGTCATCTATTTGCTGTGGAGATATTCTGCTTTGTTTGTGATTTCCGTCTTCTAATTGGTCATTTTTATGGCTTCTATCTCTTTATTAAAGCTTTGTTTTAGGTCTGGTATGGACTTTCCTTACATATTTTCTTTAGGTGGGGGGGGGCGATTGGAAGGGTTGTTTTTTTAGCTGTGTTTTCTCTCATATCTTTAACTAGCATCCATTTTTTCTTTGGACTCCCTTCCCTTTTCAGAATTTCTTTCTCTGTTTGTAGTCTCCATGAGTTATTTTGCTAATCTATAGTTGGCCTTATCTTGTTCACAAATTTCCTTGTAGAGGTTGTGTATCTTTTCATTAATCACATTTTTCAGCAGTATTTGTAATGAATTTTGAAAACTACCTTCTACATCCTTAATTGTCTGTTCTTATGAGTGGTTATTTACTATGTGAATTATACTACTTTGACATCACTTTTCTTGTATTTTTCTGATTTGTTCTGTCTTGGGGGATTTCTTTTGGGGCATCTATGATCTTAATAGGTGACTCTTTATGTTCTTGTTTGAATTACCAGGTGTTGGTTTGATCTTCTGTTTTGATTTGTTTTTCTGGAATTAGGATTTTGTCCATTAAGTGTAGGTGTAGAAATCAATTATGGGAAGATGTAGTGATGTTGTGGTTCCAGTGACAGTTCGGGCTGTACAGTGGTATCTTGAATTGTCTCTGAGTATGGATTTGGCTGTCTCCGTTGTACACTTCTGTTCCTGCTTTTTTTCCCATGTGGATCTTTTATTTCCACACTGCAGCTGTACTTTTGAATATGTTGGCCACCACCTTCACAGCAGGCACCTGCCTGGCTAGGCACCTTTTCAAAGATTTCTGTTTGCTTGGAAGACATATAAAATCTTCTTTTGAATTGTATATCTATATATAATTATAGCTGACTTGGTGTGATGCTCTAGAAGTGGCGTACCCTCTAGGACTCTAAAGATCTGTTTCATTAGAGAGAGCTAGGGTAATTTTCTGTTGTTATTGTGCCATTGGTTTTCCTCTTCCTCAGATTTATTTTATTTATTGTTGATTTTTTTCACATAACTTAGGATTTGTGATGGTGGTATCAGGTTATTTTCGTTTTTTGTTTATGTTAAATTGACATAGTCATTTCAGGCTTGTATGAAGAGACAGTAATAATATTAAATGTATGTTATTATGTTGAAAGAAAGATAGCAGACATTTTAACCTATTAACTACAAGTAAATTAAAATTAAGCAAAGCTAATTGAAATAATTAGTTCTTTACTCTTCAGAGGATGAATATAGTACTCTTGGATATCTCGGAATAAAAGACTTTAGACTCATTACAACTGATGCCTTACATTGATATTACTGGCTAAACTTTCTTCTTCAGAAAGGCAAACCTCCATTTCTTTCATATTAATATTATAAAATCATGATATCTGCATGTTGAATAGTTTTTCTCTGCTATTTTCAATTCCATTCTTCATCCACTATGTTTCTAGGGCTTTGAATGACTAATTCCTTAAAATAACTATACTGATTATGATGTGATATAAATCTCAGTAATATTTTTTTACTTATAGATTTTTTATGGTGAAAATGCCATTTCCCTTATTGCAATAACTAGTATAGGTGTGAATCAAGCAGAAAAGTAATATTAATATGAATTTTCATCTGAGTCTCATGTTAAGCTATATTCATATGAAATTTATGCAGTCTCAAGCAAGAAACCTGACAATTTTACTCTTTCCTGTTTTAATCAATAAATCCATTCTCTTTAGAAATATGTTCTCATCTTTTATATTGCTCCAGTAAACGTCATGTATTTCTAGGACTTTTACTGAAATAAATTTAAACTATGGAACATTAAGACAAGCCCCCCCTTATCACTTTAAAGTAAATCCTTGGGGACTATTTTATATATAAAAATAAAACAGTGCGATGCACATGTTTATACATGAATTATCTAATAGTTGAGTCAAATAGAAACAAGAACTACCATATCAAATCAAGTCTCAATTTATTTAAAGGCACCAAAATATTAGTGTTCACTGATTTTTAAAAAAAATGACTAGTTACAACAAAGTTTATATTACATTTCAAATTTAAAAAGTGAAAATTACCACCAGATTTGCTGTCAATATCCTGTTTCCAGGAATACATTTATTCAGTAGAAAAACAAAAAGTAAGTGTTTGTCACATAGAAAGACAGATGTAGAAACAGACTGTCTTTCCTTAACATGATAAATATTTGCAAATCATGTGATTTATTCGAAGATACTATAGCAATTCATAAGAGAATTTGTGATCAGAAGTGACAGGTAAGCAAAGCAACTGCAAAACTGTATATGTAGATTGAAATTTAACTATAAGATCACAAGATTACAATAAATGAGTCTACAGAAGATGATTTTGTATCTCTAACACTCATCCAGTGTCCTACATTTTCCCACATACTCCTGTTCTCTTACCTCAGTTCCTGATCAATGTTCTTCTACTTTCATGATGTCAATTCTTAATAATATAAAAAGGTGGGTATATTTTGGTTTCTAGATCCAATAAATTTTAGTATTTTGTAATAGTAGTGTGAATTCATGGAGTTTGCCTTGAATGTCAAGTTTGAGGATACTGTATTCAGAATACTGTTAATTGGTCTGAAGCAGCCAGGAACACACAATGAATATATAGACACAGTATATTAAGAGCAAGGGATTTGATTTCAGAGAAACGTGTAGGTCCAAGCAAGATCTTCAAGAAAAGAAAAACCAATGGAGCAAACATCAATCAACTATCATTACAAAGGAACTGAACTGACCTCTGATGTGTCTGGGTGGCAGCTGTGTGTGTGTGTGTGTGTGTGTGTGTGTGTGTGTCTGTGTGTCTGTGTGTCTGTGTGTCTGTGTGTGTCTGTGTCTGTGTGTGTAGAGAGAGAAAATTTTAGTGGGGCTTCCATATTTACAGCCCATAGACCATTACCAGTTAAGGAGAAGGTGCTCATATCAGAACTCTGATACCACTCATCACATTTTACTGAGAAAAACACTTGCTTAATCTGTACTTAAAAAGAGAAAAATAAACTAACATCTTAAATGATTGCTTTGAGAATTAATTGGTATATTGAAGGCCAAAAGGAGGAATTGGAGATCAATAACTGTGATTTCAGGAGTCTCCTGCTATGTACTTACAGCTGAATTACTAATATGCTTAATAATATGAAATATATGATAGAGAATTAGATCAGCCAGCAAATACAAAGAACTAGTGATGAGACTGAACTTTTGAGCAGGGTTGTCACATCTTTTAGGAATGTAATTCCTTCATATGAACTTCAAATTTTGTGGATTACCCTGTGTGACTAAAACGTTAGAAAGTACTGTAGAAATGAGATTTCCTGATAGCCAAGTAGAAAGAGCTCATGATCCCATCCTCACGTTACATATTTCCATTTCATAAAGAATCTCTTTTAGAATGCTTTTATTTAATATACTTCAGCACCTCACCCTTGCCTTTTGGAGACAGGAAAATAATTTTTGAATATTATCTTACATAAGTTAGTGTGTACAGGCATGATTTGTATGCTTATAGAAGTTAGTATTAAGTGTAAATAGGAATCATGTCAAAACTAAAAATATAATTAGGGGCTGGGAAGGTGGCTCAGTGGTAGAGTGCTTGCCTTGCATGCATGAGGCCCTGGGTTCGATTCCTCAGCACCACATAAACAAAAAAGAAAAAAGCCAGAAGTGGTGCTGTGGCTCAAGGGGTAGAGCGCTGGCCTTGAGATGAAGAATTGAGGGACAGTGCCCAGGCCCAGAGTTCAGGCCCCACGACGGGACCCTCCCAAAAAGTATATATATATATATATATATATACATATATATATATACACATATAAATACACATATATACAAATATATACATATAAATATATATACATATGTATATATATTCATATATACACATAACAAGACTAGAAGGCACAGCATTTTGTTCATGAAAACGTACATTAGATTAGTTGCAGAATTTCTATTTTGAGATAAACTTTATATTAAAGTAAAATTTACTTTACCTAAGGATTGAAACATTTTTTAAAATATATTTAATATATATAATATATTTAATATATATTTAAGATATTGTAAGATATTTTTGCTGCATAAGTTTAAGAAAATTCTCCCATAGTAATCATTTTTCTCATTACTTTCCTGTTTCCATGTGATTAACCTCCAAATTATAAATCTAGATATATGATTTGATTTAATTGAAACAAAAATATTATTGAGTATAAGGACCTTCTACTCTCTACATTCTTCAAACTAAGATCATCAAATATGGTGAGTTTGAAATAATTAGACTCTGTGTGAACTATATTAATATTATTCAGAATGTGAGTGAAATGTTTAAAAAGTCGTATTTATTTTAGTTTAATTGCTTTGAAGAGAAAATGAATGATACAATCAAAACCTAAGAAGGATTAGGTTTAAAATTTAGAATTCAGGAAATTTTTTTTTACCACACTGTTTACTGGAGCCTTCACAACAACCTCATTAGATAAGTTATGTTACTGCAAAAATCCCAGTGGTTAGACATTTACGAATAGAAAAACCATGTCATTCTGAATATGTAGGGTTACATAAGAAACATAGAAAATTTAGCTTTTACATACCTGAATATAGTAATACATTTAATTGCAGGGAGATAAAATTGCATTTATTTTGAAAAGTAAACATAAGTATTCATTTGAATAAAAGACAATGCTTAAAACATCACCCATTCAAGAAACAATATGTACATTTAGCTGTTTTTTATGCCAATCATGTTCTCTAAACTTACTAGAAATACTAGATTAGTAAACCTAAATCATTGATTTGTAGGGAAATAGAAATTTAGTTTATTAAAAGTCATGACTAGTTTTTCTCAATTACTAACTGATTTATATTTTTATAATGGAATTTTATTTGATATATTTTTATTGATTAAGTTAAATAATTGGCAAATAGCAATATGAATTATGCATGAACAAAGTTTATCTAACACAAGTATTTTATTCACAAGACATATTATGGCTCTCTTAAAGAACATTAGATGGCAGTGTGTTATTTACTTATTAATTTTTAGTTATTTTGTTAATGGTTATTAATTGTCAGAAGTGACAGTTTCCTTATGCTCTTTCCAAAATATATTTAAAGTATTTGATTATACTCCCTCTATTTCCTTTTCATTACTCCTTCTTCCAAAGTTTTCTGTTTTTCACATAAAATTACATCTTTAAATATGCACATATATTCTAATTTGGAAGATTTAAGGTGAACTGCAACTTAATTCAATATGTACAGTGGATTAAAAGGATGAATAAAAACTTGAATATTTTTTTCTTATCTTCTGAATTGGGCTATTATTTTTATTATGGTTAGGGTTAGGATCCCAGACAGAATTAGAATTAGGGTTATTGACAAAGAAAATTTAGGTTCAACACAAGATGAGCCATTGCAACAATGATACTCACAACACACTATATTGAAAATAAACTTTACACCATGGGGACAGAGGAGTGAAAGAGGTGGGAGAGGGAAGGTATAGTGCGAGAAAAACAAAGAAGAGGGTAACAATGTTCAACAAGAAGTGTACTCATTACTTTACACATATAACTATAATCCCTCTGTAAGCCTCTTTACAATAACTAAAATTTAAAGAAATGAAAAAAAAAACTGACAAAATTGAAAAACACTAAAAACCTTAGGTTCAAAATGCAAGTAAAATTTAGACCTACATGCCTAGCATGAGTTGGGATAAATGTGAAATAGAGGCTTGCTAATAACATTTTGATTCAGTTATCTGTAGGTTTAGGATTCAGCAAGGTGTTTCAGGTAGAGCTGGGGTTAGGATGAGAAAAAGATATGAAGTATTGTGTAAAACTGCAATATATTTTAAGAAGAATGAATGATATCAAAGTTAGAATGAATGAAAACCAACGTCTGTGTTACTTTTAACATTCAGATATGATTTGGTTTAAATTATGAATTGCTGTTTTAGTTCTTGTTAGGGTTAGCGAAGGATAAGCATTAGGGTAAAATTTAGTTTTCCACTAAGAAGCAGAAGCAATAAAATGTGTGATTGAATAGAATCCAGACAATTTTCCTTACATAACCATTTGGTGTTAATTCAGATTTTGATTAGGATTAGGTTTCTGGTTAAAGGGGGTTGAGGAAAGAGTAAAGAATTTGGTTAAACTGGTGGCTTGCACCTATTATCACAGCTGCTCAGGAATCTGATTTCTGAGGACTGCAGTTCAAAGCCAGCCCTGGCAGGAAAGTCTGTGCGACTCTTATGTGCAATTAACCACCAGAAAACCTGAAAGTGGTGCTGTTGCTCAAGTGATAAAGTGCACAACTTGAGATAAAGAACTCAGAGATCTTGCCCATGCCTACTGCTCAGGGATCGTGCCCAGGCCCAGAGACCAAACTGCACGCCCAACAAAAAGAACAAAAGGATGGGTTAAATGTTAAGTAAATATGAACTTATTTTAGGTTTTAGGAATTCAGGGAAATCTGGGATAATGGAAGTACAATGTATTTCATAATATCAGGATTTGAAATAAATGGGTATAATGATTCCTCTTATGGAACAAGATAGCTTCAAAGTTAAGAGTGAAAAAATCTATAGGGTTTAGGAAAACCTGCAATTTATTTCAAGAATTACAAGTGGAATTTCAGTTAGGATGACACAAAACAAGCATTTTTCATAAATTTTAGATTTGGGATACCATTAGTGCCAAGGTTATGGTTAGGAGTCTAGCCATGGTTAGGGTTAGAGTGTATGAGAAAAAAAATGAGGGTCAAATTGAAGGTAAATTTCAGATTAAGCCAGTTAAGAATTAGAATGAATGTGAACTAGAGTACTGCTATTAATATTGGTATCTACTCACACTTAGGCTTATGGTTATTCTCAATGTTCCAGTTAAGATTAAGTAATGGTTAGAAAATGACTAAGATATTGGGGAAAAAATTGAAACCTATGTTTGCAAGGCTTATTTGAATCAAGTTAGGATGAGTGAAAACTAGTTTACTTGTGTTAATGTTAGTATTGATATATAATTTGGATTAAGATTAGGGTCAGTATTTTGTTCTGATTATGATTAGTGTTATGAGTAGTAAAGGTTTTAGTATAAAATTCAGTTTTCAACCCAGGAGCCGGTGGCTCATGCCTGTAATCCTAGATACTCAGTAGGCTGAGATCTGAGGATCATGGTTCAAAGCCAGCCCGGGCAAGGAAAGTCTGTGACACGCTTATCTCCAATAAACCACTAGAAAACCGGAAGTGACGCTGTGGCTCAAGCAGTGGAGCCCTCGCCTTGAGCTGAAGAGCTGAGGGATAACGCCCAAGCCCAGAGTTCAAGCCCTATGACCGACCAAAAAAAATTCAGTTTTTACTAACAAGTAGAAGCAAAAATGTGAGACTGAATAGTAACTAGATCATTAGCACTATATCTATTTCTCAGTGATCATTCTTGTAATGATTAATGAGAGTTTTCCAGCAAGGATTAGGTTGAGAATTAGCGTTAAGTAATGGACAAGATGGTAAGTAAATCTGAAACTGTTTTAGGGTACAGTGGTTCAGGAACAGGTAGGATCAATGGAAACTACAGTATCTTTCCGGATAAAAGAATTTGAGAACATATAATTGGACATATAATAATATGTCCAATAATATAATGGTTCATGTTAGGGAACAAGATAACTTCAGAGATAGAGTCAGGAAATTTGTGGAAAATAGGACAAATTTAAACTCATTTCCAGAGGACAAACAGGAGTATTCATTAGAATGAATAAAACTAGAGTAGTTTGCTTAAGCATTAGAATTGGACTATCATTAGGGTGAAAGTTAGGTTTCAGTTCCAGCTGGGGTTAGTGTTAGTATTAGGGAAATGGAAAATATAGGGTCAAACTTAAAGTAAATCTTCGAATAACAAGGAAAGTTAGAATTTGGATGAATGCTCACCGAAGGTCTTCAACTCAGGCCTGCGTCCTGTCTTCAGCATATTCTGTGCAAGGAAGGCACTAAACCACGTAGCGACAGGTCTTCTTCTGGATTTTTAGTACTTAATTTGAGATATATATCTCATGGATTTTCCTGTCTGGACTTAATATTCTGATCCCCAGCAATCCTTGGGTTAGTGTTACCGTGGGTGCTACCACAAAGTGACAGTTCATTAAACTAGGAGCAATATGGACGTATATGTGCAAGATCCCAAGTAATCAGTTCATTAATTTGGGAGTACCACAGGATCGCATTAGATTGCCTTCAAACCCATTGTTTCTGATGAGTTGATCCGAAGCCCAAAGCATAATCAAAAGCTATTAGCCACACTGTATGAAGTAGCACATATTTATGGTGTAGAATATATACAATGAATTAAATCCTGAATCAAAAGTCTTTGCTGGGTTTTCTACTTAAAAACAAATCAGAAATAGAGTGATATTGAAATGAAGTCCAGACTGGAAGACTGTAGTGAGCAGCAGAGCATCTGCTTAGTGTAAGTCCAACCCCCAGGACCATAAAGAAGAAGTAGAAGAAAGTGAAATTGTAGGAGAAAGAGGAAAGGAAAGGAGGAGAAAGAGGTAAGATAGGAGGAAGGGCATAGCAGGAGGGAGAACAGGAGAGGACATGGAGAAAGTAGAGGGGAGGAGGGAAGAAAAAGGGAAACATCACCCTGGGGAAGAGGAACAGGAGGGGAGACAGGAGGAGGAAGATAAATGCAATATAACCCCAAGAATTGTTGGGAAACATTTTGCATAAGTAATCTGCATGTGCATGGCAGGATTTTTTTTCGCATCAGAGAGAGAGAGAGCTTGCACAGTGACAATATGGGTGATACCTGTTGCTCTGTCATTTTATTCTCTTTCTTCAGTGAGGAGTTCAGAAGAAATCCTGAGTATGGTGTTTTACAAATACATTTCAAAATTTGTTTTTCATGGGGGCTGGTAAGGTGGCTCAGTGGTAGAGTGCTTGCCTTGCATGCCTGAGGCCCTGGGTTTGATTCCTCAGCACCACATAAACAAAAAGAAAAAAAGCCTGAAGTGGCGTTGTGGCTCAAGTGATAGAGCGCTAGCCTTGAGCTGAAGAGCTGAGAGACAGCACCCAGGCCCAGAGTTCAGGCCCCATGACCAGACCCTCCCCCCAAAAATTCATTTCTCATGAATCTAATATGGGAAAGAACTAAATGTAACCTCCCTTAATTAAAAGAAATAATAGAATCTATATTTATTTGTATTACTGTGCATGAAGAAATCCTGGACATTTCTATTTAACTCAGAGGGCCCCATGCAAAAATATAGGAAAAGAGGAAAGTAAAACTGTTTGTAAAGTATAATAGGTTATCATTGATGAAAAGTTTTAGTGGACCTTTTTCCTTTTCTTTTTTGCCAGATGTTCAGTGCTGCAGCAAGGCTGTGCCCTAGAGCCCTTTCCAAGTCACCACGTGAACACCCATTTCTGTATTTCCTGTGGGTGTGGGTGCCTCCTAAGTTTACCCGTTGAAAAGGGGCCCCCTCCCTTGTGGTGCATGTGCAGTGAGGGGATGTTTGTGCATGCTACCCAGCATTGCCAGATGAGCCCTTCCCACCCTACCCAACTCTCTTCCCAGTCTCAGTTCCTCCATTTCACCCAGGAGCTGGCAGCCATGGGGCTGGATTTGAATCCACTGTTGTCCTATCCTCCTGCAGCTTTGCTGGTTATGGACTGATGTGTTCCTGGGTGAGAGTGCCATGCCAGGGAGACTCTGTTCTAGGCTCAATGCCTGCCCCCATTGGTGTGGGGTGGGGGGACACCATGTTTGTACACTGCACAGCCCATGGGAGAAGGAAGGCTGGGCATGCAATCCTCCCCCTTGGGACCAGGAAGCCAGCCATGTTTCACCTCATCAGTCTTTAAGGTGGTCTGGAGACTTGGAGCCATGTGCTTGCTCCTCTGCCAGCAGGCTTGTGACAGCTGCCGAAGCTGAGGAACCTGGAGCCCCTTCAGCATCCCCACGGACCTCAATTTCCTCGTCCCTGTGGACTCCGGTTCATGGCCATCCCTGCATATACCCATCAGTGACAGAGGCGCCTGGACTTACAGAGCACCAGCTGCAGGACCGAGGGCCCAACGCCCTTTGGATTTGCTTTGTAGCCTCCTCCGTCATCCTTCTGGTCCACATAAGCCCAGCTCTGGATGCCATTCTGAGGATATTCTGTTTGGAGGCTATGGGCTCACCTCCTACCCTTTTTGGGCTCCAAAGCAGGGCAATGGGTCTGGCCTTGGCAGTGTAGGCCACACAGATGGAAGGCAGGACTTGGGGTCTGCCCTGCCTTCCCTCCTTGCTTTGGCACCTGGGTTGCTTGGTTTGGTCACTGATGGAGCCTTGCTGGCTTAAGCCCACCACAACAAGTTTCACACCTGCTGCAGCAGCAATGTGGTGTCCCGGACCCCCTCAGGGTCACCACATGGACCTCTGATGGGTCTACATGGACTGGGTGTGAGTGTCATCCCAGGACTCCCATTAGGAAGTGCACTCCTCTTCGTGGTACTGAAAGCAAGAGGTGCCACATATAATTTCTACTTCCTAACATTTTCCTTCCCTGAGATAAACAAAACAGGGAGATATGAATAAGTTTTATAAAAACAAAATATGTAACTTATATCACTTCAACTTGTTAAACCATTGTAATATTTTTCATCCAGTAGGAATTCTTTCTGTAATTACTTATTTTAATTTTGAATGTAACTAATATAATATATCTTGTGTGTAATTTACTATTCTAACATAACTTTATTTGCATTATGTACATACTTTTTTTTCAAATTCTGAGATTTTATCATGTGTTTATTGGATAAGAATATTGTTGTATTTTTATTTCAGTTTGCCATAATGGCCTTGTAAATACAAACAATAAAATCCATTCTTGCTATTATCAAGCTCAATGATTTTGGAGACTAGAGACTCAAGGATATACCATTATATATCATAAAGTAATGTGTATCACATTGTTTAAAACTGCTCCATAAGATAATTAGTAATTTAGGTGGCAGCCATTTCATCTTGCATACTGGTCCCTCTGGTGAAGTAGGATCCTGTGGCAGCTTGCTCAATTCGGGCCCTTGTGGGCACCTTGCCTGGAACTGTGGGAGAAAGATCAGGGTGTACCTGCTGTTGGGCTAGGGCAGCTACCCAGCAGCTGCTGCATGAATGGCACACAGTGCCACTGACTCACATGTAGCACCAACCTGCCCAGTGGGCCTGGGCCCTGAGGATCAGCCCTTGGGAGCACACACACACACTGTGGGGTGGGGGCTGCCCACCTAGGAAGAATGCAGACCAAACAGAAGCCACTCTGCAGATCACGTTGTACAGTGTTTATTCTCCGTGGTGCGGGGGAAAATTCTGCTCCACTGTGGGGAGAAAACAAGAAAGAGAGGCCCAGGCAGGGTGAAGCCAACTTTTGTACTCAAGCTGGAAAGGAAAATTTCCTCCATGCATTCTCCAGCAGGTTCAGGAAGCTCTTCCATGCTCCTTGTCAATGGCATAGCAGCCAAGGACACTCAGGTCTAGTACTCCTGGTTGTTTTTTTGGGTTTGTATGTTAATTTATACAGAGAGCCCCTCCCTCAGACAACAGAGATATTCTGGGTCTTGTAAAACATTCTGCATCTGAGCATTCCCACTGTTTGGTTTTTGTATTATTTCTTCTAAATACATTGTGAAATTTCTGTTTTAGGTGTTGAGGTATGAGAGAAGGAGTCAGATTATGAACATAGTTTCCTACAAGCTTTTCATTTAAAAATAAAAACATATTCTCTCTAAAAATGCCTATCACGAAATAAATTTGAGAGGGGGGAAAAAGGCTGTTTTCTCATGAGATCAAAATGTGCTAGTTTTATATGCATGTTTTATGCGTTCAAAATACAATTAAGTAACTGACTATCTAGGAACAATTGTCCAGACCTAAGAGTTAAGTGTCTTGGGAGCTGGAAGCAGGATTTTTGTGAGCTTTATCCAAAAGGAGGAATGAAAGTTAAAATCCATAGATTGTGAATCAAAGTGGTAATACAAAATGAGAATCACAATAAACTTCTTTGCTATTCAAGGTCTTTTATTGCTCGGTATGAAATTTTGGATTGCTTCTTCTATTTCATTGAAGAGTGACATTAGGATATTGGTAGATATCACATTGAATTTGGATATAGCCTTTGGCAGTATTGCCATGTTCATGATGCTAATCCCCCCCAATCCATGAGCATGGGAGGTTTCCCACTACCTAAATTCTGTTTTAATTTTCTTTTTCAAGTTTTTAAAGTTCCCATCATAGAGGTCCTTCACCTCTTAAGATAACGCCTAGGTATTTTATTTTTTATGCGGCTATTAAAAAGGGGTTGCTTTCCTAATTTTAGCTGCACTCTTATCGTTATTGGAATACAGGAAAGCCATTGATTTCTGAGGATTAATTTTATACTCTGCTAGTTTGCCAAAGTTTCTGATCAGCTCAAGTAACTTGGGACTGGAGTCCATGGGGTTCATTAAATACAAGATCATATCATCTGCAAAGAGGGAGAGTTTTACTTCATCTTTCCCTATTTGGATCCCCTTTAAGTTTGCATCTTGTCTTATTGCCCCAGGTAGCATTCTAATACTAAGTTGAAGAGCAGTGGAGAGAAAAGGCATCCTTATGTCATTCCTGAATTTATAAGAAATAAGTATAATGCTGGCTGTAGGTTTGTCAATCCTTAACAGAAAGAACAGCAGTAGAGCAATATCAGTTACAAATTTCAAACTCTACCAAAAAAGCCATAGTAATAATATCAGCTTGATACTCGCACAAGAACAGACCCGAGGACCAATGGAATTGGACTGAAGACTCAGAAATCAACCCACTGACCTATAGCCACCTAATCTTTGACAAGGGAGCCAAAAAATAGAATGGAAGAAAGACAGCCCTTTCAGTTAATGGTGTGGGTGTGGGCAAAATTGGTTAAACACCTGTAGAAAGCTACATCCATATTAGATAGATAGATAGATAAATAGATAGATAGATAGATAGATAGATAGATAGATAGATAGATAGATAGATAGATAGATAGATATAGAAAGATAGATATATATCTATATATATCTATATCTATCTATCTATCTATCTATCTATCTATCTATCTATCTATCTATCTATCTATATCACCCTGCACCAGAATCAACTCCAAATGGATCAAAGACCTCAAAATAAAAGCAGACACCATGAAAACATTACATGAAGGAATAGGAGAAACTCTAGGGCTTTTTAGCACAGGCCAAAATTTTCTGAACAGAGAACCAGATACAAAACAAATCAAAGAAAGATTGGACAAATAGGATTGCATGAAACAGCAGAGTTTCTGCAAGGCAAAAGTCATAGCTACCAAGATCAATAGAAAGCCCACGTACTGGGAGAAAATCTTCATGAGTCATAAAATGGACAAAGTCTTATATCTAAAATATACTTAGGACTCAAAAACTTAAATCCTCCAACAACAAATCCTCAAAGGAACAACTGCCCGATAACTAAGTTGCCTAAGTCTTAAAGAGAGACTTCTTTGAAGAGGAAATAAAAATGTCCATTAGACACATGAAGGAATGCTCAACTTTTCTAGTCATAAAATAAATGCAAATCAAAACATTGAGATTGCACCTCATTCCACTTAGAATGGCTATAATCAAGAAATGTAATAACAACATGCTGGAGGAGATGTGTCTAAAAGGAACCTTATTGCATTGTTGGTGGGAATGTAAACTTGTTTAACCACTTTGGAAAGCAGTATTGAAGTTCTTTAAAAGACTCCACATAGAGCACCCCTATGACCTATCGATCCCCCTTTTGGCATTTACCCAAATAATCACAAACAAGGTCATACCAAACCTAACAGCACAACCATGTTTATTGCAGCATTATTCACAGCAGCTATGATATGGACCCAACTCCGATGCCCCTCAGTAGATGAATGGATCAATAAAATGTGTTATAGGTGTGCACACGAGCGCGTGCACTCTCTCTCTCTCTCTCTCTCTCTCACACACACACACACACACACACTCACACACGCACACACAGACAAACACACACACTGGAATTCTATGCCTCCATCAGAGAGAATGGCATTGCCCCATTTGTTAGGAAATGGAAAGACTTGGTAAAAAAAATTTATTAAGTGAAGTAAGCCAGACCCATAGAAACATAGGTCCCATGGTTTACCTTGTTTTTCCCTTGTTTGCAAGGACTAATACATGTTTAGGACAAGCAGAGAAGATCAAAGGCTTGGTACTTATGACCATATAAGATAATATTAAGTGAAATGTACCCCAAGTAAGAGACACAAGTGGTTTTTTTCTTTCTTGCTTTTGCTTTTAATATACTTATAATGCATTATGTGATTCTTTTCTAGATTCATCCCCTCACTGCATAACCTCTGTTTTCACTGTATTTGATTCCAGTGTCCTGCATCTTATATGCCTCGCCACCTCCTGCAGAGTCTGCATGAGAGATCGTGCCAGACAAAGTATAAGCTTCAAGGAAGCATGCCTGTAGGAAGGGGGTGTTAGTTAAGGCTTCCCATACACTTGGCTGCAACTTTATAGCCTCTACCTTTATTTTTATTATATTCTCCTTGGCTGTACATTCGTTGCTTTTATTCTCGTTTTGGCTATTTTTCTATTGATCCACGAACAGAGCATGTTGTTTATTTCCAGTCCAATAGAGACGGCTTCTCTGAATAATAAAGACTAGGACCAAATATTAAAATATGGGTAATGCCCCAATCAATTTATCACCTGATGTAACACTGCCTCCAGAAACTCCTACAACTTCAAAAGCAGTTTTGCGGCTCACTCATAGTAAATATAGAAATTGAAATTTCCAGATATGTTACAACAGACAAGATTAACGAATTAAACTAAGCTAGAAGGAGTTATCCCAGAAGCACAGAGAGTTCTAGAAAAAGGGGCCCATGATAATAAAACGGGAAAAAAGATTCACCCAACCGTTATGACTAAGCTTAGTCCCGCTTACGTTACAGGGAAAGATGATGGTTTTCCACAAAATATAAAGTTAGTGATATCACATTTCTGAGCCGACTGATGAACCATTGCTTTACACAGGAGTTTATAAAGATAATAATAAATGGATTAATGTAAAAGGAAAAAGGATATTTTGGAACTCATTAGATTTTATTCAAAGATTAGGCAGATCTAGACCATTATGGTGTTTATTATCAAAACAACAAGATAGATTAAAACAACAATTAGAAATTTATGTGAACAAATACTGGGGTTAAAATTATAGAAAACGTAGAATGCCTGACTCAAGCTGGAAGTGGTTTGTAGGATGGTTTCAAAGGAACTTGAATATATATGGAAAAAATAAAAAGAGTACAATATATGTACATCCCTGTCTTAGGTTTGTTAATTATTAAACATAAAAAAGGTTGAATAGATGATGCATTCTATTAAACTATGTGCTAGACTTGTTTCGCAACACTTAGCTTAAACAGTTGGTGGGACAGTCATCAATTTTCATGTAAGCCATCAAATTTTTGCTTTTTTTAAAAATTGATTACGTGCTTAAATAAAAAAAGAATCTATGTCATAATCACACACGGTATAAAAATGTTAATTCTCTTCAATAAAGACAAACTCAGATGCAACTCTTTTGAGTCTGTGTCTGTTTGTCACTTCGCCGACTCCTTGCCCACCTATCCCAAGATCCCTGTCTCTCTGGTACCAGTGCTCCAGCCGAGCTGGTCCGTCGCACTTATATACACTTTTTTGTAATTTGGGGAGTGGAAGGGATATAGTAGAATGCTTTAATGGGGATGCAGGTTGGCTCATGGTGACTAGGAGATGTACAGGACAGTTTGTTGAAAATGAATTTACAATGTCAGGCAAGGGTCGAGTAGGGAGGAGTTGGAGATGTGGGTAAGGAAAGGGTAGTAGGGCAATAACAAAAGAGGAGGTGACAATGCTCGATAGGAAATGTACTCATTACCTCGTCATGTAACTGTAAGCCCTCTGTACAGTATTCTTACAGTAAAAATATATTTAAAAAAATCTCTGCCTGGTGTAGATTTCCAGTGCTGCCCTCTGCATTGCATTTTCTGTCTTTTCTCGCTGTGGTTAGTTCCACCTGCCCAGTGGATCAGTAGTCTTCAAGGCATCTTGGTCCTGAAGTGGGACTTGGATTATCCAGTGGTGTTTGGAACCAGGCCAAGTACAGGACAAAACCACTTCCAAGACATGGCTTCTTAATTCCCAATGCAATTAAGATTGCAAGCAGAATTTCTCTGAATTTGACAATCAGTGAAACAAAAGGCAAGGCCACCAACCACCTCTCTATTCCCCCCATTCACTCCTTTCTCCTTCCTTGGTAAAGTACAAAATAATTTTACAGGTTTTGGCAAACACACAAATTGCCCACCACCTCCCCTGGTAAACTGGGTTTCAAGTCACTAAGTCATGTAAATGGATAATGCCTCACTCATTATTCTAGACAACATCTTCAGGTTGTTTGATGCTTTAATTGTTGTTGTTGTTGTTGTTGGTAGGGGGGCCTGAACTCTGGGTCTGGGCGCTGTCCCTGAGCTGTTCACCTCAAAGCTAGCACACTACCACTTGAGCCACAGCGTCACTTCCAATTTATTCTGCCTATGTGGTGCTGAGGAATTGAACCCAGTATCTCATGCATGCGAGACAAGCACTCTACCACTGAGTCTCCATCCCAGCCCTAATGCTTTAATTTTTTAAAATTCCTTTTTGTCTGTCATGGGGCTTGAACTGAGGACCTGGGTATTAACATATCCCTGAGTTCTTCAGCTCAAGGGGATCCTTCTCCCAATTGAGCAACAGTGCCACTTCCTGTTTAGAGATAAGTGTCTCACAGATTTTCCTGCCGGGGTTTGCTTTGAACGGTGAATTTTTAAATTATATTTCTTCTAGGTATTTTTTGGTACATTACAGGTTTTCTGGAATTTAAAGTTTTCTGTAAACATTTGTCTTCAAGTAATCCAACAGCATTAAATATTACATTTAGAAGCTATCCTGTAACACATCCATTTTGAAATTATTATGTTCAGATGAAATTCGTATTCATTGTAGAAACAGCCCCTTAATTCCAAATGGGAAATACTTTAATTTCAGCAGCCTTGACTCTCCTTCCTCTTTTTTTTTCTCTTCAGTATCTTTTCTTGTTTTGGAACAAGTGTCATGGACTGTCCAACCATTCAAAAGGAAGCTTATTCCATTAATTTAATAGAAAATGAATCCAGCCTGCCTGCATCTCAAGGCAACTCTGAGTATAATGTTAATCTAATAATTCCCGTCAGTGAACTTGCAGTCATTTTGATAACTTTTTGTTAAACCACTCATTAAAGAGGTTCCAAAAACCGAGAAGCAAAAATCATGTTCTGCTTTAAAAGAAGGTTTAAAAAGCTAGTAATTCAAAAAGACACATTCTATTCTTCCAAGATTCCATGGTGAAGAATTTGTCTTTGATCATAGCCCTTACTACTGATCTTTTCCCTTCAAACTTGTAGTTTTATTCAGTTTTCTTATTTCAGCTTTCATTTTGGTACTAGCCTAAGTAATCTCATTGTAGTATCTGACAATGAAATTTCATTTGTTGTTAGAGACCTCAATTCATATTGCCAAAGGCAGACTCATGAGCATATCATAGAGGATAAAATATTGAATATCATTAACATGATCATATGCAACTATTCCATAAATTAATATAAGTACCACATAAATGTGCAACTTCATATACATTTTAAAATGCAAAGTAATTGCATATCTATTTCATAAAATAATTCAGATCACTAGGAGAAGATATTAAGCTAAACCTTTTGCATTATCCCCAATATTCTTTGTAAAAAATTTTTTTCTCATTAACTTTTACCTTAGGGCCTTCTTTTCCTAGCAACACGTTATAAGTTGATGTCCTTGGAATTTACTCACCTCTGAGTAACCTCTTTCCTTTCCACCACCAGTTAGACCCTCACGTTAAATATCTGAGAAGAAACTTGTCCCAAAGTGCCTGCAAGAGGAGTACCCAAGTCGACTGTCTGTGCCCACTCTTGCCTTCTTTCTTTGGGAATGGGGTATCAGAGACAGGGATGTCAGGGATCAGGTGGCTGGAACCATGGTGTTAAGATTTTTTTATGGGTAGCAGAAAAGAGTAGCAGAGAGTAGGATACCAGGGAAAGGGTAATTGTGACTGTAATTGCTGAGTTGCAGTGGCAGAAATTTGGGTAGCAGCAACAGCTTTGTAGGAGTTGGGGTAGCTAATACAGGCATCCAGAAAAGTTTAGCAGGGACAAGGAAGCATTGACAAAGTAAAAGATAAAAGTTGTGAGGGATTGTGTGGCACAGTCAGGGTTACAAGATCATGGGTGTGCAAACTGGGTAGCCAATACTAGGTTAGAAGCAATTGGCATGGTGGACTGATGTGGTGCAGAGATCTGGGTTTGACTGTCCAGTTTTGGCTTTTAGATCTTTAGGGAACTATCTCTAGCAGCTCATTATCAGCTTGTTGTGTTCATGCACATGCCATCTATAAATGTCTAATGCAAGTAAATTGCATTCTTTGACACCAGCTATAGGGTCTTTCCTTAAGCATCCTGAGAGACCACACTCCACAATGCTGCAGAACAGGCTCCATATATTGAGCTGCAATCACCTCATACAACTCTCGCTGCTCCTCTCCAGTGTCAATTTTCATGGTAACAAGGGATCTGAGATGTGCTCAGCAGCAGTGATCTGGGAAGCTACCAATTCTTACTCTGGCATTCTGGGAGCTCCGTAGAAATATGCAAGAGCACTTGCTGATGCTCTTCCAACTTCTCTCTGAGGGTCTGGATAGCCAGACTGTTGTTCCTCAGACGGGTTACTTTAATGTCCAGGTGGCCTCAAACTCTCTCTATCTTCTCTCTCTAGGTGCTCATCAGCTTCAGCTGCCTCTCCTTTTCCCTCCAGGTAGCTCGCTTCATCTCCACATCCTTTGAATTCTGCTTCATATCAACCTGTGACTTTCACACCAAGCCCTTCCACTATCTCATCTGCCTCTTTAGCTGTGAATCAGGCACAACAAGCTTCATGTAAGTTCTGTATCTGTTTATCAAGATTTGAGCTGGAATCCAAGGTGGTACTAGCTAGAACATGGGGAGCATCTTAAATACTCCCTGCCGTTCACTGCTCATTGAGAAAGATGTAAACGTCTTGTGGTCAGTCTCTCCTCCATTTCTGGTTCAGCAGAATAAAGTGAAGTCAAAATGGAGCTACCAGACAGCTGCTATGTCAGCAAGTGACCCAACCAAAGATAATTTAGTGAGGGGATACTTATAAAATGTAGTAGGGAAATGTACATATTTGTAGGACACAACTAAGGGCTTTTATCAAACTAGTGATTTTATGTCCAAAATGGCAGACCAACTCAGGCTCTCCCCTAGATCTTCCTGTTATGAAGTTCCTGAGGATTTCTACATACAACTCAGACCTACTGACATAATTGAATAAAAAAGTGAGTATGGATAAATATTCTAATATATGCTAAGGTGTTATCTGTCATGACCATCATGAAATCAATGCACTTTCTCTGAACTTCACCATATCTTTTTAATTGGCATAAGTGGCAGATTTCTTAGTGTGTCTTTTTTTCCTGTTATTTCATGCCCAACCATGGGTTTCCATTGTCCTAGTAGACGTTTTGCATCCCAGTGCCTTCCTTCCAGGTAAGTCTCTTCTTGGGCCTCATACGCATATGCTCACAGAAGTGAATGTCTCAAAACCATGGAATATAGTTGCTCAATAATGATTAGCTCACAGAGAGACTCAAGCAGTTTGGGTCTGGAGCTTTTCTGAGAAGCCTTAGGCTAGGTACTCTGGACAACATTGACAGTAATTCCTCAGAGGAATACCACTGACAGCAAGTAAGCCCTGACTACTACTTAGCCCTTACTAGTTCTACCTAGGTTATGAACACATGAACAATCCCTGCCTATTGTACAGTGCCCCCATCAATTAAATCATTTTGAGCCTAGGAGAAAATCTCCATTTGTGAATCAGTACTCATAAGAAGCAGATGATGCCCCACACTCAAATGCGCAAGGAGAACAGAGTGTAAGGCTGTCTACACAGTTGGGAAATAGGATTCTGAGTGGTGGGAAGGGATGATTTTAGGTAAAAAAAACTTAGAAGCAATTATGTTTATGAATTCCTTACCTAACTTCCTTCTGCCCTTGAGATCCAATTCAGGAAGTGGTGGAATGTTTATGATCACAAAATGGAGTTTTTAATCCCAGGCGTAAACTCTAAGTGTTCTTTTTACATCTTCCTACCTGCTCCTGATGTACAGGGTCAGAAGGGAAAAGGGGAAGGAAGCCCCATGCTCAGGAATATAAATGCAGCTTACAAGCCACTACAGTCTCTGACTTTCTATGTTGAAGGTAAGATAAAAGGCAGCTTGAGTTTCTAAGAACTCAGTGTCTATATGGTTCCTTCAGAACTCCTTTTCCTTCTCCTGTGTTTTGAGAGCAACAGTTAGTAGAGTGCCTCTGTCTCTTTGGAGCAATTTTTCTCTTCACACAATGCTTAAAGTAGACAATAGGTGGAAGCTGCCATTAAATAAATAAAAAAATGAAATAGCACACAGTGAGTGCTTCCCCTGAATTCCTGGACCTAACAAGTTCCCAATTCTGAAGACAAAGTGATTATGGGTGAGTACTAACTACCTCCACTGAATGGTGAACTTAGAACACTTTTCCCAAGGCAGGTCTCCCCAGTACAGTAGTTGCAACCTATAATCCTGGTTATTAGGATGGCTGAGATCTACTGGATCAATGAACTTACAGACCATGCAACACAGAAAAGTCTAAGATTTTGAGTCCCAAAATAAGAAACGGGGCTAAGAAGAGAAAACTTATCATTGCTGGAAAAGGAGGAAGTGTTAACTGGGAGAAGGTTTCTCTGAATATAGACATGGAAATTATAACAAAATTCTAAGTTGTGGCTCATCAGTAGAAACTATCAAGTCAAACCTTACTAAAGATAAAAAAAAATATGGGCTGGGAAGGTGGCTCAGTGGTAGAGCGCTTGCCTTGCAAGCTCGAGGCCCTGGGTTCAAATCCTCAGCACCACATAAGCAAAAAGAAAAAAGCCGGAAGTGGCCACTGTGACTCAAGTGGTAGAGCACTAGCCTTGAGCTGAAGAGCTGAGGGACAGCGCCCAGACCCAGAGTTCAGGCCCCCGACCGGACCCAAAAAAAAATAAATAAAAAGATAAAAAATACAACTTATAAAAATAAAAAAAATCTATTTGGATTTCAGTATTAACATCTTTTTAAAGGTGTGTGTGTGTGTATGTGTGTGTGTGTGTGTGTGTGTGTGTGTGTGTGTGTGTATGTGTGTGCTGTCTGAGATTACGTATGGGACAGCATTGGTTCTTAGCTCCACCACTTGAAACACTCAATTCTTGCTTTCCTCTGGTTAACTGGAGATAAACATGTAATGGATATGTCAACCTAGATTGGTTTCAAACTATCATCTTCAGATATGAGCCATTATTCTCAGCCCAGTATTTCCAGTAAATTACTTAACCTTTCTGACTCTCAGCTTCTTCCTGTGTGGAAAGTGAAAAGAATTACTTTGTGGACCTTAGAATCTGGTGGGAGTTATGACTTGGTGCAGGAAGTATAATTGTTCGGGATGTGTGGACAGACACTCTCATAAAACTACTGATGTTTATATTTGTTTATATTGAAATGAATTCCAGGAATTGGAAACAGGAGGGATTTTCCTGTTGTTGTTTATCCTTTTATGGACATTGAGGGAGCCACAGAAATTCAAAGAGAACAGGAAAACAAATGCAGTTGTATCTGCAGATATTATGTTCACAATGAGCTATACCTCTTGTGGACAGGGACAGGAGGGAAAATCAGAGAGAGAGCAACGGAAGTGATGAGATTGTCCAACAAGAAATGAACTCATTACCGACTTACAAAATGGTGATCCGTAGGTACACTACCTTAACCACAACAATTTTCAAAATACGGGTGACTGATTCACTCCTCGAATTTTTGTAAGGGCCCTTAAGAATCAGGCCCATCAATGGAGTTTTTGAAGGTCACATTATATGATAATTAATGTAGATCCAGAATCTCTTAAGAAATGTAATAAAAAGTATTTCATTTTTAGTACCTGTTTCTCTTTGAGTGGCAATTCTATATGTTGTTGGCAGAGTTAATCTTTTACTTTTTGTTTTGTCAGGTTTTCAAATCTTTCTTAAAGCTTTGCAATAAAGGTCTGCTATATCTTGGCACCCTGCCCATAATTAAAATGGTAATCAACCTTTGAGATTAATGTACTTGAGTAGGAGTTTTATTTATTGATTTAATTTGTCGGTGGTGGTGAACTCTGGGCCCGATTGCCATCCCTCAGCTCTGCAGCTCAAGACTAGTGCTCTACAACTTGTGCCACAGTGCCACTTCTACCTTTTTCTGCTTAGGTGGTGCTGAGGAATCAAACGCAGGGTCTTGTGCAGTCAAGGTACGCTGTCTACCACTGATCCACCATCTCAGGCCCTGTGAGTGATATTTTTGTGCGTGGGTCTATCAAGCAAATCCATTGAGCAAATGTATTCATTTGTCACTAAACATTTATAATTATGAATTATCTGATATTTTAATGACTAGAACTGTTATCATTGTTACTAGGAACTGTTTGTCTCTCCATGCTAAAAACATTTAGGAGGGAATTTTAAACTAAAACTGCAAAAGAAATTTTAAGATCTTGGTACTAACTAATCGGTCCACGTGTTATTACATAAAACAGAAAATTCAAAATGGTTTTTCTTCATGAATACAGAGATAAAAGGTCTTATAATACTTATTTCAAAATGCAAACTAAAGGGGAAAATCAGTCAGGAGGTAAAATTTATATTGAATGTTAATATTTACAGAGGAAAATAAGATCCTAGACGAAAGACTGAAGACAAAGCAATATCAGAGTCCTATATGCTCAATAATAAATAAGAAGCATTATTTGAAAAATTGAGCTGGAATGTGTTCATCAGGCAAAGGCAAGCAATCAGAGCCTACCACCAACAAAGAAACACCATAATGTATATCTCAGAAAAAGGAAACAAGTTTCTTACCCTTGATTTCAATGATACATATAACCCCCCTACACACACACACACAAACACACACACACACACACACACACACACATACACACACAGAGGAATGTGTGCAAGAGCTCAATCTACTCACATTCATTCAACATGGATCAAAGATCTTCCTGTAATATTTGAATCTTTAAAAGTTTCAAGTGTTGTAAATAATTTATAACAGATGCATAAGCAAATATTTTCTGAAGAGCTCTCTGCTATGGAAATGAGAGTTCATGATGGTTATGAATACTTAAAATATCTCTGAATCTTGAAAGAATTAAACAAGAGATAATCCAAGTTTTGGGACTATATTTCTACCAGCTATTCTACAAAGGCTTAATAAGAAGTTACAAGATCCAATATTAAATACTAAATTAATACAATTAATATATGTGTAAGTGAAGTGAAAGACAGTGATCAAAGATCTATGCTTCCTCCAATTCTCAGCCTGCTGCACACTGTGACACCCTTGATTCTGCTGGGCCAGGCCCACAGTTGTTTTCCCCAGAGCAGTGGCCCTGCTGGGGTTGGGTATGGGGGCTGTGCGGAGAAGGTGGAGGCCACAGGGCAGGTCGAGCTGGGGGCTGTGGGGAGAGGATGGGAGGCTCTGGCATAGGCTGTGAAGAGAGGAAGGAGGGAGTAGGCCAGCAGCTCAGGCAGCAGCAACCCCAAAGGCAGCTGGGTTCTGTGGAGTGTCTGTGAGGTGTAGAATTTGAGGTGGATCCACTGGGGCCTCTTTTCTTTGTGAGGAGATAAAGGAGTCTCATATCCCACCCAAACGGACAATGAGAAATGAGACAACTAGTGGCTGAAGAATTTCAAGGACAAAGGCAGGGACTTATAGGTAAACTCTGGGGTCTGGGAGGGCATCAGCGCTGGGGCTGTGGTTGCCATGCCTTTCTGGACACCTTTGGAAGTGAGTGAGGGCCAGCTCTGCTGTGGGCTAGGCATCACTCTTGCCTTGAAGCAGGTACCAGGAACATGTGGCACAGCCTCGGCCTGCCCATTGGAGCTGGCCTGTTGAGGGTGCTGCAGACCCGGCAGGTGCTAGGAAGCTATGTGCAGCAGGGTTTTGTGGCATTGTAAACTAGTGCAACCCATATGGAGATCATAATGGAAGTTTACACATTAAAAAAAAAAAAAAACACCTATATTGATGACCTTTACTGCAATGGGATACATATTGAAGGAATATAAATCAACATGAACATCCATGTTCATGGCAGCAATATTCATAGCAACCAAGCTGTGTAATCAACCTAGATGCACGAGAAAGAGGGCATAAAGAAAATGTGCTATTTATCTAGTATATGTATGAGTCAAGCAGAAAAGATCAGATAATGTGATGTTAGGAAAATGAACCCTTAGATATGTATTTAAATGTTTTTTTTCTTTCATGCATTTGTTTCTAACGCATTTATGAGATTATTTCTTTGTAGCTTTGTATGTCCCTCCCACACAGTATAACCCCTGCTTTCACCATATTTGATGTGAGTTCAATTTGTGGAGGAGAAGGGGAAAAACAAGTCTTTTAAGGATAACTATGGACCCGTTACAACAATGAGAAATATAATTTGTCATGTCGAAAACGAACTTTACAACTTTGGTGGGGGATGAAGATTGGGTGGGGGGTAGGGGGAGGCTGGGAAGGGATGTGAAGGGTAAACAAAGGAGGAGGCTGCAATGCTTGATAAGAAATGTACTCATTATCTTGCCCATGTAATTGTAACCCCTCTGTACAGTATGTTCACAATAAAAAATAAAAATAAAAAAAACAAGAGAAGTATGTTTCTACTGCATCATTGCTAAATATTTTTGGATATATACCTAATCCTAATTTTAATGGGTTTTGTGGCATTCTGTTTTTGCTTTAATGAGTGACCACCATATTGATTTTCAGAACAGTTACAATAGGTTGAAGATATCCTATAATATGTGGATATTAGATCAAAATTTCAATATATCAATGAACAAATACAAGATCGTCATATATAGTTTATAATTTTAAGCAATTTTAAGAAGGCAACGGTTGGTGAAAAAGACGATGTTAGAAGCTTAATAACAAATACACAGACATAAAATACAAAAAAAAATGTGGAACTAATTAGTACTAATAGTAACAAAATATTTTCCTCAAGTTTAAAAAATGAAACTATTAAAAATAATACTTAATAGCATCAAATAACTATGGCATGGAAGAAAATATAACATAGACTATGTTTCCCCATCATTTGTTGTATTTTATAACAAATATATTAGAAGAAAATGTAATTACATGTCTGAAGATGATAACACTTTCAAGTGTCATTGATTGAATCCAGCAGAGGAAAGTAACAGATAAGTAGAGAGTAAGAACAACCTGGGGTATGGATGAAGATACTCAGTAGAACTTTGTGAGCAAAGAATGTGCTCCATTTTCCTCATCAAAATAGACCTAGGACAGCTACCTTTTGACAGAACACTTGTAATGTAGAGTAGTGGAATTACTAATTTAGGTAGTAATTTATAACTTTTATTCCCTAATCTTATGATGGGATTCCCAAATGATGTGAGTGATCCTAGATTTTCTGAGCCCTTTTTTTCACCCAAAGTTTCTAAGTCCTCCCCCTACCAATGATTCTTCTGCTACTTTCATTTCTCCTTGTTTCTCAACTCAACTCCTGTGACATTTTTGTTCATGAGAAAGAGTTGGAGAAATATGAGGATGGCCAGGAGTCTGAGCTAACATCCACTCCCGCTTGGAGGATCTGGTGAAGGACTTCCACCTGGGCCTCAGAATCAGATATTAATCGATCTCTTTGGTAATGGAGAAACTCAATCCCTCAGGCAGAATCTGTCATTCCTTGACTTTCTCTGAAGAGATTTGGTACTAGGGCACAATTCAGAGAACGAGCATTCCCATTATCAGAAGGAACAGGTTCAAAACTAAAAGAGGCTTCAGTTCCCACAGGGCCAGTCAGAAGCCAAGAGATCACACTTTGCTCCTCATCAGGGATCTTCTGGTAGGAATAGAGTCTGAGCAAAGTCTAAGATGGAGATAAACTGAGACTGGGCCTAAGGAGGACACAAAAGAATTACCCTCTCTTTGACTACAAGTGAGTTGTGTAGTGAGACCTGACAACTTCCTTCATATATGAAAATTCACTAGATGAGTTATCTCACTACCACTTTGCAAGAGGTCAGTTTCCCCAAAGGAGAAGCTGTTAAGTGTTGTGATCCAGTTTGCTCTCTAGGCTGTTGTCTCTCTCACCCCTTCCCATGCAGGAATGCATTGCGTCTTTCAGGCACTCAACTATTTGTCCTGACTCCTAAGCAGGAACACTGTAGGCTATTCTTTGGAAAACCTCTATTTGATATTGAATAGGCCCAGGCTCTGCTCATGCAAAGAGGTAGATCTAAGAGGTGAGTATAAGCTCAGATTTGTTCTGAAGAACAATCATATTGAAAAAAAAAATTAAATGAAATTTGTAGTTGAGTGATTTAGGGTTTAGATCCACAAAATTTAATTATTTATTAGTAACACATATGGAATGATGGATTAGGAAGAGAACAGTGAAGTAGGTTCAGGATACAATGGAAACGTCACAACATAGCTATAACATGAGATGAGAATGTGAAGGAACTATTGGCATAGGTCCTTTTACTATCTTAAGAGTGACGTTGTATTGGAGACTTTTAGAATAATATCTAAAACAGAACGACTTGCTGGGCACTGGTGGCTCACAACTGTAATCCTAGCTACCCAGGAGGCTGAGATCTGAGTATTATGATTTAAAGCAAGCCCAGGCAGAAAAAGCCAGAAGTGGTTCTGTGGCTCAAGTGGTAGAGACACTAGCCTTAAGATCAGGGACACTGCCTAGGCCTTAAGTTCAAGCTTCAGGATCAGCAAAACAAAAGAAGGACTTAAAGATATGTGATGGAATGATGATCAAGTGTAACTGTTTAGGGAACATAAAGGAGACAAAATTTGGAGCAAAATGATACCTATTCATTACTAATCAAGGATGCAATCTGAATGCCAAATTCCTCTTCTCAAAAACTTCCAAACTTGGGCAGGGTAGGTGGCTCAGTGGTAGAGTGCTTGCCTTGCATGCATGAGGCCCTGGGCTTGATTCTTCAGTGCCACATAAGCAGAAAAAGCCAGAAGTGGTGCTATGGCTGGAGTGGTAGAGAATTAGCCTTGAGCTGAAGAGGTGAGGGACAGTGCCCAGGAACAGAATTCAGGACCCTTGACCGGCCAAAAACAAACAAACAAAGAAACAAAGCAAAAGATTCCAAACTTCTTTCCTCATAATTGAGGAGAGGCTCCTTTTACCGGAATTCTCCTTATCTAGCTCAAGATCAACAGAATTTCATTAGACTTTTCTTGTTCAGATGTAATGCACCTAACTCTACTGAACCTAATCATGGCTAGGAAAGTATGGACATTGATATGTTTGTTGTAATTTTCCTTATAAATATATAATACTGTCAGGTATTATATATAATATATATTATAATATGCAATACATTATACATTATATATAATATATTAAATATGTTATAATATAACATATATTATATATTAACAGACTTCATATTTTAGAGTTGCGAACCAGCAACATATAGAAAGAAAAATGCATGAGTCTCTGAGCAATTTCTCTTCCACAGGAAAATACCAGGTTCCATTCTTATTACCCAAACAGCAACATAGGAAAGCAATGCCCATGGAGATGGTTTTCTGGATTTTTTGGAAACTATGGTCAGCATATATATATACACACACATATACATATAAACATATATGTATATATGTATATACATACATATACATGAAATATTGTTTTATACTAGTGAATGTGTAAAATTATAGTAACAGATAAATAAGTGGACACCTATGTGTACACATACTCAATTGCTTTCAAATATAAGAATTTCTTTCTATGCTACCTATTCACCTACACAGAGATTACATGACTTGCTCTTGAATTGTCCTGTAAGTTCTTTATCTGGCTACTGTAGCTTCACATTCTTTGTTCTCTAAGTATCCAGATGTTATGTATTCAACAACAATACTTGTTACAGGCAAAAGTATGCACCGCGACACACAGAGGAACTTAGATTTCAGAAATGCCACAAATAAGTGGGAGGTACAGCAGTACTTTTCAAAATTAAATAGATTACATACTTTTAGAAATCTTGTAAGAAAAAAATCTTCAGTGTAGGATGAAACACTTGAAGAAAACTACAGTTTAAATTACATATAGCCGGGTGCTGCAATAGACAATACATAAGAATAAAAAAATAAATTACATATGACATCAAATTATAAAGTTCCAGGGCATTTCCCTACTCTTGACAACTAAAGTAATCCATATTAAAAATAAATAAATGAAAAGACGAATGTTTTATAACAAATTTCAAAACATACTATATGTTATACAAAGGAAATGCTTTAAGAACACATTTTACAGTCTAGTAACATCATATGGTATGAAGTCTAATTCTGTGTTCCATTTGGAATACTATTGTAACTTAGTTTATAATCTTTGTTGTCAGAAAAAATAAACTACAAGTGCTAAAGTTTTCAATAAAGAGACAATTTTAGGTATGAATTAAATTTTATGTGCTTAATAAGTTCCTGAAATTATTCATTTTAGGTTACATATCCCTAACAAATATTGTTTATGCTTTCTCATATGATGTATATAGATTTTTATGTGATTTCTTAGATATTCATAAATAAAACAGTTCAGAAGAAGAAAAGAGTAGGTAAGAAGTCATAAAAATTACTATTATGGTGTTTTTAATGGCTAAGTATAAAGAACATGTAACAAAACAGTTGGAAGATTCATTTGCTCTTTTTGCTATTCACTCACCCTTCTTGGAGAAAGGTTCTCACTATGAAGTGCCATGTGGTCTGGACCTTTCAAGCCTTGTCTCAGCGACGGAAGTGATGGGATTAGGGACATGAGCTCTCATGACAGGCTTTTAGGAAATTCACAATAAAGCAATACCAGTACATATAAAGAAACTTTTGTGGGTGATGTGTATTCACTTCTTCAGTTACCAAAATTTGATTCATATGTCAAAATTACTTACATTATAATAGATGCAGTTCAACTGGCATCACTGACACCTCCATAAATCAAATGCAACCCAAATGTTCTACTTCAAAAACCAACATATAAGGAAGTGTTGGAAATACAAGAATATACACAATAAATCTAAAGGAGTGAGATCTTTAACACTGGCAATGAGCAATGATAGCTGAATTTTTAACCAGGCTTGAAAATTTCAGGTGTCCACTAACTATGTGATTAGAGTTGCGGAGTTGACCTTGGTATCAAGCTTGGAGTTAAAATTCAAGGGCAGCTAAGGTTGCTGCAGTATTGTAACTACATTGTGACTGTCCCTGATAATAGTAAAACACAGAGTAGAAGCTAAGTCAGTAAAATGTATAGGAAAGATTCTCCACTGAGAATATTTGCAGGGGGTGATCATCACTCTTGCTTTGAAAATGTACAGCCCATCATTCTACTTTAAGCTCTAGCATATTTCTGATCTGAAGACAATTATAACACATCAATGTGCCGTGAGTGCTAAGCAGTTTAGGTGTATATTACTGTAATATATGTAAAACCTTTAGAGGTATGGAATGGCAACAATGAGATGTACAAGTCGTTATGTCGAAAACGAACTTTACAACTTTGGTGCGGGGCGGAGGGATCATTGGTTGGGGTTGGGAGGAGGATGGGAAGGGTTGGGAAAAGGAAACAAAGGAGGAGGCTACAATGCTTGATGAGAAATGCACTCATTATCTTGCCCATGTAATTTTAACCCCTCTGTACAGTATTTTCACAATAAAAAATAAAATAAAATAAATAAATAAATAAGAAAAAAATAATTATCAGAAGTAAAAATACTCCTGAATTATACTTTCTTGCTAGAAGATTACAGGATGACTGCTGATGTGTGGTATCTTTCCAGGTGCTCCTATACGATTGTGAATCTTCTCTGAGGAAGTGTTTTTCCATAGTTTGTTTTGAGGTGTTCAGAATATCAGCACTGTCACTAACTGCAACCATGGAACAGCAAAGATGATGGGATACTTGGTCAAAAAATGAGAAATCACAGGAAGTTATAGGAAAGAAGACACCAGAGGACCCAAAGCCTCGTTGCCAGCTTCTGGATCCCCAAATCCTGCTTAACATGCTTTATATTCATTCCACTACAGGAGTGGGGTGGTGAGTGGCTACAGGTATGTCCACAAACTAAGGCATCAATCTAGCTTGTGGTTACAACTATTAAACTGAGGAATTGTTTGTATATATAGTGATAATTGAATCCCTTATTTTAAGGGAGCAGAAGGGACCATTACAACCGTAGCACAGACATCCATCTTGTCTTCAAAGTCTTAAACTTTTAGTGTCCAACAGCTCTAACTTAAATACTCTTGAGGCAATAACACATACCCCTGTCTTCCCTTGATTGTTTGACCATTCCAGAGCACAGCTCTGTCTTTTCATTGCTGATTGAGTTGGCTTCCCAATCTATCCCTTTTCAGATCTAACAGCTTGACTCTAGAATCACTCACAAGTACTGTTACAGATGTATTATTTTGAAAAGGATATTTTTTCTAGAGTATGTTCACTTCTTTAAATTTTATTTTATTTAAAATTACTGTACAGAGTGGTTACTGTTACATGAGTAAGGTACATTAATTGATGAATATTGTTACCCACTCCATTGTTGTTCTCCAATTCCTTCGATCCCTACACACCTCTCCCCACCCCAACGTTGTAAATTTCTTTGCGATATAGTGTCTTGTGAATATCATTGTTGCAATGGGTCATTCTTTGTACTTCCTTCATCATTATGTTATTTCCCTTTCTTTCTCCAAATCAGATAATGTATATACAAGATGGAAGGTACCAGAATCAAGACAGAGATTGCCAGGGATAAACCAATGGAAAAACACAAATAAAATAAAATAACAACTAGATACACTATTTTACCGACATCAAGGTTGACATCTGAAAAAAAGACTTGTTTCTATGTCTTGGAGTACATTTCAATTAGGATCATTTTGTATGATCAAATGTGCATAGCTCTGTAGCCAGCAATCCCACGCCTGGGCATTTGTCGAAATGACCTCAAGCTAAAACACTCTAAAACTACCAGCCAACTGGTACTATAGCAAAGATATGTAACCAATCCAGATGCCCCTCGATAGATGAATTGATCATGAAAAATGGGGTATATATGCACAATGGAACTTCATGCTTCTATCAGAAAGAATGACACAGCCCCTTTCTTAAAAAAATGGAAAGACTTGGAAAAAATCTTATTAAGGGAAGGAAGCCAGACTCAAAGAAACGTAGGCTCTATTTTCCCTCATTTTTATTAAGTAATATATGCTTAGGATATTCCTGGCATATTCCATTTTTTCTCTCCCTCTTCCTCTCTCATTCAATTTTTGTGTGTGTGTATGTGAGTGTGTGTGTGTGTGTGTGTGTGTGTGTGTGTTTGTGTGTGTGCAGTAATGAAACTTGACTCAGAGCCTCAAAATCTTGCTTGTTTTTTTCACTTATGACTGACTGAGTCTGCACTATTTGAACCAAGGTTTCACTTGTCTTTGATTGAACAATTGAACATAAATGTCTCCTGGATTGCTACCCAAGCAATCTGTGAACCATGATCTTCCAATCTCAGCCTCGTGGGATGACATACTTGCATCCAGCTCTATTGCCAAGTGTCATTTGCTTTGTTTTGTTTTGTTTTTGTACATCCAAAATCTGTAAAGAAAATAAATAATTTATAATCAAGACTATTCACATAAAATGTGTGTTGTTTAAAGATTACCTTAATAATGTTATCCTTTTGCATCCACAATATGTAATTTGATTTTTTGAACTCTATTTTTCAGGCAAGTCCCTTATATATAATTGGAATCTTCTTGTCTTGGTTTTATAGTGTGTTAGGTATTTCAAAACAGAATTTATCAAGGTTTACCTCTGCACTACTGAAGCAGGACCTTTATGATTATTCAATGTCTTGTAAATCATAAGTCACTTCTCGTGGCACTATTTGAGCACAATTAGCTTCCTATAATACCTCCACATATTATAGACCTCAATGCCATGCACTCTTCTGCCAGTATGCAAGGGCATCCTTTGTAATTTTCCATGCATTTTCACTGTTCTTCTCTCTACTCTTCAGTGTTAAATCCTGTGATGGTCATGTTGATTTTCTCCCCTGTTATATTAATTATTGCATCTTGGGAACTACAGGTATGCACTAATGTACTTCTGTCCATTCTCCTTGTGCTTTGGCTTGTATCCCTCTCATCTTGATGGTCCAGAAATTGGGGATATGTTCTTCACTCTTTATCTCAGACATCTTTCTTTACTTTCTAGCAATACATTCATTGAATTTTCAAGGCACTTTGCCTTGAAAATGATTATTGCAATTTCATGGCATTATTATTTGGCACTATGGAAGAACATAGGTCAGTAATTGTACCTTAGATAAAAGAAGATTGCAATCATGCCTAATAGGTATTGTTCATTGGATAATGTTTACTTCAAGGTCTGCCTGACTGCTTCCTTTTCATTGTTTTGTTTATTTTTCAATGCAGCCTTTTCATCTGGAAAATATTTTTGGGCCTAGAGAAAATCAATTCCTACTGTAATTAGTCATTAATCTTATTCCAACATCATTTCACAGATCCTTTTGAGTCCCTTGAGGGTCTATATAGAAGTGCTTTACATTCTTAGATATGTTTTAACAGCGATGCATCCAATGATAAATACACATTGTTTAAATCACCATTTTGATGACTGGAAAAAAACCATGCTGCAATCTCACTATATAGCAATGTTATTGTTTGAAATTCTTTTAGATTGAAGTTGATGCTGGCGAACGAACAATCTGTGTACAATTTTATATTTTCCTAATTAATTTTAGTATACCTTCCAATATTATAAAATGTTAAAACATTACTACTACTTACATAGTTTTAGGATTTCTAAAATGGTCAGAGTGAAAGTTTTATTCATTCACAATTTTAAGACAATAGAGTGTGCATTATGACCAAGTGAGACATTTAAAATTTTTTACTTGTGGTCTTAAAAGTTGTGCTGGGGAGTGGAGTTCCGGGAAGATGGTGGAGGAGAAGCTGGAGGCTAAACAAGCTCTAGCATAGAAAGCAGTTTTAGAGTTCCTGCGAATAGTCCCAAGCCGGAGAACCACCTTCACAGGACAGAGAGTTAGGCCAGAGAGGGAAAATACAGGCAAGGAGACAGCTATGAGCACTTGCCAGCAGCCGCCGCCACGGTGGCAGCGGTGGTGGTGGCCGTACCTGCCATATCTGAATCACAGAGAGTCTGGGATGAAGGAGCCAGACGCGGCGGGTGAGCTCAACACGCGGGGATTCTACTCAACACCAGCAAGAACTGACAAGGAGTGGATATTTTCATCCTGAAGTTCGCAGAACAGAGACGACCCAGGAACCAAGACTCGGTGTGAGTAGAAGAAGCCTGACGTCCTCACTCCTTCTCAGGGAGCAGAGGAAGGAAGGCCACCACTCCCCCCCCAGTACTGGAGATCTCCATCTTGGATACCAACAAAGCTCGGCGGAGCTGCTAGCTCCAACTCAGGCCTTGAAAGTAAACTAGAGTCATTTAGAAGGTCACAGGAGCCTAACCTGACCTGCCAGACTCAGCTCTACCCAGGGAAAAGTCAACCAGCCCAGGATGCCAGCCCTAGGAGTGGCTTTCTTCACCGGGTAATCAGAGCCAGAGGCTGCCCCTCCCTTTAGCAGCCTCGACAATCAATTGAAATTCAGTGAACATAAATCCTGAGAGTGGCTCCAGGCTGGGCTTGGTGTGTTTCTCACAAACCAGCCACCGGGAAAAGCTACTGTTTACTGAAAGGCCTCAAATCTACCCAGAACCTAGCCTTATCACAGCATCTCCAAACTTGAGGAAAAAGCCATCTCCCACTTTTGTGATACTCAAATCAGATCTGCCTCCCATTCACTAACCTGGGAGGAGGATCGCAAAACATGGGGGAAAGCAGAGAATTTTTCTGCCTATTCAAAAAAACTAACTTAAGACACCAACCAAGCCACATGAACACAAGCAGACCAGCGAATCCAACAAGAGGCTGGTTACGGACATAAGGGAGATAAAGGATTTTCCCCACCCCTCCCAAAAAAAAGTCAAAGAACTTTTTTTTTGTACCATTTATAAAAAAAGTTTTTTCTAAAATTTTTTTTAATCTTTAATTTTTACCGTTTTTGAAAAAAAATTGTTTTCTAGTAATTTTTTTTTTTTCCTCTTAGAATTTTATTTTAGGCATATAAGTGTGTGCACATCTTTCTTTCTTTTTTTGTTTGTTTTTGTTTGTTTGCTTTTGTTTTTTGTTTTTGTTTTTTGTTTAGCTCTACTGAACTTCTGATCTTTTTTCTTTCTTTCTTATCCTTTTCACCTTTCCTTATCTTTCGTTCTTTATGTAACTTAATTGTTGTTCTGCACATCCTCTCAAAAATCCGTAGTTGACTATAAGACCATATCCCCCATTGTGTACACACTTAATCCATAAATTCATTACTCAATTCAAAACCTCTGAGACTTAAATTCCTTAATAGCAGTACTACCTCTTTATACCTATATAATATTTTAAGTATTTTTATTTTTAAATTTTTCACATCTCCTTTATATCCCTCCCCTTCTCCCTTTATATTCACATTCTTCTCTGAATAGTTTGTTCTTGGTTCTTCAGAATATTATTAATTTTTATTTTTCTATTTTTTCTGGGCTCTTTTCTTTTCTCTTTCTTCTTTTTTTCTCTCTCTCTACTTTCATCCTATCCAACCTATTTCCTGCTTTGAAATTAGGACTTAGTTAAGTTAACTCTCCCTGTACCTCCCACATCACTCTATTCCTATTTTTTACAAACATCTCTCCTAACCCTAATAATTTCTGGTTTTCTAAATTCTTCGATGCAGTTCTTAGCCCATTAATATATAGATATTGGACGTTGAATAGATGTATCTGTTGAACTAGATTGTATCTGCAGACTATTGACTGTGCAAATACAGACTTTGGTTGATGCTTGCCTTAAGATAGTGTTCTAGCACAAAACTGGTGTTATTCTCATCCCAAATGGGCAGTGTAAGCCGGAGAAACACAAGAAAAATGGCAAGTCCGGGTATCTCAACTCCTACTCATGATAATCAGGGGACAGAACAGATAATGAATAATCCAGAGGAGAGTTCACAAATAGCTCTACAAACACTGCTGGCAAACATGATAAATGAAAAGATTGAAAACATACAAAGGACTCTGTATGAGTGTGATAGAGAGAGAGAGGAGGCAAACAGAAGGTCAATGCAGGAAAAGACTGAAAACCTACAAAGGACTCTGTATGAGCGAGATAGGGAGAAAGAGGAGGCAAATCAAAGGTTTATACAGGAATATCATGAGCGTGAGGAAGCTACTCAAAAACTGAAGCAGGATTTGTGTGAGCAGCTTGAGAATATTCAAAGAGAAAGGCAAGTATGGCGTGAGCAGGCTGAGAACACTCAAAGAGAACTACAGGAATCCCACGAACGGGAGGAAACTAAGCAAAGAGTAATAAAGGAATTGAGAGAGCAGGATGAGAATACACAAAGATCACTAAAGGCATTCATGGGATCCATTAACAAAGAGCTGAAGGAACTCAGGGGTCCACAAAGGGAATGCTGAATGGAACCCAACAGAAGGAAAAGGAGTCCAAGGAAACCATAACCAATCAACTAAGTAATTTGAGAATAAACACTGAACACCAAATTAAGGAAGTAAAGAAGTTCATACAAGATCTAAAACAAAGGTTCAAGACAGAACTTGAAGCTATCAAAGCTGACCAACTAGAAGGAAAAGAAATATAAAACAAAGTAGAAGTCTTGACAGCAGGTTAGGCCATGCAGAAGATTGAAACTCGGGGATTGAAGACAGCCTAGATATTATAGAGAAAGAACATACAACCATCCAAGACAGGTCCAAGAAATATGACAGATCTATCCAACACTTGGAAGACACCATCAGAAGGCCTAATCTAACGATAATGGGTGTAGAGGAGCACCTAGAAACAGAAGTTAATAGTCTAGGAAATTTGTTTAACAGGATCGTAGCAGAGAACTCCCAAACATGCAAAAAGATAGACCTATTCTGATACAAGACGCTTTTAGACCTCCAAATAGACCAGACCAGAATAGGACATCCCACTGTCACATTATAATCCACACAGGATCAACTCAAACCAAGGAAAAGATCCTTAAAGCTGTCAAGGAGAAAAGATTAATCACCTATAAAGGGAAACCAGTTAGAATCACCTCAGATTTCTCAGCAGAGACAATCAAAGCAAGAAGAGCCTGGAATGATGTATGCCATGCCCTAAAAACAAACAACTATCAACCAAGAATACTGTACCCAGCTAAACTCTCCTTCATAACTGAAGGCCAAATAAAAACCTTCCATAGCAAAGAAAAATTGAAACAATACATCTCCACCAAACCTGCCCTACAAAAGATTCTTAAAGATGTCCTACACATAGAAAACCAACAAGACCACAATAAAAGCCAAGAAACTGCACCCAAACTGAGAATCCAAAAAACATAGGAAGAACCCAGTTTTCACAGCCCCCAAGAAAGTGGATAACATGGCATGATCTCCCAAATACCTCTCAGTCCTATCTCATAACGTTAACGGAATTAACTCTCAAATTAAGCGACATAGACTGTCTAGTTGGATTAAAAAACAAGATCTTTCTATCTGCTGCCTGCAGGAGTCACATCTTGCCCGTAAAACCAAAAACATTTTCAATGTTAAATGCTGGAACAAAATCTACCATGTAAATGGAACCCATAAACATGTGGGAGTTGCAATCCTAATATCAGATAAAATAGACGTCAAATTAAAATTTGTGAGAAGAGATAAAGAAGGTTGCTACACACTAATTAAGGGATCTCTCCTTCAGGAGGATATTACAATTCTAAATATGTATTCGCCAAACAACGGAGCACCCAAATTTATCCAAGAAACACTACTTTCCCTCAAATCCCACATAGATTCAAAGACATGAAATGTTGAGTATTTTAACACACCACTTTCCCCACTAGATAGATGAACTCAGCAAAAACTCAACAGAGAAACCGCAGATCTAAACAACTGCATAGATCAACTAGATTTAACAGACATCTACCGAATATTTCACCCAACAGCATCAGAATACACGTTTTTATCAGCAGCACATGGAACATTTTCTAAAACAGACCACATTTTAGGCCACAAAGCAAACTTGTCTAAATTCAGAAACATTGAAGTTATACCTTGCATTCTCTCTGACCACAAGGGAATAAAATTAGAACTGAAAACCAAAAGCCACCAAAGAAAGTCCGGTAATATATGGAGGCTGAACAACACACTGCTGAATCACAAGTGGGTCAAGGAAGAAATTAGAAAGAAATCCAAAAGTTTATGCTGTTCAAAAAAATGAGCACACAAATTACCAGCTCCTCTGGGACACACCAAAGGCAGTACTCAGAGGCAAGTATAAAGCTCTGAGTTCCTAGATCAACAAATTGGAGAGATCTGAAACCAACAATTTAATGAGACATCTGAATATCCTTGAAAAAGAGCAGCAAGATAAACCGCAATCCAGTAGATGGAAAGAAATAATTAAAATTAAATCAGAATTAAATGAATAAGAATCCAAAAAAACTATAGAAAGAATCAACAAAACAAAGAGTTGGTTATTTGAAAAAATTAACAAAATTGACAGACCCTTAGCAAATCTTATCAGAAAAAGAAGAGAACACACCCAAATAAATAAACTCAGAGATGAGAATGGAAACATCACCAAAGAAACAACTAAGATTAACAACATTTTAAGGGAATACTTCTCAAAACTATGCTAATAAGTTTGAGAACTTGGCAGAATTGGACCTTTTCCTAGCAAATATTGACATGCCAAAACTAAACCAAGATGAGGTAAACCATCTTAACAGGCCCATATCAAGTGTTGAAATAGAAACAGCAATAAGAAACTTCCCAGCTAAGAAAAGTCCAGGACCAGATGGTTTACAGCTGAATTCCACAAGGCCTTCAAAGCAGAGCTCACACCAATACTCCTCCAACTCTTCAATGAAATTGAAAGAGAAAGTTCACTACCGAATACATTCTATGAAGCCATCATCACCCTCATCCCCAAACCAGGCAGGGATTCATCAAAGAAAGACAACTATAGACCCATTTCTTTGATGAACATTGTTACAAAACTTCTCAATAAAATTTTGGCCAATCGACTTCAACAAGTCATCCAAAAAAATCATACACCATGATCAAACAAGATTCATTTCAGGGATGCAAGGCTGGTTCAATATACGGAAATCAATTAATATTATTCATCACATCAACAGGAGCAAGAATAAGAACCACATGGTTATCTCAATAAATGCAGAAAAAGCATTCGACAAGATCCAACATCCCTTTATGATGAAGGTTTTGGAAAAATTAGGAATCCATGGAATATTCCTCAATACAATAAAGGCTGTATATGGCAATCCTACCTCCGGCATTATACTTAATGGTGAAAAACTAAAGCCATTTCCTCTTAACTCAGGAACAAGGCAAGGATGTCCACTCTCTCCACTTCTCTTCAACCTAGAATTAGAATGCTTAGCTACAGCAATAAGACAAGATGCAGACATAAAGGGGATCCAAATAGGGAAAGAAGAAATAAAACTCTCCCTCTTTGCAGATGACATGATCTTGTATTTAAAGAATCCCATAGAGTCAACTCCCAAATTACTCAAGCTGATTCAAAACTTTGGCAAAGTAGCAGGGTATAAAATTATCCCCAAAAAATCATGGCTTTTCTGTATGCCAACAATGAGAAAAGTGTGGCTAAAATTAGGAAAGCAACTGCATTTGTAATAGTCCCACAAAAAATGAAATACCTAGGAATTAACTTAAGCAAAGAAGTGAAGGATCACTATGATGAAAACTTTAAAAACTTGAAAAAGGAAATCAAAACAGAACTTAGAAAATGGCAAAACCTCCCATTCTCCTGGATTGGAAAGAATAACATCGTAAAAATGGCAATACTTCCCAAGGCTATCTACAAATTCAATGCAATACCTATCAAAATTCCAACCTCATTTTTCAAGTAAATAAAAGTGGCAATCCAAAAATTCATATGGAGCAATAAAAGACCCCGAATAGCAAAAACGATCCTCAACGGAAAGAACACTGATGGAGGGATATCAATACCAAATTTCAAACTCTACTATAAAGCCATAGTAATCAAAACAGCTTGGTACTGGCACAAGAACAGACCTCAGGACCAATGGAATAGAATTGAAAACCCAGAAATGAACCTACAGACCTATAGCCATCTAAACTTTGATAAGGGATCTAAACAAATAGAATGGAAGAAAGACAGGCTCTTCAGTAAATGGTGCTGGCAAAATTGGTTAACTACTTGTAGAAAACTAAACCTATATCCTCATATATCACCCTGTACCAGAATCAACTCCAAATGGATCAAAGACCTCGGAGTCAAAACAGACACTCTGATAACATTACAAGATGGAAGAGGAGAAATCCTAGGTCTCCTTGGAGCAGGCCGAAATTTTCTTAATAGAGACACGGAAACACAACAAATCAAAGACAGGTTGGACAAATGGGATTGTATAAAGTTGCAGAGCTTCTGCATGGCAAAGGACATAGCTAGCAATATCAAAAGAAAGCCCACAGATTGGGAGAAAATCTTCACTAGTCATACTACGGTCAAGGGTCTCATATCTAAAATACACTCAGAACTCATAAAATCACATCTGCCAACAACAAATCCTCAAAGAAACAATTGCTCAATAAATAAGTGGGCAAATGACTTAAAGAGATACTTCTCTGAAGAAGAAAGAAGGATGGCCAATAGACACGTGAAGAATTGCTCAACCTCCCTAGCCATAAAAGAAATGCAAATCAAAACAACATTGAGATACCACCTCACCCCAGTTAGAATGGCAAAAATCAAGAACTCTAATGTGGACAGAAGGGAACATTACTTCATTGTTGGTGGGAGTGTAAACTTGTTCAACCACTTTGGAAAGCAGTATGGAGGTTCCTCAAAAGACTTCACATAGAGCTCCCCTATGACCTAGCAATCCCACTTTTTGGCATTTACCCAAATGCTTACAAACAAGACCACACTAAAGCTACCAGCACAACTAGGTTTATTGCAGCATTATTTACCATAGCTCAGACATGGAAGCAACCCAGATGCCCCTCAGTAGATGAATGGATCAAGAAAATGTGGTATATATACACAATGGAATTCTATGCCTCCATCAGAAAGAATGACATTGCCCCCTTTGTGAGGAAATTGAAAGACTTGGTAAAAATTATATTAAGTGAAGTAAGCTAGGCCCAACGAAGCATGGGTTCCATGGTTTCCCTTATTTGCAATATCTAGTATATATATGAGTCAAGCAAAAAGGTCAGATAAGGTCATGTTAGGAAAATGAACCCTAAGATATGTATTTAAATGTTTTTTTTTCTTTCATGCATTTGTTTCTAAAGCATTTATAAGATTATTTCTTTCTTGCTTTGTATGTCCTTCCCCCACAGTATAACCCCTGCTTTCACTGTATTTGATGTTGGTATAATTTGTGGAGGGGAAGGGGAAAAACAAGTCGTTTAAATAAGGATACAGGTGGACCTGTTGCAACAATGAGAAGTACAAGTTGTCTTGTTGAAAATAAACTTTACAACATGGGTGGGGCTATGGGGAAGATTGAGTGGGGTACGGGGGAAGGCTGGGAAGGGATGGGAAGGGTAAACAAAGGAGGAGGCTACAATGCTTGATAAGAAATGTACTCACTATCTTGCCCATGTAATTGTAACCCCTCTGTACAGTATTTTCACAATAAAAAAAAAAAAGTTGTGCTGGGGAATCAAGTCCAGTGCTTCATGTGTCTTATTCTACTGTGTGCCTCTGAGCCTGATGTGACCTGTGGTTTTGTTTTCACTCAACTGGAATAAAGAAAATTTTCACTAGGAAGGAATTATTACTTGGTTACTTTCTCCAATATCTCTCACATACACAAAAATAATATAATTCTATACTGACAGAAAATGGTGTTCCTATTTGGAGTAACTGTTTATTTTTTGTCGCCCCACTCTACACTAAGTCTTGCCACTTTCCTATCCCCCTTCCCATTAAACATGACTGGATCCACTGGAAACCCACTTCCAGTCAGCCTCCTCATTTAAAAGTCCAACCTTAACTAATCTACCTACTGGTAGTCCTGCTTTAAACTTTCAAATGTCTCCTTCTATGTCCCTCCTTGCTCCACCAAGAACCCAGCGTACATCGGGCTCCTCCCTCGAATCCTCACTTCACCCACCAGATCCCCAGCCCCTAACTACTCTATTTCCGCATAAACCCATTGATCCCATAACATAGTACCTCCAAGCTCCTCCCTTCCCTTTTATACCTCACCCCCGACGAGACTTCTCCCTGCAGCCACTTCTGGTTTCATCAGAAATTCTGCCCATTTCTGTCTACTTCTAAGTGGCCTAACTTGTCAAACCCAGCCCCGAATCTACCTCTTCCCACAAAGCCCATCATGCTACACAAAAACCCTCCACCTCCATATAACTGCCCTTGAAGCCCAGCCTTGGTTGGCCAGAAGCTTCTCACATAGCCCATCTCTGCCTGGAAAGCCAGCCCTGCTTCACCACAAGTCTCTCCACCTCCCATACCTACTCTCTCAATGCTTTGCATTGCTCCCCAGGTAAACCCGACCCTATTGGATCCTCCCTCAGATCCACACCCTACTCCAACAGATACCCTGTCCTTAATTATCCTACACCTTTGTAGACCTTCCACTCCTTCTCAAAGCCCCTCCTCCAATTAGCCCCATGACTCTAAGCTCTGACCTGCTCTAGAAAACCCCCACTAAAAACCCCCCAACAAACTGTCTCATCTCTCAACACCCACATTGCTCAACTGGAAACCACTTCACCAGTTGGCCTCCCTCTGGAAGCCTCACCATGCTCAACTGTAAATATCTGTCCCTCTGTGGTCCTTTTTTGAAGATTGCCTTGCACTACTGGAAACCCTGTCCAAAGTCCTTGTCCAGCCTTGCAACACTGAAATCCCCATCCAACCTTACTCCTCTTTTCGAAGTGGTGACTGGCTACACCAGAAACCCATATTAACTAGTCTAGTCCATTGGATCCTATCCTTGCTTTAACAAAGCCCTGGTCCTGAAAAGCTTCTCTATACATTGTGAATACATCCTGCTCTGCCAGAAACCCCACCTCCTCCCTAACACACTTCCCAAAGGCCTGCCATTGTCCACCAGAAACCATGCCCCTTACTAGCCCACTTCTTCCTAGCACTGCCCTGCCCTCTTAAAGCCAGACCCTGAAAAGCCTCTCCCTCACAGCTCCATATTCCTTCACCAGAAACCTCACCTTCTGTCAGCCTCTTGTCTCCATTCCGTTCGCTGCCTTATGGGAAACCCCACCCTACATATCCTACTAGGGCTCACAGTGCTCCACCAGAACCCCTCCTCTAAGTAACCGCTTTCTTTGTACCCTTGTTCTTCCTTCTCCAAGCTCTTCCCCAAACAGCCTCCTCCCCAGTGACCCAGCCTTCTTCCACTGAAAACCCGTCTACCTGTCAGCCTCCATCCTAAAGTCCCACCTACTCCACAAGCCTAGTCCTTCCTTTCCCCTCCCTACTATATCAAATTCCTACACAGACTGGCCTTCATCCTCAAATCCCCACCTTGCTCCACCACAGGGACTGTGCCAATACCAACTCCTCCTTTGAACCAGACAGGGCTCCACCAGAAACCCCACACCACCTCATAAATTTTATTAGATGCCTTAGTCTAGTTGGGGATTCTGTTACAAAGCAGATACACATTGGTTGAAAATGAATGAAGATGATTCCTCTAATTGGAAAACATTCTTTGAAGTATCAGTAAGGTTTCATGAGTGATCATTTTATTTCTGGAAATTTCGTGCACATTTGTGCCCATTAACTTAAAAAATATTAGTTATTTTAAATCCTCTGGCTTTATTGAGGAAAGAGTTAATGTGTATAAAGATGACTTTCAACTCATCACTCTAAAGAATAATTTTGGAGTTGCTTCCCTTACTATATACTGGAGTTTTTAGTAACAGAAATTGTCTACCAGAATCAATGATTTTCCTCCTTCCACTAAAGTACCCTTTGGAAAAGATTGAAGTGAGATTACTCAGATAAAATGCCATAAATAAAGACATATTTTGAGATCATAACAAAATTATTATGAAGACCCCACCCACTAGACATACCTTCCTATTGGTCCAAAAGTGTAAGCCAGACCTGTATTTTACCAAAGCTTTGTATGTGGTATGCTATGGCTTATTCAGGCTTGATACAAAATGTCTCTGCCCAGAATTAAATGATGACATTTATACCTAAAATTACTTAGGGTCATTATTAACATTTAACGCATGGTGAGGTTTTTGTTTATACTTCTCCTTTTCCCTTTCTTTCTTCTTCCTTCTTTCTTTTATTTATTCTTTTCTTTCTTTCTTTCCTTCCTTCTTTCTTTCTTTCTTTCTTTCTTTCTTTCTTTCTTTCTTTCTTTCTTTCTTTCTTTCTTTCTTTCTTTCTTTCTTTCTTTCTTTCTTTCTTTCTTTCTTTCTTTCTTTCTTTCTTTCTTTCTTTCTTTCTTTCCTTCCTTCCTTCCTTCCTCCTTCCTTCCTTCCTTCCTTCCTTCCTTTCTTTCTTTCTTTCTTTCTTTCTTTCTTTCTTTCTTTCTTTCTTTCTTTCTTTCTTTCTTTCTTTCTTTCTTTCTTTCTTTCTTTCTTTCTTTCTTTCTTTCTGTCTTTCTGTCTTTCTTTCTTCCTTTTTCTTTCCTCTTTTAGGAAAGGGGTATGAATTTAGATATTTTGTTTGCTGAACAAGTATTGTACCATTAGAACATTCTTTTTTGATTGAGTTACTTTGCTCATAGGTTATCTGTTTTGCTGGGGGCCAAACAGAGGCTAAGTTCCTCATTTCTGTCTGCCAAGTAGCTGGAATCACAAATGCATTCCAACATGCCAGGATTTAGGATGATATGTGACTCTTATTACTTTCCTTGCACACTGGTTCTGAACTGTGATGCTCTCAAGTTTTACCTCTTCAATTAGTGATGCGAGTTCCAGTAGCCTGCCCTCAGTATAGATTGTCTAAATGAATGACTGAAGGCAATTTCACTTTAATCTCTTTTTCTTTGCCAGTCCAGGTACTGTTATAGTTTTATTTATAGACAATTTTTGTGTATATGTGCACATTAATTGTAAAATGTTACTTTTTCCTCCTGTTTTCCTTTTTTAATTTTTCTTGGTCATGGGACTTGAATTATGGGTCTGGGCGTTGTCCCTGGGCTCAGTGCCACTTCCGGTTTTCTGGTGGTTAATTGGAGGTAAGAGTGTCAAAGATTTTCGGCCAGGGATAGCTTTGAACAACCATCCTTAAATCTCAGCTCCTGAGTAGCTAGGATTACAAGAATGAGCCACTGGCACACAGCTAAAATGGTACTTATTTTAAGTTCTATGATTTAGTTGAGGGAGTAGCATGAGTGTGTAGAAAGGTAACTTTCAAGTCATCTCTCTAAATAATTTTTTCATTTTCATAATATTTATTTATTTAATAACAGAAGCTTCCAAATTAACAGTATGATCCTTCATTTTCTCCCTCCCATAGATACTATTGGAGACAATGAGTGAGATTTAAATCTAAGACAATATATACTTGAAATTATAAAAAAAATTTTGATGATACATAAAGAGCCAGATAACACAACGTGCTTTTCATTTTCTATAGAAAGGAATGTCATACAAGTATGTTTATGGCAGGCTTTTTTCATCTGAAAAACAAAGAAAAAACAATATCCTAAAAAAGCTGATAGCAATCAGCAACCATGAAAATGTGATATAGCATTGGAGACTTGAAGACATGAATTGGTTCAGGTAAAATAATTCTTTGAGAAAGGTATCTGTTCAATTAACTTATTCATTGTAAATTTTTTATTTACATGTTAATATATAAATACATACGTGTGTGTGTGTGTGTGTGTGTGTGTGTGTGTGTGTGTGTGTGTGTGTATCAGCAGTATGTGTCCAGTAAACTGTTTGGTTATGTATGGTTAGGTAATTTCATCATGTCAAGTTCATCAAAAGGATGGACTTCCATAAATATTAACAACCCTGAAACACCACTGCACATGCAAACTTAAGTGTTCATCATTGTAAGCTAGACCTGTGTTTTACCAAAGCTTTATATATAGTGTGCTATTTTTCATTTAGGCTTGACACAAAATATGTTTGGCCCTAGAAATAAATGATGGCATTTATTACTATGATAATTTAGTGTAAATCTTTACATTGAACACTTGGTCAGTATGAGTTGTTATTTCTTTCCTTTTCTTATTTTATATTTAGGAAGTTGATTTGAGTTTTGATGTTGTGTTTGCCAGACAGGTACTCCACCACTGGAGTCACATCATCAATCCTTTCTCATTTAAGTTACTTTACTCCTAGAGTAGCAATTTTTGCACTCATACCAGAAAGCAGGGATTATGATTGCATTCCAATATCCCTACGTAGTAGGTGGATATGAGTGTTTCTTTTCCTTCCTAGACTGATTCAGAACTGTGATCCTCTCAAATTCTACCGCTTTATTTTATGGTGTGAGCTCCAGTTCTTCCTACTTCTAGAAGATATGACAGAAATAAATGATTACAGGAAATTTGAGTTAATCATTGGTTAATATAGGTGATTTGATATAAAAATGTAGGGTAAGTTTGAAAGTATAATCACAGTAGTTAGATATTTTGCTAAGTAATTTTGTTTCACATTGAAAACACCTCTCAACCAAAATTAAGGAATTATTTTTGTTGTCTGTCAACTTGTATGTCATTTGGGAAAATAAACTTCATGTCTTCCATGTGTGATAAAGGATTTTGAGTGGTCTGATGTGTTAGTTCACATCTATAATCGTGGTTAGCAATCAGAAATAAATAGATCACAATTTGAACATAGGCTAACCAAAAAATTAAGAAGTCCCAATCTCAACAAATTAGTGGATCATTTTGAAGCATGTCATTAATTTCAGCACAACAAGAGGCTAAGTCTCTGCCAAGTACCTGTGCCACTTAGGTAACTGGCTCTCATGGAGCCAGTCATCTCTCCTGATGCAGAAACTGGGCTATGATTGCCCAAGAAGAGGGAGGAGTCTGCCACACTTTCCCAGGTTGGACCTCACAGAATGCAGTGAGCATGCTTGCTTTATTCCCCTAAATGCCTTAATATGCTATGCTGCTGAGTGTTCATTATTTGATTCCACTGATTGATTCCACTGATCTGTGATAGAGGTATAAGGGAACATTAAATTAAAGTTCACATTCACTAATTAAGCTGGTCTTCCCAGCCTGTGAGTTCAGCTCAGCAAGTGTTCATTATTTGAGAGTTAAGAATACTGAGGTAGGGGAGCCTACCTCAGAGAGAGAAAGACAGACAGAGAGAGAGAGAGAAGGAAGGACGGAGGGAAGGAAGGAAGGAGGGAAGGAAGGAAGGAAAGAAAGAAGAAAGAAAGGAAAAAGAAAGAAACAGAAAGGGAATGAAAATGATTGACAATGAATTTTTTAGAGTATGAAGTCTAATGGCAGAGGTACTTCCTGTATTTAATTTTAGGTCTGCCCCAGGCCATGCAGACCCTATGCAGATGCCTTTTCACTTCTTGGCTAAGTTTCCACCCTTTATGTGTTATCTAAGTATCTGGAACACCTGGAGGCAGCCACCTCCCCCTCCCCCTAAGTCATGACCTGGTCAGCCTCTGATCACACTTTCCATCTGATCGGAGGTGAGTCCCAGGCCCTGATGTCACATCTAGATCCAGTATGGCTAGTCTTTCCTCCCACCTGGCTACACCTCATCGGATCCTTTGCCTAGATACATCCTGGCCCGAGGTTGGGTCGCCCTATTTTTTGTACATGCCTTTCCACCATGTATGGCATGGGCAACAGTTCAGTAATAAACTACTTTACCTGGCTTAATACTGTGCTATGTTCTCGTCATTGGCTATCTAATGAAATTCAACTAATTAGTATGCTTTACACTTCAGAATTTCTAGTTATGAATCCATGGATATTTTTGTGACAAATGTGAGTTCAGTATCTAGAAAACACGTGCATTAACTCATCATTTAACAGTATAATTCTGCCAGGAATCTTTAATAACAGATTAATTAACCATAAAGTCTATTTTGTTTGCTTTCCTTTGGGTTTTTTTTTCTTAAAATAATAAAAGAGTTGTCGGGACAATCTGAAAGGATCGCTGGTTCCATATTTTCTAATCACACTGGGCTACAACCTGTGTGCTGCCAGTTCAGATGATGGTACTTTGAAATCCTGGAAAGTAGACGCACTTCATAAGGGCCAATGGCTATGGGATTTCTCAGATTTTTTTAAAAGTGTAATTGTTACTAATTGTACAGTGAGGTTACCATTTCACAATTCATGTAATGTGTACATTTGCCTTGTAGACAATGCCATCCTTTCCTGAGCTTTCTCCCAGTTTCTGTTTTTTGTTGTTGTTGTTGTTGATTGTTTTTGTTTTTGTGCCTGACTTTCTATTGAACTCAGGATTGGGTGTTGCCTCTGATTTTTTTATTTTTTGGGGGTCCGGTTGTGGGGCCTGAACTCTGGGCCTGGGCACTGTCCCTCACTCTTCAGCTCAAGTCTAGTGCTCTACCACTTGAGCCACAGCACCACTTCTGTTTTTTTTCTTTGTGCTTATATGGTGCTGAGGAATTGAATCCAGGGCCTCTTTCATGCAAGGCAAGAGCTCTAGCACTGAGCCACCTTCCCAGCCCCCACCTCTGACTTTTTGTAAGCAAGGCTACTCTACCTCTGGAGCTCCAGCTCCATTTATGGCTGTTTGGTTGTTAATTGGAAAGAAGAGTCTCACAGATTTTCTCACTCCAGCTGGCCTTGAACTGTGATCATCAGTCTCCTGCGTAGCTAGGATTAGGCCTGAGTCCCCAGTGTCCAGCTCATAAAGAGTTGGTTTCATGCTTTCCTGGTTGTGTTACCATTTTCCTCACCTTTTGACACTAATACTACATATTGCCTGGCTCAAATCTGAATTGGTGGAACATGCTTGTATTTGAGGAAGGCAGGAATAGGAAACTATAGGCCATAGGAACATATAAGCTAAACAAATCATTCGGAATATCGCATAAAGACAAATAAGTTTATTGCAAGTTGACTGTGTCCTGTTTTTACTGTTAATTCTGCATGGCCTGTGAATGATGACATACATATCCAATTAGCCATTGGCAGAAATAAGGATTCTCTTCCTGTCCTAAAAACAAAACAAAAACCAACCAAAAATATTATGTATGAGTCCAGCAATTTCCTCTAATTAGAGACCAATCTGCCCTAGTTTATGAAAAAATGTCCTTTATTCAAGTGCTGCTACTTTTTCTAACCACAAGTATAATGAAATCTGTAGTAGACTGTAGAATTGTATACCAGAGCTGTCATTTTAATTCAGAAGAAATTCAGACATTTATATGTTTATTTTTTTGTCAGTTGTGGAGCTTGAATTCAGGGCCTGGGAACTGACTCTGAGACTCCGTGCTCAAGTTAGTTAGCACTGGGTCAATTGAGCCATGGAGCCACTTCAAGTTTTTGAGTTGTTAATTGGAAATAAGAGTCCTATGGGGAGTTTTCTTCCTGGGCTGGCTTTGAACTGCTATCCTCAGGTCTCAGCCTCATGAGTAGTGGGGATTACACACATGAGCCACTGGCACCTGGCTTCACATAGACTTTTTTTTTTAATTGTGAAAATAACATACAGAGAAATTACAATTAAATGGACAGGGTATTGAATACATTTCTTATCAAGCATTGCTGCCCTGTCCTTTGTTTCCCCTTCCCATACCTTCTTATCTCCACCACACACCTCCCCAATCCCCCCACTGCCTACCCCTCCTGGCCAAAGTTGTAAAGTTCGTTTTTCAACATAATGGCTTGTACATCTCATTGTTGCACTGGGTCCACCTGTATCCTTATTTAAAAACGTGTTTTTTCCTTCCCCTCCACAAATTATACCAACATCAAATACAGTGAAAGCAGTGGACATACTGTGGGGGAGGGACATACAAAGCAACAAAGAAATAATCTTATGAATTTGTTCGAAACAATCGCAAGAAAGAAAAAAAATATTTGAATCCTTCTCTTGGGGTTTATTTCATCCAACATCAACTTAACTGACCTTTTCTGCATGTCTCAGACATATACTAGTAATTGAAAATAAGGGAAACCATGGGACTTATGTTTCTTTGGGCCTGGATTACTTCACTTAATTTAATTTTTTCCAAGTCTTTCCATTTCCTAACAATTGGGGCAATGTCATTCTTTCTGATGGAGGCATAGAATTCCATGGTGTATATAGACCACATTTTCTTGATTCATTCATCTACTGAGGGGCATCTGGGTTGGTTCCATATCTTAACTATGGTAAATAATGTTGTAATAAACATAGGTGTGCTGGTAGATTTAGTATGATCTTGTTTGTGATCATTTGGGTAAATGCCAAAAGTGGGATTGCTGGGTCATAGGGGAGCTCTATGTGGAGTCTTTTGAGGAATCTCCATACTACTTTCCAAAGTGGTTGAACAAGTTTACAGACCCACCAACAATGCAGTAGGGTTCCCTTCTGTCCATATCCCCTCCAGCATCCTTTGTTATTAGAGTACTTGATTATAGCCATTCTATCTGGGGTGAGGTGGTACCTCAATGTTGTTTTGATTTGCATTACTTTTATGGCCAGGGAGGTTGAACATTTCTTCATGAGTTTATTGGCCATCCTTCTTTCCTCTTCAGAGAAGTTTGTCTTTAAGGCTTTAGCCCACTTATTTATTGGGCAGTTGTTTCCTTGAGGATTTGTTGTTGGGGGCTTTAATTTTTTGAGTTCCAGGCATAATTTAGATATGAGACCCTTGTCCGTTGTATGGCTAGTAAAGATCTTCTCCTAATTTGTGGTTGATCTATTGATCTTGCTAGCTATGTCCTTTGCCATGCAAAAGGTCTGCAATTTCATGCAATCCTATTTGTCTAACCTTTCTTTGATTTGTTGTGTTTCTGGGTGTCTTTTAATAAAGTTTCGGCCTGTGCCAAAGAGACCTAGGTAGTCTCTTATTCACGGATTCCACTCCCAAATTACTCCCGGTGATTCAAACTTTTGGCAAAGCAACAGGGTATCAAATTAACCCTCAAAAATCAATGGCTTTTCTGTATGCCAACAATGAGAAAAGCGTGGCTGAAATTAGGATAGCAACTCCATTCGTAATAGCCCCACAAAAAATAAAATACCTAGGAATTAACTTAACCAAAGAAGCAAAGGACCTCTATGATGAAAACTTTAAAAACCTTTTAATGGAAATCAAAACAGAACGTAGAAAGTGGAAAATCCTCCCATTCTCCTGAATTGGATGGATCAACATCATGAAAATGGCAATACTTCCCAAGGCTATCTACAAGTTCAATGCGGTACCAATCAATATTCCAACCTCATTCTTCAAGGAAATAGAAGTAATCCAAAAATTCATATGGAACAATAAAAGACCCCAAATGACAAAAAATTATCCTTAACAGAAAGAACAGTGCTGGAGGAATATCAATACCAAATTTCAAACTCTACTACAAAGCCATAGTAATCCAAACAGCTTGGTACTGGCAAAAGAACAGACCTCAGCACCAATGGAATAGAATTGAAATCCCAGAAATGAACCTACAGACATACAACCATCTAAACTTCGATAAGGTAGCTATAAAAAGAATGGAAGAAAGACAGCCTCTTCAGTAAATGATGCTGGCAAAATTGGGTAACTACTTGTAGAAAAATAAAGCTAGATCCTTATATATCACCTTGCACCACAATCAACTCCAAATGGATCAAAGACCTTGGAGTCAAAGCAGACACTCAAATAGTCATTTTATAATGATGAACTGCTTAGTACCTCTGGCTAACATATATGATCCAAGCTATAGTTAGGAATAAAGGTATGAAAAACAAACACTGAGTGTGTGTTGTTCATGATGCTTTGCATTGGCATTTTTAATATTGTTTGTTTCTTATACTACAATGCTCTTTCTTTATTTTTACCTAGGTGGGGGAGATAGGTGCTAGCCAGTATTGAACCTTCTTTGGTTGAGAGGGAGCCATGTGGAAGTTATTGACTTGTATGGCATGTAATTGAAATCCTCCCGCTTTCACCTCCCTATGGACCTGGGTGATTCCATCACGCACAGCCAGGGGTTGGGGATCATTGCAGGTAAAACTTCACTGGTCTTGAAATGATGTCCCAAATAGCTAGCTTTACAGGCATATGCCTTCAAAACCTTGTTGTATTCCATTTCACTTTGAAGTAGTGTTTGTACATACTTAAAGATAAAATGATAACACACTACATGTTTAATATATAGAATAGTCAATATAATAGCAAGTTTATCTCCTAAAACATTGCAGCTAATGTATTTTGGTAACTTCCTCACTCTGCTAGTCATTTTTTCGAATATACCATAAACATGAATACATTGATAACTTGCATTAGAACACTGCATGTTAATAGATAGAGACAAGTTAGACTATGTGTAGTGAATATATATTTATCTATTGCTGCTCTGAAGAACATTATCATATATTCACCATAACAATACCCCCATATATTCACCATGACAACAATTTTCCTGCAGTGTAGAATTTTCCATTTCATAATCTGCCATTTTTTTATCTTTTTACATTCTCATAAGTATGAATTTTTTCTTGTTTCTTATAATGTTTTGAAATTATTAAGATGGAATTAAAAAATTCGTAGAGTCTCCTAAAATTAGCTCATTTTGTTTGGTTTTGTGTTGCTAAATCATTAAAACCAAGGTTTCCTGAAAGTTATGCTAGCAGACTATATCACTAAATGCATCTTATTATTGTATTTTGATATAGGGATTTGCTGTTGTTGTTTTATGATATAAAGTGTTGTGAAGCCGGACTGAAACTTGCAACCCCACTGCCTCCAGGAACAATGCTTTATCACCAGGTTCTGGAGGCTCATAATTATAACTCTAGCTGATCAGGAGGTTGATACCTGATATTTAGTTCAGACAGCCTGAACAGGAAATTTTATGAGTCTTTCCTCTCCAGTTCACTAAAAAAAGCTTGCAGCTGAACTGTAGTGCAATTAGTAGAGCACTAAGGTCAAGATGCTTGGGATTGTCATGTAGCCCCCGAGTTCAAGCCCTAAAACACAAATATGCACAGACACACATTCATACACACAGACACACACACTCCCACACACATGTACACACACAAAGTCCCAGGCAATGTTGTATCTTAAATTCTTATCCAGAGATTGGACAACAGCCTACTTATTTGTGAAGGTTTTTTCCTTGATTATTTTGATGGAGGAGGATAGTTCATGGGACACAGACGACAAGACTTTAGTGAGGAATACTTTATAAATGACTAGCTTATAAAAAGAAGAGGAGCACAGTTTTTATCTTCAAATATTACATTCCTTCAACTATACTATTTTTAAAAAATAATCATTGAATTATTAGAAAACAATGCAGCACCTCTTCCCTTCTCCCCTTCGCCTCTCTCATAAAATATGACAAAAGATTCAAAAATACTCTTTTATCTTACAAGAATGTACATCTGTAAAAATGTCTGACTATATTGTAATGTTTGTTTTCCAATACTGGTTTGATTTTCCCACCGCTAAGAACTTGCCTTTTTTCCAGATGACAGCACACTGGGACTTCAATGGCAAACAAGATTAGGAAACAAAAACCTAACAATGTCTTAGGGAGTAGACGTCAAAAATAGATGCAAGAAGCACAAGGCAGGCCGAGGGGGCCCTGAAAGGCAAAATGATTTGTGCAGGATGAGAGGAATAGTGACAAATAAGGCCTGGATCTGACCTAGGAAGGGCTCTTTGAGGCTGAGTCATGACTGTATCTTGGCCTAGCTGAGGATATTGCGATTTGACAATGTCCACATGTGTATAAAGTGATGTGGGAGGGGAGATTTCATCCTTCAGTTTGTCTTTGGGATCGTCTTATGTGAGCAAGCAGCTTAGATCATTGGGCTCTGAGAGATGACACTACCTCCCTCACAATGGAATAGAACATAGAACTCTGAGAGCCACGCAACTGTAACCTACAGTCAGCTCAAGCCAGCTCACTTGGCCTGTGGCTCAGGAACAAGAAAGATGTTCCTGTGTTCTTTTCAAAGTCAAGAGACTCAGGTCTCAGGCATGAGAGGTGTGAATGCCTCACTCGATGCTGCAGACATTGGATCAGTTCCAAACCACGAATCCAATGTCTCAGGATTTTTTATAAGAAGAAACCAAGGAAATCACAAGGAAATTCAGGCCAGGTATAACTATGACAGAAAACCTATTTAATCTCATCCTAGACCACACTAGAAACTTTTTCGTATGTGCTCTTATATGTGTAGGCAGTGCACTTTTCAATCCACTCTATTACAATTACTCAGTTTGAAGTGTACTCCCATTTCCATGTTTCATAGATCCATTCTTTTTTACCACCTTAGTGTGACAATGAGTCAGCCCAAACCCTGAATGTGCCTTATAATATATGGAGCCTGGACTCAGGCTTTCTGGAAATTCTGGTAATGGACCTGGTCCCTGCCTTCCAGAAAGCTGATCCCTTCTATGTTGGAAACTTACTCCACGACTACACAGAGTGGAGGACAATGGAGCAGTTGCTGGATATTCTGTTTAAAAAGTGAGTGTCCTTGGGTGGAAAGGTGCCTCAGTGGAAGAGAGCTTGTCTTGCATGCATGAGGCCCTGGGTTCGATTCCTGACCACCACATAAGCAGAAAACAAGCCAGAAGTGGTGCTGTGGCTCAAGTTGTAGAGTGCTAGCATTGAGCTGAAGAGCTGAGGGACAGGGGCCAGCCCCAGAGTTCAAGCCCCATGACCGGACACACACAAAAAAAGTGAGTGTTCCTAAGCCAGGCAACAATAATTCGTGCCTGTAATCCTAGATACTCAGGAGGCAGAGATCTGAGGTTCATGGTTCAAAGCCAGCCCTGGCAGGAAAGTCCATAATACTCTTATCTCCAATAAACCACTAGAAAACCAGAAATGGTGCTGTGGCGCAAGCGGTAGAGTGCTCCCCTTGAGCTGAAGGGCTGAGGGATAGCACCCAAGCCCAGAGTTCAAGCCCCATGACCAACAAAAAAAAGTAAGTGTTCCTCCTTCAAACCCAGGGCTGATGAGACCCCGTGGCAGAGTATTGGAATACTTGGTACATCTCTGAGACAGTTTCACTGGGGTCTTATCAAAGGAGCTTGGCTTGAGACAATGAAGTGCAGTCCTTGGCTAATTCCTTAGGATTGGGCTGCCAGAACATTTTATTTGCCTCATAAGCTAGTGGAGCCTTAGCAATTTGCTTGCTGAGAGACTAGTATTTAAGGAAGGAGCCAGTGGCACCCAACTTCCACGCTCACCTAGGAAATCACTATCTTGGAGGCCTTTGAAGGAATATAGACAGAAGAAAGGAGGCAACTTTAACTTTAATTGGAGGCTTGAGTGCTCTCCCATTTCTAACACACTACCAATTGAGCCCCAGGTAAAATTCTGGTCTTTGGCTGGTTAATTGAAGAAAAGTGTATTTAGATTTTTACAAACTAGACTGGGTTCAAACTGTGATTCTCAGATCTCACCCTCCTGATTAGTAGGATTAGAGGCATGACCCATTGTGCATTTTTTGGACAGATGCACATAAACATCTTCACAGAGTTACCATGAGGTTGTATAGACATATCTCCAATTTTGTCTGTCATGTTTACATTACCATGTGAGACTTAGCAAGTTCCATGTGTGTCCCATTAGTTCAGAAAAGGAGAAGCATAGATTTAGCTTCCTTCTCTCCTCCCATTGGTACAGATCCTTCTACCATAACTGGGAGGAAGATGAACAAGTGAAGAAGTAAGTGGACGCTAGCACAAAGAGAAGTTCTATCCTTGAAAACTTGGTATCTTTGAGGTTTCTGAATCAAACTCAACTTTCTTCTTTGCACACCAGTTGTGATTTTCACCAGGGGGTTGAGGCTTGGCACTTCAGTGGATAACAGATTACACAGTTGTGATTGTGGTTGTGCTTTTGGACTCTCATGATGACAGGGAGGGCTGTGTATAGCAAGTCAGATCCAGTGGGGAAACAAATTTCTCTTCCTATTACAGGGAGAATTTTAGAGGATTATATTTGAGAAATTACTAGAAGTGCGTTGTGAGGAACATCCTCCTTGCAGGAGTCTCTTCCCACTTCCCAACATGGGATGGGGAGGGTTGGCTCTCATTTTCCTTGTCATCAATCTGCCCACAGCCTTGTTTGTTTCATCCTCCCTATGTGGATGGACTTCTACCCTCATGAATTTCTATGAGCCCAAGAACAATGACACCCTGAAAGAACTTACACAGTATGTCAAGCTCAACATGCCCTCTTCAGACCTGCTCTTCCACTTACATATTTTTCTGGACCAGCTGGAGGAACCCATGAGACCAAGAAAAAGAGTAAGAAGTCCTTGTTTAGATGCCTCAGAGCTTGTGAGTAGGGATGGAACCTGAGTCTCTAGGGATTGGCCAAGAGCCCTTAGACTCCCCAGCTTGGCAAAATGTCCTTTTATGGATATTCTTTGCCAGGTAATGTCTGTTTTCCTTTTGAAAGAACTTGGAAGTAGCCACTCGTTAGAAACAGCCTACCTCCACATCAGTGTTCAGTCCCAACTCAAATTCTACTGCTTCTCCCATTAGATCCTCTTGGAAGTTTAGTGACACCTTAAATACTATGGTCTACTCAAAGACTCCTGTACCTATTTTCATTCCCGGGTTTCAGCACCGTAGAGAAGCTCCTGCAGAACTCCAGATAAAGAACCCATCAGTGATGTAGTCTATGGTGACTGATGGAGAAGGGAAGCCATTGCTGATCTCCAGAAATCATGTGAAGGTAGAAGGGTTTTTTCAATTTGTAGAAAGGCCCAAGTAGGTTTAGAGTCCTGTGGACATCCCACTGATTCTGAACCCCACATGTGATGCAGGTGTATCTACACATACCACCAAGGAAGAAGACGATACAGAATGTCTTCCATTGATGTTCACTATCCAGCTAAATCAGCTCTAAATCAATCAGAAAAACAAACAAACAAACACGTATTGGTGTGCAGGGTAAATGTGTGCTAATGGAAAAAGACCCCAGTCTATGTTTAGGAAAACCAATAAGTGAGGTCCAAAATCTAGATTCAGTTGAGGAAAGGGAATCTGTCCTCACAGAATACCCAGACCAATCTCTCCACTTGCAAGGGTTCCAATTTCCAATTGATAAATTAGAATCTGTCCCTCCCTGGACTCAGGAAGAAAATCCTGATCCCTTTGAAGAATCTGAGGCAGAATTTCTGCCTGAAGGCAACTTAGAGGCCAATCTAGATTTTGAGATTCCTTCTCCCCTTCCTGAGAAAATCCTTATTTTTCTTTTTGTCCTGATTTTTGTAAAAGGTTCATTCTATTTATTTTTCTAACTTTATTAAAATGTCAATGTTTTTGACATATTCTAGAATTCATGAATCCTAAATATATTTCTTTTTAAACCTACAATCTGAAGCACCATGCATACCTATTCTGGTGGTGGGGAAGCAGAGTGACAGGGGGCTGTAGAAGAGAGCCTACTGGATATAATGGGAGCTGTTAAATGCAAAAAGAGTGGCAAGGAAGCCAGGCCATGCCTGCATGGAGTGATAAGGTGGCTACAAAAGGTCTAGGACATAGCAGATCAGATGTCCTAGAAAGCTATTCTGTCAATTGGGACAAATACCACAATACTTATAGTGGTAACTGGGACTCTCTTCCAACAACAATGAGTTTAAATCTGTATACATTTTCATTGTATTCATTTGCTTTGGGCAAATATGGCAGAAAAGTTTGGCTCCAATAATATAAAAAGTCTACTTTGGGCTGAAAATATTTGACAAAATATATAGGAGATATGTATGCTGGACAGTAAAATCCATCATCAATAGAAGAAAGAAGGCATACATAGATGAACAAACACAAAATCAGGAAAAGTTTCCACAATTAAATCAGTTATATGTAAATACATGTTATATTCTTTATGTTATATATAGTATATTATATAATATATAAGATTCAATATGATTTTTCAAACTAAAAAGGCATTTAAAATTTTAGAATTGAGTGTTTTTTGCCCAAAACATTAGTGTAAATATCATTGGAGAAAGTAGTGATATAATTTGATTATAATTATATGACTATATATTTGTGTGTTTCTAAACACTGATTATAAATAAATATTATCTGCATATATTTGTATATATCTGTCTATGAAGTGAATATAATGAAAGTGAATATAATGAAACTGACTATAGTATGTCTAAAAAAGTTGAGTCCATGAGACTCAGACCTGTAATCCTACTGTTGTAGGAAGCTGGGTTTTGAGTTTTAGTATCTCTTATCCCCAAGCCTTAGATTTTTCAGAGGAGGCATGGCCCCTTCAGTGTAGCAAAAAGACACATATGCCAAGGGATCATACTCCCTGACTCCAGAGGAAAGTCAGTAGAAATCAGGACAAGCCTCTTATCTTGACTGTGTACTCAGTTCCTATACCAAGAAGGCCATCTGTAGAACACCAGATGGAAAATTGGCATTCCCTCCAAAAGGTTCTAAAAAGATCCTTCTGAACGATAGTCTGACTATATTGAATTAAATCTTTTTTCCCTTCGCAAGCTGCTTTTTTAAAGGGGTGACAGAGGCTCTGTTCCTCTAAGGGCCCAGGGTTTTTCTCCACTCCCGAGCGAGCGTCCTCACTCGGGGAGGGGAGTTTTACAGGCCTTGGTATGTTTTTTGAGGAGACGGCTTGTGGGTATGCATGCCAACCGTCATGCACCAGAGCTTGCCACTCAGGGGTCTTGGGTTTTGGGATCTCGCAGATCCATCCCCCTGCAGTCTTACCTGCACCCTTGATTTGAGCATTTTTTCTTCCTCCCATAGGTGCATCTTCCCCCAAGCGGAGGGGCCTATAGGAGGAGGGTTGAACCTATCCCTTATGGCAAGGGCGCAATAGGTCTTGCCCGTTGAATGCGTTAGAAACACATGCATGAAAGAAACGAAAACATGAAAAGCCACTTGTTCTTGATCTAAAAGACAATGAGTGGCAGGGAGTGGTCTACCTAAAGCTTGGGAGGGCATTGCCCCTGGGCTTTGTTTGCGGAAGGGACATTCACTTGCAAAGTGACCAGGTTGTTTACAAGTAAAACAAGTATGGGAGCCTAGAGCCAAGGACTGAACTTTGAAAAGCCTTGGTAAAAGCAGCGCCCATGGCGCCCATGGCATGGGCGGTTCCTACTCCAGCAAAAAGCCTGAGGAACTCAGATAGGTCACCCTTGTTTTTATGTGGCCGGAGGACATCTTGTCATGCAGGGTTAGCATTTTCAAAGGCAAGATGTTTAACAAAGGCACTTTCATTTTCACTAGGCCCAAGAAGCCTTTCCACAGCCAAGTTAAGCCAGGAGACAAAGTCACTGTAGGGTTCATCTCGCCCCTGTCTAAGTTTTGCCAGGGAAGTAGTAGCCGATCCCTTTTGAGGGAGACGCTTCCAAATATAAAGGCCAGCATTTTGAATTTGCACCAAAAATCCGGTAGGAAAGCTCACCTGTTTATCATTGGTATCAAAGGGCGCATTACCCAAAAGTTTAGTATAGGTCCAGGTTTTTGAAGATGTTTTAGCCAATTTTTTTTTTTTTTGCGCGGTCTCTCTACATTGTTCCTTAAAGTCCGCATTCCATAAAACAAAATCACCCTCACTAAGGGTGGCGTGGGCCAGGAACTTCCAATCATTAGGGGTGAGCCAGGGCACACTTTGGTTTTCTAACAAGGCTAACCTATAAGAGGGAGTCGGGCCATATTGGGCAAATGCATTTTTAAGCTTTTCGACAAACCGGAGGCTAAGCCTCTTATACTCTTGTTGGCCTTTTCCCTGGGTGGGTTGTTCCTCTTCATCCCCTGTATCCTGTTCCTCATCTTCCTTTTCCTCCTCTTCTGATTCATCCTCCTCACCCTCTGAGGTCCTATCTGTCTGGCTCCGAGTTACTGGAAAGGTGAGAACTGATTGATCGCCTGATCTAACCTTAATTTTATTAGGCAGTTTTGGCGTATCCGCCAAGGCCAGTGTGCGGAGTTCATAATCAAGGGACCGCAGTTCTTTTAAAAGTTGAAGGTGTTCTCGCCTATGTTGAAGGGTCTCTTGTAAAGGGGCCAGGTTAGGTAAAGGGGGGGGGAGAATAAACATCTGGATCTGGAGGGGCAGTGGGCCCTTGAAGGGCCGGGCCACAAAAGGAAGGGATTTTCAGTAAATTGACCAGCAGTCATATCTAATACAACTGATGGGCAAGCCGAGGGGGGCCTAGAGGCATGTTGGAGAACCTCCTCTCCAGTTTTTACAAGATTTAAAATTCCACTATCAAATAGAGAACATTTTAAAACTTCGTTAATCAAATTCTAATAGGAAAACGTGGTAGCAGGAACCTTTTCCGAACCAAAGATTTCATAATAATCTTTTAAACAATCTCCTACTCTTTGCCATCTTTTTGCATCTATGATTCCTTCAAAGGAGAACCAAGGGCACACATCCTCTATGAATGAGAAAAATAATTCTAAATCCTTTTTCTTAACCCACGTTCCCCGTGTCTTGAAGGTCTCCTTGAGGTCTGACAGAAATAGATCATATGACGATATTGCTTGTCCCATAGTGGGTCACTCACCATGCGCCATCCCCACTTTCCTCCTGGATCTGTCTTTCCGCGGGGTCTGTCGAGGCGATCTCGAGATCTCGGACTGTACTTGGCCAAGTTTGCTCGGAGGACAGTGTTCCTTCCTTAGTCAGAGCCTCATGCCCCACGTTGGGAGCCTGTTGTCCTGACCCGCAGGACTTCAACCAGGACAATGAACCTAAGCAAGAAGGAATGAAGGGACAAGAGACATGAAGAATGACAGCAAGACAAGGATTCTGATCAAGCTGCCAATTTTTATTTTTCACACAAGGGTATTTATATGCTTGGACTTAGGGCGTGGTGAAAAGGTGGTCGTTAGTAGCTGCAGGGTGTTTACGTAGGGCATGGTGAAAAGGTGGGATTCTGTAAACTCAGCCTCAAGAAGTTCCAATGAGATAGTTAAGCCTATTATGTTGAGAGACTTAACTTTTGGCTCCCAGCAATCAATATTTAGGAAGTAAAAAGCTATAAAATCAAGTTCATCATGAGGAAAAAACCGAAATGAAAACCAAATTGAGGAGCATTTACAAAAAATGTTTTTCTGTATGTATCAAATGTGACAAAATATTAAAAGTTAATGAAGCTGGGAAAGTTAAATTGATTTCTTTTTTTACTATGGTTGCAACTATCTTTTACATTTCAACTACTTAACCAAAAGAAGGTAGGCCATGCACCACTGGTGGGTTACACTTGTAACTCTAGCTATTTAGAAATATGAGAACTGAGGAAAGTAAATTGAAGTTAGACTACTTAGGAAAAACCAGTGAAACTTTGATCTCCAATTAACCATTCAAAATCAAGACATGGAAGTTTGGTTTAAATCGTAGACTGTTACCATTGATTAAAAAAAGCTAAAGGTCAGCTCCTTGAATTCAAGCCCCAGTATTCACACACAAACACACACACAGACACTCACACACACACACACACACACACACACACACACACACAATCTCAAAAATAACCAGTGACCAGGAAACAGAAACAAGATGATATTTATTTTATTTCATTTTTGTCATTTATTTTTACATTTAGCTCTCTTTCAGAAGTTAAAGGGGTCATAGAAAAGGAGGCGCAAAGAATGAACATGAGCAACACTGGTACACTGGTATTCAATTGGTATTATATTGAAAATGACCTATGCAATTTGTTTTTGGGGAAGAACGGGAAAACAGAAAAAGAGATAAAGTGAAAGGGTAACATTGTCCAAAAAAAAATGCACTCAGGGAATTAGAGTTGTGGCTCAATATGAGTGCCATTATTTAGCAAAAGAGCTCAGAGAGAGTGTCCAGGCCCTGGGTTCAAACCTCATTACTAAAACAAAAACAAAGAAAAAAGAAATGTAATCATTACCACACAATTGTAACTAAACCCTCTACAGCACAATAATAATAATAACAATAATAATAATAATAAAAGAAGAAGATGATGAAGAAGAAGAAGGAAGTGGAAAAAAAACAAACCAGTGAGAAAAATTGAGAGAACAAGGGAAGGACTGACCTTTCAAAAAAGAATATATCTGTATCTAAATTATGACTGTAACCTCTGTGTAATTCACATATATAATAATCATGCAAGAGAAAAAACAGAAATTTAGTGCTGGAGCCATAACTCAAATGGGAGGTCAGACTAATATGTATGTGATATCAAGGTCAAACCCCTTATCAATTTCTCCTTCAAAAATGGCTCTTCTCATCACTTGTGCTTTCCCTAGCTTATAAAAGGGGGTGCAGTTAAAGAAAGAGAAAGGTAATCTGTCAGGCACAGTACTGTACTTGCAGAGAGCAGTACTCACTAGAACACTTGTTTACTAGTCCACATGATGTCTCCATGTTTTCTGAAATAAACAGAACTAATTGGACTTGAATACATGCTCCACTATATACTAGATAGGGACTCAAAATTAATGAAATTCTCTGGATCTCAAATTCTTTTCAGGTAAAGTGAGCATAACAATACATATCTCACGGGATTATGAGATCTGGTTGTCATCAAACATGGAGCGAGTTTTATCTTAGGTGTGTGTGCAACATTCAAACACTGCTGGAAGGAGTATAAACTGGCATGATGTTTACTATATTACTTTACAATAATACAACATACCTATAATCCTACTTACAAAAGTGGCTGAGAAAAGAGGATCAAGGTTTTAAGTCTGGACAGGAAACTGGATCAGACTCATCTCCAATGATCTCTAAAAAAGCTTGAGGTAGAGTTTGGTTCAAGTGGTAGAGTGCTAGACTGGAGCATAAGCCTCAGGAACACTGCCCAGGCCCTGAATTCAAGCCCTAGGACCAGCACAAACACACACACACACACACACACACACACACACACACTAAATTTGGTGTGTTCCTTTCACCCTGCTTAGCAATATATTCCCTCTTCCAAGCTCACCTGATTTGTTTTGTTTTAAAAGGGACTTCCTGTAGCACAGGCTGCTCCTAAACTTACAATCCTCCTGGGTACTGGGAGTACAGGCATGCCTACTATAATTGGCTTCACTCAGTAACAACAACAACAACAACAACAACAAAAGACCCAATGACTGGGAATGTGTTTAGTGGTAGAGTGCTGGCCTTACATGCAAGAAGCACTTGATTTGATTCCTCAGTATGACCTAAGCAGAAAAACTGCAAGTGGTGCTGTAGCTCAATTGGTAGTGTGCTAGCCTTGAGCAAAAGAAATTCAGAGAGAGTGCACAGGCCCTGATTTCAAGCGCCAGCTCTGGCAAAATTTAAAAAAAAAAAAACAAGTGCAAAATGCTGTTTGTTGAAATAAATATGTTGAAGAATTTTTGTACTCACTGGAAAATTGTGCTTTTGGGAATTCATAATGAACTTTGTTAGGAAAAATTAAAATAAATTAATGAAATATTATCTGGCATTGAAAAGGACACAGTGAGATGTAAAAATGATTGCTGCCTATCGTTACTTGATACAACAATGTTACAGATACACTTGCCAGATTGTGATTTTTTTTAAGTATACAATCGTGGGTTTTTTTCTTTTTCAAAATAGTTTTACTGCCAGGCCTAGCTACTAAGAAGACTGAGAACTGTTCAAATCCAGCCAAGGCAGGAAAGTCTGTGACACCTTTATATCCAACTAAAGTTTCAGAAAATGTGAAGTGGCACTGTTGCTCAAGTGGTAGAGTGCTAGTCTTGAGTTGAAGAGTTGAGGTATAATGCCCAGACTTAGAGTTCAAGCACCACAACTGACAAAAATAATAATAGTAATAATATTAAATTTATTGCTACTATTAAGGTGTTATATATAAAGGCTACCAATTCATAAGTTTTTTCTTTGCTAAAAGAAATACATATCAATCTTCATTGCCAACAGCCAGGATATGGCCATCTGCTTTCCAGCTGATCTCTGTGTGTAGAGGCAATGTGTAATACGAAGCAATACAAACCATTTCTGCGTATAAATAATTTTTCTCTGCACATCTTGAAAATCAATGCTGACAACATGAAATAAAAAATCCCTAAGTTTAAAACATTCTTCTAGACAAGTTAAAGAAATCCTGATAAGTATTTTAAGAATAATTTCAGAGAGCTTGAACTCAGGGCCTGGGTTCTGTCTCTGAGATTTACTACTCAAGATTGGGGTTGCCGCTTTGAGCAACAGTGCCTCTTCCAGTTTTCTCATGGTTAGTTGAACAGAAAAGTTTCACCAACTTTCCTCTCCAACCTGGCTTTGAACTAGGATCTAGAGATCTCAGCCCTCTGAGTAGCTAGTATTATAGGCAATGAGCCCCTGGCACCTGACTTTTTGCTTACCTGAGATAGAGGCCAGTTAATATTAAATGTCAATCATGTTTAACTTTGTAAAATAAAGTTAACTGAAATGACTTCCACTAGAAATAAGGAATCAAATGTGTAGGTGGGTTACAAAGTTCTTACCAAAAGTTACATATTTTCCTTGTGTTTTTTTTTTTCTTCCAAAATTGTGTGCTTTCCAGAATAATACCTTATCTTTACTTCCTGGTTTATTTAATTTATTTCATAAATGTCCACAGCTTCTTCAGCCATCATTTATTTATGTGAAGAGCTTTAAAACATCTGTTTTCAGTCTAAATTCCTTGTATGCACCTCTCATCCATATATTCAACTGCCATAAAAACTTGTGAAACAGTAATCATGTCTTATCATTATTGGATATTAATGTGTAATAAAATTTAAGAAAATAAAGAATAACATCAATAAATAAAGCATGATTTTGATAGTAATGCTAAACATAAATATAACGTTGATTATATGCTGAGCAATTTAATAAAAACCTCAAGGAAAAGAAATCACTTTTTTTAGTGCTGATATTATAGTTTAAACTCAGGACCTTACCTTCTCAATTAAGCTTTTTTCCCTCAAGGGTAGTGCTCTGTATTTCAACCACAGCTCCCCTTGGAATTTTATTTGGGGGATAATATAGAGATAAGAATCTCATGGAATAAAAAAAAAATTTGTGTCCCTATCTTGGGGTTCATTTCACATAACATTCTCTTATAAGGTTATATGGTACCATGCATTACTTAGTGCAAGGAGGTTAACCATGGGAACTATGGTTATTTGAGCCTCGCTTATTTCACTTAATAAAATTGTTTCTGCATCTTTCCATCTCCTAGCAAATGGGGCAATGTCATTCTCTCTGATGGAGGCCTAGAATTCCATTGTGTGTGTGTGTGTGTGTGTGTGTGTGTGTGTGTGTGTGTGTATCACATTTTCTTGATTCATTCATCTACTGAGAGGCATCTGGGTTGGTTCCATATCTTAGCTATGGTAAATAATGCTGCAATAAACATAGTTGTGTTGGCAGCTTAGTATGGTCTTGTGTGTGATCATTTGGTAAATGCCCAAAAGTGGGATTACTGGGTTATAGGGGAGCTCTAAGTGAAGTCTTGGAAAAAATTATATTAAGTAAAGTAAGTCAGACAAAAGAAACATAGGTCCTATGGTTTCCCTTATTTGGAATAACTAGTGTATATCTGGGACAAGCATAAAAGTTCAAAAGCTATGTCATACCACCAGATAAGATGATGTTAAGCGAAGTGAATCCCAAGATAGGGTTTACAATTTACCATGTGATTTTTTTTGTTTTTGTTTTTATTTCCCCCCCCCCCAAGGTATAACTCCTGTTTTCACTGTATTTAAGGTCGGTGGCCTACATCTTGTATACAGCGTTTCTCTAGTTTGGGGAGGGCAAGGGAAAAAACAAAATGTTTAAATGGGCAGGTTGACCCATTGTAGCAATGAGATGCACACGACACTATGTTAAAAAAGGAACTTTACAATATGAGCAGGGAAGCAGGGAAGGGAGGAGAAGGAGAGTGTAGTTGTGGAGGTGGGAGGGAAGAAAGGGTAGGGGGAAAACAAAGGAGGAGGTAACAATGCCTCATAGAAAATGTACACATTACCTTGCTCATGTAACTATAACACCTCTATACCATATTTTTACAGTAAAAACCTCTTTTATAAAATAGAAAGTGTCATGTACACCAATTATAGTAGCCCACATGTGTAATTCTAGCTGATTGGGAAGCAGAGATGACAAGGATCATAGTCTGAGGCCATGCCATAGAAAAAAACTGCCAAGACAGCCATCTCAACAAATGAGATTTCCATAATGGTTCACATCTGTAATCCTAGCTAATTATGTGGGAGGCATAGGTAGCAAAGTCTCAGTCAATCTAACATCAGATCTGGGCAAAACGTTCAAGACCTCAAGTAATTAAATTGACTAGAAGTATGGTAAAAGTAGTTGAGCTTCTTGATGCTATACAACCAGAGTCCTGTCTAGCAAGCAGAGAACCCCTGAATAGAACCCTTCCACCAAAAAGCCTAAATAACTTTATCCTATTTGAACATCTAATTTCAAGGCGACTGACAGATCCGAGATGATGACATTCTCTTTAAAATTAGCTATTCAAAAGAGACAAAGTTTTTTAAGTTTTGAAAAATTGAAAAGGAAAATGCATGTGATTTTTGTTAGCTCTATAATTCTTGAAAACATAAAATGTACTCAAGTATTTAATATATATCCATATGTGTGCATATATCCATGTAAGTATGTATATCCATGTATGTATGTATATATGTATATATATATATATATATATATATATACACATACATATAAATGGTTCATCTCTTTTCTGTGTAGCCAATGTTACAAATGAATCTGTATAATCACTACTTAAATGCGTGAATAGACAAAGAGAATGAGCAGAGAACTCATATTCAGGAAATTATGGCTAGCCCATAAACCTGAAAATCTTTAAATCAGTTTGCATGTTTCAGTTACTGCAGTACAGGTACAGTATGACAACAGTGGGATACCAGGCAGATGAATTGAGAAATGAGAGATACAAATGTTAAAATATTCTTTCTGATGGTTAAGTAGAATTTCTTGTGTGTGTGTGTGTGTGTGTATTACAATTTCTTAATTAATTTTTCTCTTGAAGGTTATCTGGGCAGTTTCAATAAGAATGGTTGGGCTGAAACCTTTACTATATCCTGGTTTGTAATCTTTCAGGTAAATGCCCAGGAGAAGAGTTGCTGGATCATATGGAAGTGGGTAGTCAAAAGAGGGGTGAAGGGTTAAAAGGTAGAAGAATGAACAGGAGAAAAGGGGGGAAATGCAGAGTGGAATCCAATAAATATCCTACAATATTAAGAAGAGTGAAGGAAGAAGTGCATAGAGCAGGGAAAATTAGAATATTGAAAGGGCTGGCATTGATCAAGGTATATTGTACACATAAAATGCTTTGTTTAATGATAATTCCTATGCTACTTAAAATAATAAGTAAAAATTCATGTCCCTGAACTGTTATGCAATTAGAAACAAAGAATAGAATTTGCTCAGATCAACTCCAGGGTCTATAAGTCTTTTTTGTTAGGATAAGTTTTAGAACAACTCTAATGATACATATCACCTGAAGAAAATTTAATGATTTTTAGCTATTTAAATAATCATTTTTGGAGATATGGCTCAAGTGGCAGAGTGCTACTTAGTGAGCAAAGCTGTCAGATAATGAATTGAAGTCTCAATCTCGAACAAAAGTAAAAACAATCAGTAAAATTCAGGCACTTTCCTGGGCACTGGTAGTTCATGAGTTTAATCCTACTTTTAATCAGAAGGCAGAGATCTGGGGATCTCAGTACAATGTCAGCTTAGATAAGAACATCTGTGAGACTCTCATCTCCAATTCACTGCCAAAGAAAGCTGGAAGTCGAATCATAGCTCAAGTGGTAGAATGCTAGCCTACAGCAAAAAGCAAAGGGGCAGAACCCAATCCTTGAATTCAAGCCTTAGAATCGTGCATATACATACACAAAGGAAGTAAATCACTCAAGTTCTCAATCTTCCATTTCCCTAATCCTAACTGAAATCTTGGACAGAACCCTAAGAGCAACCTTGATGATAATAGTAACCCAATCCTAAAATTAATGGAAAATATATCCTAACAGATACTCATTGTCTTTGAAATGATTTGCAGTGTGCTCCAAATCCTACAAATTCCCTGACTTGGATTCTGAAATCGTTCCCTATTATGAATCAGTAACCTCAAATCTTCATATCATGAAAACTACCGTAGTTTCCACTGATCTTAACTTTTACTGAACTCCTCTATCTCCAAAAAGAAGTTGCAGGTTTACTTCAAATCTACTATCGTTCCTAACCCTAACTATAGATCTAAACCTTACTAGAAACCTAATTCTAAATTTAACCCTATTGAACCCTGAATAAGAATATTAGGAAAACTCTGTAGTTTTTGGTAAATTTCACACTTATTTTACTTAAAAGTGTTAGCAGAAATCTCAGTTTTACCTTAAAGCTTACCCTTCCCTAAGCCTAAGTCTAACCTGAACTAGAAAAGCAACCCTAGCCCTAGAACTAATAGCCTTTGGATTCTAAAAGCCATACAAATACATTACTTTTTATTCATCCTAACTTTGATTCAACTCATCTCTCTCAAAATAGTTTGCAGTTTTATTCATTATCTAGCCATTTTTGTAACCTTAACCCTAACTGGAATATTGAGGCTAACCCTCACACTGACCATACCCTAATCTTAGTATTATTAGCAGTTTCTTATTTCACATTCATCCTAATTCTAACTAGACTTGTTATTCGAAGATTTACTTTCAGTTTGACCCTAAACATTCCATTTCCCTAATGCTAACACTAACTCCAGCTGGAACTGAAACCTAACTTTCACCCTAATGATAGTCCAATTCTAATGTTTAAGAAAAATACTCTAGTTTTTATTCATTCTAATGAATACTCCAGTTTGCACTCTGGAAATGAGTTTGTTTGTCCTAATTCCCACAAATTTTCTGACTCTTCCTCTGAAGTTATCTTATTCCCTAACATGAACCATTATATTATTTTTCCTCACATTGTCTTATCAGGAAAAATACTGAAGTTTCCAATGATTCTACCTTTTCCTGAACCCCTGTGCCCTAAAACAATATCAGATTTACTTTCCATCAATTCCATTAATTAACTTTAACTCTCAACCTAAACCTGGCTGGAAAACTCTCATTAATCATTACAAGAATGATCACTGAGAAATAAATATAATGATAATGGTCTAGTTACTGTTCAAACTCATATTTTTGCTTCCACTTGTTAGTGAAAACTGAATATTATACTAAAAACTTTCCTATTCATAACACTATTCATAATCAGAACAAAATACTGACCCTAATGGTAATCCAAATTATATGCCAATACTAACACTAACACAAGTACACTAGTTTTCACTCATCCTAACTTGATTCAAATAAGCCTTCCAAAAATTGGTTTCAACTTTTTTTCCAATATCTTAGTCATTTTCTAACCCTAAACTTAATCTTACCTGGAACATTGAGAATAACCATAACCCTAAATGCAAGTAGATTCTAATATTAATAGCAATACTCTAGTTCACATTCATTCTAATTCCTGCCAGGCTTATTCTAAAATTTACCTTCAATTTGACTCTCATTTTTTTCTCCTTCACTCTAAACCCAATCATGGCTAGAATCCTAACCATATCCTTGACACTAATGGTATCTCACTTCTAAAATTTATGAAAAATGCTTGTTTTGTGTCATTATTTACTGAAATTCCACCTGTAATTCTTGAAATAAATTGCAGGTTTTCCTAAACCCTACACATTTTTTCACTCTTAACTCTGAATCTATCTTGTTCCTTAACAGGAATCATTATGTCCATTGATCTCAAATCCTGATATTATGAAATACATTGTACTTCCAATATCCAAGCTTTTCCTGAATTCCTAGAACCTAAAATAAGTTCAGATTTACTTAACATTTAACACATTTCTTTTCTTTTTCTTTTTGTCCAATGTGGGGCTTGAACTCTGGGCCTGGGCATGATCCCTGAGCTCTAGGTCATGAGCCCTCAGCTCTTTAGCTATAGGTGTGCACTTTACCACATGGCCACAGCACCACTTTTGGGTTTTCTGGTGGTTAATTGGAGATAAATGTCTCATGGACTTTCTGCCCCGGCAGGCTTTGAACTGCGATTCTCAGAAATCAGCTTCCTGACTAGCTTAGATAATAGGCATGAGAAACTAGTTTAACCAATTTCTTTATCCTATTCTCAACCCCCTTTAACCAGAAACCTAATCCTAATCACAATCTGATTTAACACCAAATAGTTACTGTAAGGAAAATTGTCTAGATTCTAGTCAACCACACATTTTTTTTGCTTCTACTTCTTATTAGAAAACTAAATTTATACTAAAGCTTATCCTTCCCTAAACCTAATGAGAACAAAATGTAATTCACCCTTTAAGCCAAATTATGTCTGAATGTTTAAAGTAACACAGACACTGGTTTTCATTCATTATAACCTTGATGCCATTCATTCTTCTTAAAATATGTTGCAGTTTTACACCTTTTTATATCTTACATCTTTTTCTCATGCTAAACCCAGCTCTAACTGGAACACCTTGCCTAATCCTAAACCTACATATAACCAATCATAATGTTAATAGCAAGCCTCTATTGCACTTTTATTCTCTTGCCCAGCGTGTAGGTCTAAATTTTACTTGCATTTTGAGCCTACATTTTTTAAGTGTCTTTCTATTTCCTGTCAGGTTTTCTTTTTCGTTTTTTCTTTCTTTTTTTTTTTTTTTTTGGTCGGTCATGGGGCCTAAATTCTGGAATTAGACTTTGTCCCCCACTCTTCAGATCAAGGCGAGCACTCTGCCACTTGAGCCACAGCGCCACTTATGGTTCTATAGTGGTTTATTGAAGATATGAGACTCAAAGACTTTCCTGCCTGGGCTGCTTTGAACTCTGATCCTCAGACATCATCCTCCTGAGTAGCTAGGATTAAAAGCGTGAGCCACTAACGCCCATCTTCATCATGGTTTTAAATTTTATTTTATTGTAAAGATGCTTTAAAGACAGATTAGTTACACTAGTAATGTAATGGGTATATTTCTTTGTTGAGCATTGTTACACTCTTCTTTGTTGTTCTCCTACTACCCCACCTCCCTTACTCCTCCCTCGCCATGGGTGTAAAGTTCATTTTGAACATAGGGTCTTCTGAGTATCATTGTTGCAATGGGTCATCCTGTATTGAACCTATTTCACTAACCCTAATTCTAATTCTGTCTGGGATCCTAAACCTAACCATAATAAAAATGATAGCTAAATTCAGAAGTTAACAAAAATATTCAAGTTTTTATTCATGCTGTTAATCCACTATACAACTTGAAATAAATTGCAGTTTATTTTAATTTTTTCTCCAAGTTAGATTATATGTGCATATATAAAGACATAACTTTATGTGAAATACAGAAGATCTTTGGAAGAAGAAGTAATGAAAAGAAAATAGAAGGAGGGAGTATAATCAAATGCTTTAAACATATTATGGAATTGCCACTTCTGACTATTAATAACCATTAACAAAATAACTAAAAATTAATAAAGAACACACTGCCGTTTAGTATTTTTAAGAGAGCCATGATATGTCTTGTGAATAAAATACTTGTGTTAGATAAACTTTGTTCATGCATATTTTATATTGTTATTGGTCAATTACTTAACTTAATGAATAAGAATATATCAAATAAGATTCCATGAAAAAAACATAAAACAGTGTTTTAGCAATTGTTTGAGAAAAAGTTATATTCATGAATTTTAGGAAACTAAATTTCTATTTCCCTATGAAGCAATGATTTAGGTTTACTAATCTAGTTATTTTAGAGAACATAATTTGCATGAAAAACGACTAATGTACATATTGTTTCTTTAATGAGTGATGTTTAAATATTGTCTTTCATTCAAATGAATACTTAGGTTTACTTTTCAAAATAAATGCAATTTTATCTCCTTTTAGAAGTATTTACCCTGCAATTAAATGTATTAGTATGTTCAGGTATTTAAAAGCTAAAATTTCGATGTTTGTTACGTAGCTCTACATATTCAGGGTGACACGATTTTTGTATTCGTAAATGTCTAACCAGTGGGATTTTTGCTTCATCAATATAAATTATCTCATGAGGTTGTTACAAAGGCTCCAGTAACCAGTGTGGTCAAAAACATTTCCTGAATTCTAAATTTTAAATCTAATCATTTTTAGACTTTGATTATATCATTTATTATATCTTCAGAGCAATTAAGCTAAACTTAATATTACTTTTTAAACATTTTGTTCACATTGTAAATAATATCAACACGGATCACAAAGAGACTAATTATTTCAGACTCATCATGTTTGGTAAAGTTAGTGTGAAGAATGTAGAGAGCAGAAGGTTCTTATACTCAATAAATATTTTGGTTAATTTAAATTAAATTAAATATCTGGATTTCTAATTTGGAGGTTAATCACATGGAAAGAGGAAGATAATTTTTTAAAAATAATTACTTTGGGACCATTTTTCTTCTTAAAATATGAAGCAAAAATATCTCTAGGAAATATTTTTTTCAATAAAATGTTTCAACCCTTAGTAAAGTGCTTTATACTTTAAAATAAAGTCTGTCTCAAAATAGAAATTCTGCAACTAATCTAATATATGTTTTCATGCACAAAATTCTGCGACTTCTAGTCTTAGGTGATTTTAATTATATTTTATAGTTGTGACATGATCCCTACTTATATTTATACAAACTTCTGTAATTATACAAATCATGCCAATACACACTAACTTATGAAAGAAAATATTCAAACAAAATTATCTTTTTTTTCCTGTCTCCAACAGGGAAGGATGATGTGCTAAAGTATATTAAATGAAAGCACTCTAACAAAGAGTCTATGGAGTGGAAATTTGCAACATGAGGATGGCAACATGAGCACTTTCTACTTGGCTGAACAGGAATTTTTGTTTCTACAGTACTTTCTTACCTTTTAATCACACAGGAAAAGACATAAAATTTGAAATTCATATGAAGGAATTGCATTACTAAAAGATGTGGCAACCCTGTTCAAAAGCTGGATCTTATCACTAGTTCTTTGTGATTGCTGGCTGATCTATTTCTCTATCATATGTTTCATATTATTAAATATATTAGTAATTGAGCAGTAAGTACATTACAGGAGATTCCTGAAAATCACAGCTATTGCAGTTTAATAATCTGAAGTGAGGAAAAAGATTATATTAATCTCCAATTTCTCCCTTTGGCCTTCAATTTGCCAATTAATTTTCAAAACAATCATGTATGATGTTAGTTTATTTTTCCCTTTTTAATTAGAGATTAAGCAAGTGTGTTTTTGCAGTAGAAAGTGATGACAGTGGTATCAGAGCTCTGGTAAGGGCACCTTCTCCTTAACAAGTAATGCTCTATGGACTGGAAATATAGAAGCCACACTAAAATTCTCTCTCTCTCTACGCACACACACACACACACACACACACACACACACACACACACACACACACACACACAAACACACACACACACACAAACAACACACACACACACCGCTGCCACCCAGACACATCAGAGATATGTTCCATTCCCTTGTAATGATAGTTGATTGATGTTTGCTGCATTGCTTTATCTCAGCTTCAAGAACTTCCCTGGACCTTTATCTTTCCCCGAGATCAAGTCCCTAATTCTTAGTATACCGTGTGTCTGTGTATTCACAATAGGTTCCTGGCTGCTTCAGGCCAATTAATACCCTCAATACAGTATCCTCAAACTTCACATCCAAGTCAAACTCCATGAATTTATACACTGTTGCAAAATACTAAAATTTATTGGATGTAGAAACCAAGAGAACACCCACATTGTTACTATAGTAGCAATTGACATCATGAAAGTAGAAGAATATTGATCAAGAACTGAGGTAAGAGAATGGGAGAATGTCTAAAATGGAGAATACTGGATGTGTATTACAGATACAAAATCATCATCTATAGGCTTATTTATTGAAAACGTCATTATATATTGAAATCACTATTTACAAATACAGTTTTCCAGTTACTTTGCTTACCTATCACTTCTGATCACAAATCCGCTCATGAATTTTTATAGTACCTTTGAATAAATGACACGATTTGCATGTATCATCTTAAAAAAAGACAGTATGATTTTACATCTTCCTTTCTATATGACAAGTCCTTATTTTTTGTTTCCCTGTTTGCTGAATAAATATATTCCTGAAAACAGGATATTCACATCAAATCTGGGTGTAATTTTTATTTTTTAAATTTGAAATATAAACTTTGTTATGACTAGTCATTTTCTAAAGATGAGTGATATTCATGAACACTAATATGTTGGCGCCTTTAAGTAAATTGAGATTTGATGTGGTATGATAGTTCTTGTGTCTAATTGACATAACCATTAGATGATTCATGTATAAACATGTGCATTGCACTTTTTTATTTTTATATATAAAATAGTCCCCAAGGATATACTTTAAAGTGATAAGGGGGGGTGTTGTCTCCATGTTCCATACTTTATATTTATTTCAGTAAAAGTACTAGAAATAAATGATGTTTACTGGAACAATATAAAAGAACATATTTTCTTTAGAACGTATTTCTAAAGATAATAGATTTATTGTTTAAAGAATAGAAAAGAGTAAAATAGGTTTCTTGCTTGAGACTGCATAAATTACATATGAATGTAGCTCAAGATGAGACTCAGAGATAAATTCATATTAATATTACTGAGATTTATATCACAATATAAGCAATATAGGTATTTTAAGGAATGGGTCATTCCAAGCCCTAGATACCTAATTGATGAAGAATGGTATTGAAAATAGCAGAGGAAAACAATTCAACATGCAGATGTTATGATTTCATAATACTAATACAAAAAAAATGGATCATTTGCCTTTCTGAAGAAGAATGTTTAGCCAGTAATTTCAGTGAAAGGCATCAGCGGTAATCAGTCTAAAGTCTTTTCCTCCAAGATATCCAAGAGTACTATACTCATCCTCTGAAGAATAAATAAGAGTTAATTAGCTTTGCTTAATATTAATTTACTTGTAGCAAATAGGTTAAAATGTCTACACTCTTTCTTTCAATGTAATAACTTACATTTGTTTTACCTAAACTCCAATCCCCCGAAGACCACCAGAGACCTTGACCAATGCAAATAACAAAGGCGTCTTTTATTTGCAAGTTCCAGGCTGCAAATAAAAACAAAGCTCTGTGCAATCGGTAACCCATGACACTAAGAGACCCCTACCATAGAATCAGCACAGTTTTTATAGTATTGAACAAACAACTTTAAGGAAGTTTTACATGAGAAATTACATGATTGATTAACATTTTAAGCAAACTAAGCTATACATATATGATTGGCTAATATCATTGAGGTGTTATTGACAGGAAGTGTCTGGCCACTGGGTCACCGTGTCCTGCATGGCCACCCAATGTTTGGTCAATGCATATGGAGAAAATTCCTGTGGCTTTCCCAAGGATTGTTTATGTCTCGGTTGTTCAGGAATTGATTTTCTTTTTGTGTCATTTCTGGGTCCAACCCATGGTTATTTTCATAATTCATACCTCACAAGATGGTTGCTAGCTTGTAATGAAGTTACTTAGGACTTCATTGTGCCTCATTATGCTTTAAGCTCTTCACATTTTATATTATTACTGTCTATTCATACAAGCCTGAAATCACTATTTCAAAGTAACACAAACAGAAAAACAAAAATAACTTGATACAACCATCACAAATCCTAAATTATGTGAAAAAAAATCCACAATATAATAAATGAACCAGAGGAAGAGGAAAAACAGTGGCAGAATAACAACAGAAAATTACCCTAGATTTCTCAAATGAAACAGAGATTTAGAGTCCTAGTAGGTAATCCATTTCTAGAGTGTCACACCAAGTTAGGTATAATTATATATAGATATTCAATTCAAAAGAATATTTTATACTGTCTTCACAAGAAAACAGAAATCTATGAAGTTACCCAACCAGGAAGGTGACTGCTGTGACTCTGTTGGCCAACATATTCAAAAACACAACTGCAGTGTGGAAATGAAAGGGCCACATGGGAAAAAAAAATCATGAACAGAGACAGTCACATATAAACATAGACACAATTCACCTTACCACTGGATAATCAGAATTGTCGTTGGAACCACAAGTATTAATTTGAAAACATCTCTCACAACTGATCTCTTCTACCTACACTTAATGGTCTAGACAAAAACCTAATTACAGAGAAACAAATCACAACAGAAGACCAAAGCAACACCTGGCAAATCATCCAAGAACATAGATAGTCACCTATTAAGATCATATATCCCCCAAATGAAAGCCAAGAAATACTTCAAATTAGCAGAACAAATCAGAAAAATATGAGAAAAGTCATGCCAAGGTAATACAACTCACACAGTAAATAAACAGGCATTAGAACAATCAGTTACCTAGAAGATAGTTTTCAAAATACATTACAAATACTGCTGAAAAATGTGATTAATGAAAAGATACAAAACCTCTACAAGGAAATTTGTGAACAAGATAAGACCAAGCAAAGATCAGTAAAATAATTCATGGAGACTCCAAACACAAAGAAAAACAAATTCTGAGAAGGCAAGAGAGTCCAATGGAAAAATGGATGTCTAGATTAAAGATATGAGATAAGACACAGCTAAAACACATACCTCCCAAGTCCCCACCCATCTGTTTATTGGGTGGGGGCGTGGAAGGTATACAAGACCTAAAATAAAGCTTTATTAAAGAGATAGAAGCCCTAAAACAATAACCAATTGTAAGACAGGGAAATCACAGAGATAGGCTCATTCAGATAAGAGAAGCCTTTAGAACACCAAACAGAGTATACCAGAACAGAACAAACCACCATCACATCATAATCCATTACAGAATCATTAGACATCAATGAAGGGATTCTTAAATCTGTCAGGAGAAAAGACTGATCATTTATAAAGGATATACAGTCAGAATAAATACAAATTTCTTAGCTGATATGGTAAAAAGGGGAGCCTCGCATTATATATGACAAACATTAAAGGCAAACAACTACCAACTGTGAATATGGTCCCAACCCAAACTCTCCTTTACATTAAAAGTATATATAAAAATATTTCATGACAAAGAAATCTTGAAACAATATATCTCCACCAAATCAGCAGGATAGAAGTTAATCAAATATATCCTACATAGAGAAGATCATGAAGAACAGATACTGGTTATATAAAATGCTCCCTACCAGTGAACAAGGTAAATATATTGAGAGTAGATGAGACACAGAGCCTAACAGCAGGTGAATAACATAGCAGGACTTATGAGATATTTCACAGACTTAACTCTCAATATTAATGGACTTAACTTTCCAATTAGAAAACAGACTAAATAATAGTATAATAAAACAAGATGCATGCATGTAGTATCTACAAGAGACACATTTTATTGACAAAAAAAAAACACATACTCAAACTGAAAGGCTGGAAGGAAAATTTTCAAGCAAATGAACACCATAAACAGGCCACAGTAAAATTACTAACATAAGATAAAATAGAATTCAAAATAAAATTACTAGGACGAGACATTATATATTGATAAAGGTACATCTCCATAAGGTGGATATATCAAGTCTAAGTATCAATGCCTGGAGCACCCCACTTCATCAACCCAAAACTACTTAACCTAAAAACAAATCTCAACACATCATTGAAATTCATGGATAGCTCATCCAGGAAAAACTCAACCAAGAAACTGAAGACCTAAATAAATACATTGAACGCCTCACAGACATCTACAGAATATACATTCAGCATCAGTATACACATTCTTCCCAGCAGCTCATGGAAGCGTCTCCAAAATAGAACATATCCTATGTCACATAGAAATTCTATCCAAATTGAAAGAAAAAATATTTGAATTTCCATATCTTGTCAGACCACAGCAGAATAAACTTAGAATTAAAAAGCTAAAGCAAAAAAAATTACCTAACTCATGAAGACTGAACAACACATTGCTGAATGACAGTGAGGCACTGAATACACTAGAATGAAAATCAGAAAGTTCCTGAAAATTAACAAATTGAACACACCTAATACCAACTCCTCTGGGAAACAGTAAGTGCAGTATTTAGAGGAAAATTTATAGCTCTAAGTGCCTATATCAAGCAATTGGGGAAATCTGAAGTCTGTATTTTAATTGTATACCTGAAATTTCTTGAAAACAGGAACAAGCTCAAACCCAAAGCAGAAGACAGAAATAAATAAAAATAAATAAATCAGAAATAACTAAATAAAGACAAACTAAAACATAAAAAGATCAACAGAACAGAATTGGTTGTTTCAATAAATTAACAAACTTGACAAACCCTTACCAAATCTAAGAAGAGAACTTAAATAGATAGAAAGATAAATAGAAAGTCCACAGAATGGGAGAAGTTTGTTACTTACTCTGCAACAGTCAATGGCCATACAACTCAAATATATTTAGAGCCCCAAAAGTTAACTGCCCCCAAAAACAAATCTTCAAAGAAACAACCCTCTTAATAAGTGGGCTAAACATTTAGAGAGACCTCTCTGAAGAAGAAATATGAGTGGCCAATTGAAACATGAAGAAATATGCAACATTTCTAGCCATAGAAATACAAATAAAAGCAACATTGAGATTCCACCTTCCCCCAGTTTGATGAACATTATGAAGAAAAATAATAATAACAGAAGCTGCTGAGCCATAGGGGAGCTCTATGTGAAGTCTTTTGAGGAACCTCCATACTGCTTTCCAAAGTGGTTGAACAAGTTTACATTCCCACCAAGAATGAAGTAAGGTTCCCTTCTGTTCACATCCCCTCCAGCATCTGTTGCTGTTAGAGTAATTGATTTTTGCCATCCTAACTGGAGTGAGGTGGTATCTCAATGTTGTTTTGATTTGCATTTCTTTTATGGTTAGGGATGTTGAGCATTTCTTCATGTGTCTATTGGCCATCCTTCTTTCTTCTTCAGAGAAGTTTCTCTTTAAGTCTTTCGCCCACTTATTTATTGGGCAGTTGTTTCTTTGAGGATTTGTTGTTGGGGGATTTAATTTTTTGAGTTCCAAGTATATTTTAGATATGAGACCCTTGTCTGTCGTAAGGCTAGTGAAGATCTTCTCCCAATACGTGGGCTTTCTATTGATCTTGCTAGCTATGTCCTTTGCCATGCAGAAGCTCTGCAACTTCATGCAATCCCATTTGTCCAACCTTTCTTTGATTTGTTGTGTTTCCGGGCCTCTATTCAGAAAATTTCTGCCTGAGCCAAGGAGACCTAGGGTTTCTCCTATTCCATCCTGTAATGTTTTCAGAGTGTCTGCTTTGACTTCGAGGTCTTTGATGCATTTGGAGTTGACTCTGGTGTAGGGTGATATATAAGGGTCTAGCTTTAGTTTTCTACAAGTAGTTAACCAATTTTGCCAGCACCATTTACTGAAGAGGCTGTCTTTCTTCCATTCTATTGTTTTAGCTCCCTTATCAAAGATTAGATGGCTATAGGTCTGTAGGTTCATTTCTGGGTTTTCAATTCTATTCCATTGCTCCTGAGGTCTGTTCTTATGCGAATACCAAGCTGTTTTGATTACTATGGCTTTATAGTAGAATTTGAAATTTGGTATTGATATTCCTCCAGCAGTGTTCTTTCCGTTGAGGAACATTGTTGCTATTCGGGGTCTTTTATTGTTCCATATGAATTTTTGGATTGCCTCTTCTATTTGCTTGAAGAATGAGGTTGCAATTTTGATAGGTATCACATTGGATTTGTAGATAGCCTTGGGAAGTATTGCCATTTTCACGATGTTAATCTTTCCAATCCAGGAACATGGTAGGTTTTGCCATTTTCTAAGTTCTGTTTTAATTTCCTTTTTCAAGATTTTAAAGTTTTCATCATAGAGGTCCTTCACTTCTTTGGTTAAGTTAATTCCTAGGTATTTTATTTTTTGTGGGGCTATTACAAATGGAGTTGCTTTCCTAATTTCAGCCACACTTTTCTCATTGTTGGCATACAGAATAGCCATTGATTTTGGGGGGTTAATTTTATACCCTGCTATTTTGCCAAAGTTTTGAATCAGCTTGAGTAATTTGGGAGTGGAGTCTATGGGATTCTTTAAATACAAGATCATGTCATCTGCAAAGCGGGAGAGTTTTATTTCTTCTTTCCCTATTTGGATCCCCTTTATGTCTGCATCTTGTCTTATTGCTGTAGCTAGGCATTCTAATACTAGATTGAAGAGAAGTGGAGATAGTGGACAAGACCACACTAAAGCTACCAGCACAATTATGTTTATTGCAGCATTATTTACCATAGCTAAGATATGGAACCAACCCAGATGCCCCTCAGTAGATGAATGGATCAAGAAAATGTGGTATATATACACAATGGAATTCTATGCCTCCATCAGAAAGAATGACATTGCCCCATTTGTTAGGAAATGGAAAAACTTGGAAAAAATTATATTAAGTGAAGTAAGCCAGGTCCAAAGAAACATAGGTGCCATGGTTTCCCTTATTTGCAATATCTAGTATATGTATCATTCAAGCGGAAAAGGTCAGATAATATGATGTTAGGAAAATGAATCCTTAGATATGTATTTTAATGTTTTTTTTTCCTTTCATGCATTTGTTTCTAACGCCTTTATAAGATTATCTCTTTGTAGCTTTGTATGTCCCTCCCCCACAGTATAACCTCTGCTTTCACTATATTTGATGTCAGTATAACTTGTAGTGGAGGTGGGGAAAAACAAGTCGTTTAAGTATACAGGTGGACCTGTTGCAACAATGAGAAGTACAAGTTGTCATGTCGAAAACGAGCTTTACAATGTTGGCGCAGGGGGGTGGGAAGCGGGGAGGATTGGGTGGGGGGTTTGGGGGGGAGGCTGGGACGGGATGTGAAGAGTAAACAAAGGAGAAGGCTGCAATGTTTGATAAGAAATGTACGCATTAACCTGCCCATGTAATTGTAACCCCTCTGTACAGTGTGTTCACAAAAAATAAAAAATAAAATAAAATAAAAATAAAAAAATAAAAAAAAGAAGGTCAACAACCAAAAAAAAAAAAAAAAAAACCAGAAGCTGGTCTGGTGGGAATATAGCTGAAAAGGAATGTTACTACATTATTGGTTGAAAAGTAAACTTGTTCAAATACTACATAAAGAAGTATACAGGTTCCTCAGAAGGTCTCCCCTATGACCCAGCAATCCCACTACTGGTCATTTACCCAAATGACCACAGACAAGGCCACACTAAAGTTACCATCACAGCTATGTCAATTTTAGCATTATTTATCATAGCTAAGATATGGAACCAACACAGATGCCCCTCAGTAGATGAATCAATCAATCAAATGTCATATATATTCACAACAAAATTCTATGCTTCAGTTAGAAAGAATGGCATTGCCCCATTTGTAAGGAAATGGAAAGACTTGGAAAACATAATACGTCAAACAAGCCACACCCAAAGAATCATAGGCTACATGTTTTCACTCATTTAAAAAAACTAGAATATGTCTAGGATATTCTTATAAAAGATCACAACAGCGCAATAGCTATATGCATGTCACCATAGAAAATGATGCTTATTGAAATGAGCTCCAAGAAGTGGATACAAGGTAATTGTAAAGTGAACTGACTTTAGTTATTTATATTTGCTTTTTCCTTTTGGTTTATTCCCTGTAGTCACTGTTTTTGATATCTGTACCCTTTGTCTTAAACAAAAGTTTATCTGATTTGGGGAAGGGAAGGGAAATCACAGAAATGGTCTGACAAAGATTAACCAAAGCAACAGTGATATACACTAAACCCAATATTAGAAATGAACTTTACAACTTTGGGGAAATGGGATATCAGAGTTGGGAGAAGCAGGAAAAAATGAGGAAGTGGTAACACTGTAAAAAAAAAAGTACTTATTACTTATGTAACTGTAACTCACCCCTTGGAATATCATCTTCATAATAAAAAAAATAATAGAGCTGACAGGAAGCTCGGCCTGACTTCTCTGTCATTCTCCCTGGGACAATGGGTGCTATTCTGTCCACTTCTTGTGGTGGGAAGTCCACTTCTTGTCAGTCGTAGGGCTTGAACTCTGGGCCTGGGCACTGTCCCCGAGCTCCTCAGATCAAGGCTAGCGCTCTACCACTTGCGTCACAGCACCACTTCCAGTATTCTGGTGAATATTTGGAGATAAGAGTCTCACAGATGTTCCTGCCCAAGCTGTCTATAAACCATGGTCCTCATAACTCAGCCCCCTGTGTCCTTAGGATTATAGGCCTGAGCCACCAGCACCTGGCTTAAATGTAATTCTGAAGCTATTTCTCTCTCTCTCTCTCTCTCTCTCTCTCTCTCTCTCTCTCTCTCTCAAACTTATTTAATGGGTGCTGGAGGAGGTGGCCCAGCATCCCCATGTGGCTGGAACCAATGTGGCCCTCTCATTCTGGAGGTGGGCTGTGTGTAGGAGTTATCTTGCTCAGTCTGTTTTTCCAGCTCCATGAGGTAAGCCCCTCTGTGTTCTGGCTAGACTGTGACAGTTATTCATTGTCCATCTATCTTTACTGGACTCAGTATTGTGTTCAATATCCTTTTCTAGCAAAAATTTCTGGCTAAAATTATGATATGTAGTTACGGAATGAAAAAGTAATGCCATCTTAAGAAAGTCATTTAGGGCTCTGGGAATGTAGCTTTACAGTACGGTGATTGATTAGCATGCATGAAAACTTCGGTTCAATTCCTCAGTACCATATAAACAGAAAATCACTGAAAATGATGCTGTGTTTCAAGTGGTAGAGGGTTAGCCTTGAACAACAACAACAAAAATAGTTGAGGAATAATTCCCTATCCCTGAGTTTAAGCCCCAGGACTGGCAAAACAACAATAACAACAACAAACATTTAGTTCGTAAATGCAAAATAAACAACTCATACTTGGAATATATAACTACTCCTTCCATACTGATAACTGACAATAATCCCTAATTCATGTACTTTACCTATATTAGTATACAATTTTGAAAACAAAAAACAAAAAATTTGTTCATTAAGTCACGGCAATTAATACCAGGAATTTGCTTAGATGTCAGGTGAAGATTAATTCTGGAAATTCAAAGATTCCAGGCTTTTGAGTGGTCACTGCTAATCAGAAGAGTAGCATAAGTGCGATTTGGAAATCTTTTTGATAAGTCATGGCACCAAAAAGGCAGAGGCTAATTAATAGTTTTTACAGAAGAGAAGGAATAACTCCAGATGGAAGGAATAAATGGTAATAACTAAGTTATACCACAAAATGTTCTAGGGAACCATTTTTGGTTATTAAAGAACTAGTCATCAACTAGGCTTATTCCTCATTGCCTTTAGCATTATATTAATTAGGATAATTCTTAATGTCTGTGTGATAAGTTGTATATCCTTCTATGCTGTACTTTCATACCTGAACTCCTTTGTTTTCTAAAAATCTCAGTCTTTTATATTTCTCTATGAACAATTTCTGATACTAAGTCGACAAATGCAGACAGCAGAGGATGCTAATGTAAGAGTCTCATAACACATGAATCATTAATGTAACAACATGGAAAAGGAGGACAAATTTATTGCTACCTCGATTTTTCTGAAAAGTTGCAATGTCATCATTTGATTCAAATTTCCATTCTTTGTCTACATATTGTCAATAAGTGCACATAAATGCAAATATAAGATGGATGCTGGTGGCTCACACCTGTAATTCTAGCTACTCAGAAAGTTGAGACCACAGGATTGTGGTTCAAAACCAGCCTGGTCAGGAAAGTCCATGAGACTCTTATCTTTAATTAACCACATTAAACCCAGAAGTGGTGCTGTACCAAAAGTGGTAGAGTGCTCAACTTGAGATGAAGAACTGAGGGACAGAATCCAGTATCAGAGTTAAAGACACATGAGCAACAAAAAAGTGCAAATATGACTTTAAGTTTCCCCAAAAGGAATGACAAAATCAATAGTAATCTTCACAAGTAGAAAAAATAATTCCAAAATGATTCAGTGCACCTACTTTTGTTGAGTTATTTAAGTTATGGTTTCTTTGCTTGACATATTCTCTTCGTTTAAAAAATGTCAAATATTAGATTTATAATAAACTTCATCTAATATTTCTTGGTTCCAAAGAGAAATCCGAGGGGAAACAAAGGAGGAGGCTACAATGCTTGTTAATAAATGTACTCATTATCTTGCCCATCTAATTGTCATCCCTCTATACAGTATTTTCACAATAAAAAATAAATAAAAGTTAAAAAAAATAGATGTCCATACAGTTGAAGTCACTTGGATTTATTATTATCTCAATTCAAAGCCAACCCAGGCAGGACAGTCTAACTCTTATCTGTAATTAAATACTAAAAAAGCCAGAAGTGGAATTTAGGCTCAACCAATAGAATACTAGCTTTAGGGGCAGGTGGGCAGGAAAGACAACTGTACAGGGACAGGGTCCACCCTCTGGGTTCAAACCCCAAAACCAGCACAAACTAAACAAACAAACAAGCAAATGAAAAACACCATGTTTCTTTGTGACCATCATTAAAGCACTGGTTTGAGAAGAGGCTCCTTTTGCTGATCATACTCTCTGGATCCTGCTTTTTGGAGTCCTTATTGCTATGGAGACCACAGAACGAGCCTAAAGCATTGGGTAACTGACTCCTGCAACAGGAGAATCATCTCAGGAGTGAAATATCCGTGCAAAAGTCTCTTTAAAACCCCCATATCTTTGTTTCTTTGCAGGAGAACACTTTTAAGACAAAGTTATTTCCATTTATTATATGCTGGCCTTCAAATGGCATATTGTTTCCTTTTGTTATACTCTCAACTAGAAGTTTACAGAAAAGTTATATATAAGTAAAGGACACACTTGAAAAAGTCAGGGACAGTTTCCTTCAGGCCTTGGATTCTTTTCTTGTACCGTATAAAGGACAGCACAAATTACCTTGAACTTTGTCATTTTTCTATGTTCAATTCCTCTCTTGGGCTCAGTTTCCACTTGCAATAAAAGTTCCTTCCACTTACTTCCAGTAACAATCTATAGTGCTACTCCAGGTAAAATGAATGTTTTCTGGCTTCATTGAAATAGCACAAGTATATCTTTGGACATGAGGTAACATGTGTTTCAGAGATAACTTCATAACAAGAAAATATGGAATTTGCATGGCTTATCAAACCTTATTCATGTACATATGGCCATATAAGATGATGTTAAGTGAAATGTAACCGAAGATAGGGACACAACTTGCTTTTTCTTTCTTGCTATTTTTTAATGTATCTAACATGTAGTATGTGATTTTTTTGTTTCTCTTCTATTTTCTTCCTCCATGGTATATAACCCCTGTTTTCACTATATTTATTGTCAGCTACCTGCATTTTGCATATACATTTTTCTAATGCGGGGAGGAGAAGGGAAATAACAAAATGATTTAACAAGTATACAATATGGCCTATGTAACAATGAGTTGTACAAGGCACTATGTAGAAAATTAGCTTTACAACTTGAGGAGGAAGGGAGTTGGGTTGGTGGGGAGGAAAAGGATTGTAGAAGAAATACAAAAGAGGAGGTAACAATGCTTGATAAATAATGTTCTCATTAACTTTCTTATGTAACTCTAACCCATCTTTAAACCATTTTTACAATAAAAAACATCCTGGACTACTTTAAGCTCAAATTTCCTAAGTGCTCTGTTATTAAGACCAATTTTATGTGGGAAGAATGTTCTCTGAAACATTTTTTGTGAGTGTGTGTGTTGTGCATTATTTCCCAACTGTACATAAGTTAGCAGTAGGAGAAACAATAGGAATAATAGGAGAAAAAGAAGTTTTGTGCTTAAGTATAATGGTTCACTACACTATAGAAGACTCTTCAAACAAGACAACTTTGAAACAATAAATCCAAGGCCAGTATGTAGATCTACGGGAGTGATATAGAGAAACATTACTACTAAGTGGAACATGAAGGATGAGGCCACTCTTGTTTTCTACTAGATCTAAATCATGGTAGTTAATCATGAAAATTTGTAAAAAGTAGAACAGAAGAGTAATTCTGGTTCCAAAACAAGTCAGATATAAGAGCATGGACAACTGTGAAAAAAGTCCATGTTGAGAGAGCAGGAAATATAGCAGCAATGAACTGGTGGATAAGATCACATTTCTTTTTCTTTTTTAGTTAGTTAGTTAGTTTGTTTGTTTTTTGATGGTTGTGGGTTTTGAACTCTGGGCCTGGGTGATGTCCCTCCCCTCTTCAGCTCAAGGCTAGAGCTCTACTATTTGAGCCACAGTGCCAATTCCAGTTTTCTGGTGGTTAATTGGAGATAAGTGCCTCAGAAAACTTTTATACTGGTGCTTGATCTGAACTGCAATCCTCAGATCTCAACCTCCTGAGAAACTAGGATTATAGTTTTGAGCCAGCAGTACCAGACTTAAGATCACATTTCTAGCAGTGTACACTCAGGATATGTAATGTGTATGTTCATCTATCTTTGTATGAATTCTTGAGTTAAAATCTAGGCTACAGGTTAGACTTTACATTCACAAAAATGTTTGTAGTTTAAAACCATACTCCTGGAAAAAATTAAAACTAAGAATGTAAAAGAGTCTGGAAAGTTCAGTTTGCATCCAGCCTCGGCAGAACAGTCTTTGCAAAACTACCTATAATTAACCAGCCAAAAACTGCATTGGACGAATGGCTCAAGTGATGGGATACTAGTTATGAGCAAGAGTGCTGAATAATAGCCTGAGGTGTTCGCATACATACATACAAACATTTACATACATATAGAAGTACTTATATGTGTGAACACACATATGAAACAACTCTCACAATGTGTAAAATAGTTAGAAAATAATAGAAAATATATCCTGAGTAAGACTATAATCAAGTGATAATTTTTAATATTAGAAAGTCGTCAAGTGAACTTTCAACCCAAAAGCTTGAGACTATTACATAGGTAGAGACCAGAGATAGAAAAAGAGCCAAGTAATAATTATTAAAGGGATTGGATCCATGGAAAAATGAATCAGAGACCCCTGCTGGTGCATCTGAAAATGTTCTTATCCTGTGTCAAATGTTAGAACATCTTTGAAAATTGTACAGAAACAGTTTGAGCAGTCAGTCGTGGATAAGATCATCGGAGAAGTTCAGAATTACTAGTATGTTTCTCGATTAAATAAACCAACAATCTATGGCAGGACAATGTGATACAAGTCTGGAATTCTAGCACTCAGACTAATACAGGAGATTAGAGAGTGGATTAAATAGTAATATCTTCCCTGGACTAGGTAGTATAATTTTGCCTCCATAAAACAAACCAAAGAACAAGAAAGGAATTGACAGTTGGAAGTTTGGGCTAATTTTGTCATTATGTTTTGAGAAGTCAAGTTTCCTATTGAAATGCAACTCATATATCATCCTCAGAAATGTTTTAAATGATCTCTTCATTACAGAATACTTCTAGATGAAAAATAAGTCAGGATTCTGAACCAAAAATTTGAAAAATTTAGCATCATTCTGTTGGATTCCAAAGAAATAATGGAAGGATTACAAAAGCTTAAGTCTGGACAAACAGCAAAGTTATCTAATGTAGGACTTTGTAGACCTTACTAAATTATCATTTAGATTTATATCTTTTGCTTGTAATTTCATATTCTATAGGATACTACAAAATACTTTTTAAGTAGAAGTTTTCATTTGCAAATTCACAAATGATTCTGGCATTCTATTTGTCTAGAATATTCTTTCAAGAGAGTTGAAATTAAGACTTAATTAATAGATAATTCCAACAATTCATGTAATGTGTATAATATAGAAAGAGTTGAGAATCAATGGATGCTATTAATTTATAAATTTAGAAAAAGAGCAATGTTTTGAGACTTTCGTGTAAAATGGTGTGAAGAGAGTTATTGTTTGAAAACTTTTTTTCTTCTACCTGTACATAACATAGGAAGAAATTTCCTTAATTATATATCTCTGTGTACAATGAGAAAAATTCTAGGTTTGGGGTTTGTTTTCATTTTGTTTTTGTTGTTTTGTTTGTCCTAGGGCTTGACGTCTGGGCCTGGGCACTGTGCCTGAGCCTGTTTTTTGCTCAAGGATACTGTTCTACCACTTGAACCTCAGTGCTACTTGTGTCTGGCTTTTCCTGAGCAGTTTATTGGAGATAAGAATCTAAGGAACCTTCTTACCTTGGTGGGCTTTGAGCCATAATATACAGATCTTTGCCTCCTGAATATCTATGGTTGACAAAAAAATATGTATAAATAATATTTTCAGGTTTTCTGATCTGAAGAATACCACTAGAGGGAAAATGATGCAGAAAAGTTTAGTGTAGTGTTCTTTCAACAATAAAAAGCGCATAACATTAGCAGAAGTATAGAATTTTTTCACAATAGTGATAAGCTAGTCATGCTGTGAATTTAGGGAATATTAAGGTGCACCTTACAAGGTGGAAACTGTTGGGCTAGAATGACTTTATTGCATAAAATGTTGGGATTGATTGTCATTGAAATAATAGCTTACTATGATGAACAAATGTTTACTCTATAAGAATTAATTATTATAGATAGTTCATAGTTTTATCTTCTACCAGAACGTGGCTAGTTTCTCTGTTGACCTTTAAATATGTAATGCCCTATTGGAAACTGCATCTATTGCAGAATTAAATTAAATGCATACAGGCACTGCTTTAAATGTCTCTGGTATGGCATGCTCAAAATTTGAAAATTAGTAGTTAGTAGAACACATATATTCTGTCCTCTTAACAAATATTCAGTTTTAAAAATTAGGAGTTTCCAGAGAATGGAACTATTTTCTATTTAGTATGAGACAATACTTAAATAATGTTTTTTTTTAAAATAATGGCAAGTATATTCTGAAAATTTTGTATAGTTTGATAGTATTCAAGTTGATGACCCTCTGAAAAAGAAAGGGGCAATTAATTCAAATTAGAAGCCAAATATAGTTCATTTGTTTAAAAATGTAATACATAGAATATTATTTACCATAGAAATACAGTGAAATTACATTTTATGTAGCTTACTTTTAAATTTAATTTTATTGTCAAGGAGATATATAGAAGGGATTGTAGTAATTGTAAGGTAGTGAATATCTAACAAGTCGAACTTTTTATGCCCTCCCTCATTTTTCTCACACTTTTACTTCACACCAATAACCCTCACAAGTTGTAATGTGAATATGCTACATGTTGTTTTGTGAGTATTGCTATTGCATTGGTTTGCCCTTTGTTCTTTGTCTCGCCATTTTGTTGTTCCTCTTCCGTTGCCAAATTAAGATAAATGTGTATATAATACACAGGATACTGACATCAAATACAGCAGGGAATAAACCATAGGGGAAAACACAAAAGAAAAATGAAATCACATAGTACAGTAAAAACAACAACCACAAAGACAAACCTCTGTTTCCATGTCTAGGAGTTCATTTTGCTCAGCATCCTCTTATATGTATGTATACACACACACACACACACACACACACACACACACACACACACACACACAGCTATTGAGCCATTCTGCTCATCTTCTAGGACTATCTTAGATATTACCTAATTATTACACATGAAGAAAACCAATGAATCTGTTTCTTTGTGTCTTGCTTATTTTTCTTAGTAGAATTTTTCCAAGTCTTTCCATTTCCTCATGAATTGGAAGCATATAATTCCACCCTGTGTGTGTTTAATGGATTCGTTCATCTTCTGAGTGGCATATTGGTTTAAATCATGATTGCATGTAAGTATCATTAGGGTCATTCAAAAATGACAGATGCCACTCCCAAATATACTAAAATCATGATTTCTAAGTAAGATAGTTTTTTATGGTGGTACAAGTGTTGAGATACCTGGATAAGTCTAATGTATTTCTTGCACTGAGTTAGGCAGGAAGACATCATATAGGATAAAAATGGTAGTGACAAAATATTCCCTTGAGAAAGATTTAGGAGGCTTCCAGAAATATGAAGAAATTCAGATAATTTTTAAGAATTTAGAAATGCAAGCTCAAGTACGTCTCTTTAAATAAAAAAATTTGTAAGTGGAAGGGCAAAAGAAGAAATACCTGGCAGCAGATCATTATTCCAAGTTAGAGTATAAAAAGACATTATCTATAACTTCCCAGTTAAAAAGAGACGAACATAATACGTCCCACTTAATTTAGGTACCTGAAAAATATTTACTTGGCTTTTTCCTATTTTAATGCTCCAAATAAATGAAGACTTATAAGAAAAGTTATGTGATTGCCATTACTTCAAACAGAACACTAACTGTGATGAGTCCTCTTTTTCGCACTTTGCACTTGGAAAATAGTCCTTAAGTTGATGATGTTGTGGCTCATTAGAGTCAGAGTTAGGGGCTTCTACGTGTAGAATTATCCCAAAATAGTTTAAAGCAGTTTTTTCCCCAAGATATCCAACTGCATTGTCTGAAGGTGTACTTTGAGCACACCCTCAAACATGAGTACGTAATTTGAAATTATACTTCAGCATTTCCTTGGCACATTCAACTGTGTGCCTTTGTCTTTTTTGCACATTCCTTTTGAGTTCATAGTTGCTCTATGTCAATTTCATCTTTATAAACTACTAAGAACATTGTTCAACTACCACTTCTTGTTTGCACACACCCAGTGTCTGTATCAAGGTACTTTGTCTATGTTAAACAATAGGGTAGTACTCACTCTCTGAGGAGAAAAGTTCCACAGTATAACCCTATGCCCACATTAGAGGGTGTAGAATTTAAAGCATTTTGAGACAAACAGTGATATTAGAAGTGAAAGCCTCCTTAGGGACATTTGCTTGGAGCTCATTAGTTTTCCCAGGAGAAATATAAATATCCACAAAATTTGGAGCTAATTAGTAAGTAACCAAATTAACACTAGATCCTAGAAGTTGTGTTAATTCAAGTCACCATTGTATTATTGTTATATCAGAATTCTTCCCTATTTGCCAATGTGTATGAGAAAATGAAAGATTTGGATTAAATGGTGAGGGTAATGTCTGAACTCTTCCATTCAATAAAAGCTTGAAGTTTACTATGGCACTTCCTACATATAAGAATTTGTGGCAGGTTGATTGACAGGGATATTTAAGCATGGAGATATTTCTAACAAGAATTAGATTTCAACAGAGTATATGGCAGTTATGATTTGTTAATGTCTACTGAAGCATTTTCTGTTCTAAAGAAGAATCAATTCAAGAATCAATTCAGTCACATCAGTAAAGCTGTATGTTTAACCTAATACTTGGTGTTACTTGTCCTACATTTGGGATGATTAGGCTGATAAGATATACAAACAAATCTGAACGTATTGCAATAAAATCCCAAACTGATGTGGATACATGAGTAACTCATTGGAACTGTAGGACAAATTAGGCTTGTCTGTGCTGTAGTTCAATCTCTAATGTCCTGTCTAAACAGTCTTGAAAAATATTCACAAAATACCTCTAAGGAAAGTTCATGACAGTTATATCCGTATAATTCTTCTAAGGTCAGGATAAAAGCATTTGCTCCCAGCATTTAAAATCAACAGGATCTGTTGAATTCATGGATCCAGAATTTTATAGCTTCACATTCCTATCACAAAATTTTATCAATATGACTTTCACCGAAACACTGTTCTTATTGAACTTGTCTATGTCCTTTTACTTTTCAAATCCAAATATCATATTTTCTTCAATATATACCTGCAAATTCTTTCCTTTACTTGTGTAAATCTGTGTTTATTACTTGTTTGTTTCCTTATTTATCTCTCTCTTCCAGTCTTGTCCACACTGGTGCTCACATTGCTCACACTTGTGTCAGAATTTTTCTTTTCCTCCTCCCTTTAATAATGCCCCCGATTTTATAATTCTTTTGCATATTCAAGGTCATGGATATTTTGATGATGTCTAAACAGACCTATATTCGCATCTCTTTAACATAAACCTTAGAACTGAGAGTCTTTTCCTTTAAGTCCACATTTTCCACCTGTAGTCCTTTTCACCAAGAATATAACTAACAGTTGCCAACCAGAGATGTGGATGCATTTTAGATTTCTTCTTACCTTTCTTCTTAGTTTTCTTCTTACCTTTCTTACCCTCCCCTTAGATAAGATGAATGATTAAGATTTTCTCAGTTTCTGTCACTAATACAATTTCTATGTACTCCTTTTTATGTCCATGACACCAGCCTGTTTCAAGTATTCATCACTGGTAACCTAGTCCTAAAACAACCGTTTACAAAGTATACTTTTTTCCCCATAGTCTTTTCATATTGGTCCTCTCCATCACTTTGTAAGCACACAGAGTGAAGAGCTCAGACAAAAATTCTAGTAACATTATTTACTCACTACATTGACTGTTGGCCTTACATTTCTCATCTGTAAATGGATGTAATCTACCAGAAATATTGAAGAATATTTGTTGACTTCTAGAACAAGAAAAAAAAGTGGAAAGTCCTTACATTTTCCACTTTAGCTTACAAATAAGGAAAGAGTCAATTTCAGTTTGTTGGTATAAAGTCACAAGTTATTTCATGCAGAAATAAAAATAAATTTTAACTCCTGGTGGTGCTCATGGTTTCCAGTCCCGTCAGTCATACAGTCCAAAAATCAATAAACAGTACAAACAAAACACATGCAGGCCTGACAGTTATCACAAAAAGCTTACAAAGTGGAGATTTCACAAATTGGTCCACTGACTCCTGTCATGGCGGGTTTCCACACCCATGCCCCACAGCAGAAGGTGCAGAGCCCCAGTGGGCAAGTTAGGCCTCGGTTAGGAGGCCCTCTTGGTCAATTCTGACCCAACACGGAAACGACCCCCTTCCCAAAATTCACATGGTGGTGTTCCAAGAACCCCCTCCCCACCGGCCCACCCCACACAGTGGGGTTACAACTCCCTCCCCACATGGCAAGGTTCCAAGGACCCCCTCCCCACAAGAGGATCTGGGACTTCTCCTAGTTCCTTCAGGGTTGTTGTGCAAGCGCCTCAGCTTTAGGAATCAGAGCGGCCATCCTCACAAAGGAAAATGAAAGTAAAACAAACGACAGGACAAGACAAATTAACAAAGATAGTGCTGTTTTAGCTTTGGAGTCTGAGATCTCGGGCGTCTTTGGGGGAATCCCGGAGGACCCCCACTAATGTTATACCCAGGTTGCAGGATCCCCACCAAGAAGACCATCGAGAGTCAGACTTTACAGTTGTTTTAAAATTTTATTTAAACGGGCTGTAGCTTGGGTCTCGTCCTACACTCCAAAACAGCAGAGCCTAGGAGGAGAACCCTGAGCTAAAGATTAGCAGGGTTTATAAAAGCACACAACCAACCAGGTGTTTGGATTACCACCATGTGTTGCTCTGCTAGAAACAAGCAACAAATATTCACTGCCTCAAAACTTTAACCCTTCACATGAAGATGCTACTAGTGTGTTATAGACATTTAAGGTTGGAGACACAAAGCACTCAAAATTATTAAATCATTTTATAGGCAAAAGGAGCGATTCAGACTCTATGAGGATCGCTCCTTATATCCTGAGACAGTAAATTCACAGCAGCTCAATACTAAGTGACAGAACTGGCATGTACTGTGGATATTTGCTCCCAAATCCTGTGACACTCATTTCTCACTTTTGGCCTCAAACCTGTGACCAGAGGTTAAGATGAGGAGAGAAAATCCTTCTCAGAGAAAGCACCTATAAAGAACATTGGGTAGATTACATATAAATTCAAACCATGGGAATGACCCTGTTAAGAAGACAGATTGTCCAGATTAAAAATGTGAAGAAGAGAAGAAATAAGGTGCCAGTGGCTGCTGTCTATAATCCCAGGTCCTCAGGAGGCTGAGATGTAGAGAATCTTAGTTTGAATCCAGCCAGTGTAGGAAAGTCCATGACACAGATATTTCAAAGAGATCACAGAAATACCCAGAAGTGAGTCTGTGACTCAAGCTTAATGCACTATCCTTGAGCAAAAGGAGCTCAGGGACCACGCATAGGCTCATACTTCCACCCCAGGACCTGCCCCTTCAAAAAGAGCCTGTACTTCCATGTCTTTGTCTATGTATTGTATTCTTATAGGTGAAATTCCCGAGTAGCTATGATGAATGGCACCAACCTAGGAAATTTTATTCTATACAATGAGTTCATAACAGAGAGACTTCTTTCAAGAAAGTGCATGTTCTGGGGCTCCGTTCACTGTTTACAGTGTAACCTGAGAGTTTCTTTGCATCCAAGGCCTGCTGGAGGAAGTCTCTCGTTGTCTGGACAGGCACACAAAAGACCTCACTTCTGTACAGCTGGGTAAAAACCAACTTCATCTGGGCCAGTTAGTGAGGATTAGCGTGGGCGGGCTCTGAAGGTCAGGAGAAAAAAGCCTGTTTGTACCCTTAGCAATCTCTCTCCCCAGTGTTCTGTTTTAAGAGGAGGCTTTCATTTTTGCCACCTCCCATGGAAGGCCAAGTTCTGTGCACATATCATGCCTTTATGAGACTATATTCCGCTGTTCAGTTACAGTGCTCAATAAAATTCAGGAGTCCTTTAGGCAGACAACTACGGCACTGAACATAATGAAACGTTTCATTGCAGGCAATGTTGGGCCAATGATGCCTATCCTATGTTTCTGGAAGCTTGGGAAATCCAAGCACATGTTGGATATCACAAAGCTTCCTGTCATCTAGGACTGGTGAAGCTTATCAGGTTTTGAAACTTTTGACTTCTCCTAGTTGGGCCCTGGGTGGCTAGATTTGGGGGTTGAACACAGGGCCTGGGTGATGACCATGAGCACAGTGCAGAAGCCCAGTGCTTTACCATATTGTGTAACAATATCACTTCTGGTCTGTTAATGTATATGTGTGTGTGTGTGTGTGTGTGTGTGTGTGCACGATGGTGTGTGTGTGCGCGGGTGTGTGTGTGCGTGCACACACATACATGAGTCCTGAAGCTTGACCTCAGTCCCTGAGCACTGTGCCTAGTTTCTCTTGTATAATGATATCCCTTGAGCCACAGAGCCACTTCAGGCTTTGTTCTAGTGATGTGGTCCTGAGAAAATGAAGCCCAGAATTTCATATATGGAAAGCACTTTACCACTAAAGCACATTCCCAGCCCTCTACTTCAGCTTCGTTAGTTTATTTCTGTCTTTTTTTATTGTTGTTGTTGTCGGTTGAAGGAGTTGAAGTCTTGGCCTGGGTGCTGTCTCTGACCTCTTCAGCTCAAGTCTTGTGCTCTACCACTTGAGCCAAAGAGCTACTTCTGGTTTTCTGGTGGTTCATTGGAGCTAAGTTTCTCAAGGACTTTCCTGCCTAGGCTAGCTTTGAACCATGATCCTCAGATCTCATCCTCTTGAGTAGCTAGGATGAGAGACATGAGCCAAAAGCACTCAGCTTCCCCTTCAGGTTCTTAGTAGTGAATTGGAGATAATAGTCTCATGGTACCTTTTGTGTCTGAGATAGTTTGGAACCCAGATCTTTAGAACTCACCTTCCGGAGAAGGCAAGATGACAGACTTCAGCTACTGACACATTGGCTGTGGGCTCTGCTGCAAAGGGGTCCATGGCTCCACGTGGTGGAGTGCTAGCCATGAGCCCAAGAGGTAAGGGTCAGCGCCTAAGCCCTAACTTCAAGGTTCATGACTGAGAGAAAACAAAACCAAACCATTGTCTGCTGTAGACAACTCACTAGTCTTCAGTAATACATAATGTTGTCCCTGACATGGAGACCTTTCTGAGCCTCAATATTCTTGTCTGTATAATCATCTAAGTTGTGGAGCTCTTACATAGACAAGATGTAAGAATGCACCCGGTTAAGGACACAGCACATGGCACTCTTTGCACCACTCAGCACACAAGATCCTGTTAAAGACTCAGCACCCAGCACCCAATGCAGGACTCAACACACTGCATCCTATGAAAGACTCAGCACACAGCACCCTGTGCAGGACTCAGAACAGAGCACCCTATGGAGGACTCAGCACATAGCTCCATCCCACAAGCTGTCATTAGATTTAGGGTGCTTTCATCAGTATCACCATTGTTTGAGGCAAATTTTACAAACCATACAAGTTCACATCTAATGGTTTAGTGGGGTGTCTTTTGGGGCAGGGGGTGTTAGCGATGGTGCTTGAAGTCAAAGCATGGGGATACTGTTCTAATAACATTTGCTCAAGGCTAGAAATCTACCTCTTGGAGCCACATTTTTAGGTGTCTCTCAGACTTCCTGCCAGGACTGGGTTTTAAACCCCCTGAGCAGCTAGGATGACGGGCATGAGCCAGGATGACATGAGTAACCCATGGAGCTGGGTTGCAGCCGTTTACATGTGGCTAAGTCAGATTAGGTGGCAGCTGTCAGCACCAGACTCCTAGCTTGATCTGTAATGAGGTATTTGAAGTTCTGTCCTTCGATAATTGCAGTTAGAACATTCTACATTTTTTGGCATCAGACCTGGGGATTGAGTAAGAGCTTAGACAATGTCCCTAAACGTTTGTGCTCAAGGATAGCATTCAATTGATTGAAAGACAGCAGAACTTCTGGGTTTTCTGTTTTGTGGCACTGAGGAATCGAACCCAGGGCTTATTAGGGGAGCACTCAACCACTGAGCCCCAGGACATTTATTACTCTTATTTATTTTTTATGTATTTTATTTAGTACTATTACATATATAACATTTATTTCATTTATTACATCTTATCACATGGATTTATTTACATATGGATTATACATCATACTGAGACCCACAACTTTCACAGACAAGGAAAAAAGTGGGTCAAAATTGGCTTCTGACTCCACATATAAACTTTTGGCCATGCTGGGATTTGAATTCACAGCCCACAATGCACAAATCATGAATGGGTCAGTTGTAAAATAAAAGCCTTTGGCAAACTGAACTGCCAGCCAGTTCTGAGGACCTGTGATCAAGCAATAGTAGTGCTGGATAGATAGATAGATAGATAGATAGATAGATAGATAGATAGATAGATAGATAGATAGACAGACAGATAGATAGATAGATAGATAGATAGATAGATAGATAGATAGATAGATAGATAGATAGATAGATAGATAGATAGATGTGTAGCTTGCTATGTATATGAGACAGAATGTGAGAATATTAAATTATATATATTATGAATTGTTAGTTATTAAATTATGCCTCCTTTTAATGAAGTATCATGGTTGAATACTTATTAAAGCATTAATGTAAAAGAAGTCAGTATTCCCTAATTGGGAGGATCATACCATGGTGCTAGAATGGAAGACATTATCCAATACTTTTTGTGTGGCATTCTATAGGAGAATCATGAACTAACTGCAAATTTAATTGTTACTTTTATAACATTTCATTAGGCATTCCCAGGGATAGGAATGATTTTCTCAAGATCTCCCTCCATTTGTAGGTAGCAGTCCAGGCACTTCAACTCCAGGCTGTAACTCTAGGCTGCAACCCAGCCTAGAGTGATCAATGCTGAGGCACAGCTGCCATTGAACTTGACAAACTAAAAATACATAATACATACATGCATATGTACATATATACATAGATACATTAAAATATTTAAATAATTATGACGCTACTTGGCGTATTCATGCCATTTTTTCTGCCAGGCCTGGGATTTGAACTCAGGGTCTGGGTAAATCTTCAGTACTATGGGGGAAGGGAAAGCTCACAATGCTGGAAGAAAAGAAAGACAGGCCTGTTCCCAGGGGCTGAATTCAAGTCCTAGCATTCACATAAATAATATTCATATGCATTTTAAATACATGATTTATATTTACATACACATGTTTACTGCATATTGCAGTTAGTGTAGTTATTCATTTTATTTTGTTTTTTATTTATTTATTATATATTTTAGAGGGTATGATTACATGTATACAGTTTTTTACATCCTATTAAATAGAACATAGATTTGCCTATGTATTATACATCATTCCTGAGACCCAGGACTTTCACTGATAAGGAAAACAAGTGGGACAATTGGCTTCTTCTACCAGGATTAAGTTTTTGGCAGTTCTGTGATTTGAACTCCGGGCCTAGAAGGCCCACTTCATGAATGGGTCAATGCTAGCACACCAGTCTGTCGCAAGTGAATTTGCAAGGCAAATTTGAGGACCTGAGATGAAGCCCTAGGAGTGGCCAATATATAAACAGATAGATATGTAGATTGCAGTGTGTGTATTTACATATGTATATGCATCTATAAATAAAGTTATAGAGACAGATAGACATTTATGTAGATTCTAATGTAAAGAGTGATGTCTATATCTTATTTTTATATATTCTATTAATATGAATTATTTGGTCTAAAATTATGTCTCCATTAATTAATCAGAGTGGGAGACTTAATAAAGTATTAATTAATTTAATCAATGACCTATATTTATTGTGTGCAATCTTATACTACAATGACTAGCTAATTAGTAGTTCAACTGGTACATTACAAAGATTCTATTATTGTTCCTATATATAGTAACGAGTAGGTGGAAGTCCTATGATCAAACTATGGGCCTTGGTTTCTGGGTTTGGCTCAGGCTTCACTGACAGCCCGACAGCCTTCAGCCATGCAAGGTTATGTACAATTTTTAAGCTGAGTCATTGAGACCCAGGATGGTCACAGTGCAAAGGAAACAAAGGTAAAACTGTTGTCTAAAACTTCCTGGTTTTTTCTCCTCCATCTTGGTTGGTTTATTTTTGTGCCAGAGCTGGGAGTTGAACTCGTGTCCTAGGACCCCTGGATCATCTGTGGGTGTAAAAGCTGCATCCCAGCCTAGGGTAATGAAGGCTGAGGCAGAGTTGTGGCGACCATAGTACAAGCTCCGTGCCTGCCACCCCAAAAAAGTTAAGGTCCTGGCTAGGAGTTTGGGCCATTTTATCTGCCATACCTGGAATTTGAACTCACGGACTGGGTAACTCTATTGTGCTCTGGGTGAAGTGAAAGCTAACCTCCTAGAAGAAAAAAAAATCCGGAGCATTTCCCAGTGTGTGAATTCCAGCCCTAGAACTGGCAAAAATAATATTTATATACATGTATAATATATACCATATATATATTTGTATAGATATTACATATAGTACCTAGGACACAATATTTCCACAGAAAGGAAATCAGGTCATCATTGCCTTCTTACTCCACCTTTTGACTTCGGCACTGCTGGGATTTGAACTCAGTGCCTGGAATGTCTATTTCATCAAGGGGTCAGTTTAAGCACAGCAGCCTCAAACAAATTCAATGCCAGGCAGTTCCCAAGACCTGAGTTCTAGCCCCAGGAGTGGCCAATATATATATAGATAGACGTGTAAATTGCTGCAAATACATGTATATAAATATATATAGAGAGAGCGAAAGAGATAGAGATGTATATGTACATTCCACTGTACATTTAAATATAAATATATAGAATGTGAGATGTCTATATATAACTAAATTACAAGTAATATATTACTAATAATTATTAGGTATTTGCCACGCCTACTCCGGTGGAGTCTGCTTAGCATGGGAAACCTACTTTCAGACCTGAGAATGGGGCTTCATAGAAGCCTATCTCTGAGAATGGGACTTCACTGAAGTCTACCTCAGAGAATGGGGCTTCAAAGAGGCCTACCCCCTGGAAAGGCTGGCAAGCCCCTGGGAAAGATGTGTTTTTGTTCCTGTTTTTCTTTTCTTCACTGTATAGGAGTGCCTATTAATCTTTTACTGTTCCTGCTGCTTATTGTACTCACTCATGCTTAACGTTCCCTTATTCAAGGCTCTTTCTTAAAAGTGTTGACGACTCCAACATCCGATGAGTGTCCTGAGAATATGACTAACTCACCAGAGTTAAGTGCTACCCTGAAAGCCCCTCTTATGGAGGCTAGTAGACAAGTCATAAGTAAATATAAAAGTATTGGGGGTTTCATGATGTCACTTCAGCAGAAGGAATTGTTTGTAAGAGATTTACAAGAAGCTGTAGGCACAGCTAGAGCAGAAAGAGTGTATGGCTATTGGAGACTTTCCTTTAATTCTAAAACATATACAATAGATTCATATAGATATCCTGTAGATAAGAAAGATGTAGAGGGATATTTAGACCAAAAGCTAAATAAGATTCCTAAAAGGTTGGTAGATGAAAGGTGGCAATGGCTTTTCAGTGGAAAATGGTGGGATCCTCCATTATCTAGAGGACCCCAAAGACTTCCCCCAGATCCAGCCTTTAACAGGTGTATATGACAAGGATGGCAACCATTGGGAAAACTACTTAGGAGAAAGAACTTCCTGTTACTCTCTTTCATTTACTGAGAGACTTGCTAGATCTAGGCCTCATTGGTGCTTACTATTAAAGAAGGAACAAGAAAGATCTTATGAGACAGTTAAGGCCTCTATAGAAAAGAGTAAACGATTATGTGAAAGGTTTACAGAAAGACACTATGAGCTTAAATTTGATATATGGCCAGATTTAATTAAGTATAGTGAATATCATGATTTTTGGCCACAAATTGGTAACCCTCTAAGCACAATTGCTTAGAAAAGATTTAAAACGTATAAAGTACAAAACTAAACAAAAGTAACTATGAAGTACTAGAGTTCATGCCTTTCTGTTCAACACCTTGCCCATATGCTCTGGTTAATGGTTAATTGGTGATAAACATCGAAACCCATTGTATTTCTTAAAAATAGAGGTAAAGCTGAAAACAAGTGCCTATCGTCATAGCTCGTCATCCAAAAAACAAGATCAGGCGACCAGCTGGTGAATACCCAAGAACGAAGCCTTGCAGTAAGATTGTGTAACATTTTGCCCTTTCTCATGGAGACTTTTGCTATAAAAGCTTGTTATCCTCTGCATTAAATCGCACTCAGCATCCACTCCTCTTGTGTGTGAGTTGTCTGTTTGCCATCTCCCCACCTATTCCAGTTCCTCCACTAGGTGTCCTCCATCATCCCGACAGAGCCGGTCCGCGGCAGGTATTTAATTATGCCTCCATTTAATGAAGTATCATGGATTAAGGCACAATAAAGTAATTCCTTGTGTAAATGGAGCTCAGCGACAATTTCTAGGCTCATAGTTCAAGCTCAGGACCTGCACTAAAAAGAAAGAGCCAGTAATTCCATGTGTCTGTGTATATATGCATATATTTCTATCAGTGAACATCCATAGTTATTAGGAAGAATAGCACCCAGCTAAGAAATTTGCTTTGAATAGAATGATGTCATAGCACAGAGAGTGCTTTCAAGACAGTGCATGTTCCTGGTCAAAAAAAAATTAAGACCTTGGCTTGGAATTTGCATCATTTTTCTGGCAGGCCTGGGATTTCAACTCAGGGTCTGATTAAATCTGTGGCACTGTAGGGGAGGAGAAACTCACCATCGTTGAAGACAAGAATTTCAGACCAGTTTCCAGGGCCTGAATTCAAGCCCCAGCACTTGAAAAAATAATATTCGTATATGAGATCTATTTACATACATGTGTTTACTCCCTATGACATTACCCTTATTTATTTTTTATTTATTTTATTTAGCACTATTAATATATAACATTTGTTTCATTTATTACATCTTATCACATGGATTTATTTTCATATGGATTATACATCATACTGAGACCCACAACTTTCACAGAGAAGGAAAAAAAATGGGTCAAAATTGGCTTCTGACTCCACATATAAACTTTTGGCCATGCTGGGATTTGAATTCACAGCCCACAATGCACAAATCATGAATGGGTCAGTTGTAAAACAAAAGCCTTTGGCAAACTGAACTGCCAGCCAGTTCTGAGGACCTGTGATCCAGCAATAGTAGTGGCGGATAGATAGATAGATAGATAGATAGATAGATAGATAGATAGATAGATACATACATACATACATACATACATACATACATACATACATACATACATACATAGATGTGTAGTTTGCTATGTATATTAGAGAGAGAATGTGAGAATATTAAATTATATACATTATGAATTGTTAGTTATTTAATTATGCCTCCTTTTAATGAAGTATCATGGTTGAATACTTATTAAAGCATTAATGTAAAAGAAGTCAGTATTCCCTAATTGGGAGAATCATACCATGGTGCTAGAATGGAAGACATTATCCAATAATTTTGTGTGGCATTCTATAGGAGAATCATGAACTAACTGCAAATTTAATTGTTACTTTTATAATATTTCATTAGGCATTCCCATGGATAGGAATGATTTTCTCAAGATCTCCCTCCATTTGTAGGTGGCAGTACTGGCACTTCAACTCCAGGCCTTGGTATTTTACTTCAAAATGCAAGCCATTGAAATTACACTGTGAAGATTTCAGATTGTCAGGATGAAAGGAAAGAATGAGAAGAAAAGAAAGCCAAGTGTCAGTCGATCCTATCTGTAATCCTAGCTCTTCAGGAGGCTGAGAGGTAGAGAATGCCATTTTGAATTCAGCCAGGACAGGAAAATCCACCACACTCTTATTTCTGAGGGATTACAGGAATAAAAAATCCCCATGAATGGGGCTATGGCTCAAGGGCAGAGTGCTAACCTTAAGCACAAGAACTCAGGGGCAGTGCCTAGGCTCATAGTAAAACCCCCGGACATGGCAATAAAAAAAAGCCAGTAACAACATGTCTCTCCATGTATGTATGCAAGTGCGACGGACCAGCTCGGCCGGAGCACTGGGACTGATGGGACAGGGATCTCAGGATAGGTGGGCAAAGGAGTCGGCGAAGTGACAGACACAGCCTCAAAAGAGGTGCATCTGAGTGTATCTTTATTGAGGAGAATTAACATTTTTATACAGTGTGAGATTGTGACATAGATTCCTTGTTTATTTAAGCATGTAATCAATTTTTTTAAAGGCAAAGCATTGATGAATTACATGAAAATTGATGACTATCCCACCAAATGTTTAAGCTAAGTGGTGTGAAACAAGTCTAGTATATTGTTTAATAGAATACGTCATCTATTCAGCCTTTTTATGTTTAATAATTAACAAACCTAAGACAGGGCTGTACTTACATTGTACTCTTTTTAATTTTATCCAACTAATTTCATCTTTGTAAGCTCCTGTATAAGGAAATGGTTCTTGGTTGGTTCAGGAAATATGTTACTAACTTTATATTTTGTGTGAAAACACCATCTATTCCCTATAACGTAAGTTGGACTAAACTTAATCATAACTGTTGGGAGAATCTTTCTTTTTCTTTTATAATCAGAGGTCCCTTCTTTTTTAGAACTCTCTGAACTACTGGGATAACTCTTTCTAACTTAGTTTAATTCATTGATTTTATCTATTGGACATATCTGGAAATTTTAAGTCTCTATATTTACTATGCGTGAGCTGCAAAACCGCTTGTGAAGTTGTAGTTCCTGAGGCACCGTCACATCAGATGATAGATTGATTGGGGCATTGCCCACTTTTAATCTTTGGCCTTAGTCTTTATTAGTTAGAGAAGCCGTCTCTATTGGACTGGAAAAATACAACATGCTCTGTTCGCGGATCAATAGAAAAATAGCCAAAACGAAAATAAAGGCAATGAATGTACAGCCAAGAAGAATATAGTAAGAATAAAGGTAGAGGCTATAAAGGTGCAGGCAAGTGTATGGGAAGCCTTGAACCAACACCCACTTCCTGAGGGCATGCTTCCTTAAAGCTCTTTGTCCAACGCGATCTCTCACGCAGACTCCGCAGAAGGTGGCGTGGCACCCACTGGTCACAGAAAGATTTCCACTCAGCTGGAAATACCAGGAACCACTGGAAGTGCAGAAACTTAAGCGTTTGACCTTGTTTCTCTGGCCAGAGACTATTCATTGAACTTGCAGTCCCTTATTCTGTTGTCGATGTCAAATCAGAAGCCATCTATCCACCACAGGCAGCTTTATGGACGTGCTCCGCCCACCTGCGCCGGCCTCTCTTTGCTGAACCCAGCTAAGGACTCCTTGCAGACACATCTTTATGGCTGCTTTGCCTGCTATAATCTCTGCTCCTTTCCAAACGCTTGCTTCGGCAGGTTCCCCTCCATTGTGCCTCTTGGACTGGGTTCCCATGGTGGTTGGATACTGAGCTGCTTGTTAGAGGAGGAAACAAGATTTGTTGTATACAATGGCAGGCCTGAACTGGCCTGGAGGCAGGATAAACGCTCTCCCAGGTGGGACTTGTCAGGGCACAGGGCAGGCATCCTGCCACTGGGCCCTGGGTCACTGTGGTGAGCAGCAGTCACACTGGAACTTCTCTTTCTCAGAGAACAACTGGTTAAGTCTGACCAGATTGTCTTTTTTAGGGAATCTAGTTCTCCACCAACTCCTGGGGGATGCCTGGAGCTTGAGTCTATGCCAGGCTCCACTCCTGTCCAGAACCTTTCATTCCAGAAGTTTTAACCAAGTGTATGTGGCGTGGCATGCATGTATTTCTATTGGTGAAGGACCAGAATCCCTATGATGAAAGGCATCCAGCTAGGAAATTTGCTTTGAATAGAATGATTTCATAGCACAGAGAGTTTTCAGACAGTGCATCTTCTGGGGCTCCTTTCACTGTTCCCATTGTAGCCTGAGGTTTTCTCCACATCGGGGACTGCTGGAAGAAGTCTTCCTCATTGTTGGAACAGGCAGACAAAAGGCCTCACTCCTGTACAGCTGAGTGACAAAAACCTCCTTCTAGGCCAATTAGTGAGGAGTGTGGGTGGGCTCTGAAGGCCAGGAGAAAAAGGCCTCTTTGTACCTCAATCTATCTCTCTGCCCAGAGCTCTGTTGTGACAGGAAGACTTCATTTGTGCCACCTCCTGTGGCAGGCCAAGTTCCCTGCACTTATCCTGTCTTTGTTAGACTATGTTCCAGTCTGCTACAATTAATTCAAGGGTCCTTCTGGCAGACAACTAGGGAGCTGAACCTAATGAAATGATTCATTATTGGCAATGATGCCTCCCTGGGTTTCCAGAAGCTTGCTAAATCAAATCACATACGTAATATCACTATGCTTCCTGTCATTTAGGGCTGGTGAAACTCATGAGGATTTGAAACTTTGACCTCTCCTAGTTGGGCCCTGGGTGGCTGTGTTTCAGGGTTGAACGCAGGACCTGGATACTGACCATGAGCTCAGAGCAGAAGCTCAGTGCTTTATCATTTCGTGTCACAGATTCACTTCTGTTATCTGTTTATGTGTTTGTTTGTGTGTGTGTGTGTGTGTGTGTGTGTGTGTGTGTGTGTGCGTGTGTGCATGTATGTGTGTTCATACACTTGTCCTGGAGCTTCAACTCAGGACCTGAACACTGTACCTGAGTTTCTCCTGTACAAGGATAGCACTCTACCACTTGAGGCACGCAGCCACTTCAGGCTTTTTTCTAGTGTAGTATTAAGGAATCAAATCCAGGGATTCATACCTGCAAAGCACTCTACTCCTAAGAAACATTCCCAGCACTCTATTTCAGGTTTCTTTCTTTCTTTTGTTGGAAGTTGGGGGAATTTAAGTCTAGGCCTGGGTGCTATCCTTGAGCTCTTTAGCTAAAGCCAATCACTCTACCATTTGAGCAACAGCACCCCTTGAGTTTTGTGGTGGGTCACTGGAGAGAAGCGTCTCAAGGAATTTCCTGCCCAGGCTGGCTTTGGACCGTGATCCTCAGCACTCAGCATCCTGAGTACCTAGGATGACAGGCACGATTCAGCAGCAACTAGATTCCACTTCAAGTTTCTAAGTAGTGAATAGGAGATAAAAGACTCATGGGACCTTTTGTGTCTGGGATAGTTTTGAACCCAGATCGTCAGATCTCAGCTTCCTGAGTAGACAGGATGACAGACCTCAGCTACTACATGCCTAGACTGTAACACTCTGTTGCAAGGGGGTCCTTGGCTCCATGTGGTAGGGCGCTACCCATGATTCCCACAGGTAAGTGTCAGTGGCTAGGCCTTGAGTTCAAGGTTCATGATCAAGAAACATAAACCAAAACAATTGTCTGCAGGAGACAACTCACTAGAGTTAGGTACATACAAAATTTTGGCCATGAAATGGGGCCACAAGTTTCCCATCTGCATAATCATCTTACTTGTGGAGCTCTTACAAGAATCAGATGAAAAAATGCACCCCATGAAGGGTTCAGCACACAACAACTCATGAAAGACTCATTACATAGCTTTATCCCACATAATGTCATTAGAATTAGGGTGCTGTCATCAGTATCACCATTCTTTCAGAAACACTTCACAAACAGTCCAAATTTGGATTTTAGAGGGGTGAGTTTTTTTGGGGGGGGAGTCAACCACGGGGATTGCACTGAAATGTTGGAGGTACTGTCCTAAGGTCTTTTGCTCAGGCTAGAACTCTACCACTTTGAGCTACAGCTCAGAGTTTCGTAGACTTCCTGCCTGGGCTGGGTTTTAAACCCACCAGTGTCAGATCTCAGCCCCTGAGTATCTTGGATTACAGGGGTGAGAAAGCCAGCAACATCTAGTCCATAGAACTGGGTTGCAGCAGTTTACTTCTGGCTAATTCAGGTTAGATGGCAAGTGTCAGCACTAGACTCCCAGCTTGCTCTGTGAAGATGTATTTGCAGCCCTATCCTTATATAGTTGCAGTCATAGCATTCTATCATTTCCTTTTTTTTTGTATTGTTGCCCATCCTGGATCTTGAGTAAGGGTCTAGACACAGTCCCTAAGCCTTTATGCTCAAAGCTAGTGCTCAAGTGTTTGAGCTACAGCACAACTTCTGGATTTTTCTATGCAAATGGTAGTGAGTAATTGAACCCAGGGCTTCGTACTTACTAGGCAAGCACTCTACCACTGAGCCCCCATAATGACAACTGTATAAACAGATAAATGTGTAGATTGGTAGATAGATAGATAGATACATAGATACATAGATTTAACAAGAGATGTCTGTAAATTATGAAATTGCATATATATTTCTATCAAATATTGCCAATTAAATTATTCCTTCCTTGTTTAAGTATCATGATTGAATACATAATAAAGTATTAATTGAAAATTAGTCAATGTAGTATACCTGTTGTGTATAATTTTATAATATAATCGTACACTAACTACTAATGTAATTGTTACTTTTACAAAATTCCATTTGTACAGATGTCTTTTGGAGCGTTTCTTAGAATCTCCCACCAGCCATTCATTAGTGGCAGTCCCGGGATTCAACCTCCAGGCCTAAGTTGCCAATTTCGGTTTTGCTTCCCTAATAGCCAGCCAAACATCAGCAATGTAAGGTCATGTACATTGTCTGGGCATTGTTATTTAGACTCAGGATGGCACAATACAAAGGGAAAAAAAGTGAAATCATCTGATTGAACTTCTCAGTTTTATCCTTTTCCTTTTATTTATTTTTTTTTTTGCCAGCCCTGAGATTTGAACACAGGACCTAGGATCCCAGGATCGGCTTTGGCAGAGATGCCAAGACCTGAGTTCAAGCTCAGTGCTTGGCCTAAAACCAAATAATAATCATAATGATTACAACAACAACAACAACAATAACAATAATAATATGGCCTAGGTTTGGTATATGCACCATTATACTGGCAGGCCTGGCATTTAAACTCAGAGTCTGGGTAACTCTGTGGCACTGTGGTTGAAGGGGAAGATCGCCGTCCTTGAAGACAAGAAGTTGGGAAAAGTTCCAAGGGCCTGAATTGAAGCCCCAGTACTGGAAAAAGTAATACTCATATATGAGATTTATTTACATACATGGGTTTACGCCATATGACATTAATTACCCTTATTTATTTAGTATTATTACACATAAATCATTTATTTTATTACATCATATCACATATACTGAGACCCTGGACTTGCCCAGAGAATGAAAAAAATGTGTCAAAATTGGCTTCTTACTCCATGAATACATTATTGGCCATGCTGGGATTTCAACTCACGACCTACAATGCCCAATCCATAAATGGGATCACAGTCTTAGCACACCAGCCTCCAGAAAACTGAGCTGCCCGGAAGTTCCGAGGACCTGTGATCAAGCCACAGTAACACCAAATATATATATTATATATATATTTATATATAATATATATTATATATTATATTCATATAATATATATAAATATATGTACTGACAAAGGAAATGTGAGGATATTATTAAATTATATATTATTACAAATTATTAGTTATTAAATTATGCTTCCATTTAATGAATGGAAGTTTTGAAGATTTAAATTAACTCCATTTTGAGGCAGCAGCCATTCTGTCTTTATGTTAAATTATGAGTGACCAAGAGCAAACATAAATTCCAGGAACTGACCTGTCCATGTTGAACTTAACCAGAGTTCACATAAATCCAAAGAACAGAGTTATCTGTGGCCACAAACTTCCCTTGCTTCACAGATAACCCGCTGCCCTTTATTGCCTTAGCCCAAATGGTCTAATAACCCACTGCCTTTTATTGCCCTAGCCAAATAGTTTGATAACCCCTGCCCGTTATTGCCCTAGCCCAAATGGTCTGATCACCCTGATCACCCCCTATCAACACTTATCACCCTAGAATGACTTGTTAACACATCTGTTTACTGTAACTTTGTAGTTTTTGCCTTTATAAGCCCTATGAAATTCCAGCTCGGGGCTTCCTCCTAAGCTCCGCTGTGTCAGTGTGTAGGAAGAGACCCAAGCTGCAGCCCGACTGAATAAAGCCTTGCTTTTGCATTTTGGAACGTCTGACTTTCGGTGGTCTCTTTGGTGGGGATCCTGCTACGGGGGCACTTCAGTATCATCATCTAATACTTAAAAAATCATTAGTAAAAAATCAGTCAATATCCTTAATCATACCATGGTGCTAGAATGGAAGATATAAATTCAGTAATTTTTGTGTGGCATTCTAAAATAGAATCATAAATTAACTGCAAATTTAATTATTACTTTCATAACATTCCATTAGCATTCACATGAATAGGAATGAGTTTGTCAGGATCTCCTTCCATTTGTGGGTGGTAGTCCTAGCATTCGAATTCCAGGCCTGGGAAGTTTACTTCGAATGCAAACCATTGGAATGACACCTTGAGTCACAAGTAGGGCAGTGGGTGGGGTCCCAGAATGAGGCCCAGGGAAAGATTAGCTTGACATTTCACCAAAGACCCCAGCCAATTTCTGTGGCTGGAAGCCTATTTTTCTCAGCTCCTGACCCTCAGTCCCTCTTTGCATGGAGGAGTCAGGGCAAATGCAGGGAAGAACTCTTGCTTAAGAAAAGCTTCTAGCCCAATGCCACCAGTGGTTCAACCCCCGTAAATCCTAGCTACTCAGGAGACTGAGATCAGAGATCGTGGGTCAAAGCCATCTCAAGGGAAGAAAGTTAGTGAGACTTTCTTGCCCATAAACTAACAAAAGCCAGAAATGGAGCTGTGGCTCAAGTGGTAGCATGTCTTCATTGAGAGAAAACCTTAAGAGACTACAGGCCAGACCCTGAGTTCAGGCCCCAGTACTGGCACCTAAAAAATAAAGAAAAGCTTTCAGGAGCTCCTAGCCCACTGTGGTTAATGGCCAGATCAGCCTGGCATGGGTTGCTTATGCTGGTCCTCCTAGCACCTCAGGAGGGTGAGATGTGAGGATTGCCGTTCAAAGCCAGCTTGGTCAGGAATGTCCGGGAGACTCTGATCTCCAAGGATCCACCAGAAAACCAGAAGTGGTGATGTGGCTGAAGTGCTAAGCTGAAGAGCTGAGAGATGATGCCCAGGCCCAGACTTAGAGCCCCATGACCAATTCCTGGCCTGCTTTGACCTCATGTTGTGGCTTTAGCAAGTACTTTCCAGTGGGCTCCTGATGGTCTTCCAATGACTATGTGTCCTACAAGTCTTGAGAGCAGCCTCCTTGAAGGCCTTTGCCTACAGAGCAGGACACAGTACCAGAAAAGGATCAAGCCTTGTGGCATGCAGGTCATCTGCCGGTCATCAGAAGGGCATCTGTCATGAGTGCAGTGTGGATCTGAGCACTAAATCGACGTCTCAGATCACGGTTCTGGGCCAGAAGGGGTAGACCAGTTAACGCCAGCTCACAAGGGAATTACAAGAATGTGAATTTGTCAGGCACACCTTGGGCAGGTTTTGAGTTGGGCTTATGAAAGACTTGTAGGCTGAGGAACAAAAGCAGGCTGGCTGCTGCTTGTACAGTCACTATATTCCAGGAGTCCAGTGACTCAGAGCCCTGCTTAACTCACCAGTGTTCAGGGGCAGATGAAGGTCTGCAATCATGGGACAACTACAAAGGAGCATCCATAGTGTCCTTCCCTTGGTTTATGTCCCCGTGCTGGGATGGAGGGGCAGGTTCCATGGAACTTACTGCCATAGCCCAGACCCCTCAGCCCAAGAAGGACTTAAGGAGAAACAACTGATGTGGCTTGAGAGTTTACTATGATTATGCCTCAGGACGGCCCCCAGTTCTAGCTCAGCTTATCATTAGTACCTTCCTCTGTGTGTGTGTGTGTGTGTGTGTGTGTGTGTGTGTGTGCGTGCGCATGAGTGCATCTTGGTAGTAGGGCTTGAATCCAGGGCCCGTGCTCTGTCCCTCAGTTTTTTCATTCAAGAATACCACTCTACCACTTAAGCCAGAGCTTTTCTTCCAGGTTTCAGTTGGTTCTTGGGAGAGGAGAGCCTCACAGACAATTCTTGCTGGGCTGCATCTGAATGTTAATCCTCCAACCTCAGCCTGCTGAACGAGCTAGGAATATGAGAGCATGAGCCCTTAGCATCTGGGCACGCTTTCCTTCTTGGATAAAACAGAGTACCTGTTTCCAAGCCGAGCACCCATCTACAGCTATCCCTCCTACCCTTTCCCCTACCCCTCCTAGCTTCAGAGGAGACATACCCTCCCCTGAGGACAAAGAAATAGGATGCACTGACAAGTTTGAGCATTATGGTCTCCATACAGTCAGTGGCGGCTGGGAGCTGATGTAGAGGTCAGCGATCTAGGCCAAGGCAAGTAGACAGCTGTTAGAACAGAATGAAAAGATATCCATGCAGCTGGATGTCAGTTTCTCATGCCTATAATCCTAGCTACTCAAGGCTGACACTGGAGGATCAATCAAGATTCAAACCTAGCCTGGGCATACTCTTATCTCCAAACAATCACCAAAAAGCTGGGAAGAAGTAATACTATAGTTCAAGTGTTAGAGCACCAAACTTGTGCAAGCAAGCTGAAGTTTACCACCTAGGCTCTTCAACCCTTGGTAACACACACACACACACACACACACACACACACACACACACACACACACACACACACACACACACAACCCATATGCATGCAAAATCAGAGATTTCTACACTGTAACCTTTGGGTATCCTCTACCTTTTTCCCACTAAGTCTGGTAGTTGTTGGCCTATGAGTTCGATGCATCCAACACCACCTGACATCTATAATTTTGGGGAACAGAATGGCTAGAATGTCAGCCTTCCCCAATGCAAGTTCCTTGATTGGGTATTGGTCTATCCAGGCCTCTGGGGTTCCTTTTACAGACTCGCCAAGATCCTTTAAAAAGGCATCACATGCTGGGCACTTGTGGCTCACACCTGACATCCTAGCTACTCAGGAAGGTGAGATCTGGCTTCCAAGCCAGCTTGGGAAAGAAATTGTGTGAGACTCTTATCCTCGATGAACCATCAGAAAACAAGAAGTGTCCCTTGGCTAAAGTGGTAGAGTGCAAGCCTTGAGAAAAAGAGCTCAGGGACAATGCTCATGGACAATAACAACAAGGAGAGGCATTGCATGTTGGCTTTGGGATTGGCATGGGCCAAATATTGGAAATTTCAAGTGCACCAACATAAAACAGTACCTCCTCTAGTCCCGTGCTCCTTTGTCTTCTCCACCCCCTGGCCTTGGCAGTGCTTTGGGTCAGGATGGCTCTGGCTTGACAGGAGGGCTCCAAGGAGGAAGATCCCAGACCAATTGCCCCGGGTCCTTCCTCCTGATCACCCTGCTGCTTCTGCTCTTTGCCATAGAACGTCTTCCTGAAATCCATCCATGAGATCATTGACACCAACACAGTGGTGAGTGGTGGGTCCAGCCTAACTCTGGGAAGTCAGAGATAGAAGTCAGTTTGGGACTAGGAGCATCTACCCTGGGTGTGAGCTGAGGCCAGGGCTGACATTTATTTCATTCTGAGCCTTGCAGGAGTAGGGAGACAGTGTAGATACAACACTGAGTCAGGTAAGATGGAAATCTGTAGGACGACTTGTGTGGGGGAGGCTGTGGGGCTCAGGGGGCCACTGTTCTTGGTACTCCTCTCTCAGATGTCCCTCTCCCTCTCTCATCCCTCAATAGTAAAAGAGAAACTTTAAATAAGGTTGTTGAAGAGGAGGCAGGGGAATATTTCCGTGTGAACCAGACTTGTGTTTCATATTCATCCTAACCCCTACTTCCTATTTATCTGAGGAATAGCCATATGGGTTTGGGGACAGGAGATCATCCTAGCTGAGAATGTGGCTCAGTGATAGAGTGGTCGCCTAGCAAGCCTGAAGCCCTGGGTTAGATTCCACAAAGAAAAAGCTGGAAGGGGAGGTGGGGCTCAACTTGTAGACCACCAGCCTTGATCAAATAGAGCTCAAGGACAGTGGACAGGCTCTTAGTTCAAGGCCCATAACTGGAGGAACAAATGTTTGTGGAGGCTTTTTTTCCCCTTTGGAAACGATTTATTCTTTTTGATAAGCATAACATGGGCCTCTTCCCTGGCCACCAATGGGCCATTAGATGTTCCTGGAAGTTGGGCCTCCTAGAAGCAGCCTCTGCTCCACCAGGCCCATAGTTTACCCTTCCTATCACCAGGCAGATGGAGGCCTAGAGAAGCCCACCTGGCCACCTAGTTCTGGTGGCTGCTGAGGATTTTGGGACTCAGTAAGTCACATAGGGAGTCATCATCCCCATCTGTCTACAGAAAAAAGGGACAGAGCACAGCAAGCCTGAGTGCACCAGCTGTGGGAAGTTCTAGATGTGGGGATCTGCAGCAGGACATGCTCTGTGGGGGAGTCCTGTACGGGGCAGGGAACCTTGACCTCTCCTCTTGCAGTTTCCACACTATCCTGAAGTTGCAATTCTTCAAAACCTTTCTGCATCTCCCTGATTTTGACCACCCAGGAGCCTGAGGCCTCTGAAACAACTGCACTGGTGGGGAGCTCAGCCTGTGTTGGCATCTGGAGCCCCGTGTAGGAGTGACAGAAGCTCTTGCAGCTATCTACTCTTCATCTTCTCCTGGGACAGCTGGCACATGCACTCGGCTTTCTCCTGACACAGCTGATCCAGAATGAACATCTCTCCTTTACATGTCAGGAGGGACTCCTGGATGGTGCAGATATGTGCCGAAAGCTGGTTGCATCAATGGTGTAGCTCATCTGCAGGACTCTGGAAGTCGACCTTATCAGGCAGGTTGTGGATGAAGAAGATTTTCTTCTCAGACGCCCACGTGTCCCACTTGCCATCCTCACACATTCTGTGGTGGCAGCTCATGGGGCAGGGGATCTGTGGCTCCAGCTCTATCTGGCACTGAGCTGTCGGTGGGAGGGGGTAGTGCCTGCAGCAGTCCCGCCACTCCTGTGGCAGGAGTATCCCCCTGTGGATCTCAGCCTCCGAGAGTGCTAACAGTGCCACGTCCCTCTGAGTTTGGGGGAACATCTCCATTCTCTGCCATGGGCACATCGAGGAGAGTCGCTTCCTCAGCTTTTGCTTCTCCAGGGTTCACAGCTTCTCCTTCCCCAGGGAAAGCCAGGAAGCTCAGCTGGGCCTGCAGGCGCTCCTCCTGTGGACTGATCATGTCCAGGCAGTTGAAACTGTCCTGCCACTTTGGGGTCACCATCTAGTCCACCCAGTTGGTCGGACCCTGTACTTGTTTCAGCTTCTCCAACAGCTGGGTCTGCCTCTGCAGGTGCTACTGCAGGACCTACCTCTTGGAGCACAGCTGCTCATTGGAGGCAATGTGCTGCTCACAGGTGACTCTGAGCTCCTCAAGCTGGGCGAGGGATTGCTCCTGCTGCTCCTGGAGCTCCCGAGTCGCTTGGCTTTCTCTCTCAGCCACCTCTTTCCCTTCCTCTATCTTCTCCTCTGAGCAGTACAGCTGTTCCTGTAGATGTTTCTTCACCTGCTGCTCTGAGTCCACGATGCTGGTGAGCTCCTCCTTCTCACTGCTAACCCTGTGGAGAGCGTCCCGCAGCAAAGCCAGCTGTTCCTCCAGCTGTGGGTTTCACACGCATGCACATCATGGGGTCTCGGGGATGTCCTGCGGATCCTTGGTTTTCTCCTCCAATCTTCCCAGTTGCTCCCGCTGCTCTGCATTCTGGAGACTGAGATTCTAGTTTTCCTGTACTTGGATGTGAAGTTGTTTCTCCAGGTTTTTCAAGCCCATCTGCGTGCGGTAGGTGTGGGCCCGCAGGTGCTGCTCCTCCTGAGATGGACCCACAGAGGGCCATGGCTTTGCCAGCTTCCTTCTCAGTTCCCCCAGCTCATTCTCTAGGTGCAGCACCTATCTTCATCCTCACTCCTTTTCCTCTGTCAGTTGGTTCACCTGCTCGGTCTGCCACCAGGGCTCCTCCTTCTGCGTGGACCTCTCAATGCTCAGGTTCTGCGAGAAGGTGTCTGTCTCCAGATTCGCTGCAGACACCATTCAACTCAGGTTGTCCTGAAGTCTCTTTAGTACCTCACACCCCTCCAGCACTTGTTGGAACTTGCAGACTCTGTTCTTCCTGTTGCTCCTCTATGTCCAGAATGCTTACACCTTCTCCTAAAATTCTGTGTTCACTTGCTGCAGGTTATAGAAGCTTCTCTTCTTTTTCTTGAGCTGAAGTGTTACATCATTTAGCTGTTTGAACATTTCGGCCACCTTCTGTAAGTAGTAACCACAGAAGCCACCATCTCCAGCTCTGCCATGCGCTACTCTGCGGCCTGTAGGCAGCTGGTGAGAGCTTCATGCTCCATTTCGCTGTCATGGGCCATGAGCTGCATGTGGGCTGGTGCTGATTGTAAATCACTTTCTGCCAAAACCAACCTCTATATGGGTGGCTTGTGGATGTCTAGCTCTGTTTTTGGTGCTTTGTGTACTTTGGCTACCTTCTCCTTCTCTTTCTCTCATCAATCCTGCAGGTCTGTCTTTTCCTGTTTCAGTGGTTGGATCTTGGCATGGAGCACCTGGTTTCTCCTTTTGCTGTGGTCCAGGGCAGGCACCACATGTCGCTAGCACCTCTGCATATTCTTGGTGGTATCGGGACCCTTGACATTCTGGATCCTGGTGGCTGTGACTGTGTCCAAAGGCAGGGGAGGCCAGTGGTCAGCATCACCTTTGGCCAGACCCTCGGTTGAATCACCCTTCCCAGAGGTATTTGTCTTTGGGATCCTTCCCTTTTATCTATTCTTTGTTTTCTTGAATGCTGAAGGTCTGATGGGAGGATTTCTTCTGCTGGTGTTCTGGCAGTAGTTTGTTGCCCACAGCTCTCTCACGGAGTCTTGTTGTTTCAGACATCTGAGCTCTGGGATGGGAAAGATGGGCTGGCCACATTCCCAGGCTCTGGGAAATCCTCTATTCTCCCACTCTCTGACTAGGTTGTCAATTTCCTATTGTACTCCAAATTCGCCTCGAGTCTCTTGTTTACCACTCAGTTACCTCTACCTTCCTCAACTGCTGGTAGTGGTGTCAACCAACAGAGGGAATCTTGGTGCTACAGGGCAGCATGGAATGTGGGTGGCCACGATTCTTGTATCTCATTGGTCAGAAAGAGCCATAAAAGAATGGGGGTATGGCTGGTATCCTGTGATGCAGGCAGAATGGGCAGAGTCAAGATGACAGCAGCCCCTTTCCCAGGGAACTCTGTCCAATCCAGTTGGGAACAAGAGGGAGACCTGCTTTAGCCATATAGCTGCACAGATTTTTGTGTGTATGCCTGTTTGTTGCCAGTCCCAGACATTGAACTCAGGACCTAGGCACAGTTGGTGAGCTGCTTTTGCTCAAGGCTACCCTTCTACCACTGGCTCTACTTCTGGCTTTGTTGACACTGAAGTTGGACAGGGGTCTCAAGTACTTTCCAGCCTAGGGTGACTTTGACCATGAATCTCCTTTCACAGCCTTGTAAGTATCATGGAGGACTGCTGAGAGCCACTGGTGCCTGCTTAATTATTGGTCTTGATGATGTTCTTGAACAGACCAGTGAGTTCCCTATCTTCGGATTTAAGTAGTGGGAGCTAGAACCCACAATTTGAATCCTGGTCCTGCCACCTCCAAATGGCAGAAGATCCTAAAAACTCATTTCTATCCATATGAATACCAATGGAATGTGATGTATATCATGATTGAATGGACAGTTTTTGAATGATTCTAGGATAAAATTATACACAATTATATTCTAGGACACTGATTGATTTTAATCAATACTTTATGAAGCATTTAAAAAATTACATTCATTAAATGGAGAAATAATGAAATACCTAAGAATTGGACATCCCATAGCATAGAGATACCATTTTCTTCTGCCAGGACTGAGATTGGAACTCATGGTCCGGGTAAATCTGTTGCACTGTGTAGCAAGGGGAGGCTTGCTTTTTTGAAGTCAAGAAATTCAAGTCTGTTCCTTAGGCCTGAAATTGATCCCCACCACTAGAAAACATCTTATTTGTGTACATTTTAAATATATGATTTATATTTATATACATATATTGACTCTATATTGCATTTAATGTAGTTATTCATTTTATTTTTTGTTTTGTTCATGTAGTGACCATTTATTTTATTGATTATTATGGGACATAGAATATTGATTACATAAGATATAGGTCTGCATATGTACTCCATTGCATACCTGACACACAGGACTTTCACAGAAAAGGAAAACATGTGTCACCATCTGCTTCTTACTCCACTATTCCTTGTTTGCCAGTGCTGGCATCTGAACTCATGGCCTACAGGGCCAAATTCATGAATGATTGAGTGTCAGCATGCCATACTGGGGCAAACTGAGCTGACAGGCATTTCCCAGGACCTGAGATTGAGCCCCAGGTGTTGACAAAATAAGAACAGATTGACACACAGATGGTAGTATGCTAATAAATATATATCTTTATTATGTGCCAGAGATGTCTATGCATTATTCAGTTATATAGACTACATTCCTAACAATTCTTGGGTATTTATTATGCCTCCATATAATTAATGTTATTTTTTTAATCCTTAATAAACAATTAAGTAAATCAGTGTCCTGAAATTAATGTGTCCCTGTAAGAAATAGTAGTGTTTTTAAAAAGAGAAACCTTTGTTTTTTTGTCGGTCATGGGGCTTGAACTCTGGGCTTGGGCGCTGTCCCTGCACTCTTCAGCCCAAAGCGAGCACTCTACCACTTGAGCCACAGCACCACTTGCAGAAATAGTAGTCTTTTAATGCTTCATATTAAATAAAATCAATCAGCCTACTGAAATCATAATGTCTAATTTTACACGAGTATCATTGATGAGCAACTCATTCAACCGTGACACTTACAATATTCAATCATTATGAATGGATCAAGAAAATGTGGTATATATACACAATGGAATTCTATGCCTCCATCAGAAAGAATGACATTGCCCCATTTGTTAGGAAATGGGAAAACTTGGAAAAAATTATATTAAGTGAAGTAAGCCAGGCCCAAAGAAACATAGGTCCCATGGTTTCCCTTATTTGCAATATCTAGTATATGTATGAGTCAAGCGGAAAAGGTCAGATAATGTGATGTTAGGAAAATGAACCCTTAGATATGTATTTTAATGTTTTTTTCATTCATGCATGTGTTTCTAATGCATTTATAAGATTATTTCTTTGTTGCTTTGTATGTCCCTCCCCCACAGTATAACCCCTGCTTTCAGTATATTTGATGTCAGTATAACTTGTGGAGGAGATGGGGAAAAACAAGTCGTTTAAGGATACAGGTGTACCTGTTGCAACAATGAGAAGTACAAGTTGTCATGTCCAAAACGAGATTTACAACGTCGGTGTGGGGGTGGGAGGAAAGGAGAAGGATTGCGATGGGGGGAGGAGGCTGGAAAGGGATGTGAAGGGTAAACAAAGGAGGAGGCTGCAATGCTTGGTAAGAAATGTACGCATTATCCTGCCCATGTAATTGTAACCCCTCTGTACAGTATGTTCACAAATAAAATAAAATTAAATTAAAAAAATATTCGATCATTATTCTTACAAATGGGAATGAGTCTCTTAGGATCTCCCACCATCCGGAAGTGATATGACTTGAATTTGACTCTAGGCTTATATTGCCCTGCAGGGCTATGTCTTCCCCAATACCCTGCCAGCCTTCAGCAATACAAGGTGAAGTAACCTTTGGAGCCATGTCATTCAGACCCAAATGGTCATGGTGCAAAATGTTAAAACTTCATCCCACCGCTTCTTCTCTGTGCATTTTTCCCCTCCACAGGGCCTGGAGGTCTAAGATCCCAGGATTGCCTCTGGTTCCACTGGCTGCACCCCAGACAAGTGTGATAGAAGCTGAGGCAGAGTTGCCATGACCTGAGTTCAAGACCTTGCATCGCACAAAATAGATAGATAGATAGATAGATAGATAGATAGATAGATAGATAGATAGATAGATAGATAGATAGATAGATAGATAGATAGATAATCTCCCTGGCTTGCAATTGGTGCCGTTTTTTCTGCCAGGCTTTGTATTTGAACTGTGGACAAAGGAGAAGCTCACCGTGCTTGAAGTCAAGAAAGTCAGGCTTGCTCCCTAGGTTTGAATTCAAGCCCCAGCTCTGGGAAACTTACTATTTATATATATTGTAATGATAAGATTTGTACTTACTTATAGATGTTCAGTACTATCCTGTTTGTTGTGGTTATTTATTGTATTTCTGTTTTATTCATTTATTTACCATTTATTTTATTGACTGTGATAACACGCATTCCATTTATTATTTTGATGACATCCTGTCACATAGTATCTAGATTTGTAGACGTGTTCTCTATCATGTCTGACGCTCAGAGCAAAGGAAAACAGGTGTCACACTTGGCTTCTTACTCCACGATCCAATTGTTGGCAGTGCTGGGATCTGAACTCAGGGCCTAGCAGAACCAATTCATGAATGGGTGTGTCAAAATGGGAACCTCTAGTCCAGGAAATTGCCAGGCAGTTCCCAGACCCTGACATCGAGCCACAGGGGTGGACAAAATAGCCATACATGGATAGGCAGGTGGTAGTATACCAATAAATATGTATTTATATAGAGTGCCAGAGACATCTACCTAGGATTCAATGACATCAACTACGTTCTTACCAACTCTTAGGTAGTTATTATGCACCATTGAAGGAATAGGATTCTTTTCATGCTTAATAAACTATTCAATAAGATCAATGTGTCTAATTTTAGACTAGACCAATGCATGCAGAAACTTCTCAATCATAGTTTGCTAACATTCCATCGGTATTCCGATGCATAGGAATGAGTCTCTTGGGAAATCCCCCGATTGGTAGGTGTCAGGACCAGCAGTTGAACTCAGGGCCTACATTGCTGCATGGGCCTATGGCTTCCCTGATACCCCACTAGCCTTCGCCAATGCATAAGTACTCTTTGTAGACGTGTCATTCAGACCCAGGATGGTCACCACAGAAAGAAAAAAAAAAATGTAAAAAATCCATCCTGCGGCTTTTTTTCTGTGTGTGTGTGTGTGTGTTTGTGTTTTCCTGAAAGACTTCAAGGCCTAGGAAACCAGGATTGGCTATGGGCCCATGGCAGCCTGTCACCCTGAGGTTATTAAAGCTGAGGCAGAGTTACCACGAACTGAGTTCAAATCCCTTCCTTGGCAAATAATAATAACAATAATAATAATTATAAAGCACCCTGGCTCAGAACTGGCATGATTTTTCTACCACTGCTGGGTTTCCAACTCAGGTCTGGGTAAATCTGTAGCACTGTGGAGGAAAGGGAAGCTCACCATCCTTCAAGATTACAATATCAGGCTAGGTCACTGTGAGTGCACCTATAACATTTATTACATTCATTCAAATCTATTCCATAGCATTTAGCTTTGCAGACATATTATACATATCATACATGACACTCAGCACTTGCACAGAAAAGGAAAACAGGTATCATACTTTCAATCTGACTCCAGGAAGACATTTTTAGCAATGCTGGGAACTGTACTGAGGACCTAGAGGCCCCATTCATATATGGGTGAGTGTCAGCACAGCAGAATTTAGCACATTCAGGTGCCAGGTGGATCCCAGGACCTAGGATGGATACACAGGTTTGGCCAAAATAGCAATACCTTTCTATGCAGACGGTGGTATACAAATAAATATATATTAAGATATTGCCAGTGATGTCTACCTGTTATTCAATGACATATACTACCTTCCTAGTGATTCTCAGGTATTTAGTGAGTATTTAGTGAATAGAATAGTATTCTTTTAGGGTATGGGAAGGTGGCTCATTGGGAGAGTGCTTATCTTGCATGCGTGAGTCCCGGATTAGATTCCTCAGCAACACATGATCAGAAAAAGCGGGGAATGGCACTGTGTCTCACATGGTACCACCCTAATCCTGAACTGAAAAGCTGAGGGATAACGCCCAGGCCTGAGTTCAGTCCCCAATACTGATAAAACTCATGCACATACACACACATACACACACACACATACATAATGTATTCTTTTAATGCATAATATACTATAAATTATAATCAATCCACATCTTGTGAATACTTGATTTAGTTTTTGCTAGTATAATTGACAAACTACTCATCCAACCATAACATTGATCACATTCCTCTGGTGTTCCTATGGACAGGCAATAGTTTCTTACGCTCTCCAGCCCTTTGTAAGTGGCATGACAGGGATTCAAACTCAGGGCCTAGGTGTGCAGATTGGCCTATGGCTTCGTTAACAGCCCGCTGACAGCAATGCCAGGTGACCTACAGGTTGCAGTGGTGTCATTTGGACCCGGGATGGTCACCATGCATGGAAGGAAAACCTAGAAACCTCTAACTGTTCGCAATTCGTGGCTATGTTTCCTTGTCATTTTCATTTTTTTCCTGTCAGCCCAGAGGCCTAGGATCCCAGGATGGGCTATGGGTCCAAAGGCTGCACAAACCCAGCCTAGGGTGATGGAAGGTAAGGCAGAGTTGCCACAACCTAAGTTCAAATCCCGTTCTTGGCTAAATAAATAAATAAAATACATAGAAAATAAAATAAAATGAATTTTAAAAATTTAAAAATATTAATGGTGCTCCCTGGCTTGGATTTCATGCTCGTTTTTTTCTGCCCGGCCTGAGATTTGCACTTGGAGTCTGGGAAAATCTAATGCACTCTGGGGGATGGGGAAACTCACCCTCTTTGAATACAAGCAATTCAAGCCTGTTCCTTAGGATTGAATTCCATCCCCACCCTGTTAATTAATATTCATTCACATTTGAAGTGATTAATATCTACATACTTATGTTTACTGCATATTGCATTGAGTGTATTTATGTTATGTATTATGAATTCATTATATTTATTGACTATTAATACACTTATAACACATATTAAATTTATTACATCTTACGAAAATTATACAGATTTGCATATGTATTATATATCTTACTTCAGACCCAGGTCATTCACAGAAATTCTATAGTAGATGATCCCATGCTAAGAAAAACGCAAAGAATACACTAACCAAAGTCTAATTTATCCCTAGGCACTCCAGTGGCTCACATCTTTAATCCTAGCTACTCAGGAGGCTGAGAATTGGAAGATGAAATTTCAAAGCCAATGAAGGCAGAAAAGCCTGAGAGACATCATCTCCAATTAACTGGCAAAATGCCAGGCTACAGGTATAGCTGAAGTGGTAGAAAATCAGCTATGAACAACGAAGCCAAGAAAGAGCAAGCTGAGTTCAAATGTGAGGAGAGGGGGTAGGGGGAGCAGAGAACAAAACAATACACAAATCCCACCTAATTTATGGTACCAACCAAACTGAAAAGAAAAATGAAGCTTTTTCATTTGTATAACTTTACATGAGCACATATGCTCTTAGGTACACTTCAAAGTTATGTTTTTAATAATATATATATATATAAATAATGCATATATATATTTAAATAAACTAAGAAACCAGCCAATGAATAAATACTTCTGAATTAGTGCCTTAACCATGGCATTATAAATTATTTATACTAAAAGTGTTTTCCAAGTTTCTTTTCTCAGAATCAATCTTTAAGATGTTTTTCATGTGCCTGGCACCAGTGACTCATTCCTATATTCCTCGCTACTCAGGAGGCTGTGATCTAAGTTCGGCAGTTCAAAGTTAGCCCAGGCAGAAAAGTCTGTGAGACTCTTATCTCCAGTAAACCACTAGAAAACCGAAGTGGCACTGTAACTCAAGCAGTGGATCACTTGCCTTTAGCTGAAGAGCACAGGGATAACCCCTGAGTTCAAGCCGTAGGACCTCCCCCCCCCCCGCCGCAAAAAAAGAAGTTTGTTCATGCAGATCATAAAATTCTAACATTCTGAGCTTTAGGAAACTTTTCTGCCAGGGTCTTATGCTCTTTAGGAAAGTACTCCACTACTGAGATACATCACAGTCCCATTGTTTTCGTTTTACATTTTACAATCCAGTTTATTCCCAAAATGCTTATAAGTACCTACTGTCCTCACAGAAGTGAGGTTTTATTCATAAATCCTACCTTTTGTGCTATGAGGACTCCCCTAGTGTATTTCGTGGTAGGCACTGAAGAAAACACATACGACACAAATGCAGAGAGTTTATAATTGTAGAAATAACTTTAAATAGAAATAAATTCAACAGTCCCGACCTTCTAGGGAGAAATGATGTCTTTATTTTCATTCTCACTCTTCAGGGCAGATGGTCAAAATAGAAACACCAATGTGCTATGCTGAAATGTAAAAGTTTAGACCCATTTTTTGAAAAACTCTCATGTTATAAAATCAATATGTATCAAATAAAGGCGAAGTGAACTTAAAAAATATTAAAAATGCTAAAGAAGCTGCCTGGCTTGGAATGTGTGCCATTTTTTGTCTGCAAGTCCTGGAATTTGAACCCGGGGTCTGGGTAATTCTATTGCACTGTCGGAGAAGGGGAGGCTCACCCTGCTTGAAGACCAGTAAGTCAGGCCTATTCCCTAGGCCTGAATTCAAGCCCCAGACCTGGAAAATGTATTCCTTATATACATTTTAAAGATAGGATTGAACTTCCATACAGATGTTCAGTCTATATTATGTTTGGTGTGGTTATACATTACATTTTTTATTTTTTTTTCATTTATTTACCGTTTATTTTATTGACTGTGATGCATCCTAACTATGTATTACATTGTTTACATCCTATCACATACCATCTAGATTTGTAGATGTGTTCTCCATCATGCCTGACACCCAGAACTCTCCCAGAAGAGTAAAACAGGTGTCGCACTTGGCTTCTTACTCCAAGATTAAATTTTTGGTAGTGCTGGGATCTGAACTCAGGGCCTAGCAGGTCCAATTCATGAATGGGTGAGTGTGAGCACAACAGCCTCTAGCCAATGAAGCTGTGAGGTGGTTCCTAGGTGCTGAGATCGTGACCCAGGATTGGCCAAAACAGTGATACAAGGATAGGCAGACAGTAGTATACAAATAAATATATATTGGTAAAAAGCACCATAGTCGCCTATCTATGATTGAATGACATATACTACATTTCTACTAACTCTTAGGTATTTATTATACCACAATTAAAGGAATTCTATGCTTTTCATGCTTAATAAAGCATGAAAATAAGATCAATCACTGACCTAGGATTATTGCATCCAATTTTAGGCTTGACCAATGCACAAACTTCTCTTTCAATTGATATTCCTATGCATAGGAATGAGTGTCTTGTGATCTCCTGCCATTGGTATTTGTCAGGACCTGGATTTGAACCCAGAGCCTATGTTGACAGGTTGGCCTATGGCTTCCCTGATAGCCTGCCAGACCTCAGCAATGGCAATTAAGGTGTACTTTGCAGCCATGGCATTCAGACCCAGGATGGTCACCGTGCAAAGATTAAAAAAAAAATTAAACCCCCATCCCTCTGCAGCTTGACACTTTTTGTGCTATCCCACTTTTTTTTTTCTTTCTGCAAGCCCTCTGGACCTAGGATTCCAGGATTGGGTATGGGTTCCGAGGCTGCACCTAGCCTAGGGTGATCGAAGCTGAGGCAGCGTTGCCACGACCTGAGTTCAAGCCCTAAAAAAGCCATAAAAGAGAAAAAAGAAAAATAATTGATTATTTAAATAAATTTTAAAAAATGGAGCTGTCTGGTTTGGAATTTCTGCCAGTTTTCTTTGAACTCAGGATTTGAGTTCAGGAACTTGTACTGCAATTTGAACTCAGGAACTTGTAGCAATGTGAGGGAAAGTGCAGATTTGCTACTACTTGAGTTCAAACCCCGTGCCAAGCCAAAACTAAAAAATTAAGTCACTGAGCTTGGTAGGGGGAGTAGTTGTGGAGATGGGAGGTAAACAAAGTATGGTAGGGGGGAATCAAAGGAGAAGGTAACAATGCACAATAGGAAATATACTCATGACCTTGCTCATGTAACTGACCAGTCTGTACAACATTTTTACAGTAAAAAACATACCAAAAAGAAACCATGTTGTACTCCCAGAAGCACTTTGGGAGTAAGGGGAGGATGTCTGAATAGATGTACAAAATTCTACACTGCTTTTTATTTAATGTTCAGTATGGAACTGAACAAACATAACTGCTTCCATTAAAAGATTAAGTCACTGTCTTGGAACTGGGGCCAGTATTTCTACCATTGTTGGGATTTGATCTCACCGTCCAGGTAACTCTTTTGTACCATGGGTGAAGGAAAAATTTACTGTCCTTGAGGAAAAGAAATTCAGGCTAGAGTTCCCATGGCCTGAATGAAGGCCCTGCAATGGAAAAGATATTTCTATACATGTGTAATATATGATATATACTTACATATGTATGTTTATTACATGTTATTATTTTCATTATTGATTTTGTATTTCTTTTTATTTTTTATTTGATTCATTTTTATTGTTTATTTTATTTATATTATCGTTCCCATTTACATTTTGCACATGTATTATAAAATTATACACAATAATTTAGGACATTGACTCATTTATCATTAAAACTTTTTGTGTTGAAACATGATACATAATTAAATGGAGGCATTTGTCCCAGTCTTCCCACGTTTAGAGTCTCTCCCAAGAATGAGCTTTGTCTTATTTATCTTTGGACACCTTCCTATAGGGATGTCATTAGATGATTTATACTGAGAAGCCTTTTGGCAAGTTGTAGGATAAAATTGTAAGGGAGAGGCTAGAAATGTGGCTTAGTGCTAAAGAGCTCACTCAACATGCATGAATACCAGGGTTTGAATCCTCAGTGCCACATACTCAGAAAAAGCCAAACGCAGTGGAGTGGCTCAAGTGGTAGAGTGCTAGCCTTGAGAAAAACAATCCCCAGGACTGTCAAAAACAATAGGCCAGACGCTGGTGGCTCACACCTGGAAAACTACCTTCTCATGAGGCTGAGATTTGAAGACCACAGTTCAAAGACAGCTTAGGCAAGAAAAGCCTGTTAGACTCTTATCTCCAATGAACCACTAAAAAATCCCACGTGGAGCTGTGTCTCAAGTGGCAGAGAGTTAGACTTGACTGAATTGCTCAGAGACAGTGCCCAGGGTTGATACAAGACACACAACTGGAAAAAAATTGAGGGTTAATCAAAGTACTTTTCCTATTTGCTAATTACGAGAACATTCTCTGGAAAATCAATGCTGATATACACCAGAATAGGAGTCAGACCTCCAGGCTTAAGTGTAGCAGATCCACATGCCCAGCCTCACAGACTCTAGCATTGTAACCTTGTTTCCACAGGGTTCTGAAAAGTCCAATGTTGAAAGGCTTAATATGCTCCCCAAACCCTTTGTGATACCCAGTTGACTTGTATTGTCAATGTCATTACTCATCTGAATTTAGCAGAGCACCAGTAGCCCTTGCCCATCACCCTAGCTCAGGAGGCTGAGGTCTCAGGATCACACTGAAGCCAGCCAGGGCAGGAAAGTCTATGACACTCTGACTTCCAGGTCTGAAAGGTCAGATGTTCAAGACCTTCTTGTTTTTCCCTTGGTGATGAGAAGTTACTCTAAATGTTCTTAGTGTTCTTGACCCATTGACCCTTCCTGGGTTCAAATGAAGTTCTCAGGATCCAAGCCCTGGCAGAGTTAGCAGGAAGAACTCCAGTGTAACACTGTATTTGAAGGACAGAAAACAGTTTCAAAAGCCAGGCTAGGTGAAGAGAACAAGGAGGCAGAATATACACACTCAACAAGGAAGTGAGCTGCAAAACCACTTAATTCATTCCAGGGACTACCAGCAATGGGGGGAAACCTGAAACATTTGTTAGAGTTACACCAGGGTCAGGCTTTTCTCAGCTTCCTAAAACAATGACTAACCTTCCTCCCTCAGGTAAAGAGAGCCTCAGGCTCTCTTTAGGTTACCAATAGAGAGCCAGTTTAGTGAGGGAGAGGGGCGGAACAGATTAGAAAAGCCCTGCTCAAGGATTGGGATTGGGGGGGAGGGGGGAGGCTGGGAAGGGATGTGAAGGGTAAACAAAGGAGGAGGCTGCAATGCTTGGTAAGAAATGTACGCATTATCCTGCCCATGTAATTGTAACTCCTCTGTACAGTATGTTCACAAATAAAATTAAATTAAATTAAAAAAAAAAAGAAAAGAGAAAAAAAAGAAAAGCCCTGCTCTCTGGTCTTAGGGAGTGGGTTTTTTACTCTCCATCTATCAGATTTGAAGGCCCTTCTTCTACCTCTGCCAGTCTTTTCTCCTTCCTTCATTCTCCACATCATTAATGCTAATCCCTAGTCCAAGGTGAGGCAGAGTCATTTCTCTTTTGTCTCCAAGCAGCTGAGTTAGAACCTGGCTCTGTCCTCTTGGCTCTGGGGCATTCGGCTGCCTCAGAAGTGGACATTTTTCCTGCTCTGTGGTTGTGTGAAAGTGATGCGGGTGTCCTGGCACACTGCAGAAGCCTCATGACTGGGAATTGTTCCCTTCTTTCCTCCTGAAGTCCAAGACCAGATTCATCTATCATTTTTCTATCTATCTATCTATCTATCTATCTATCTATCTATCTATCTATCTATCTATCTATCTATCTATCTATCTATCTATCTATCTATCTATCCATCTATCTATCTATCTATTAACCTTTCTTTCTTTCTTTCTTTCTTTCTTTCTTTCTTTCTTTCTTTCTTTCTTTCTTTCTTTCTTTCTTTCTTTCTTTCTTTCTTTCTTTCTTTCTTTCTTCCTTCCTTCCTTCCATCCTTCTTTCCTTTCTCTCTTTCTTTCTTTCTTTTTTCTTTCTATGTATCTATCTATGTACCAACCTATCTACCTGCCTACCTACCTACCTACCTACCTACCTACATACCTACCTACCTAAGTAACTAACTACCTACTTAGTTATCTCTTTGACATTTCTTGGGCTGAACTCAAGGCCTGGGCCCTGTCTCTATCACTCAGCTACTTGAGCCACAGCACCAATTCTGGATTTTTCTGTGTATGTGTTACTGAGGAATCGAACCCAGGGCCTCTTGAATGCTAGGCAAGCACTCTCCCACTAATCCACATTCCCAGCCTCCTCATCTTTTTTCTTAATGATAGTTTTTCATATTTATGCTACCATTTTGCATCCCCAAGTATAATTTTCTGAATACCGCTTATTTCTGTGAACTCTGATCTTCTCTTCCCCTGCCAGATTTATGACTGCTCCTGCAATGGCCTCATAATAAAATGTAAATAAAGGCTGCTGAGAGCTTCAGTGTGCATCATATAAGGAAACATGCCTAGAATCCTGGAAGAGAAAATCAATGGGGCTGACATGAAGAGAATGATGCAGTATGTACAATGAGCATATCTAAAACATAAATCTGTAAATAAAAGCAGAAGTTTTGTATACAGCCTCTTTGCACTTAAGGAAGTAATATACACACGTAAGTAAGTAGGACACTGATACATAAACTTTGCCTTCTCTTTTTGAATTTTATTTTGTGGCCATCTCATGGCTTAAACTGAGGACACGATGCATTCCTCAGTTGTTTTTCACAAGGCTGAGGTTCTAACACTGCCACAGCTCCACTTCCAGCCATCTGGTTGTTCAATGGACATAAGCACCTCTCAGGCTTTCCTGCCTGGTCTGGCCTGTATCCCCTGCTGGGTTTCTCTCTCAAAGCTGGATCTCTACCCTCTAGGCCATTGCTCCACTTCTGGTTTTCTGGTGGTTTATTGGAGACAATAAACCTTTCCTTCTAGGGCTGGATTTGAATGGAGATCTCCTGAGGAGGCTTCAAGTGGATTTCCTCAGGGATTCACCTAGGAGCCGCTCCACCCAAACCTTTATTCTAAATCTCGAGAGGTACTAGAGAAAAACAGAAACAGGGACATGCTTCTAATGTGTCCTAGATACTTAAGGTTGGAGATACAAAATACTCATAATTATTAGATCATTTTATAGGCAAAAGGAGCAATGCAGATAGCATGAGGATTGCTCCAGCTTTCGGTCCTCATATCCTGAGACAGTAAATTCACTGCACCTCAATGCTAAGTGACAGAACTGGCATGTCCTGTGGACATTTGCTCCTAAATCCTGTAACACTCATTTCTCACTGTTGGCTTCAACCCTGTGACCAGAGGGTAAGATGAAGAGAGAAAATACTCTCAGAGAAAGCAGGTATAAAGGACATTGGGTAGTTTACTTATAAGTCCCAACCATAGGAATGACCTTATTAAGAAGTCAGTCCAGATTATAAAACAAAGAAGAAAAGAAAGAAGGTGAAAGTGCCTGCTGACTGTAATCCCAGCTCCTCAGGAGGCTGAGATGTAGAGAATTTGAGTTTGAAACCAGCCAGTGTAAGAAAGTCCTTGACAATGTTATTTCTAAGAGATCACAGAAAAACCCAGAAGTGGGGTTGTGACCCAAGCTTAATGCAGTACCCTTGAGCAAAAGGAACTCTTGGACCAGGCCTAGGCTCATAGTTCAACCCCAGGACTGCCCCCTCAAAAAAAAAAACCTGTACCTCAATTTCTTTGTGTATGTATGGATGTATTCCTCTAGGTGAAACTCCTGAGTAGCTATGATGAAAGGCACCAAGCAAGGAAAATTGTATTCAATACAATGAGTTCGTAACACAGAGACTGCTTTTATAATATTGCATGTTTCAGAGCTCCCCTCAATGCTCCCAATGTAGCATGAGGGTTTCTCTTCATCCCAGGCCTGCTGGAGGAAATCTCCCTCATTTTCTGGACAGGAACACAAAAGACCTCACTCCTGTACAAATGTGTACCAAATAACTCCATCTGGGCCAATTAGTGAGGATGTGTGGGCGAACTCTGAAGGTCAGGAGAAAAAAGCCTGTTTTTACCCTTAGCTATCTCTCTTCCCAGTGCTCTGTTTTAACAGGAGACCTTCATTTTTGCCACCTCCCATTGCAGGCCAAGTTCTGTGCTCTTATCCTGCCTTTATGAGATTATATTCCAGTGTTCAGATACAGTGCTCAATATAATTCAGGCAGACAACTGGGGCACTGAACATAATGAAATTTTCATTGCCGGCAATGATGGGCCTATAATGCCTCTCCTAGGTTTCCAGAAGCTTGGGAAATCCAAGCACATGTTGGATATCACAAAGCTTCCTGTCATCTAGGACTGGTGAAGCTCATCAGGTTTTGAAACCTTTGACTTCTCCTAGTTGGGCCCTGGGTGGCTAGGTTTTGGGGTTAAACTTAGGGCCTTGGTGCTGACCATGAGCTCAGAGCCGAGGTCTAGTGCTTTACCACTTTGTCACAGCTTCACTTCTGCTTTCTCTCTGTGTGTGAGTGTGTGTACGTGCACGTGTGTGAGCATACACTAGTCCTGGAGCTTGAACTCAAGACATGAGCACTGTACCTAGTTTCTCTTGTACAATGATTGTCCTCTCCCACTTGAACCACAGAGCCCCTTCAAGCTTTTTCCTAGTGATGTGGTTCTGAGAAATCAAGCCCAGGGTTTCATACACGCAAAGCACTCTACCCCTATGGCACATTCCCAGCCCTCTACTTCAAGTTTGTTAGGTTGTTGCTGTCTTTTTTGTTGTTGTTGTCATTGTAGGAATGGAAATCTGGGCCTGGGTGCTGTCCCTGAGCTCTTCAGCTCAAGTCTTCTGCTCTACCACTTGAGCCGCAGAGTCACTTCCAGTTTTCTGGTGGCTCATTGGAGCTAAGTGTCTCAAGGACTTTCCTGCCCATGCTAGCTTTGAACCATTATCCTCAGATCTCATCCTCCTGAGTAGCTAGGATGACCAGCATGAGCCACAAGCACCTAGCTTTCACTTCAGGTTTCTTAGTGGTGAATAGGATATAATAGTCTCATGGTACCTTTTGTGTCAGGGATAGTTTGTAACTCAGATCTCAGCTTCTTGAGAAGGCAGGATGACAGACCTTGGTTATAGAACCCTAAGCCATGGCACTCTGCTGCAAGTAGATCCTTGGCTCTGTGTGGTGAGTGCTAGCCATGAGCCCAAGAGGGATGGGTAAGTGCCTAAGCCCTGAGTTCAAGGTTCATGACTTTGAAAAAACAAGACAAAACAATTGTCTCCTGTAGACAACTCACTAGTCTTCAGTAATACATAATTTTGTCCCTGCCATGGGGACAGATCTGAGCCTCAGTATTCTTTTCTGCATAGTCATGTCAGTTGGAGTTCTTACAAGGACAAGATGAAAGTATGCACCCTTTGAGGGACAAAATACATACACTTTTTTTTGTTGGTCATGGGGCTTGAAATCTGGGCCTGAACACTGTCCTTCAGCTCTTCAGCTCAAGGCTAGTGCTCTACGACTTGAGCAACAGCAACACTTCAAGTTGTCTGGTGGTTTATTGGAGATCAGAGTTTCAGCGGACTTTCCTGCCTGGCCTGGCTTTGAACCACTATCCTCAAATCTCAGCCTCCAGAGTAGTTAGCATTAGAGGCGTGAGCCAATGGTGCCCGGCTTCAAATAACCCTCTTTACAGGACTCAGCACACAGCATCCTGTGAAAGACTCAGCACCCAGGACCCAATGCAGGACTCAGCACACTGCACCCTGTGAAGGATTCAGCACATAGCATCCTGTGCAGGACTCAGCACACAGCACCCCGTGAGGGCCACAGCACTCCAGGAAGTACTCATCACATAGATGCATCCCACAAGCTGTCATTAGTATTAGGTTGCTTTCATCAGTATCACCATTCTTTCAGAAACACATCACAAACTGCACAAAGTTCACATCTAATGATTCAGAGGAACATTTTTTGGGGGGGAGTCAGCCACAGGGATTGCACTAAAATGTTAGGGGTACTGTCCTAAGATCTTTTGCTCAAGGCTAGAGATCTATCACTTTGATCCACACCTCAGACTTTCACAGACATCCTGCTAGGATTGGGTTTTAAATCCATCAGTGTCAGATCTCAGCCCCCAAGTAGCTTGGGTGACAGGGGTGAGCAAGCTAGCAGCATCTGGTTCTGTGGGGCTGAGTTGCACTCGTATACCTCTGACTAAGTCAGGTTAGATGGCAGCTGTCAGCACCAGACTCCCGGCTTGCTCTGTGATGAGGTATTTGAAGTCCTATCCTTATAGAGTTGCAGTCACAACATTCAGTATTTTTTCATGCCCATCCTGGACCTTGAGTAAGAGTCTAGACACAGTCCCTAAGCTTTCATGCTTAAAACTAATGCTTGACTGCTTGAGCGAGAGCACAACTTCTGGATTTTTATGTGCATGTGGTAGTGAGGAATCGAACCCAAGGCTTTGTATGTACTAGCTATCGTTATACCATTGAGCCCGAGGAGTGACAAGTGTATGAACAGATGTAGATTGGCATATATGTATATGTATATACATACACACACACACACACACACACACACACACACACACACACACACACACACATATATATATGTATGTATAAGAGAAGAGAAATATGTCTGTATATTATGAAATTACATATATTTTATTACTACCTATTATTGACATTCAAATTATTCCTTCCACTTTTAAGTATCATGGTTGAATACATAATAAAGTATTAATTGAAAATTAATCAATGTAATAAGATTGTTGTGTATAATTTTATAGTATACTCATACACTAACTACTAATTTGTTACTTTTATAAAATTCCATTCAAATGAATGTACATGGAAATGGGTTTCTTGGAATCTCCCGCCAATACTTAGTGACAGCATTGGGATTCAACCTCCAGGCCTAAGTTATGGTTTTGGTTATGGCTTCCCTAATAGCCAGCCAAACATCAGCATGCAATGTCATGCTTTGTCATGTACACGCAGGATGGTCACAACGCAAAGGGCAAAAATGTAAAACCACCTTCTTGAATTTTTCTGTTTTATCATTTTCCTTTTTATTTTATTTCTTGCCAACCCCAAGATTTAAACTTGGGTCCTAGAATGCCAGGGCCAGCTGTGGCAGAGATGCCCAGACCTGAGTTCAAGCCTCGTGCTTGGCCAAAAAATATAATAATAAAATAAAATAAGGCCTTGGCTTGGAATTTGCACCATTTTTCTGGCAGGCCTGGGATTTGAACTTAGCATCTGGGTATCTCTGTGGCACTGTGGGTGAAGAGGAAGCTCACTGTCCTTGAAGACAAGAAATTCAGACCAGTTCCCAGGCCCTGAATTGAAGCCCCAGCACTGGAAAAAATACACACATGAGTTTAGTGAGTATGATGTTTATTACCCTTATTAATTTAGTATTATTACACATATAACACTTCATTTATTACGTCCTATCATGCAGGATGTATTTGCATATGAATTATACATCATACTGAGACCCAGGACTTTTTTTCAGGAAAAAAAAAATGTGTCAAAAGTGGCTTCTTACTACATGAATAAATTTTTGGCAATTCTGGGATTTCAACTCACGGCCTACAATGTCCAATCCATAAATGAGGTCAAAGTCTTAGCAAACTGAGATGCCAGGAAGTTCTGACGACCTGTTACCTGTTATCAAGCCACAGTAGTGCCCAATATATATATATATATATATGTATGTGTGTGTGTGTGTGTGTGTAGATTGCTGTATATATATATATATATATATATATATATATATATATATATATATATATATATATATATATATATGTAAAGAGAGAGAATGTGAGGATATTATTAAATTTTATATATATAGTTACCTATAATTAGTTATTAAGTTATGTCTCCATTTAATGATATATAGTTACCAATAATTAGTTTTTAAATGATATCTCCATTTAATGAAGTATCATGGTTGAATACTTATAAAAGCATTAATTAAAAATTAATCAATATCCTTCCATTAGGGAAATCATAACATGGTGCTAGAATGGAAGATATAAATCCAATGATTTATGTGTGGCTTTCTAAAATAGAATCATGAATTAACTGCAAATTTAATTACTTTTATAACATTCCATTACCATTCACGTAAATAGGAATGAGTTTGTCAGGATCTCCCTCAATTTGTGTGTGGCAGTTCTGGGGTTCGAACTCCAGAACTGGGAAATTTACTTCGAATGCAAACCATTGGAATAACACAGAAGATTTCAGATTGTCATGATTAAAAAAAACAAGAAGAAGCAAAGAAAGCCAGGTGTCAGTGGCTCCTGTTTGTAATCCTAGCTCCTCAGGAGCCTGAGATGTAGAGAATGCCAATTAGAATTCAGCCAGGGCAGGAAAGTCTGCAACACTCTTATTTCTAAGAGATCACAGGAAAATATCCCCATGGGTTTGGGCTGTGGCTTAAGGGCAGAGCGTTACTCTTGAGAAAGAGGAGATCAAGGATAAGGCCTAGGCTCATATTTCAAACTGAGACTTGCCAAAGAAAAAAGGAAGGCAGCAACTCCATGTCTCTGTGTATTTATGGATGATATATGGATGATGGGCATTCATCAGGTTGCCCATGACCTGACCCCCAACATGTGAAAGCTGGGACAAGCCCTCAGAGAGTACTAAGTCTGAGCCAGTAGCTTGAACAAAGCATCCTTCTCTGCCATTTAATAACTGAAGCTCAGAAGGCTTGCCTTGGCTGGTATATGCAACGGGTTCATTATGTTCTGGCTGAGGTGCCCCATTGGGACATCTAGCAGCCAGCCACTGCCTCCAAGGAGACCACTTTTCCTAGGCTGTAGGTATTGTGGAAGGTTCTGGCTCCATATTCCCTATCCCTCTGTAGGACGTGAGCCTAGACCTCTGGGGCCTGGTGGCTATCACTCATTCATCATTCCTCATTGCCGAGTCTCACTCTGGTCCCAAATCCTGGCAAAGATTTGAAATGCCCAGTGATTTCTGTGCTGAAAAGAGTATGCCAATAAATCCCACCCTCATAGTTCCTGTTAGAAGTAAGCCTTAGGCTGTGAATGTGGCTAAGTGGTAGAGTGCTTATCAAGCAAGCATGAAGCCCTGGGTTGGATTCCTCAGTATCACATAAACAGAAACAGCCAAAAGTGTCACTGTGGCTTAAGTGATAGAATGTAGCCTTGAAAAAAAGCAGCTCAGGAACATGCCTAGATGCTCAGTTCAAGCCACAACACTGGCAAAAAATGTGAGGTTGGTGAGACATACACTTCTGGGACTCAGAGGAGGGCCGAGATAGGTAAGACGTAGAGGGCAGGTGCTGATGGCTCACACCTGTAATAATAGCACTCAGGAAGTTGAGATCTTAAGATTATAACTGCAAGCCTGTGCAGGCAGGAAAGTCTATATGAGACTCTTTTCTCCAATTAAGCACCAAAAAAACCAGAGCTGTGGTACAAGTAGTAGAATGCTAGCCTTGAGCATAAAAACTCAGGGATAACATCCAAGCCATGAATTCAAACCCCAGGACTGGCACACACACACACACACACACACACACACACACACACACACACACACTCACACACACACACACAAACACCAAGATAGAGCATTTGACAGTCAGCCTGCACTGGTTCGATCTCTAGCAATTCAGTATTTAAAAAAAAGTGAGAGAAAGGAAGGAAAGACTTACTCCAGGAGGTGATATGACCAGTGCCAAGATTTCACAGGAGTACTAAGATGTGGAACAGGACAGAGGGCCTAGGGAAGAAGGTGCAGAGCATGCGCAAAGGTCCTGAAGGGTGGTGTAGACCAGGTGTTGTCGGTTGAATGAAGGTTCTGTGGCCTCAGACAAGTCTGGCAGAACACTGAAGGCTGGATCAAGGTTTGTACTTGAGTCACAGGTAGGGCAGAGGGTGGCGTCCCAGAATGGGGCTCAGTGGAAGATTAGCTTGACTTTTTACCAAAGACCCCAGCCAATTTTGTGGCTGGAAGCCTATTTTTCACAGCTCCTGACCTTCAGGCCCTCTTTGCATGGAGGAGTTAGGGCAAATGCAGGGAAGAACTCTTGCTCAAGAAAAGCTTCTACCCAATAAGTCCAGTGGCTCAACCCCTGTAAATCCTAGCTATTCAGAAGTCTGAGATCAGAGATCGTTGGTCAAAGCCAGCTCAGTGGAGGAAAGTTAGTGACACTCTTCTGGCCAATGAACTACAAAATCCAGAAATCGAGCTGTGGCTCAAGTGGTAGAGTACCAGCCTTGAGGGAAAAAGTTAAGAGACCAGAGCCCAGACTCTGAGTTCAAGCCCCGGTACTGGCACAGAAAAAATAAAGAAAGTTTTCAGGAGATCCCAGTCCACTGTGGTGAAAGGCCATTATCAGCTGGGCGCCGGTGGCTCATACCTATCATCCTAGGTACTCAAGCCTGAGACCTGAGGATCAATCAAAATTAAAAGCTAGCCTGGGCAGACTCTTATGTCCAATGAATCACCAAAAAGCTGGGAAGCAGAGCTTCTGTAGTTCAAGTGGTACAGCACCAACCTTTTGAAAACAAGCTAAAGGATAGCACCTAGGCTCTGAGTTCAAGTCCCGGTAAACACACACACACACACACACACACACACACACACACACACACACTAATATACTTAACAGGTGCCAGTGGCTTATACCAGCAATCCTAGCTACTCAATAGGCTGAGATCTTAGAATGGCCGTTTGAAGCCAGAACAGGCAGGAAAGTCCATGAGACTCTTATCTCCACTAAACTACTAAAAAAAGATGAAAGGTGAGCTCTGGTTCAAGTGGTAGAATGTTAGCTTTGAGCAAAAGAAGCTCGGGGACATTGCCTAGGCCCTGAGTCCCAGCTCTAAGATTTTTTTTTAAAAGACATCTTTTGCCACCTGCAAAGGCCATAAATCCTGATTTTGGTCATCCTAGACCTCACATACACTCCTGCCACTTCCACAGTACTGCCACAAGTGGCCGGTGTGTGGCCAACACTGGGTTAAGAAGTGAAAGTACATAAGGGGGTGCATAGCCAGGTCAACACTAATACCCCAAAACAATGAGGTATTGGCCATACCAGTTTTTATTGTCCATACCAGTCTCTCATCCCTCAGTTCCCTTGTCCTGGATTCTAAAGTCTGTGCCTCTGTATTCTGAGCATCTGGAATTTTCTAGAAGGACCTGAGAGGCCCAGTTGGGGCCAGAAGATAGACTGTCCTGTGATAAAGTACATTTACATTTCCTAGAAACTGACCTATACTTCCAAGCCACCTTAGCCTCACATCCCATGTAGCCCTAGATTCTTCTTGCTTGGGCAGCCTTCAGTCAGCTGTCAAGCTCATGTTGGCCAGAGCCACCAGCAATCCCCCATTTCCCACTCCACTGCCAGCCTGCTGAGAGGAATGTGCAGTCAGAGGCCCAGCTGAGGAAAAGGATAGGACATCACATGACTGAGGCCCTCCCTCTCAGGCAGAGGAAACACTATGCCAGCTGGCATCACTGACCCAGAATCCCCTGGAGGTGGACAAATACTGGGACAGCCAGACTTGTGCCCCAGAGAAAAGTTGGAACACAGGCCTGTGGCAATTTAGGACTCATTGTATACCCTGATAGGGAGCTAAAGGCAAGGTCGGTGTGAAGGAGGGGCACCATCTGAGGTCAGAAAGAGGCAGACCAGCAACCAGGTAGGGGACAGAAAAAGACGAGGGAAAATTACACACACACACACACACACACACACACACACACACATACACACACACACTCACACATAGATATTCCAAGCCCTTAGCAGTTCCTGAAAACAAAACCATGAACTCCCCTATTAGGATCACATCCAACCCGTGAGAAGATGGCACTACCATACTCAGACTAACTGTAGACACAGCATTGAGCTTCTCATATCTGGAATGTCTCATAACCCAGCATGGAATTTCCTACCGTACACACTGCAATGTGGAAAACTCAGCCAACCCCTTAGTTTATTGTTGGTCATGAGGTTTGAACTCTGGGTCAGGGCGCTGTATTTCAGTTCTTCAGCTGAAGATGAGCATGCTACAATTTGAGCCACAGTGCCGTTTCCTGTTTTCTGGTGGCTCATTGGATATCAAGACCCACAGACGTTCCTGCCCAAGCTGGCTTTGAACTGTGGTCTTTACATCTTAGCTTTATGAGTAGCTAGGATGACAGTTGTGAGCCACAGGAGGCCCCAGACTTCATCCATCTTCATATACCCAGAGGAAACCAAATTCATCAGGCCACAAAATTCATGCAACTCTTTACTTCAGACTTTGACACCCAGCATCCAAAACCATCCTTCATTAGAGAGAATCAGACACAACAATCCCACCCATGCACCCATTTGCCCACTCCCTGCCTGCCATAGGCTTCGACCACTTGAGTTCTTGGTAAGGCACCATCCATTCTGCTGTGGCTTCAAAGTGGTGCAAACTTGGGGAGTTCTTAGAAATGTCTGTAAAGTGAGGCCAGCACCTGGTCTCTCAATCACAGCACCCTCCCACACATACCTCTACATCTTTGCATCGAAGATGTTTTACTTTCTTTCTTTTTTTCGATTGTGGGATTTAACTCTGGGCCTGGGTGCTGTCTCTGAGCTCTTCAGCTCAAGGCAAGCACTCTACTGCTTGAGTCACAGCACCCCTTTCAGTTTTCTGGTGGTTTGTTGGAGATAAAAGTCTCAGGGTACTTCCTGCCCAGTCTGGCTTTGAAGCGTGATCCTCAGATCTCACCTCCTGAGTACTTAGGATGACAGCCATCAGCTACTGGCACCCAGCAAAACATATTTTTCAATGCCTGTCATCCTATCCTCTCAGGAGACTGAGATCTGAGGACTGCAGTTGGATGCCACCCTTAGAAGCATAGTGCATGAGAACTCTTTATCTCCAATTAAACACCCAAAAAACCTGTAAGTGGAGCTGTGGCTCAAGCAGTAGAGGGCTCGCCTTGAGCTGAAGAGCTGAGGGATAGTGCGCAAACCCAGAGTTCAAGCCCCATGCCTAACCAAAAAAATATTGTTTTCACTAACAAGTAGGAACAAAAATGAGAGATTGAATAGTAACTAGAGCATTATCGTTATATTTATTTCTCAGTGATCATTCTTGTAATGATTAATGAGAGTTTTCCAGCCAGGTTTAGCTTGAGAGTTAGTGTTAGGTAATAGATTAGATGGTAAGTAAATCTGAAATTGTTTTAGGGTACAGGGGTTCAGGAAAAGGTAGGATCATTGGAAACTACAGTATTTTTTCCTGATAAGAGAATTTGAGGAAAAATAATATAATACTTCATGTTAGGGAACAAGATAACTTCAGAGGTAGAGTCAGAAAATTTGTGGGAATTAGGGCAAATTGAAACGCATTTCCAGAGTGCAAACTGGAGTATCCATTAGAATGATTAAAAACTAGTCTTTTTCTTTAACATTAGAATTGGACTATCATTAGAGTGATAGGTTTCAGTTCCAGCTGTAGTTAGAGTTACCCTTAGGGAAATGGAAAGTTTAGGGTCAAACTGAAAGTAAATCTTCGAATAACAACACTAGTTAGAATTAGGATGAATGTGAAATAAGAAACTGCTAATAATATTAAGATTAGGGTATGATTAGTGTGAGGGTCAGCCTCAATGTTCCAGTTAGGGTTCGGGTTACAAAAATGGCAAGATATTGAGTAAAACTACAAACAATTTTTAGAAAGATGAGTTGAATCAAAGTTACGATGAAGAAAAACTAATGTATTTGTACGGCTTTTAGAATCCAAAGGCTATTAGTTCTATGGTTAGGGGTACTGTTCTAGTTCAGGTTAGACTTAGGCTTAGGGAAGGGTAAGCTTTAAGGTAAAACTGAGTTTTCTGCTAACATTTTCAAGTAAAATAAGTGTTAAATTTACCAAAAACTACAGAGTTTTCCTAATATTCCTATTCAGGGTTCAATAGGGTTAAATTTAGAGTTAGGTTTCTAGTAAGGTTTAGATTTATAGTTAGAGATAGGAACTAGGTATAATTTAAGTAAACTTGCAACTTCTTTTTGGAGATAGAGGAGTTCAGTAAAAGTTAAGATTAGTGGAAACTATGATAGTTTTCATGATATGAACATTTGAGTTTAATATTCATAATAGGGGATGATTTCAGAGTCCAAGTCAGGGAATCTGTAGGATTTGGAACAAAGTGCAAATAAATCATTTCAAAGACAATGAGTACCTGTTAGGAAATATTTTCCATTAATTTTAGGATTGGGTTACTATTATCATCAAGATTACTATTAGGGTTCTGTCCAAGAGCGCAGGAGGAGAGACATAAAAATTAATATAGAAATCATATTATAAATATGTTAGAAACAACTGCATGAAAGAAAAAAATTGAATACTTATCTTGGGGTTCATTTCCCTAGCATCAATTTATCTGAACTTTTCTGCTTGCCTTGGACATATACTAGTTATTGCAAATAAGGGAAGCAATGGGACCTATGTTTCTTTGGGTCTGGTTTACTTCACTTAATATAATTTTTCCAAGTCTTTCCATTTCCTAACAAATGGGGCAATATCATTCTTTCTGATGAAGGCATAGAATTCTATTGTGTATATATACCACATTTTCTTGATCCATTTATCTACTGAGGGGCATCTGGGTTGGTTCCATATCAAAGCTATGGTAAATAATTCTACAATAAATATAGGTGTGCTGGTAGCTTTAGTATGGTCTTGTTTGTGATCATGTGGGTAAATGCCCAAAAGTGGGATTGCTGGGTCATAGGGGAGCTCTATGTGGAGTCTTTTGATGAACCTCCATACTGTTTTCCAAAGTGGTTGAACAAGTTTACACTCCCACCAACAATGTAGTAAGGTTCCCTTCTGTCCACATCCCCTCCAGCATCTGTTGTTATTAGAGTATTTGATTATAGCCATTCTAATTGGGGTGAGGTGGTACCTCAATGTTGTTTTTATTTGCAATTCTTTTATGGCGGGAGAGGTTGAGCATTACTTCATGTGTTTATTGGCCATCCTTCTTTCCTCTTCAGACAAGTTTCTCTTTAAGTCTTTAGCCCACTTATTTGATGGGCAGTTGTTTCTTTGAAGATTTGTTGTTGAGGAATTTAATTTTTTTGAGTTCCAGGTATATTTTAGATATGAGACCCTTGTTTGTTGAAGATCTTCTCCCAATCCATGGGCTTTCTAGTGATCTTGCTAGCTATGTCCTTTGCCATGCAGAAGCTCTGCAATTTCATGAAATCCCATTTGTCCAACCTTGTTTTGATTTTTTTGTGTTTCTGGGTCTCTATTAAGAAAATTTCGGCCTGTGCCAAGGAGACCTAGGGTTTCTCCTATTCCGTCCTGCAATGTTTTCAGAGTAAGACTTCAAAATTTAAAGTTTCAAGTATTACAGGAAGATCTTTGATTCATGTTGAATGGATGTGAGTAGCTTGCGCTGTTGCATAATTCGTGTGTGTGTGTGTGTGTTTGTGTGTGTGTGTGTGTTTGTGTGTGTGTGTGTGTGTTTGTAAGGGGGGTTATGTGTATCATTGACATGAAGGATAAGGAACTTGGTTCCTTTTTCTGAGATGTACATTATGGTGTTTCTTTGTTGGTGGTAGACGCTGATTGCTTGCCTTTGCCTGATGTGATCATTCTAGCTCAATTTTTCAATTAAAGTTTCTAAATTATTATTGAACATATAATGGTCTGATATTGCTTTGTCTTTAGTCTGCCATCTAGGATCTTCTTTTCCTCTTAAATATTAACATTCAATATGAATTTTACCTCCTGACTAATTTTCCCCTTTAATTTGCATTTTGAAGTAAGAATTATAATGTCTTTGATCTCTGTATTCATGAAGAAAAAACATTTTGAATTCTCTATTTAATGTAATAATACCTGGACAGATTTGTTAGCACCAAGACCTTAAATTTTCTTTTGTAGTTTTCATTTAAAATAACCCTCCTTCATGTTTTTAGAATGGGTAGACAAAGAATTCCCACAATGCCTCACAACTTTTATCTTTCACTTTGTCTGTGCTTCCTTGTCACTGCTAAATTGTTATGGATACCTGTATTAGAAACCCCAACCCCTGCAAAGCTGTTTCTGCTACCCAATTTCCTGCCACTGCAACTCAGAAATTACAGTCACATTTAACCTTTCCTTGGTATCCTATTCTCTGCTACTCATTTTGCTACCCATAATTCTTAACACCATGGTTCCAGCCACCTGATCCCTGACACCCCTGTCTCTGTTACCACATTCCCAAACAAAGCAAAGCAAGAGTAGGCACAGACCTTCGACTTGGGTAATTCTCTTGCAGGCACAATGGGACATTATTCTCAGGTATTTAACATGAGGGATTAACTAGTGGTGTAAAGAAAAGAGGTTACTCAGAGGGGACTAAAATCCAAGGATATCAACTTATAACTTGTTGCTAGGAAAAGCAGGCCCTAAAGTGAAAGTTAATGAGAAAAGAAAATTTGACAAAATTTTGGGGATGAAACAAATAAAAATTTTAGCTTAATCTCTTCTACCAGTGATCTGAATTATTTTATGACATAGATATGTAACAACTTTACAGTTTAAAAAGTATATGAAGATGAACATTTATCTGGTACTTATATTAATTTATGGAATATTTGCATATGACCATGTTAATGATACTCAATAGTTTATGCTTTATGAAATGCTCATGAGTCTGCCTTTGGCAACATGAATTGAGCTCTCTAACAATAAATGGAATTTCACGGTCAAATACTACAAGGATATTACTGAGGCTAATACCAAAATGAAAGCTGGAACAAGAAAACTGAACAAAGCCACAAGTTTGAAGGGAAGGGATCAGTAGTAAGGGCTATGATTAAAGAGAAATTTTTCATCATGGAATGAATCTTTGTTGAATTACTAGCTTTTTAAACATTCTTAGAAAGCAGAACATGATTTTTGATTCTTGCCTTTTGGAACCTCTTTAATGAGTGGTTAAACAAAAAATTATCAAAATGACTGAAAATCCACTGACATAAATTATTAGATTAACATTATACTCAATGTTGCCTTGAGATGCAGGTAGGCTGGATTCCTTTTCTATTAAATTAATGGAATAATCTTCCTTTTGAATGGTTGGACATTCCATGACAATTGTTCCAAAACAAGAAAAGATACTGGAGAGAAAAAAAGAAGAAGGAGAGTCAAGGCTGCTGAAGTTAGCATATTTCCCATTTGGACTTTAATGGATTGTTTCTACAAAGATTTAGAATTTCATCTTAAGATAATAATTTCAAAATGGATGTGCTAAAGGATAGCTTTGAAATGTAATATTAATGCTTTTGAATTACTTGAAGACAAAGTTTTACAGAAAACTTTAAATTCCAGAAAAACTGCAATGTTCCAATAAACACCTAGGAGAAATATAATTTAAAAATTCATCTGTTCAAAGCAAATCCTGGCATGAAAGTCTGTGAGTCACCTATCTCCAAACAGGAAGTGGCACTGTGGCTCATTTGGGAGAGGGCTCTTCTTGAGCTGAAGAACTCTGGGATATGTTAATACCCAAGCCCTGAGTTCAAGGCCCATGACTGACAAAAAGAAATTTTAAAGAATTAAATCATTAGGGTTGGAAGAAGACTCAGTGGTAAAGTGCTTGTCTTGCATGCATGAGGTCTTGGGTTCAATTCCTCAGCACCACATAAGCAGAAAAAACTGGAAGTGGCACTGTGGTTAAAGTGGCAGTGCGCTAGCCTTGAGCTGAATAGCTCAGGGACAGCACCCAGACCCAGAGTTCAGCCCCCCCTACCAACATTATCAACAACAGCAACAAAAAATTAAAGCATCAAACAAACTGAAGATGTTGTCCAGAATAATGAATGCAGCATTATCCGTTTACATGACTTAGTGACTTGAAACCAAGTTTACCAGGGGAGATAGTGGGCATTTTGTGTGTGTGTAAAAACCTGCAAAATTATTTTATACTTTCCCATGGAGGGTAAAAGGAGGAAATGGGGGGGGGGGAGGTGTTTGGTGGACTTGCCTTTCCGTTCACTGATTGTTTTCTGGAGTCAAATTCAGAAAAATTCTGCCTTCAATCCTAATGGAATGGGCAATGACGAAGCCATGTCCTGAAAGTGGTTTTGTCCTGTCCTTGGCCTGGTTCCAACTACCACTGGATAATCCAAGTCCCACTGCAGGATCAAGATGCCTCTAAGACTACTTATCTATTGGGCAGGTGGACCTAACCACCGCCAGAATAGGCAGAAAATGCAATTCCGAGGGCAGCACTGGAAATCTACAGTAGGCAGAGATTTTTTTAAAATATATTTTTATTGTAAAAATACTGTACAGAGGGCTCAGAGTTACAGGACTAGGTAATGAGTACATTTCCTATACAGCATTGTTACCTCCTCCTTTGTTTTTCCCCTACCATCCTTTCCTTCCCCACATCTACAACTCCCCCCTCCTTGACCCCTGCCTGAGATTGTAAATTCATTTTCGACACAGTGTCCTGTACATCTCATTGTCACAATGGTCAACCTGAATCCCCATTTAAGCATTCTGCTATATCCCTTCCACTCCCCAAATTACAAATATATATATTTTTTTCTTCATGTGTCTAATGGACATTTTTTATTTCCTCTTCAAAGAAGTCTCTCTTTAAGTCTTCAGCCAACTTAGATATTGGACAGTTGTTCCTTTGAGGATTTGTTGTTGGGGGATTTATGATTTTGAGTCCTAAGTATATTTTAGATATAAGACTTTATCTGTTTTATGACTCATGAAGAACTTCTCCCAGTAAGTGGGCTTTTTATTGATCTTGCTATCTATGAACTTTACCTTGCAGAAGATCTACTGTTTCATGCAATCCCATTTGTCCAACCTCTTTTTGATTCGTTTTGTTTCTGGTTCTCTATTAATATATATATATATATATATATATATATATATATATATCACCCTGCATGATTATTATTTTTTCAAAATAATGGCAAGTAAATTCTGAAAATATTGTATAGTTTGATAACATTCACGTTGATGTCCCTCCGATAAAGAAAGAGGTAATTCAAATTAGCAGGCAAAATGTTCATTTTTTAAAAGGTAATACACATAGAATAATATTCACTATACCAATACAGTGAAATTAAATTTTATGCAGCTCATATTTAACTTAATTTTCTTGTCAAGGTGATATATAGAAAGGTTGCAGTAATTTTAAGTTAGTGGATACATAACATGTCAAAATTCTTATCCCCTCCCTCACTTTTCTCACACTTTGCCTTCACCCCAATACTCCTCACAAATCGTAATGTAAATTTCTAACATGTTGTCTTGTGAGTATTGCTATTGCATTGGTTTGCCTTTTGTCCTTTGTCTCACCATTTTATTGTTCTGCTTCCCTTGTCAAATGAAGATAAATGTATATACAATACACAGGATACTGAAATCAAATACAACAGTGGACACACCATAGAGGAAAACACAAAAGAAAAAAGAAATCACATAGTACATTAAAAAAACAAAACAACCACAAAGAAAATCCTTTCTTTCCATGTCTAGGAGTTTATTTTGCTCAGCATCATTTTATGTGGTCATTTATACATAGCTATTGAGCCATTCTGTTCATCTGCTAGGAATATCCTAGATATTTCCTAGTTATTACAAGTGAGGGAAACCATGGAATCTGTCTTTGTGTCTTGCTTATTTTTCTTAGTAGGGTTTTTCCAAGTCTTTCCATTTCCTTATGAATTGGAAGCATAGAATTCCTCCGTATGTATATAAACCACATTTTGTCAATTCGTTCATCTACTGAGTGGTATATTGTTTTAAAACATGATTGCATGTAAGTATCACTTAAAGCCATTCAAAAATGACAGATGCCAACTCACCAGATATACTAATATCATGACTTCCAAGTAAGATAGTATTTTATGATGGTACAAGTGTTGAGATATCTGGAAGAGTCTAATGTATATCTTGCACTGCATTAGGCAGGAAGATATCCAATATCATATAGGATAAAAATGGTAGTGACAAAATATTTCCCTTGAGAGAGATATAGGAGGGTGCCAGAAGTATGAAGTAGTTCAGATAATTTTGAAGAATTTAGAAATGCAAGCTCAATTATGTCTCTTTAAAGAATAATTATGTAAGTGGAAGGGCAAAAGAAGGGTAAGAGAAGAAAATAACTGACAGCAGATCATTGTCCCAAGTTAGAGTATAAAAAGACATAATCTATAACTTCCAAGTTAAAGAGAGACCAGTTATGATGTGTCAATAGCTATTGAGGCATTTTCTATTTTAAAGAAGAATCAATTCGAGGAGTCTTCAGTCACATCAGTAAAGCTGTATGTTCAACCTAATGATTGGTGTTACTTGTCCTACATTTATAATGAGTAGGCTGATAAGATATCCAAACAAATGTAAATATATTTCAATAAAATCCCAAACAGATATGGATAGATGGGTTACTAATTGGAACTGTAGGACAAATTAGGCTTGTCTGTGCTTTAGTTCAATCTATAATCTCCTGGTTAAATAAAGTTTACAAAAATATTCAGAGAATACCTCTAAAAAAAGTTCATGAGTCATATCTGTATAATATTTGTAAGGTCAGGATTAAAGCATTTGTTACCAACATTTAGAATCAACAGGACCTGTTGAATTTATGGATCCAGAATTTTATGTCTTCACATTCATATCTCAACATTTTATCAATATGACTGTCATCAAAACAGTTCTTATTGATCTTTTCTATGTCCTTTTACTTTTCAAATCCAAATAGTAGATTTCCTTCAATATCTTCCTGAAAATACTTTCCTTCCTTTTCTTCTGTAAATCTATTTATTACTTTTTTGTTTCCTTATTTATCTCTTTCCTCCAAACTTATCCACACTGATACTCACATTGTTCACACTTTCCTTTTCCGCCTCCCTTTAATAATGTCCCTGATTTTATTATTCTTTTTCATATTCATGTTCGTGGATATTTTGATGATGTTTAAACAGACCTATCTTTGCATCTGTTTACATAAACCTTAGTACTATCAGAAAGTTTTTTCCTCTAAATCCATCTTTTCCACCTGTAGTCCTTATCATCAAGAATGTAACTAACATAGGAGACAGAGATGTGGAAACACTTTAGATTTCCTCTTACCCTACCTCCATCCATTATATAAATGAATGATCAAGATTTTCTCAGTTTCTGTCACTAATGTAATTTCTATGTACTCCTTTTTATGCCCCTGATACCAGTCTATTGCAAATACTCATCACCAGTCCCTCAGTCCTAAAACAACTGTTTACAAAGTATGCATTCTCCCCATAGTCTTTTCATATTGGTCCTCTCCATCACCAAATTGCTGTCCTTGTAAGCACACAGAGTGAAGAACTCAGACAAAAATTCTCGTACCATTATTTACTCACAACATTGACTGTTGGTCATACATTTCTCATCTGTAAATGGATGTAATCTACTAGAAATATTGAAGAATATGAATGTTGACTTCCAAAGCAAGGAAAAAGAAAGTAAACAGTCCTACATTTTTCTACCTTAGCTTACAAATAAGGAAAGAGTTTGTTTGTATAAAGTCAGAAATAGTTTCATGCAGAAATAAAAATAAATTTTAACTCCTGGCTCTGTAGCTTGTGTCCTTTTATGGTAACTGCAGATAAGTAAGTGGTATTATGTAAATTGTGTCATGTATTTACTGCTGTAATGAAGAACATAGTCTTAATATATCATTGGAAAACATTGGTTATTGAGTAGTATCTATATGAGAATGTTATTTGAACTAATCACACTAAGTGGAAACCTACATCTTAGTCCATCAAAATATGGAAATAAAAGATTTAATTTATAAGAAAATAATATCACCAAGAACAGTGAGTATACATTAGAAAGACTACTGGAATAACATTAGGGTTTTTACTGTCTCTACCTGTTTATTTGATTGTATTTCTTGATATTGAAACTCTCCTCTTTTTATTCTGGGTTTATTTTTTTTTTTTGGCTCGTCATGGGGCCTGGACTCTGGGCCTGGCACTGTCCCTCAGCTCTTCAGCTCAATGCATTCTACTACTTGAGCCACGGTGCCACTTCCCGCTTTTTCTGCTTATGTGGTGATGAGGAATCAAATCCAGAGCCTCATGTAGGCAAGGCCAACACTCCGCCAATGAGCCACCTTCCCAACATTCCTCTTGTTATTGTTATTGTATATAATTCAACACTGTTTATAACTATGCACTCAATGTGGGAAATTTAGCTTCAAAGATAATTAAAGTTTTTTGTTTTTTTTTTTCCTTTTCAATCACATCGTCATTGTCAGGCTACACTGTGGTCATCATCCTATTCATCCAAATTATTGTTAACATCATAAGTGCTAATTATTGAACGTTGGTATGTGTCTATGATTTTACTATTATTTGTCTTTTGATTAATAATTTTAATGTTACCAATGTGCATGCATCCATATTAAAATTTTGAAAAAATAAACAAAAAAACTAAACCATATCAGGTAGCTTAACTATGTGCTTATAACAAATTATGGAATAGATTTTTTGAAGCATTGCAAATTCCTAATCAGTGTTAATTAACTTCTTCTCTCTCCTTAACTAGGACAAATATTTAAGAGTTTGGGTAGAACCTTTTCAAGTAATATACTGTAAATATTACTACAATATCATGTGTATATCTAAAATTCCCTTGAAAATAATAAACTCTACTTTCTATTGAAATATTAGTTATTTTATTCTAGGAAACTTTTAGAAAAATAGACTGTATATCTTTGAAAGGAAAAAGGTAAAAATACTAACATAAAAGTTTTAGAGGGAGTCTGTCATATATATATATATATATATATATATAGAATAGTACATTTTTAGAGATTATTTGTCATCAGAAATATATACATATATCTAAATTTATTTGAAGAATGATATACATCATAGTGAAACAAACATCTTAAAACATAATTAAAATTAAAAAAAAAAAAAAAAAAACAACTTCATGAAACCATGTGCCGGTAACTCACCCTTATAATACGAGCTATTCTGGGTGCTGAGAACTTAGAATTGTTTTCGAAACTAGCCCAGACCGAACAGTAATTGTTAGATTCTTATCTCCAATTAACCACTAAACACAGGAATTAGCTCTTTTCCTCAAGTTATAGAGTGCTGTCTTTGAGCATAAAAAGGCTTAGGGACAATGCCCAGGCCTTGCAAACAACACCCACAACAACAAATTGTATCACATTAATTTCACAAAAGCATCTTTTAACTGCTGTGAACATTTCTTAGAAACACGAATACATACCCCTGGAAAATGTTAAGTAAAAAAGTATAGAATATTTACATCTATGTTAAAGACATGACTATTTAGATTGTTTAAGATATTTAGGTAATGATTAGAAGTTAAGAATAATGATAGGTAGGTCATATATTGTGACTGTTTTTTTTTATTCTATTGTACAATAGTAATAAAATGATATTTATAATGATTATATAAAATTACTCTTGCTTGGTATTTGAATTATCATAAGTGATAAATATTTTTAAATGATTTCCAAAGCAAAGAGGGTATCAATTCTTTTGTAATTTCAAAACAATTAAGAAAATGATTTCAAGTCTGGTTCACTCTAAGTCTATGTTTGTTTTCTTGTTCTAGTTTTCATAGGAGAAATTAAAATTCCAAAAATTTAATGGATATTGGCATTTAGGAACATCTTCACATACACTAATATTGGAGTCCCTTAAGGGGAATTGTTTTATTTCATTTGTTACTTTCACAAATAAATCAAGATGATTGTGTATTTTCTTCTTTTCACTGCTTTTGGCTCTTATCTTGAGAATACATTTTTCCTAGCAAGGTAGAGATAAGCAATTGGTTTCAGCAAGTAACATATGACTTTCATAAAATGCAGATGCATAGATTTGTATCTTCTGTCATTTGCTAAAAGTTTCTTCCAGAAAAGTTTCTCAATTACTTAGAAGTTTTTCCCCTTCCCCTCCACAAATTATACCTACATCAAATACAGTGAAAGCAGGGGTTATACTGTGGGGGAGGGACATACAAAACAACAAAGAAATAATCTTATAAATGTGTTAGAAACAATCACATGAAAGAAAAAAAAACATTTGAATACATATCTTAGGGATCATTTCCTTAACATCACCTTATCTGAACTTTTCTGCTTGACATACATACATATACTAGATATTGCAAATAAAGGAAAACATGGGGAAAAATAGGGATAAAGGTCGACTCATTGCAACAATGAGATGTACAAGTCCTTATGTCGAAAAATGAACTTTACAACTTTGGTGGGGAGGGGTAGGGGGGAGGATTGGGTGGGGCAGCGGGGGAGGATGGGAAGGGATGGGAAGAGGAAACAAAGAGGAGGCTACAATGCTTGATAAGAAATATACTCATTATTTTGCCCATGTAATAGTAACCCCTCTGTACAGTATATTCACAATAAAATATAAAAATAATAAAAAAAATACTTAGAAATGATGCATAATTCCTAGGTATAGGTATTCCAGTTATCACATTTACTTTTGCATTAAGTTATCTCTGTATAAACTCAAACGGACAAAATACCCTCAAAATAAACAGAAATCACATCTTTGTTTTTTTTTTGGGGCGGGGGGGAATGTCCGGTCTTGGGGCCTGAACTCTGGGCCTGGGCATTGTCCCTCAGCTCTTCAGCTCAAGGCGAGCGCTCTACCACTTGAGCCACAGCACCACTTCCGGCTTTTTTCTTTTTGCTTATGTGGTGCTGAGGAATCGAACCCAGGGCCTTGAGCATGCAAGGCAAGCGCTGTACCACTGAGCCACCTTCCCAGCCCCACATCTTTGTTTTAAATGTAGTAGTTTACCAAGAGTTTTTAGCCAACACCAAAAACATCTTTTTAGCTATTCAGCATTTTGTGTGAAGAAGTTTTAACAATAGTGATTTTTTTTCCTGACATGCAATTCACTTACAATATATTATCACCTTTTATTGTATACATTTTAGTGCTTTGGAAGTGAATTGTACTTTTATAAGTTTTCAAAGCCTAATTTTCACAAACTTGCATTTCTTCAAATAGAAATGCTATAAATTTTAGATCAGACATGAAAATAGACATAAAATTCAGTTACCGGAATTTCCCCAGCATACATCCTCTATAGTGTGTCTTTTCAAAATTTGTTTTTGGGGATCATTTCCAGGGTCTCACACATACTATTCAAGTTCACTGTCAACTAACTACATTCTCTGTCCAAAAAAGTTTTTTACTTCTGTTTAATACATTCATAGAAGTGTAATGCCTGGATCCTATACAATTCTCTTTCACCTTTTGAAGACTTGAAAAGTTGTTTGCTAAAATGATTGCAGTATTATACAAATCGATCACTATGAGAAGTATATCAATTTCTCCACAAATGCATTACTATATTTTGCGTCCTCTTTTTATATTATGGTCATACTAGTGGGTTTTCTTTTTATTATTTCTTAGACACTAAAGAGGATCTTATTTCATATGCTCCTCCTATTGACTATTAATTTACATATGTTATTTAAAGAAATATCCTATTCAGGAAAAAATTTATATAGAATTAGAAGATATAAAAATACTTAAGTTTCAGAATCATTATAGCATTAACATTGTAGCATTAACAAATATGTGCCCTCTGTTGGATATGTTTTCATTTCTGTTATAGTGTCCCTTGAATTATGAAAGATTATCACTTGATATAATCCAGTTCTTGCTTTTCTTTAGCCAGTAATGTTTTCCATGTCAAATTTTAAGAAACCTTTACTGATCAATGTCATGAATTTTTTCATTTATGTTTTATAGGTTTTTACATCTCACATTTATTTTGATAATCATTCTTTATAAGGTTTGAGGTAGGCCAGGTGCCAGTGGCTCACGCCTGTAATCCCAGCTACTCAGGAGGCTGAGATCTGAGGTTCGTGGTTTAAAGCCACCCCGAGCAGGAAATCCATGAGACACTTATCGCCAATAAACCACTACAAAACCGGAAGTTTTGCTGTTGCTCAAGTGGTAGAGTGCTCAGCTTGAGCTGAAGAGCACATGGATAGTGCAAAAGCCCAAAGTTCAAACCCCATGACCGACATACAAACAAACAAACAAAGGATTGAGGTAGTAGTCTAAGATCGTTCTTTAAATCCAGAGAGGCAGTAGTGCCAATACAACCATTTAAGATTCTGTTTTTATTTCATAAAATCGCAGAATCTTTTTCAAAATCTGTGGACCATAAAACTAAGAATTTATTTTTGAAAAATCTGTTACCTTATTCTATGTGTCTGTTCTTATAGTTGAACTATGTTGTCTTCACTACCAAACATGGTAATACTATTCAAACTAGTATGAAGGCTCAAGCTAAACCATTTTACAAGATTGCTCTGACTGACCTGAATTCCTTGAATTTACATACAAGATTATTGAGCAGGTGGACCAATATTCTACAGAGATATCTAAATATTTGATAGTCACTCATATTTCGCACCTTGTGAAAATAAAAACCCCTGATATTATATATAGAAAATGTCTTTAGAGACTGCTCAATGCAACTAAAATTAATTTAGGAATGAGATAAGATTTAGATAACAGTACAGCATAATAAAGCTGAATAATAACGACTTGAGCTGTACTGCAGAAGAGAGTGAGAGGGGGAAGAATGGTGGACCACATAGGAGCTGTATGTCATTGGTATTGTTTCAAAAAACAGAAAGACTTCAGAGAAGACAAGGAGAAAAATATAGTGTCCTGAATCTAGTTTCTTTTTAATCCACTGATAGTTTGGACTGAAAGTCAGATAACATGGGAAAAATAAAATAGAAAATAAAGCATTGTATAGAGCTGTTACAATGTAAAGAAGTTGTAATAGGAATATAATTTATTTCCAAAGAAATAAGAGAAAGAATAACAATAACAATTGCTAACGTGGATAAAAGATGGATCACATTTCATCATATATAATTTTGAAAAAACATACTACGAATGAAAATTTAAAAGTCATAATTTAAAATACAATTTGTATTATAACTAGATAGTATAGCTCAGTGGTAAAATATTGGCCTAACATATGTGAAGCAATTGTGTGATCTCCCAAGCATTGCAAAGTACACACTAAGCACACATACAAAAAACCCACATAAACACACACACATACCACATACACACATTTGGAATATTGTTATTATCATATTAAACAGAGGAAATTATCACAAATAGTAAAAGCATTTTAATATATGTAATCATAATATTGCTCATACTATTTAAAAGTTTAGTAGAGGTAAAATAGTCACAAGATACTTGGATTCTTAAAGATTGAGTAAATTGAAAATTAAGAAATAAAAGACATGAGAACTTTACAAACAAATTTTAAATAATAAACATTTTGAAATATGTGTCCTTTTAGTTTGACAAAAGATTGATGTTACTGGTGTTTTAACTCAAGATTTAGAAGATGATAACCACGTGCTCTATATCTTGCTAGGGATGGCTATATCTCTAATCATTTCACTCTGGACATTTTATGATAAGGTCTCATAATTTCTCAATCTCGCCTGAATAACAAATCCTATTTACACTTCCCACCATAGTTAGAAAATGCAGACCACAAATTACTATGCCTAGCTCAAATATTTTTTTTTAATTCAAGTACAAATATTTCCAAAAAGTGACCAGATAATAAAGCCTTTTTTAATAAAGTATGTGCTTCTTGAAAATATAGTATTTGTTACATAGACAAACATGTTTAGCACTATAACAAAATAAATTTATTTAAATTCACCAACCATATAAAATTTAAGAAAATAATTTTTTACATATTCACATGTTAAGTATTTTGAAAGCAAAATATATGTCTGAATAATTTACATGTGTTAAAATTATGCAAAACTAAATTAACTAATCCTACAACTCTGAAAAAAGAATTACCCTAAGGAAATAAAACAAAATAAGTTCAAAATTTGAAATTTAGAAAATAAAGTGTACTCTTTAGTTGACTTAAGTAACTGTAAACCCTCTGTATATCAATTTTATAATAAAAAATGCATGAACATAGAAAGAAAAGTACCCATTGGTCAATAACAACAGGAAAAACATCAGTAGATTTTTTTTGAGTGTTCAAAAAAATCAATAGAAGGGATAACAATGTTCCGTCCATAATAAATGTACTCATTACCTTACTTAAGTAACTGTATCCCCTCTGTACATTACCTTTACCATAAAATTAAATTGAGATTAAAAATAAACTATATAATATACCAATTAAGAATTTGTAGAGAGCTAGGAAGGTGGCTCAATGGTAGAGCGCTTGCCTTGCATGCTTGAGTCCCTGGGTTCGATTCCTCAGCATCACATAAACAGAAAAAAATGCCGGAAGTGGCGCTGTGGCTCAAGTGGTAGAGTGCTAGCCTTGAGCTAGCCTTGAGGGAGAGTGCCCAGGCCCAGAGTTCAGGTTCCAGGACCAGAACCCTCCCCCCCCAAAAAAAACAGAATTACTAGAAGCCATTGGTTAAAAACTTTTTAGAAAACTGCCCTAAGTACCCAAGTAATATAATTTGATGATACTATTTATATACTTCAATTTCAGCAGAGAAGCTAAAAGTTTAAAAACTGTTACAAAGTAAAGTAATACATCAGAATATATTACTGTTAATAATAATCATAAGATGAATTTATAGTGGTAGTCAAATATGTAAGAAATGAGGCAATTTGCCATTTGTTTGCACTTAATAAGTGAGAAAGAATTTTCTAGGTCTTTTTAAATATATAATAAGTTTAATAAAGAAACTATTCTGTCACATCATATGATAATCAGATGAAGCTGATATTAGAACAAAGAGCAGATTGTACTAAGTTTTGGATGTTAATGTATATACTTATTTTGGTTGTGGGAAATTGTGTTCAACTTGGGGTATTGTTTTTGTTAGACTGGTTAATTTTTGGATAAGCGTTCCCTTTCCACAAGAACAAGCACCTGATCTGTATTTTTAGCCTTCCCATTACCAATGGCATAAGAGTTGCACACCAACTTGTCTAGATTCCTACCTTGGCTGACCTGGATTCTGCAGTCCTTCCAATCTTAACCTGTAAATAGTGCAGGATGGTGGAAATAATACAGTGCATCGAGCGATAGATTGAGAAGGAAGTCCACTAAACTTTTGGCCTGGGTTCTGTTCTCAAGCCTCCTCAATAGTTAAGAGTTCAGTTGGAAGCCCCTGATGCCAAGCAGTAAGAGTATTTTTAAAGCAACTAGACATACATATGACTTAGGCATGTGAACACCTCAGGACAAGAATAAAAGAGCAGTGAAGCATAGAGGACAGGCCCAATTTTAACTAGCTACTTAGAGGCTGAATAAGCTTAGCTAGCTACTCGGGAGGCTGAGATATGAAGACCACTATTCAAAGTCAGTCCAATCATGAAAATAAATGCGATTATCTCCAAAAAAACAGAAGTGGAACAATGGCTCAAGTGTTAAACCACTATCCTTGGTCACAGAAGCTTAGGGAGAGTGCCCAGGCACTATCAAGCCTCAGGAATGATGAATAAATGAATGAACACTTGCACGTGCCCGTGCATGTATACGTGTGCATGTGTACACACACACTCTCTCTTTCTCACACACACACAAATGAGTATTTCAATGCGAAGTTCTTTTTTTTACCTTGCTGTAATCTATTTCCCTGTATTAGTTTACAAATTAACAAAATCAGCTAAGCACCTATTTACATACAACTCATCTTGTTTCTCTAAAGTCTACTCTCTTTTTGGAAGCATGCTTTTATTTGACCCAAATGTAAATTATTCAGAAGGTCGATTCATCTCCCTCAATTCTGTAGAATTAGATGATTGTTTAGCTTCCTCCAAGCAATATAATTTTGTGAAATCCTGCATCAAGCAATGTATTTCTTTCACTAGAAGGGAAGTCTCTGTCAAACAATTAATAATAGGTTTTTCTTCTCCTTGCTAGCATCTGTTGTTTTATTATCTTCATATATTTCATGATCTGTCTGTGTATGACAAAGACTGTTGTGAAAATAAAAAGACCCTTCGCAGCACTTATCATTTATATATCATTCATAGATATGAAGGTGTTTGAATATTACTGAAATTGCTTTGGAATGAATCATGTTCACATTGACTATCGTGAAAAATAAGAATTGGTTTCTCAGAACTTTAGGTAAGAACTTGATTGAAAGAAACAAAAGGAAAAGTGAGAAACAACTCAACACATATATTAAAATGAAACAAAACAACCCTAGAAAACAAATTAATTCATTACACAAGAACCTGCAGGAAATGCAAAGGCTTAAAAAAAACATCAGCTATGACAAGCTTATGAAAATCCTGACTACATGGGAGTCTACTCTTGTGAGGATAGAGGTTAAAGCCCAGAGTGGACGGAAAGATATATACACAATGCCATGCACCTGTTAGTCTAAATTCCAGGAAGAATAACATAACTTGGACTGAGCCCAAGATCATACACAAGTATCTGAAAAATAATCAGGATAATTTAGGGCTGGAGACATGAAAACGTGGTAAGAACACCCATTTATGGGGCACAAGACACTCAATTTAAACTCTAATATTATGGGTACTAAAGTAAAAAGCTATGATTTTAAATAATTGTAAGATTTGAGTATTTGAGTGGAAAAATGCATGAGAGAGATAGAATGAACCCATGCAATGCTTTCAACTTAAGTGAAAATGTTTTGTGGTACTTCAGACAAAACAGAGTTACCTTGCAAATGAGCATGGTTGTGCATTTGAGTGATGGAAATACTTTACTTACACAGGTGTAAATTAAATAGATTTTATATGAGTAGATTGTATTTCTTGAATTAAAGCCTGGATGATGTCCCTGAGATTTTTCTCTCAAGGCTACCATTCTACTACTTTGAGCCACACTTCCAATTCTGATTTTCTGTTGATTGTTTAGTGATAAGAGGCTCCTGACATTCCTGTCCAGGATGGGTTCAAATCATGATTGTCAGATCTCAGCCTCCCGAGCTACCAGGATGCCAGGCAATAGCCGCCGATAGTTTTAATAATTTAGAAAATTGTACAGTTACTGAAGTTATTCATTATCATTATAACCTGTGTAATATATGTGTGTGTGTATATACCAATGCATATGGATATAAATATTTTAACATATTTTTGTATCTACAGTAGATTTATGAAATCATTCATTATAAAATAAAATGGAAACTAAAGTTAATAAGGAGCAAAACAAAGGAAATTATCACTTTTCTTGTTGTTGAATGGAATACGAATTGCGAGAATCAGTTTGGGAAAACCATCTCTACGTTAACAGAATGGATAAGAGGTATTAATTCCAATCCATCTATTTTCCCATATTGTGCAACCTCACACATGAGTGTCAAAATCAAACCACACTTTTTGCCTTTGCTTTTAACTCACTTGTTATAATTTATGGGTTAGTTGAAGTAATCAAATAAAGATTAGAATAATATTATGTGAAGTTATGAATTAGAGCTGAAAATTATTTTAAATGTGATAATACCTAATTAAATTGCATATTTCTTACTTTTACTCTGTAATGTCCCTCATTTCCACATTAGGAAAGTACATAGAAGGTTCTCATTAAATTATGTGTACATTTATGAAATAATGTATTGAAAGAATATGGGCACAGTGTGGTTTTAGCTTATTGAGACCTGTGTTTCTGAAGACTTGCAATACATTGTGATGAAGGGAGGGATGTGCTTATTCTGGAAAACTGGCTAGAGGATTGCTCACAGTGATGAATTCTTCCAAAAAGTTACAGTAAAATCACTTTCACAACCATGTTCACTGCTGCACTATTCACCGTAGCCAAGTTACAGAAACAGCCCAGATGCCCTTTGGTGGAGTGATGGTTGGAGAAAGTGTGGCACATATAAAAAATTGGATTTCAACCATCAATTATGAAGACTGTTACATTATTTGCAACGAAATGGATAGATCTAAAACTATATTAAGTGAACTAAGAGCCAGACACACAAAGGACCCATGTTCTGTCTCATATTTGGAAGCTAGAATTTTATTACAAGTTTATACAAAAATATGAACCAAAGCATGCTATGTGCGGAGGAGTATTTCAAAGGTGTAATTTCTTATAAAAGTGAACTTTTAATCCAATAAAATATATATCAGGAAACTATCAGTTGGAAGATGTGAGAGGAAGTCAAAAGGAAGGAATAAGGAGAGTTATGGAGGAAGACAGTAAAAGTATAATATTCAATGTAGATAGTATGAAACTAGGAAAAATTAAAGTGGGGTGAGATTTGAAAGGGTGTGGAAAAGTTATATAAAGATCCTTTATACTTAAAAAAATTGGTTTGTTGAATGGAAATTCCATTGTCCAAGTATTTAAGATAATAAAAATATAATTAAAAACAATGGAGACATCTGATCTTAAATTCTATTTAAATCTCTTTTAAAAAATAAAATTGCTCTATAAATTGATCAGAGGGATGGATTTTGTGGCTAGCTAGATCATTGCACATCTGTCTCTCTCTTCTTCTCTCCCTTTCATGGTTTTCATAGGTAATATGATTGTTCCATAATTATCCTAATTTATTTTGCTTTTATATTTTTGATTGCATCATTTCACTTTCTCCTCCGCCATTTCCCAACTAATTTACATAGAAGGCATTATTTCCTATTTTCTCATTCCTAGAATAAGCTGCACATGAAGACACCACTGGCCCTCATTTTCAGTCTGTACCTTTGAATACGGAGGAAAATCTTTCCTCTGCTCTCTACCAATTCCCAGTTAGAATCATTTAGAATAGTAAAAATGATAAAAAAAGAGAAAATAAATAATAGTGAAAAAAAACAGATGCAGAAAATTCATCGGATTTTTCTGACCAGGTTATCCAATGTGAACTATTGGGAAAATACATGGACACCTCATTCTCACTGGCACTCAAAGTCTCTGGCTAGGCAATTCTGATGAAGATGAGGAACAAGTTGAAAAAGTGAGAAATTGTATCAATTGCAAGAAAAAATGGAGAAGGATTCAAGCAAATTTCTTCTTTGGTCTACCGAAAATAATCACCTTACTACAGTGCAGAAACTACTTTCCAAAAAGGCCACTCATCTGAATACTAGGGATAACAATGAGTGTACTCCTCTTCATCGAGAAGCCTACAGTGGACACTTAGGCTTCTTTATTTCATCATGATGCAGACACCAATGGCCAAACTAAAGGCCTCTTGACCCCCTTGCTTCTTGCTGCTGGGAATAGAAATAGCAAAATTATGCTAGATCTCCTTCTGTTGAACCATTATATCAAACCAGATCTGAAGCACAACTTGGAAGAAACTGCATTTGATATTGCCAAAAGGATAAGTATGTATCACTACCTCTTTGAAGTTGTGGAAGGCTGTACAAATTGTTCTCCAAAGTACTAATGGTTTGGTTAAGTTTCTTAAATTTCAAAATTGCCAGTCCATCCTATGTGTCCATACAAAATATTTTCACAATACAAAGCAACAGCAATATCTTACTTTAAAAATTCATGGATTGCATGATATTCTTCCAAGTGAATTGCCTGTCTTTGATGTCAAAATATATTCGAGTTGTTTGTATACTAATGATTTCTGTAGAGTTTGTGATTTTTTAATAAGAAATAATTTTAACTTATCTGTTGAAATGAGTAGTACAGAAACTAAAGATATTTCTGATGCTTGTCTGAAAAATGTATATTTTAAAATATTTAGTATTCTGTTTGTATAATATCCATAATCTATTTCATTCTCTCCTAGATATAATACTTTGAATTTGACATTGTTTTATAATATATAGGTTCTTAATAAATGTGTCCTTTCAGATTGCATTCCATATAGAAACAGTTTAAGATTCCTTTAATTCCTAGGTCCTTATAGAATTTTATATCTTTGGGATAAAATAACAATGTTATCTTATTTCCAAAGTTTTATAAAGGTTATACTATGTAAAGGCCTTTCTGAAAAGGTGAAGATTGAAAACACTGATGTCAAACTAACTTTTTTTCTATGAATTACATGTATTATTACACTTGTATATTTGTAATCAACTTTTTAATAACTGTTTTTCATTTCTTGAATCTGAAGAATGAAAAATATGGAATACTTCACAAATTTTCATATCATTAACATGGCTCTTATGGAAGAGCCATGTTAATCTCTGTATTGTAATTCGGGTAGACGTGCTGCTGAAGCATGTAGTATCCTGTAAATTTAAGTATTTAATGATGCAATCTTAAGACAGGCCTATATCCTTTGTTGCCTTTTTGTAACAAGGAAACTTTATTGTTACCTAAATTGCTATTCATCTTATTTCTGTAAAATTCTGTTTATGGTGGAAAAAAACTTATATTGTTTGTTCAATTGCTCACATTTGCAATTTTTGTCAATAACTGTTTTAAGTCTTTTTCATTTGAAATTTTATCATACTTTGAAGCCTTTATAGCTAGGTCTAAAGGTGATGGCTTTTCAAGTACTTATTTATCAACTGATTTAGCTTTGTGGAGCTAATGTATTCAAAGTAAGCCTTGCTTAAGAGCTACTTCTAAAATTCTCCAGCTTAAAATGTCCCAAATGAGGTCTTACTGGCCCAAATGTCTGCCTGACCCATTACCCATGCTCCATGTAGGAACAGACCAACCAGAATATCTTACCCTGATAGCATAGCTTGTCGTACTGGAGCAAAACAAATTTAGTTACAAGAGGTCATAGAGAGATGAACAGTTCAGACAGAACTGTTCAGACTAGAACGTGTTTTTTCAAAATATAATTATTTATTATCCCTACCATTTCAAAAGTAGCTAAAGCCAAGAAGGTGAAAAAATTGTTCATATGCATGATTACCTAATGTCCTGGCCTGTCTACAATCCAACCAGGCAGAAACTTACACCACTGATTTCCTATCACCAAATATATTCCATAGCTCCAGGAGAAGTCCATATGTTTCTCCTCGTTATTAGGCCTTAAATTGGTAATGTTTTAATCACAGTGTTTCCTCTTGCTTCTAGGCTGTACATCTCTGAATGGTAAAGCTTTAGGTCTAATTCTACCAAACACTGAGGTAGAGGTAATGGAATAATATTTTAAAACAGTTGCCTTTGTTACCCTAACCACAACAGAAAAATGTAAAATATTTTCTTATATTATATATACTTATATATTTTATATTTATATGTGATGATTTTATATTTCACACAATGAATCTTACTGGAATTAATTGATAATTTGACAAATTACTTGATATTTATTCCAATAAATAGATTGGAATATAAATAATCAGGATTAGAATATATATTAAAATATAAAAACTATCAATACAATGTTTTCGGTATAAACTTGTGATACCTTCTAAGGGTTCTTTGTTTCTGAATTCATATGGTAAAAAAACAATGTTGTTTTCCTCTAATCTATAAGGGATTTTACTCTGCTGCTCTGTTTCTTGTTTTAACTCGCTGATCCCAAACTGTTTTTCTCCATATTTCAGAAGCATTCCTACTGATTATACCCAAATTTTGCTGATATGATATCTAAAAGGTATTATTCTTGTACAGGATCCACGGGTCCTAGGATCCCAGGTCCCAGTTATCTGCATCATCAGATAACTAGGGCAAGAGTTCTTACCTAGGCTCATGCAACATGCCAACAGAAAGTAATTGAAAACCCATCTCAATTTCTCATTTCCTATATTTCAGGGCCCCAATTCCTTGAAATTCAGGAATTAGCAGTAAGCAATTGGGAAATGCAAGGCAACTTAAAATGCAAGATGAAATCACAAAATATGAAAGTACAGTAATTCAAATTTTCAATTTTCAGATGACCACCCCATATGAGTGAACAAGACCACAAATGTCACAAGATTATTTGTAATACCCCTCTCCTAATGATTAATGAATGATTTCAGTCCAGCATCATCAGGCCAAAAAATAGTTCCTGGAACGATAGATCCATAATTGGTCTACCTAGGCTAGGAAAACTTGACATAGAAGTCAAATATAATTCAGAAAAACATTAATTGAGAAGATCCTTAGTGCTTCAAAACACTGGTACTTCAGTAAAACTTGGTTCTTTAGTATAAAAATGTTGTCATTCTCAAACAAATGATGACCTAGATTTAATCTCCTGAAAGTATATTCCTTTTCAAATAAACTTTTTAAAATCACATTTGCCAAAATAACACTTTACAAGTAGATAATATTTAGTGACGTTACAAGTTTTTCAAGTGTAGGGAGTAAGTTACAATAGAGTTGATTTATTTACCCAGCATTAATGCCAAACAGGTTCAACCATTCATTAAAGTGTAGAAATAGTACCCCCCCACCATTTGTGTTGTTCAGTAGGTTACTTCGAAAATTTATTAAAAAGATCCGCCTCCCATATTTCAAACCAAAACATTAGCTAATAAAGTAAATTTCATCACATAATAAGTACATTTTAAAAAGTCATGAATAGTTGCCTTATCATATGGTGTTTTATGTTTTCCCTATCTGTCTAACATAGTAAGAAATATGACTTTAAGTCGTGAATATGGGTATTCATCAGAGATTTGACAAACATAAAATCTGTCTTCTATTTCTATCATATTCCTCTACAGTAGTAAATTTTAGTTTTCTTCTTTTTCCAAAACTTATAAGTAGTAGAAAATATCATCTCATGTAAAATAAAATAATCACAAACCATTGTACAACACCCTTTTTAAAACTGGTAGGAATACATTCTAAGCCATTTTTAAACTTTCTTGTTGACTACAGATTAATCTTCCAAATGGAGGGTAATAAAATCATGTCTAGGTGCTTCATGTCTCCACTCTTACAAATTGTTACTTCAGATGAATGATTTATGGAAATATAAGCTGACATCAGTTCAAGTATATGCAGGATATAAACTCCAAGGAATGAATATAAACCTTTCAAAGTACTAGCAGACAGTTTAACAGAATGACTATCAGGAAGTTGAAACCAGAGAGGAATAATAGTAAAGACATAGAATGAATGAAAAGGGAACAAGGAGCAAGTACAGCTAGAATACTCAATGTACACATGTGAGAAAGGACGTGGTAAATCAGAAATAAATCTTGTAGAAGGGGTTGGTTGAGAAGATAGAAGGAGTGACTCTGATCCCGAAACATTGGAAAATTTGATGGACGTACTTAATTGTAACACACTTGCACAACCTTTTGAAATTCAGTGAAAAAACACAACAAAAAAAAACACACACAAAAAGCACAACCAAACAGCATCTCTATGGAGTAAGATTATGATCTCTCAAAATTTTAGTTAATGAAGGACAATCTTGGGAAAAGCATACAAAGCTGTTTAAAGTAGGCAGTAGGTTGAGGAGAATTTTTAACAGATTTAAATAGATTGTCTAAGGTTATAAATCACCTACATCTGCTGCAAATATTTTCTTCTGTGAATTCTCTTGTCCTGAACTGGATAATCCAGTCCTGAGCCACACTTGATAGCTTGTGAAGATAGAAAGGAAGAAACAAGATCAAAAACCCATTACTCCACTGGAGAGGAAACAGTCCTCTATGCTTTCTCTCATTTCTCTTGACTACTTTTATTCATAATTTTAAGTCAAGTGATTTTGAATTATATTTTTTCCTTCTTTGTTCTGGCAAAGTAATTGTTCAAAGTAATTTACTAAATATTATTTGCCATTTTTTTCTATCATACTCTTTACTTGTCCAAGTGAGTCCATTAAACTTCCCCCTTTCATTTGTTTGCCATGGAAACCCAGCATCAATGTTAATGAGGATAATCTCTAATGTAAAACTTTGTCTCCAAAATACCAGTCCAAGAAGCTGTGATCACAAATATTTAGCTTTACTTTTTTTCTTTTTTCTTTTACCTTGAAAGTCTTCTTGTGTCTAAAGTGCCCTCAAAAATGGGTACTCCATCACTTTTTGGTTCAATCACTTCTAACCTCAAAGATACACTTTGCTAACAAGATGCTTAGAGGAAACTGAAGAATACTTCAATTTTATCTTCTCTCTTAAGACTCTCCCTAGATACCATATCAGGATCAGTGAAGTTATTCGTTCCAAAATTATTTCAATAGATTATCTTTCTCTTGGTCTTGCATTTGCTCAGAAGGATGTATGGAAAACAACAGAGTTAAATCATTCATGGATGACAGTGTCTGTTACAAAAGGACAATGCTCCTATGTCCTATTTCTCTGTCCTCCTCTTAGCTCTTGCCTGATTTCCAACTAATCACAGATTCTTGGCTTCAAGTCTAGTGAAGGTGAAGGACTATAAGTCCTTCCCCACTGCTACATCTTCATGGTTTCTCTTTTAAAACTCTTTTATTTGGATGTGGAATTTATTTTCACGTCTTCATTCAATCCCTTCTAAATTGTAGTGAGCTAAATAGGCTCTGTAAAATCACTTTAGGTAGCAAGAATATTAAGACAATGTAGCAAAAATTTTGGTCTCCCTCCACTGATGAAGCCAATATGCTTAGCTAGGGCTTCTAAGAACGCGTTTTCTTGCCTTTTCAATTTGCTCAATTCTTTTCTGATCCCAAATTATTTGGCTTATGTAATAAGAGAAGTCTTCACTATCTCATGTTAATAAGGATATTATATTTTTGAGCTACTAAGAAATGTGAAATCGTTGGTTTCAAGTATCCAATCAGGTGTTTTTCTGTAGTTCAGTGCTTCATATGCAAAAACATTGTAGAAAGTATTACAAACAGAAAAGTGTAAACCCAGTACCTACTTTCATTGTTGAGGGCACTTTCTCCCTAAATATTTTGAGCCACATTATCTTTTTCAGAGAATTACTGGTTAGTAATTAAAGTCAATTCAAAATTTTGATGTCTTTTTTTTAAGAATGTAGAATTTAAATTCCACTACAACCTTGTTTCACACAGTGAGTAGATTTCCTGGGTAAGGACAATTCTCAAGGGAACCTACAGGATTTATAGCAAGTTTTCTGAGGTTTGTTTGTTTAGTGTGAAAATGAGCCATCTTCACCCACTTTGCTCCCTCTCAGCTAAGTCTCCATTGATTACTTTGCATGAAAGCCTATTTTCCCAAGCAATTTTAAATTTTCATAATAGGCTAAGTTGTTAAAAAGTTCGAACAAATTAAAATTTACCTGTCATAGTTTTTTGGGGGGGTCCAGTTGTGGGGCCTGAACTCTGGGCCTGGGCGCTGTCTCTCAGCTCTTCACCTCAAGGCTAGTGCTCTACCACCTGAGCCACAGCGCCAATTCTGGCTTTTTTTTCTTTTTGCTTATGTGGTGCTGAGGAATCGAACCCAGGGCCTCAGGCATGCAAGGCAAGCACTCGACCACTGAGCCAGGGCCTCAGGCATGCAAGGCAAGCACTCAACCACTGAGCCACCTTCCCATGCCCACCTGTCATAATTTTAAATCTCTTTTCAAATTCCTTTATTAGAACCGTGAATTCATCAATCCTAACTCCACCTTTATCATCAAAAACAGTTAACATGTTGTTTTCATGATACAGTGTCCATGAAACTATTATTTTCCAGTGGCTTTGTTATGCATATATATAACCTTATAAGCTGATGCTAAGCAAAATGAACTCCAAGATATGGAAATAGAGAGTACTATGTACGGTTGTTGTTTTTAATGTACTATGTGATTTCTATTTTCTTTTGGGGTTTTCCCCTATGCTTTATTCCCTGCTGTATTTGATTTTGGTAGCCTGTGTATTGTGTATATATTTACCTTAATTAGGGAAGGGAAGAGTAACCACAAAATGGTGAGACAAAGGACAAAGGCAAACCAATGCAATAACAATACTCACAAGACAATATGTTGGAAATGTACATTACAACTTGTGAGGGGTATTGGGGTAAAGGAAAACTGTGAAGAAAATGAGGGAGGGGGTAACAAGTTTGAAAAGTTATGTATTCACTACCTTAAAATTATTGTAACCCCACTGTACATCACTTTGACAATAAAATTAAATTTTAAAAATAAGCTGCATGAAATAAAATTTCACTGTATTGGTATAGTACATATTATTCTTTATGTAGTAACTTTTTAAAAATCCATACTGTTTGTTGTCTAATTTGAATTAATTACCCCTTTTAAATCATAGGACTATCAACTTGAATGCTATCCGACTAGACAATATTTTCACAATATACTTACCAATATTTTGAAAAAAGAATAAATACAGTACTTTCTCATACTAAAAGCGAAAACAGTTTAATTCTATGGAAACAAATAACTTGTAAAAGTAAATAAGTTGTTAAGAAGACAGAATATATGTGTTCGTCAACATTCCAATGACTAGTAACTACTCATTTTCAAATTGGGAAGATTCCATACCTGAGAGATTCAAAACAATACTGGCTTGCATGTTATGTAATTCTGCAATAGATGCATTTTCCAATGGGGTGTTACAGATTGAGAGGCAACAGAAAAATTACCACATTCTGGTAGAGGATAAAACTATGTAGCATCGGTAATAATTAATTCTTCAAGAGTAAGCAATTATTTATCACAATAAGCTATTTTTTATGACCACCAATACCAATATTTATGATATAGAGTCATCCTAGCCCAAAATTTTCCAACTTTTAGGGTGTACCTCAAGCTTCCCTTAATTCATATGAATAACTTATCTCTATTGTGAAAAAATACAACTCCGCTAATGTGATGCCATACATGTTCTGGTAAGAACACCACAATAAACTGGGTTGCATCATTTTCCCCTGACTGGTATTCTTGAGATCGGAACACTTGCAAATATTATTTATATTTATAATTTTTTAGCTATCATATAAATTCTGGATGCTAAGATCTGAAGATTACAGTTGAAAGCACACCCAGGCAGGAAGATTCCCTAGATTCTTATCTCCAATAAACTTCTCAGCAAAAGCCAGACGCAAGTGGCACTGAGGTTGAAGTGGTAGGGCACGAACCTTGAGCATAAACAAGCTCAGAGACAGTGTCCAGGCCCAGAGTAAAAGCCCTAGGACAAACCAATAAAACAAAAACAAAAATAAAAACAAATCCCAAACTTAACATTTTTCTCAGTGTATACAGTAGCAAATAATTAAGGACATTGCTTCCTGTGTTACATACAGGTAGAAGAAAGAAGATGTCACACAATTATTCTCTTCATACCATGTTATACCAAAGACTCCAAAAATTGCTCTTATTCTAAATTTATAAATTAATATTATCAATTTGTTGGCAACTCTGTCTACAACATTCACATTATCATTTTATACATGAACAGTTGGAATTATCTATTAACTAAGTTCTAATTATAACTCTCCTGAAAGAATATTCTAGGCACATATAATGCAAAATCATTTGTGAATGTCAATTAAACCCTCTACTTAAAAAGAATTTTGTAGAATCCTATAGAATATAAAAAATTCTAATTTAGCAAGATTTTCAAAATCCTACATTAGACGAACTTTGCTATTTTTCCAGGCTTAAGCCTTTGTAATTCTTCATCATTTCTTTGGGACACAACAGAATGATGATAACTTACTTTTTCAAATTTTGGATGGGAATCATGAGTCATTTTGCATGTAGCAATGTTCTGTAATGAAGAGAGAATTTAAAACACAAGTGAGGATTAAGTATGAGTTGCATTTCAACAGGAAATTTGACTTCTCAAAATATAATGACAAAATTAGCCCAAACGTCCAACGATGTATTCTTTCTTGTTTGTTTTGTTTTATTAAGACAAAATTATACACCTTGGTCCAGGGAAAGTATCACTATGTAATTTCATTCTCCAATCTCCTGTCTAAATCTCAGTGCTAGAATTCTAAGCTTGTATCACATTGCCCTGCCATCGTTTCTTGTTTTATTTAATCTAGATACAGACTACCAATTCTGAACTTCTCCAGTGATTTTATGCACCAGAGTGACTGCTTAGACTTTTACTATTTTCAAAGATGTTCTAACATTTGATACAGGATACGAACATTTTCAGATGCACCTGTGGGATCTCTGATTCATTCCTGCATGGATCCGATCCCTTTAATAATGATTATTGACTCTCTTACTATCTCTGATCCCTACCAATGTAATATTCTCAAACTTATTTGAAGGAAGTTCATTTGAGGACTTTCTAATATTAAAAATTATCACTTGATTCTAGTATTACTCAGGACATATATTTATTGTTTTCTAACTTTTCTACACATTCTGAGTTGTTTCATTTGTGTATTTGTGTGTGCACAGATAAGTGCCTCTGGGTGTATGTGTATGTTTGTATGTATACATGCAAAAGCCTCAAGCTCTTATTCAGCAACTTGCTCAAGACTGGTATTCTATCACTTGAGCCATTCTTCCAATCCAGATTTTGACTGCTTAATTTTATATACTGTTGCAAAGAGTGTTCTGCCCAGGCTGGATGCAAATTGAACTTCCCAGACTCCTTTACATTCTTAAGTTTTATTTCTCCAGGAGTATCAACTTTTAAACTACAAACATTTTTGTGAGGGTAATGTCTAAGCTGTAGCCCAGATTTTTAACTCAGGAATTCTTTTTTTTTTTGTTTTGGTGGGGGATCCGGTCATGGCGCCTGAACTCTGGGCCTGGGCTCTGTCCCTCAGCTCTTCAGCTCAAGTCTAGCACTCTACCACTTGAGTCACAGCGTCAATTTCAGCATTTTTCTTTTTTGCTTAAGTGGTGCTGAGGAATCGAACCAAGGGCCTCATTCATGCGAGGCAAGGGCTCTACCACTGAGCCACCTCCCCAGCTAAAGAATTCTTATAAAGATATATGAACACACACATTACATATCTTGAGTGTACACTGTTAGGAATGTGATCGTAAACTGGGTCATGGTGAGATATGAGGATTGAGGTTCAAAGCCAGCCCAGGTAGGAAAGTCCCAGAGATCTTTTCTCGAATTAACTAAAAGAAAACTGGAAATGGCACTGTGGATCAAGTGGTAGAGCATTAGCATGAACTGAATAGCAGAGAGACAGCTCGCCGGCCCAGAGTTCAAGTGCCAAGACCACTGCCAACAAATATATATATATATATATATATATATATATATATATATATGTGTGTGTGTGTGTGTGTGTGTGTGTGTGTGTGTGTGTGTGTGTGTGTGTGTGTGTGTGTGTGTCTGTGTGTGTCTGTGTGTGTCTGTGTGTTAGTGTGTCTGTGTGTGTAAAGAAAAAAAAAGAAATGTGATCTTAGCCACCAGTTCATTGCTAGCAAAATCCCTGCTCTCACAAGGTGGACATTTTTCCAGTTAAATCCATGCTCTTATATCTGACTTGCATTGGAAACAGAATTATTCTTCCATTCTACTTTCTACAAAGTTGCATGATTAGCAAGCATGATTTAGAATGGGAGTGGCCTCATACTTCATGTTCCACGAAGGAGTCTTGCTTTCTGTATATCACTCCCATAAATCTACATACTGGACTTGGCTTAATTGTTTCAATGTTGCCTTATTTGTAGTCTTCTATATTGTATTGAACCTTCATACTTAAACACAGAACTTCTCTTTCTCCTATTATTGCTATTGTTTCCCTTACTGTTAGCTCATGTACACTTGGGAAATAATAAACAGCACGTACACTCACAAAAAGAATATTCTGAAAACCTTCTTCCCATTTAAAATTCGCCTTAATTTACAGAGAACTTACAAAGTTTGAACTCAATGTACTCATGTATAATGTATTTATCAACAATATAAATTTCATATTTTCTCTTTACTAAGTTGTCTTGAAACACGTGTTACCTCAGGTCCATAGGTGTTCTAGTGTTATTGCAGTGAAGCCAGAAAACATTCATTACACCTCAAGCAGCACCATCGATTGTTACTGGAAGTAACTGTTACTGGATGTGGAAACTGACCCCAGGAGAGGAATGGAACATAGAGGAAAAACAAAGTTCAAGTTACCTTGTGCTTTCCTTTTTACTGTACAAGAAAATCATCCCAAGGCTTGAAAGAAACTCTATCCCTGGCTTTTTCGAGTGTGTTCTTTACTCATATAAATTTTTTCTGTAAACTTCTAGTTCATAGTGTTACAAAAAGAAATAATATAGAATTTGAAGGCAAGCATAGAACAAAAGGAAATAATGTTGTTTTAAAAGTGTTCTCCTCCAAAGGAACAAAGACATGGAGGTTTTAAAGTGTCTTATGGATGGATATTTCACCCCTGAGATGATTCTCTTGATGCAGGAGTCAGTTATCAATTCCTTTGGTCTGGTCCTGAGTTCTCCAGAGCAATAAGTATTCCAAAAAAGCTGGATCCAGTCAATATGATCAGCAAAAGAAGCCTCTTCTCTGACCAGTACACCTTTAAGGAGGGTCCCAAAGAAATATCTGGGATTTTTGTTTGCTTGTTTATTTAGTTTGTGCTGGTTCTGGGGCTTGAACCCAGAGGCTGGATCCTGTCCCTGAACAGTTGTCTTTCCTGCCCACTTGCCCCCAAAGCTAGTACTCTACTGCTTGAGCCAAAACTCCACTTCTGGTTTTTTGGTGTTCAATTTGCGATAAGAGTTTGACAGACTCTCGTGCCTGGTTTGGCTTTGAATTAAGATAGTAAGAAAGCTAAGTGACATCATTTGTATAGACTTCTCTTTTAAAACAAAAAATGTTAGATGAAATTTATTGTAAAGCCAGTATTTGACAATTTATAAAGAAAGAGAATATGTCTAGAAAAGAAGCCATAACTTAAATAACTCAGCAAAAGTAGGTGCACTGAATCAATTTGAAATTATTTTTTCTGCTTAAGAAGATTATTGATCTTGTCCTTCCTTTTGGGGAAATTTAAGGTAATATTTTCACTTTTTGTTGGTTGTGGGGCTTGAACTCTGATCCTGGGCGCACTCCCACAGCTCTTCAGCTCAATTTGAGCACTCTACCGCTTAAGCTTCAGCACCACTTCCGGGTTTCTGGTGGTTAATTGAAGATAAGGGTCTCATGGACATTCCTGACCAGGCTGGCTTTGAACCACAATCGTCTGGTCTCCTGAATAGCTAGGATTCCAGGCGTGATCCACCAGCACCCAGCTCATATTTGCGTTTGTGTGCACTGAATGACACTATGTAGACAAATAATGGAAATTTGAATCAAATGATGGCATTGCAGCTTTCCAGAAAATTTGAGGTAACAATACATATGTCCTCCTTTTCCACGTTGTTTCATTAATGATTCATGAGCTATGGGACCCTTAATTAGCGTTCTCTGCCATTTGTGTAGGTGTATTTAGTATCAGGAAATGTTCAAAGAAAAATATAGAAAGACAGATTTTTTAGAAAGCAAAGAAGTTAAGGAAGAAAAAACAGCACAGGAGATACATTTATTACAAAGAGATTAAGAAGTAGCCTAAGAGATTTAGAATGCTAAAGGTAATGAGGAATAAGACTAATTGATAACTATTTGTTCAATAACCAACAATGGTTCTCTAAAAAAGTTTCTGGTATACCTTGGTTACTATCATTTATTAGTTAACTCTGGAGTTATTCCTTCTCTTCTGTCACAACTGTTAATTTGCCTCTGCCGTTTTGGTGCCATGAATAACCAAAGAGATTTCCAAATCTCACTTAGACTACCCTTCTCATTGTGATTAGCAGAGACCATTCAAAAACCTGGAATCTTTGAATTTCCAGAATTAATCTTCAACTGACATCTAAGCACATTCAAGACATTAATTGCTGTGACCTAATGAACAAAACTTTTCAACACAATATCCTAATATAAGTAAAAGTACATGAATTAGGGACTATTGTCAGGTGTCAGTATTGCAGGAGCAATTATATATTCCAAGTATGGGTTCTTTATTTTGCATTTACTAACTAAATGTTTCTTGGTTTTGTGGTTTTTTTTGCTTTTTTGCTCAAGGCTATCACTGTACCACTTGAGGCACAACACCATTTCCAATGTTTTTCTGTTTATGTGGTACTGAGGAATTGATTTCAGGGTTTCATGCATGCTAGGCAATCACCATATCATGAAGCCATATTCCCAGATCCCTAAATGACTTTCTTAAGTTGACTTTACATTTTCATTCAGTAACTATGTACCATAATATTGGCCAGGTGCTAGAAAATAATGTAGAAAAGAATACAATATAATAAATCCAGTTAGGCTAGATGGAAAATGAATAACCCTCACAGCCTTGCAAGGACATAGAGGGCTTATCTCATGGAGATGTATCAACACGCTGAATGAGACAGCTCCTGACCCACAGCCCACCTCCAGAATGAGTGGGCCATCTTGGGTTCCAACCACCTGGCGACGTTGGCCCACCTCCTACAGCACCCATTGTACCAGTTTCTGAGAGCAACAGTGAGAGAGAGAGAGAGAGAGAGAGAGAGAGAGAGAGAGAGAGAGAGAGAGAACCAGAATTACACTTAAATCGGGTGCCAGTGGCATAAAACTCTAATCCTAACTACACTGGAGGCTGAGATATGAGGATCATGGTTCATAGACAGCCCAGCCAGGAACAACTGAGAGAATCTTAACTCCAAAGTACCACCAGAAAACTTGAAGTCGCACTGTGGGCTCAAGTGATAAAGCGCTAGCCTTGAGCTGAGGAGCTCGGCAACAGTGAGCAATCCTAGAGTTCAAGAACCACGACTGAAAGAAGTGGACTTCCCACCACAAGAAGTGGACTGAATAGCACCCATTTTCCTAAGCATGGTAGAGAAGTCAGGCTGAGCTTCCTGTGAAATTGAGGTCATAAGTAGGTCACCTGGCTTCTCTGTGCCTCGGTTTCCCCAGCTGCAAAAGTGAACAAAGTGAAGGATCCCCTTCCTCATTGGGATAGGGTAATAATGAAAGAGAGCCATGTTTCAGTTCATAATCCCACACCTGTTGTATGATTAATAACAGGACCCACCTGAGCCCTTTCTGGTATCTTCCTGTCATATGCTCACGGAATTGCCAAAACCTTATCTGAAGGCCGCTCCCTCTCTTCCTAGCCATTTTCCAGAGATCGCTCTCTATAAATCCCTTGTTTCATCACAACTGTCCTGTGAGGAGAATGAGGTCCAATGGTTGAGGCCCTATCAAGAGCTTCACTTGAGGTCAAGAATCCGCTGCTATGGACTGAGTTTGGGATAATCCATCTAAACCGATGACTTAGCATGACACCACATGTCTACCATCCCAACTACAGAGGACCAGGCCTGGTAGAGCATACCTTTGATAGGAAGACCACGATCCAGCCCAGCCTGAGCATATATTTAGTTTCTATCTCAGAAATCCTCAAGACAGAAAGGTGGCTCATACAAGCTGGGGTGAGGAAACAAGCAGGGGGGTCATGGTGCCCCCAGAGGGGTGTTTGACCCAGGGTAGGTTGTTGTTGGGGCGGAAACTCACCTGTGCTGCTGGGAGAAGCTGTTGGCAGCTGCTCCAATTGGGGCAGCAGCGATGGCGGCAGCATTGTGGACACATGGGCCCAGAACAGAAGACTAGGTGCAGGGACCAGGTTGGGGATTTAGGCCAGCTGGCAGCACGACATTGCTTGAGGTTTGAAACCTGGCATTGCATGAAGGGAGGGGAGGGGCTGGGTGGGGGTGAGAGCATCAATTTTCTATTATACTCCAAAGTCACCTCGAGTCTCTTCCTCACCACTCAGCTACCTCTACCTTCCTCAACTGCTGGTAGTGGTGTAAACTAACAGGGGGAATCCCAGTGCTACCTGGCAGCATGGAATGTGGGCGTGGCCAGCATTCTTGTATCCCATTGGTCAGAAAGAAGCATGAAAGAATGGGGGTGTGGCCAGAATCCTGTGAAGCAAGCAGCATAGGCAGAGTCAAGATGACAGCAATTCTCCCAGCCCTTTTCCCAGGGAATTCTGTCCAATTCAGTTGGAGACAAGAGGGTGACCTGCTTTAACTGGATGGCTCCACAGATTGTTGTGTAGTTCTGTTTGTTGCCAGTCCCAGACTTTGAACTCAGGATCTGGTCACAGTTCATGAGCTGCTTTTGCTCAAGGCAGGTCCTCTACACTAGAGCCACAAGGCTTCTGAAGTTGGCACTAAAGTTGGACAAGGGTCTCAAGCATTTTCTTGCTTAGGGTGGCTTTGACCATGATCCTCCTATCACAGCCTTGTAAGTATCAAGGAGGACTGCTGAGAGCCACTGGTGCCTGCCTAATCATTGTTCTTGTTGACGTTCTTGGACAGACTGGTGACTTCCCTATCCTCAGGTTGAAGTGGTGGGAGCTGGAGCCTACAATTTGAATCCTGGTCGTGCCACCTTCAAATGGTAGGAGATCCTAAGAAACTCATTCCTATACATATGGTTACCAATGTAATATGATGTAAGTCATGATTGAATGAACAGTTCTTGAATGATTCTAGGATAAAATTAAACGCAATTATATTACACGACACTGATCGATTTTAGTTAGTATTTTATTAAGCACTTAAGCAATCACATTCATCAAATGGAGGCATAATGAAATAACTAAGAATTGGGCCTCAAATACTATAAAGGTGACGATTTTTTCTACCAGGACAGGGATTGGAACTCATAGTCTCGTTAACTCTGTTGCACTGTGTGGCAAGAGGAAGCTTGCCTCCTTAAAGTAAAAAAATTCAAGTCTGTTCCTTAGGCCTGAAATCGATCACCAGCACTAGAAAACACCCTATTCATGTACAATTTACATATATGTTTTATATTTTTATACATATGTTGACTCCATATTGCGTTCGGTGTAGTTATTTTATTTTTTGTTTTATTCATGTATTGACCATTTATTGTATTGACTATTATAGCACATAGAACATTGACTACATAGCACATAGGTCTACATATGTATTCCACTTCATACCTGACACACAGAAGATTCACAGGAAAGGAAACCATGTGTCACCATCAGCTTCTTACTCCACGATTCATTGTTTGGGAGCGCTGACATCTGAACTCATGGCCTACAAGGCCAAATTCATGAATGGGTGAGTGCAAACATGCCATCCTTGGGGAAATTGAGGTGACAGGTTGTTCCCAGGACCTGAGAATGAGCCCCAGGTGTAAACCAAAGAAGAACAGATTGACATGCAGATGGCAGTATGCTTATATATATATATATGTTTATAGAGTGCCAGAGATGTCTATACATTATTCAGTTATATAGACTATTCCTACCAATTCCTGGGTATTTATTTTGCGTCCATGTAATTAACGTTATTGTTTTCATCCTTAAAATATTAATGAAAGCACTCAGTGTCTTGAAATTATTGTGTTCCTGTAAGTAATAATATTCTTTTAATGCTTCATAAATATTAAATAAAATCAATCAGCCTTGTGAAATGATGCTGTTTAATTTTATAGGATCATCATTCACAATCAACTCATTCAACTGTGACATTGAAAAAATTCCAGTGTTATTCTTTTGGATGGGAACCAGTTTCTTAGTACCTCCTGCCATTGATTGGTGTCAGTACCAGGATTCGAAATGAGGGCCTATGTTGCCACGTGGGACTATGGCTTCCCTGATAGTCTGCCAGCCTTCAGCAATGCAAGGTGAAGTACCATTTGCAACAGTGTCATTCAGACCCAGAAGGGTCACTGTGCAAAGGAAGAAAACACAAAAGGCCACATTTTTTCTGTGCATGGTTTTCCCGCGACTCGTGGGGGTGTAGGATCCCAGAAGCACCTGTGTGTCTAGTGGCTGCACCCCATCCTAGGGTGACCGAAGCTGAGGCAGAGTTGTCACGACCTGAGTTCAAGTCCCATGCTGAGAAAAAAATTAGCTCCCTGGCATGCAATTCACACAGTTTATTCTTACAGGCTTTGAATTTGAACTCAGGATCCGGGTAAATCTGCAGCAATGTGGTTAAAGGGGAAGTTCACCTTTCAGGAAGATAAAAAAGTCAGGCATGTTCACTAGTCCTGAATTCAAGACCCAGCCCTGGAAAACATACTATTTCTATATATTGTAAAGATAGGGTTTATACTTACCTATAGATGTTCAGTCCATACATGTTTGGTGTGGTTGTTCCTTGTATCTTTTGTTTTATTCATTTATTTACCCATTCTGTTTATTATACTGATGACAACCTATCACAGAACATCTAGATTTGTAGAAATGTTCTCTCTCATGCCTGACCCCTAGGATTCTCAGAGAAAAGGAAAAAAAAATTTCACACTCTCCTTACTCCACGATCCACTTGTTGGTAGTGCTGGGATCTGAACTCAAGGCAGAGCCAAATCAATTGGCCAATCAGTCAAGGTGATCATACGAACCTGTGAGGAACTAAGGAGTGTGGCCAATCCCAGAATCTGACATTGATTCCCTGAGTGGTCTACTATAGTCATAAATTCATAATTTAAACATAGGATCTATATTGACATACATGTGTGGTCAGCATCTTGTGTTCAGTGCAATTATTCTCCTTATTTTGTCTCTAATTCATGGAAGTATTGTGTATTTTAATAAATATGGTGACAGGTATAACAGTGCTGACATGGATGACAATCTGTTCAGAAGGATACAGTGTTGTCTATGCATTCTCCATCATATTTTTGACCCAGGACTTTCACAGAAGAGGATAAAAGGCACAATGACTGGCTTCTGACATCAGGATGAATCTTTTGTCAGTGCTGGGATTTTAGCTCAGGTCTGGGTAACTCTGTTGCACTGTGGGAGAAGGGGAAACTCACCATCTTTGAAGAGTAGAATGTCAGGCCTCGTGCAGGGCCTGATTTGAAGCCCCAGCACTGGACAAAATAACAAGCCCACCTTTTTAAAACATAGGATTTCTCTATACTTACAGGTGTGGTATGCATCTTGCATTCAGTGTAGTTATTCATTCTATTTTGTGTCTTATTCATGGATGTATTGTGTATTTTATTGCATATGGGGTGACAGATATAACTGTGCTGACATAGATGACAACCTATTCCCATGGCTAAGAGTTGCCTATATAGCATTCTCCAGCCTCAATGAGACCCAGGACATTCCGAAAACCTGTGCCACCAGAGGCTTCTTACATCAGAATGAATCTTCTAGTAGTGCAGGAATTTGAACTCAAAGCCTAGCAGGCCCAATTGGTGAATGGGTCATGGTGAGCACACAAGGCTTTGAGCCACTAAGGAACTAGGCCATTCCTGGGACCTGAGATGGAGCCCTGGTGGGGGCCAATATAGTCATAACTTCATAATTAAACAGTGGATATATATTTCCCAACATGGGTAGGAGGCATTTTACGTTTGGTGTAGTTATTCTCTTTGTTTTGTGTTTTATTCATGGATGTATTGTGTATTTCCTTGAGTATAGGATGACAGATACAACTGTGGTGAACTGGATGACAACCTATTCCCATGAGTATAGAGTTGCGTATACATTCTCCTTCCTAGCTGAGCCCCAGAACGTGCACAGTACAGGAAAACAGTTGCATTAACTGGTTACTTTCCTCAGGGTGAATTTTTGGCAGTGCTGGGATGCAAACTTTGGGCCTAGGAGGCCCAACTGCCCAATGGGTCCTGGTGATCACACCAGACTGTGAGCCACTAAGGAGCTGGGCCATTCCCAGGAACTGATTGAGCCCCAGGGAGGCCAAAATAGTCCTCAATGATCATTGAAACATGAGATGTATATTCAAATCTGTATGTGGACTGCATCGTGCATTGAGTGTTTATTTTGTATGCTATTCATGGGTGTATTGTGTATTTTCTTGAGTATATGATGACAGGTATAACTGGGTTGACATGGATAACAATTTATTCCCATGGCCATGGGGTGGCCCATACATTGTCCATCCTAGCTGAGATCGAGGACTTGCACAGGAAAGAAAACAGGTTCAATGATTGACTTCTGACATCAAGATGAATAAAAGGGCGGGGAATCTGAACTCGGTGCCTAGCAGGACCAAGTGGGGAATGGGTCCACATGAGCACCCAGCCTTTGGAACCTGCGATTGAGCCCCCCCCTAAGGGGAGAGCGGGGAGCACAACAGTCATCCATTCATAAGCTGAAGGTAGTATGCAAATAAGTACACATTTGTATAGAGTAGGAGAGATGGTAAACTGTGGTGGAATCCAATCTGCATGACTACTGATTCTTGGATCTTTCCTGATGCCTCCATTTCATGACTGTGATGATTATTGTCATGCTTCACCAACTTCTTTACAAATAATCGATACCCCATGGGTTTTGCCTATCATTTCCTACTTGCATCACGCACAAACTACTCATTCAAGAATGAGATCGATCACATTCCATGACTCTTCCCAGGTACAGAAATGAGTACCTCAGGATCTCCCGCCATTCCCTCCGCATAGAGGGACTGAATTCAAGCCTCAGGCCTGGAAAAGATACACCTTATATAATTTTTGGGGGGGTCCACTTGTGGGCCTAAACTCTGGGCCTGGGCGCTGTCCTTCAGCTCATCATCTCAAGGTTAGCGCTCTACCACTTGAGCCACAGCGCCACTGCCAGCTTTTTTTCTGCTTATGTGGTGCTGAGGAATCGAGCCCAGGGCCACATGCATGCAAGGCAAGAGTTCTACCACTGAGCCACCTTCCCAGCCCTCCTTATATATATTTTAAAGATAGTATTCATATCTCCTTACAGATATTCAGTCCATATTGTGTTTGGTGTGGTTATTTATTTTATTTCTTGTGTCATTCATTTATTTAGAATTTATTTTATTGACTCTGATGACATCTATAACATTTATTACATTGTTTACATCTTGTCACATAACATCTAGATGTTAGATATGTTCTCCATCATGCCTGGCAGGCCAAGATATGAATTTAGTGCCTAGCAGGCCTAATTCATGATTGGGTGAGTTTGAGCATGGCACTCTCTAGCCAATGAAGATGTCAGGTGGTTCCCAGGCTCTGAGATCGACCCCCAGGTTTGGCCAAAACAGTGATACATGGATAGGCAGACGGAGGTATACAAATAAATATATATATTTGTAAAGAGTTCCATAGCCGTCTATGTATAATAGAATGACACCCACTATTTTCCTACCAATTCTTAGGTATTTATTAAACCGCCATTGAAGGAATATTGTTCTTTTCATGATTAATAAACTATTAATTAAGCTCAATCAGCATTCTAGGATTACTGCATCCAACTTTAGAGTAGACCGATGTATAAACTACTCTTTCAATCAGTAGGCCCTTTGTGAGCTCATAATCTGTTTTCAATCTGATATTTCTGGTATGACAGGTGATATCAGAAATCCCCAGTGACATCAAACTGCCAGATGTCATGACCATTTTGTCACATTGTGACCTCACATTTCTAACAAAACATGCCTTTGGAGACATTACAATCCCTTTTTGAACTCATATATTCATTGCCAATTAATGACAGTTGAGATCTCCCATGCCACTCTGACATCGTGAACCCATTGTGACATCACAAACTTATTGTGACCTCATCACGAGAATAACATCAACAACTAATTGTATCAAATCATTATTTTGACATGATATTGTGGTATTGCTCTTGTGATATCCCTCTCCCATTGTGTTTTTACAAACCTGTTATGGCCTCATCAGATCTTAGAAAATTCATGGACTTTGAGACTTCAAGCTCTTTCTGTGTACTCATGTACATATGACCTCTAAGGCAAGGAGACAATCCATCGAGTCACATTTAATATAATAAATCATTTTTCACTAGAAAGGGGACTGTGATTAACTTATCCAGGACTGGATACCCAGGTTCAAGAGCAGCCTTGACCACCAAACCTCAGACCTCCAATGGGCAGCTCCACCCTTTCTTAATTGTTCTGCAAACCACCAACCACAAAATTATGATCTCCAAAGCTCCAAAGCTCAATGGGCAAGGCTTTTCTCTTTTCCATTCTTCCCTCCTTCTCTACAGACCTGTCATTCCTTCCTCGTATTTCCCTTTTTCCCTTCCACCACTTCCTTCTTCTCTTCAGGCCTCTCCACTCTCCACAGGCCTGCCCTACTCTGCCCCAGTGACCAATTGCCAACCTTCTGCTCTCCCTCAGCTTTCCCCCTTCTCAGGTTTTTCCTTTCCTGCTGTCTCACAACTTTCTTCCATCCAGGTAACTCCCATTTTTATCTCCCCTTACAATGCCCTGAAAATGCAACTTATATATAGGTTGTACCCCTCCTCCCTCCAACGGATCTCAAGACTAACAGTTTTCAGCCATCACTTCCAAAACTGCCCAATGCTCAATCACTTCTTGACAGCTCAACGTGTGAGGCTTGACACCTCCACCTTTGGCAGCATTCCCCACACTCTCCGGTGGGCCAAGCCAAGAATTTACAATGAATATCGGCTCCCACAGGTAATTCTGGCCCCACTGGTTATTATAGTATCCTCATAGTGAATTAGAAGAAATTGAAATTGTATATGTCACTGTTATATTTCAAACTTGATGAGACATCTTTAACTCTTTGTGACCTCATCACCTCGGAGACATCACAAACACTTTGTGTTATCACATTGCCATTGTACAAACATGATCACATTGTGAAATCCCAAAATTATTATGACTTCAAAAGCTTCGAAAGAAAGCATGGCCTTTGTGACATGATAGGCCTTTTGCATACTCCTATCCTCATGTTGAGCTAATGACAATTGAGATCAGGCATGCCATTTAACATCACAAAACCTTTGTGACATAATCACCAGTGTAACATCACATTGTCATTATGATAACATCAGCCCATCATGACATCATAAAACAACAATGACATCAAATCACATGTAATTGTGATGTCACAGATACATTGGAATGCCTATTCTGTGATTTCATTCTATTTCAAATATTGCTGGTGGGTTGATATCAGAAATACATTGTGACCACATAATCATTATAATATCACAATACCTTGATGACACCACATTGCCATTATTATATCACTAATGCACTGTGACATCACAAAACAGTCTTATCCTCATAAATTTTTTGACATGCTGCCAGTGTGATCTCTTTGGCCTCCCTAAGTTCATAAATTGTTTAACTCATAATACTTCAGGCATGACATGTGATATCAAAAATCCACTGTGACATCACACTGCCAGATTTCTTGACACTGAGTCACATGAGGACAACACAAACATGTTAAGACTCATTACACTTGTGCCAACATATGCCTTTGGATATATCATTATCCCTTGTGAACTTATATATTCATTGTCAATTAGATATCTGGCATGAGATTGTGACATCACCATCCCATTGTGAAATCACAAACCTATGTGTCCTCATCACCTGTATGGCATCACCATTTGTAACTTCAAAACAATACTATCTCATGTAATGGTAGCATTACATTGCCAATGGGATATCTCTGTCTCATTGCATTTTCACCAGCCTATTATGTCCTCATAATATTTTACAAAATTCATGGCCTTTCTGACTTCTACCTCCTTACATGAACTTGTATCTTCATTGTGATCTAGTAGAATGAAATTGGACATGTAATGGTGATATTACACATTCATTGTGACATCACTATCCAAGTGTGACCTTATCACCACTTGACATCACAAACCCATTGTGACATCATATTGCCACAGTGATATCATGATCACCGTGTGACATCCCAAAACTGTTATGACCCCTTATCACCTTTGAAAAAGCACATGGTGTTTGTGATATCATGGTCCCTTTGGGTAACCATGTTGTCATTATGAACAAAGACAACTGACATCAGACATGGCAGTGTACCATTACAAACACGTTGTGACATCATCTCCAGAGTGAGATCACATTGTTGTTATAATACCATCAGCCCATTGTTACATCCCAAAATGACAATGACATCTTGGCATTATGACATCACATTTTCATTGTGAGGTCCTAGAGACAATGCGATTGCCTAGTCTGTGTTTTCATTCTATCACAAATGTGGGATATAGGTTGATTTCAGAAACCCATTGTGACCACACCATAATTGTGACATTACATTCCCTTTGTGACCTCATATTGACATTGTGATATTATTAATGCAATGTAATATCACAAACCTGTCTTGTCCTCATAAATTTTGTAACAAGTAACTACCTTGGCCGGGCTGGATGCGGAGAGCTAAATTCAATCTCAACCTTGAACCCTCAGACCTCCAAAGAGCAGTTCAGCCATTTGTTAACTGGTCTGCAAACAACCAACCACCAAAATAATGATGTCCAAAGCTCCACACTTCAAGGGACAAGGCTTTTTCCTTTGTCTTCATTCTCTTTCTCTACAGGTCTCTCCTAACTTTCAGGTCTTTTCATTTTTTCCTTCCAACATTCCATTCTTCTCTTCAGGCTGCTCTGTTCTTGACAGGCCTGCCCTGCCTTGTCCAGGTGGCCAGGTGTCTTCCTTCACCTCCTGCTCTCTCTCAATTTCCTCTCCTCCCAGGTCTTTGCTCTCCAGCAGTCTCATCACTTCTTTCCATCCAGGCCTTTAACCTTTTTCTCTCCCCTTCTCTTGCTCTGAAAATGAAGTTTATATATAGGTTGTACCCTTCCCCAACTGAAATAATTTCTTGCCTTCCAATTTTCAATTATCACTTACCAAATGTCCATGCCCAATCACTTCTTGGCAGCTCACCATGTGGGGCTTGACATCATATCTCCTTCAGCAGCATGTCCTGCCTCCTCCAGTGGCATGCACCCTCCCTTTCAATTGGTCCAGACTAGGAGGCCATGATGACTATCTGTTCCCGTGGATTATAGGGGCATTGCTGGTTATTACAGTGTCCTCATGGTCAAATAGTAGCAATTGAAATTGGAAAAATAATTGTGATATTACAAACTCATGACATAACTAACCCATTGTGACCTAACAAACCCATTGTGACTTCACATTGTTGTTTTTGATAACAAGATCACATTGTGACATTTCATATCTATTATAACCTCTTATAACATTTGAAAAGTACATAGCTTTGTGATATCAGAGTCCCTTTGTTTACCCAAAGCCCCACTGTGAAATATTGACAACTGAGAATCAGACATGACATTTTGACATCCAAAACAGTTTGTGAGATAATCATAATTGTGACATCACATTATCATTTTTATACCATCTACTCATTGTGAAATCACAAAACTAAAATGATATGATAGAATTATAACTTCACATTGTCATAGTGACATCATAGACACATTATGAATGCCTTTTCTGTGATTTCATTCTATTTCAAATGTGGCATGTAGGTGATATCATAAACAAAGCAGGAACTCATAATCATTGTGACATCACAATCCCTTTGTATATCATGTTGCCATTGTGATATTATTAACCAGCCGTGATATCACAAACATATCCTCTCATGATAACTTTTGTGCCATGCTGCAATTCTGATACCTTAGGCCTTGTCCTCATAATCTGTTGTTGACCTAATTAGATTTCACATATGACATTTGATATCACAAATTCCCAATGACATCATGACCATGGTGGAATCATACTGCCAGATGTCATATCCATTGTGTCAAATTCTGACATCACAAGCCTTTTAGGATTTCAGTATATGTGTGACAACACATACTTTTGGAGAAACCACAGTGCCTTTGGGAACTCATATATTCATTGTAAGTTAGGACAATTGAGAATCATCATGTCATTGTGACATGCCCAACACATCACCAATATTTTGTGACTTCACCACCAATGTGGAATCATCAACTAATTGTGACACCAAAACAATATTTTGACATGATGTAATGAGTTTACATTGTCATGGTGATATCACTGTCCCATTGTTCATTCACAAACTTAAAATGACCTCCTAACATTTTCAAAAATTCATGTCCATTAGTACTTCCAGCTTATACTGTGAACTTGTATGCACATTGTGAAATAGTAACAATTGAAAATGGACTTGTGTTTGAGATATTACAAAATCATTATGACATCAAAAGCCCATTGTGACCTCATCACAACTGTGTATCATAAAGCTATCATGATCCCTAAGTACATTTGAAAACACACATGGCATATGTGACATCATAGTCCCTTTGTGTACCGAAATCCTCATTGTGGATACATGACAATTGAATTCATATATGCCATTTTAACATCACAAACCCTTTGTGACCCCATCACCAGTGGGACAACACATATTCATTATTACACAATTACCTCCTTGAAACATCACCAATTTACAATGACCTCATAGCATTATAACATTTATTGTCATTGTGATGTCATAGACACATTGTAAATGCCTATTCTCTTATTTCATTCTATTTCAAATGTGGCATGTGGGTTGATGTCAGAAATATATTGTGATCTCATAAATATATGGCATCGCAATCACTTTGTGACATCACAGTGCCATAGTGATATCACTAACACACTGTGATATCACAAATTTCCCTGTCCTCATAAGTCTTGTGATGTGGAGCAATTGTGATGTCTTAGGCCTTTTATGAAGTCGTAATCTGTTTTCAAACTGATAAGATTGCAGTTATGACATATGATATAAGAAATCCACTGTGACATCATGACCATTGTGACATCACACTGACAGACATAATAAACATTGTGTCACACTGTGACATCACAATCCTCCTAGGACTTCATAACATTTGTGAAAACACATGACTTTGGAGATACCACAGTCTGTTGTGAACTCATATTCTCTGTGATTTGATGACAAATGAGATCCGTTATGCCATTTGGATATCACTAATCAATTGTGACATCATAGACCCCTTACCGTTTGGCATCACCAATTAATTGTGACATCAAAACATTTTGTGATGTCACAATGTGACACGATGATCATGACATCTGTCAGTGTGATGTCACAGTGGTGATGATGTCACAGTTTATTTCTGTTATCTCAAGTCATTCATGAAATATGAGGTTGAAAACAAATTATGAGGGCAAAAAGGTCTAAGATATCACAATGCCAGCATGTCACAAAAGTTATGAGGACAGGAGAGCTTTGTGATGTCACATTGTGTTAGTGATATCACAATGGTACTGTGATGTCACAAAGTGATTATGATGTCAAAATGGTTTGTAGGCACAAAATTGCGTTGTTGATATCAACTCTCATGCCACATTTGAAATACAATGTAATCACAGAATAGGCATTCACAATGTGTCTATGATGTCACAACAAGAATTGTTGTCATAATGCGATTCTGTCATTGAGTTTGGTGATGTCACAATGAGCTGATGCTCTCATAATGAAAATGTGATGTCACACTGTTGAGGATGTCACAAACACTTTGTGATGTTATAATGGCATGTCTGATCTCAATTGTCATTACTTACCTACGAGGATATGGATACACAAAGGGACTGTGATGTTGAAAAGGACATGTGATTTTCAAAGGAGCTAAGAGGTCATAATAGATTTGAGATGGCACAATGGAATCATGATGTAACAATGACAATGTGTCACAATGGCTTTGTGATGTTGTGGTGGTGATGATGTCAAAATGGGTTTGTGATGTCACAACGAGTTTGTAATACCACAATTAATTTCCAATTTCAATTGCTACTAGTTCACAAGGAGGATACTGTAATAATCAGCAGGGCCCGATAATCTATAGGGTCTGATAATCAGCATGGGCCCATCTCCTGGCCAGCTGGAGAGGACAAAGAATGACACCAAAGAAGGTGAGGCATCCTGTGAGAGGGACTGGTGCATTAATCACCATGTGTTGAGCTGTTAAGAAGTGATTGGGCTGTGGGCAGCTTGGGATGTGATAGTTGAAAACAGGCAGTAGGTGTGGAGAAAGGGTACAGACTTTATATAGGCTGCTTGTTCAGAGCAATAGAAGTTGAGAGAAAAAGGAAAAAGTCCGGGAAGGAAGGAAGTGGTGTGATAGCATAAGGTGAAAGACCAGGGTGGAGAGGAAGTTGAGGGAGGGCAGAAGGTGAAGGATAGCAACTGACGAGCCTTGCAAAGCAGTTCAGGTCTGTGGAGAGTGGAGAGTCCTAAAGAGAAGAAGGAACTGGGAGAAGGGAAAAAGGAAAAGATCTCGAAAGAAGTATAGGTCTGTAGCGAAGGAGAGATAAAGAGAAGAGGAAAAGAGGCTTTCCCTTTGATATTTGGAACTTTGGATATCATAATTTTGGGGGTTGGTGGTTTGGAGAACATTTATTATATAAAATGTGTCTTGATGGATTTTCTTGAACTATAGAGGTCCTTATTTTTGAAGACTCCATCGAGATAATCCATTTGGATTGCATCAGGCCTTGGCCCCAGGGAAAAATCCCCATAGGTGAGAGTGTCAGCCTTCAGGGTTGAGAGTCTACCTGGAGTCCGGAGGTCCAACATGGACAAAAGTCATTTATATACCTCTAGAGGTGCATCTTGGAAAGCTTGCCAGCTTGTGTTGGACCCCTCTGGAAGCTATTTGTGGCTTCCTTGGGACACCATCTGGAACCTACTTGAGAGATAATGTAGGGCTTCCATGGGAAGCCGTCTGGAACTTCATCAAGAGTACATCTGCAACTTCCTTGAGAAGCCATCTGAGACCTACGCTGGAGGTAATCTGGGGCCTTCTCCAGGGGCCAACTTGGACTTTCTCCAGAGGTCATCTGGGGCTTCTTCAGGAGGCCACCTGAGACCTCTTCAAAAGTAGTTGTTGGGGCTTTCTTAAGAGGCAATCTAGGACTACCTCCTGAGGTCATCTGAAGCTTCTCTGGGAGGTCATCTCAGGTTACCATGATGAGAAATCTATGACCATCTTTGGACATCATCTGGGACTTCGTTGAGAAGCTATATAGGACCTTCTCTGGAGGTCATCTGTTGCTTTCCAAAGAGGGTTATCTGAAACTTCCTCTGGAGTTCATATGTGGCCTCCTTGAGTGGCCATCTGGGAGGTAATGTCAGCCTCATTGAAAAGACATCTGGAAACTCCTTTGGAGATCATCTGACATTTCCTTGGAAATCCATTTGGAACCTCCATAATAGGTCATCTAGGGCCTCCTAGGGAGGACATATGTGACATCCTCCAGAGGTCATCTGTGGCCTCCTCAAGAGGCAATCTGGGACGTTCTCTCTATCATCTGGGACCTCCTGTGGAGGTCAACATTGAGAGGTATGGGACATGTGGGTTAAGTATCTGTGGCTCTTGGTGTTTGTATGTATGCTGATAGTTCTATCTGTGTCCTGTATGCACCTGTTTACTCCTTTTCTCAGGATGGGAGAACAAGGCCTTAGGTTGTCATATCCAAAAAGTATTCTCCCCCAGGTTTACAGAATCCCTCAGAGGAAGATGCACTGATGTACTCTCGCTCCTATTCTTTTGTCATCAGCCACTCTAATAAGTCCTCCAATACCAAAAGTGGTTACTTGTACCAGACTGACGTGGTACAATGTGGTATGTTACCCTTATTACCCTTGAGAGAGGAACATGGAGGAGATGGTGGGCAGGACCCCATTCTAATATATGTTCCCTTTACAAGTAGTGACCTGTATAACTGGAAACAGAAAAATCCATCCTTTTCAGAAAAAAACAGGGGTTCATTACATTAGAGACAGTAATTTTCACACACAAGCACATCTGGGATGACTGTCAGCAAATTTTACAGGTGCTTTTCACCCGGTAGAAAAGGGAGTGAATACTGTCGGTGATTTGACGGTGGTGCTTGGACCAGACAGTCGCCCCACAATTGAACGAGACTATTTGGAGCAAGTCTTTCCCCAGACTTACCCAAGCAGAGACAAACAGCAGTCAAGGTGCTTAACAAGTATTTCCAGGTTCAGCTAGCAGGGATACCGCAGTGCCTAGAAAGCTAAGTCTTCAATCTAAGGTGAGTGAGATGGTACTGTTCCCCAGTGAGTACCTTAATGCTTTTTCTGGAACATCTCCCAGAAACCTATAGGACCTATAGGCTATAGATCTTTAAGTCCTGGAGAATCAAAGAGCCCTAAATATGGCCTTTGTTACGCAGTCAGCCATGGGTATTAGAAGAAAGCTTGAAAAGTTAGAAAGTTTTGAGGTAAAGTGGTTGCCCAGTTGGTGTTTGATAACAGAGACCCTGAAAAAAAAAACAAGTCTAAGAAGCGAGTTTGAGTTTTGGTAGGAGCACCAGAATAGGGATCAAGAAACCTTTGGCAAAGACAGTACAATTCATTTGAAAATGGCAGCAGGGAACCTCTAGGACTAGATAAGTGAGCTTAATGCAAGCAAAATGGACATTAGGAAAAGGAATGCCCAAGGAGGAGAAAGATAGAAAATGACAGGTTAAGTAAGCACATTAACCACCTGGAAAATGTAAATGACAGGTTAAGTAATCACATTAACCACATTGAAAATGTGTTCATAGCTCTGGAGAAACATGCAAAGGACCTCTGAATTCCATTAAGAAATTATGGCTATGAAAAAGGAGCTGGGGGGCTGGGAAGATGACTCAGTGGTAGAGTGCTTGCCCTGCATGCATGAAGCCCTGGGTTTGATTCCTCAGCACCACATAAGAAAAAACAAAAAAGCCAGAAGTGGCAATTTGGCTTAAGTGGTAGAGCACTAGCCTTGAGCTGAAGAGCTGAGGGACAGTGTCCAGGCCAGAGTTCAGGCCCCACAACCGGACCCAAAAGTAAAAAGAAAAAAAAAAAGGAAAAGGAGCTGGATCTGATATAAGAATATATTGGGTTGAAGTACATGTCAATTATAAGCTTTGAAAAGTGTCACCAGAAATTCAAAGCAACAGAGAAAGAAGGAAAGAGTAGTTAGCAGAGAAGACGGGGAAGTGCTGTGTCATAGAAGATGAGGCCAAGAAAAGAGAACAAGAAAATATCAGGCTCAAGAAAGAGATTGTTTCTCTTCAGAAAGAGTTAAAGGACCACTTGCTTTGATAGAGAATGCCATGGAAAGGGAAAGAACATTAGGAATTAAAACAGAAGAGCTAAACAAACAGTTAAAGATCTGTCACAAAAATACACAGAAGTGGAAAACTAGAAAGAGAAACTATTAGAGTAAAAGCCCCAAAAGACTGCTGAGATCTTCACCATAAATGTAATGCAGAAGCATCGTGTCCCAGTGGAACAAGTGGAGGTGCGAAAAAATACCTCTCAAGAGCACCTTTGTGAACTTAAGGGAGGAGCTGAAGAGCAAGCAAAGGTGTTGTGAGAAGGAGCAGCAGTTGGCCAGTCAAGGGAACTCTCCTGTGACCCTGCCAAATCATTTGCTGGTTAAGGAGCACATTGAGAAGGAGAGTGGGATCATGAAAGCAAGTTTGAGATAAAAGGAGGAGAATAAAATGGAAGAAGTCTCCAAGGTTCAGAGTACTCTTCAGGAGTTAAAGGAAGTAGAGACCTAAGATACAGGGAGACATCTGAGCTGATCAGGTAGCTTGGGAGACCAAACTAAAACAAGTTGGTTTTCTAGAGCTACTAGCCATCAATATTAAAGGAAGAAGCAAAAACAGTGGTAATAAGTGTGCAAATGTTGACACTGAACTTGTGAAAAATGCATACAGGCTCACCCTTTCTGTCAGTTTACATGTAGATATTTGCAACCTGGTAAATTGCCGGAGGACACTGTCTAAAACTGTTCTGAAAACCGGTGGGGCCTCAGCCTGACAATACTTTGTAATGTGTGTAGTTAATTTCCAACAGGTAAATGCTGAAATTCTGGAACACATGGAAAGAATTCATATGTGAGGATCCTCAGATGGTGAATTTAGGAAAGTGGATTCCACAGAGGTAAAGCCTGGAAAGTATGGCTATTGGTATTGTTAGTAATAGTGGACATTTTTTTCAGGCTGAGCGGAGGCATGTAATAATACCATGATTTGGCTTACCCTTAGCTGTGGGGTCCAAAGATGGTGCTGAATTCAAGGCCCAAGTTCTCAATTATTAACTAATGCCCTAGGAATAAATTGGAAGTTACAATCCATTTATAAGCCTCAGAGTTCAAGCACTAGGAAGAATGAATATGACCTTAAAGGAAACTTTAATTAAATTAAATACAGAGACTGGCCATGGCTAGGTAAGCCTCCTCCACTTCACTCTCCTTTGAGCAAGATGTAGCCCTTATGTTAAAGAATTCAATCCCTTGAAATACTTTAGTGTAGAACACCCCCTTACGTTCCTAAAATTAGGAAGGCTATATTAGCAGAAATGTCTTAACTACAATCTGCAGGCTTTACAACACATGCTTTTATGCGCCTATCCTTTGGTAACCAAGGGCCAACGGCCGGATAAGAAAAACTCCACTGAAGGGGAGGGACCAAGAAGGTGATGGAACAGCAAGGAAACACCACAGCTCTCTTCATCCAAATACAGAGTTTGGATTTCAATGCTCTGTTTCTCCAAGTGACCCACAAAAAACGGCAATTACTCAGAGAGATAAAGGAAGTGCAAAAAGAAAAGGGAAAAACCTACAGAGACAGTAAAGTGAGAAGACACTTCCTCCACCCTTTGTTGGTGATGGGGCTCCACGTTGCGCAGCTTAAGTGATGGGGTTTTGTGCCAAGCTGCTTAAGTGCCCCGGGTCTGGACCTTCTGAGGACCACACACCCACAAGCATCCCAAATCTCCCAGGGGACTCTCAAGAGCTGGGCCAACCCAGAATATACAAACAGAAATCTCAGAAGGCAGAGCTGGAACAAAGACCCCCCTCACCCTCCCTAGAACAGCGCCTTTGCCTGGCTGGTAAAAGTAGCCCAGCCCAGTCAGAAGCAGTAGCAATTGTCAACAGTGGCAAACGACCCTAGTCTCAATGGGTGGCACCTCTGTCCTGCTGGTGTAAATAGCCTAGCCTAACCTGGAACAGCAGCAGCAGCTGGCAGTGGTGGCAAAACACCCAGAATTGGGGCACAATGCCTCTTGGCACTTGCCCAAACCAGCCCAGGGTAGCAGTGGTGGCTGAGGTGGGGACAGCTGCAGTGAACAAGTCCAGACCCAGGATAGTTTGTGCCTCTCCATACTGGCTTGCATAAGTGGCCCAGCCTAACCTGAGACAGCAGCAGTGGTTAACACCTGACTTGTGGTGGGGTGCCTGGCTTGCATAAGTGGCCCAGCTGATCCTGGGGCAGTGGCAGCAGCTGGGGCAGTGGCAGCAGCTGTAGCAGCAGCAGTGGCATCAACAGTGGCAGCAAACAACTCTGGACCCGTAGTGGGTGTGGTGCCTCTCCATACTGGTTTACATAAGCAGCCCATGGTGGCAATGTGGTTGAGGCAGGGCGTGGTGCTGAGCAACCCTGGAAAAGACTCCCTGGGCTGGCTTTGAAACTGAATACACAGATCTGAGCCTCCTGAGTAGCTAAATTAAAGGTATTCACACCAGTAGGGTCTTCCTCTTGCAACCCCCCTAACTTTTTCTAAAATAGATAATTTCTTAGTTCATACATGGAATTTAAGCAAATACAAGAGGATCGACATAATACTCTGTATTCTATATGAGCATAGTGGAATCTAACTAATTCTCAATAACAAGGCATAAAGTAGAAAAAAACATGGAAATTAAACAGCACTCTGTTGAACAATACATGGATCACAGAAGAAATTAAAGAAGAAATGAAAAAGTTCCTACAATTCAGTGAAAATGAAGATACATCACTAAGAAACCAATGGGATACAGCGAAAGCAGTCCTGAGGGGCAGATTCATTGCTCTCAGTGCACACATCAAGAAAACATAGAACAACTAAAGGATCTTATGATGCAACTAAAACTTCTAGAAAAACAAGAAAAAATTGAACCTAAAGTTGATAGATAGAGAACCGAAATAAGAGCTGAAATTAAAGAGGCAGAGACTATGAAAATTATAAATAAAATTAATTTTTAAAAGCTGTTTAAAAAAGTCACTAAAACTGAGGGACCACTGGCAAGAGTAACTAACAAAATAAGAGAGGAGACCCAAATCAATAATATCAGAGATACCACAGGAAAGATTACAACAAACATCCAAGACATCAAAACAATCATAAAGAAATAATTCCAGACTCTACTCACAAAGGAAGGGAAACCTAGCAGAGAGGGATGAATTTCTACAGTAATACAAATTGCTATCCCCCCTTTCCTTTTCAGCCATTCTTCTCTACCATGTGTGGTGGGGGCAGCAGTTCAGTAAATAAACTTCTTTTCATGCCTGAATAGTGTGTGGTGTTCTCTTCATGGGCTACTTAATGAAACCTACCTATTTAATATACCTTACAAATGGTGCCATGACTGGGATGAGGTTTTTGAATTGGAAATGCTAGAATTTCCTAACCACCCCTTTTCTGCAAACCAAACTGCCTTGAGATACCACGTGAGACTTTTCACCAATACCATTGCTGGCCTTCACATCCACATCCACACCACTTCTCTACTCTGGTGAATGAAACTACTTTCCATGGCTCTCTGTTGCTCAATCTCTGCTCAGATGTGGCGCCATTCCAGAGAGCTCCTACGGCCTTTAGCAGAAAGGATGGTCATCTCTGAAGCGGAGAATGACTGGTTTAGGGGGTTTAGCCATTTCTCTCTATAGGGGTCTGGGGCAAGCCAGAACACCACTTGTTCCTGGTCAGCTCTCCTTCACTCACCAAACTGACTCTCTAACACATTTAATGGGGTCCTGTGAGTCATGTCCAAGCCGTGAAACCCCGCTGACATGCCTCCTGTGCTCCCTGGATAGTCAGATGACCTAATATTTTTTGCTGTTCTCAGATTTAGACAATTTATGCCTCTGCAATGGTACATGGTCAGAACTCTCTTTACTATCAGGCTGCCTTTGCTCTGCTATTCATGTCCAACTTTCAATATCTCTACAACTTTTTGGATTGTGCCCTGAAGAGTGCAACATGGGCTGGTTCCCAGGGAACCTCTCTAGGTTCCCTCAAAAAGGCTAGCCCAAACTAGGCTTGATTTTTTGTTCAGGCTTTCTTTGCATTTTTTCAGAAATTCCCCATCTTGAGTTAATCATCTTGGCCACATGGTGGGTTAAAGGTTTGGCCCCATCCAACCCGTACACTTCCACGAAGCTTGTTACTCCTCCATCCATCTATTCTAATATGCATTGCTAAAAAGTTGCTCTTTTCACAGACCCTGGTAACTGAGGCCCAACCATCTGATGTGCTTTGTTAGCAAAGATGATTAACTTTGTTGTCAAAAATTTTAAGTTTTGAGTTTTGCCTTTTTTGTGTTGTGTAATCTAGTACTGACTATGTGATTCTAACATATTGGGCATATCTGTGCTAAGATTCCCACATCTAACGAGTTTTGTCATTGCAGAATATTTGGTCAATTCTTGATAAGGACCAGGTAAGCTCTACTTATTATATTTGATCTCTTTGTTGCTTTAATTGGAAATAACAAAGAACTTTCGTGGAAAAGATTGCAGTGCAATCCAGTCTGGGCTGAAAAATCCCTCAAACTCCATCTCCCAACTAACCTGCAAAGAGCCAGGCTGGAAACATGGCTCGAGCCTCTATCTATATCCAGCAAACACTACAAAGTGGTAGAGTGCTAGCCTTGAGCAGAAGTGCTCAGGGACAGTGCTCAGGCCTTGAATTCAAGCATCCTGAATACAGACTGGGACTAAACAACCCAGCAACGAGCACCTAGACTCAACCAGTCTGGGGAACAAAGGAACATGGAGAGGAATAAGAGGAGATGATATCACATCATCCACTTTTTGCCTGTCTTATCAAAATTAACCAGAGCAGGGAGGTCAATAGAAGTAAGAACATTGCCCATCTAATGTCCATACCTGACTACCTTTCAACTGGACAGGAATTCATATTCTTGCCCTTGTTAATTGACTTCTTCTCTATCTAGTCTCCAGGTGTCAGAAGAAAGTAGGGACATTTCTATCAACATTTTCAGCCCCAAGTCCTTCCTCTTGCCATTTATTTGCTCTCTAGTATTTTTTTCAGTTCTTCAATGCGTCATGAGACTTCTCCCAAGAGACTTGCTTCCTCCAGACTTTATCTAAGGACTCAATGCCCAAGTGACAGCTGTTGCCTTCTGCCTTATCCCAGATGGGACCGCATATCAGCCTTTTACCTTACTGTCAATGCCGCTTGCAAACAGGAAGTAGCCAGAGAGAATCTTCACCTTTTTTCATAATTATCAAATGGCTGGAATGTAAGTTCTGAACAAGGACACCTCCCTCCCTCTTGGCTAAGTTTCCACCCAATATCTGTTACATAGGTACCTGGCAGACCTGGAAGCAATCACCTTCTCCTGCTAGGTCACATCCTAGCCCACCTCTGGTCACATGCCTCCCATCTGACCTTCGGAAGGTTCCAGACCCTGAGGTCACATCCGGATCCAGTGTGGCCAAAATTTTCCAGCGCCTGGCCACACCTCTTCCTTTCCCTGGCCTAGATAAGTCCTGGATCAGAGGTAGGTCGACAACCCTTCCTTTTCAGCCATGCTTCTCCACCATGCATGGTGGGGGCAGCCTTTTGGTAAATGAACTTCTTTTCCTGCCTGAAAAAAAAGAGAAATACAAATTGCCCAAACAGAACCAAGAAGAAATAAATCAATTACAAATGTCAATAACCTACAATGAGATAGAAGAAGTAATAATAAATCTTCCAACAGGAAAAGCCCAGGACCTGATGGATTCACTACAGAATTCTATAAGGCCTTTAAAGAGGAGCTAATATCCATACTCCTCAAGCTCTTCAGAGAAATAGAAACAGAGGAAGTAATCCCAAACTCATTCTATGAAGCCAATATCACATTCATCCCCAAACCAGGCAAAGACCCAACAAAAAAAGATCTCTTTTATTAAGACAAATGCAAAGCTCCTCAATAAAATTGCAGCCAACAGAATCCAGAAACATATAAAAAAAATCATACATTATGACCAAGTAGGCTTCATCCCAGAGATGCAGGGATGGTTTAACATATGTAAGTCAATAAATGTAATCCATCACATCAACAGATCCAAGGTCAAGAATCACATGATTATCTCCATTGATTTGGAAAAGGATTTTGATAAAATTCAGCACTCATTCATGTTAAAAACTCTGGAAAAAATAGGAATAGAAGGAACATTTCATAAGACAATAAAAGCCTTACATGGCAAATCAAAAGCCAATATTATGCTTAATAGGGAAAAACTACAACCAATTCCCTTAAAAACCGGAACAAGGCAAGGATGCCCACTCTCTCCATTCCTCGTCAATATAGTTCTGGAATTTTTAGCCAAAGCAATAAGGCAAGAAAAATACATTGAAGGGATCCACATAGGAGATGAAGAATATAAACTCTCTCTTTTTGCAGATGGCATTATTTTATAAATTAACAGTCCCTAAAGCTCCATCCCCATACACTTAGAGCTTATAAACCAATTTGGCAAATATCAGGATACAAAATTAACCCACAAAAATCAGTCGGCTTTCTGTAAACCAGCAAAGTACAAATAGAAATGGACATCAAGGAAACAACCTTATTCACAATAACCTCAAAAAAAAAAAAAAAGGATTTAGGAAGTAACCTAACCAAAGATGTAAAGGATAAATTTCTTGACAACTATAAAAACCTTAAAAAAGGAATCTTAGAGGATACCAGGAAATGGAAAGGCTTCTCATGTTTCTGGATAGGCAGAATTAATACGGTGAAAATGGCCATACTGCCAAAATTAATAAACACATTCAATGCAATTCCCATTAAAATTCCAATGACTTAGTTTACTGAAATAGAGAAAATATTCCAAAAGTTCATATGAAACAACAAAAGACCTAGCATAGCCAAAACAATTATAGGCAAAAGAAAGGATGCAGGAGGGATCATGATACAGGACTTTAAGCTCTATTATAGAGCCATAATAACAAAGACAGCTTGGTACTGGCACAAAAAGAGACCCAAAAATCAGTGAGACAGGTTAGAGGACCCAGAAATATAGCCGCATATGTACATTTAGTTGATATTTGACAAAGGAGCCAAAGACATAAGGTGGAAGAATCATAACCTCTTCAACTACTGGTGCTGGGAAAACTGGCCACATGCAAAAAACTAAAAGTGGACCCTAGCCTATCACCATACACTAACATCAACTCAAAATGGATTAAAGACCTTAACATCAAGCCTGAAACTCTGAAACTATTGCAGGACAGAGTATGAGATAGACTTGGACTTATAGGCAAAGGCAGGAACTTCCAGAACAGATTCCCAGGGTCACAACAAATTGGAGAATGACTCGATAAATGGGACTACCTTAAAATAAAGTTTCTGCACAGATAAAAAGTAGCAACCAATCCAGAAAGAAAGCCAAATAATTGGGAAAAATATTTACCAGCAATATATCAGACAAGGGTCTAATATCAATTATATATGGTAAACTCAAGAAACTAACCCTTTACAAACCTAACAAACCAATTTTGAAATGGTAAAGGGAGCTAAAGAGAGACTTCTCAGAAGAAGAGGTAAAAACGGCAAAGAAACACATGAGGAAATGTTCATCATCCCTGGCTGTAAAGGAAATGCAAATAAAAACCACTCTGCGACACCACCTTACCCCAGTCAGAATGGCCCACATCCTAAATTCAGCCAATGACAAATGCTGGAATGGATGCAAAGAAAGAGAAGCATTATTGCATTGTTGGTGGGAATGTATACTAATACAACCACTTGGAAAGAAGTCTGGAGGTACCTCAGAAAGCTAAATATCGACCTCTCCTATGAACTGGACATACCACTCCTAGGCATCTACTCAGAACAACAGGAACCAGTATACAAAGACACACACACCTTTATGATTATTGCAGCACTGTTCACAATAGCCAAGATTTGGAAACAACCCAGATGAGCCACTACTAATAAGTGGATCCAAAAATTGTGGTACCAATATACAATGGAATACTATGCAGCCATTAGACAGGACAAAATGATGGCATTTGTAGGGAAATGAATGGAACTAAACCAAATTATTTGAGTGAGGTAAGCCAAGAACAAAGAGACAAATGGCACAGGGTCTACCTGATATGTGGATTCCAAAGCCAAAATGCAAGAAGGTATGACAAATAAACAGGACTCGAGAAACAAAGGACAGCCACTCTTTTTGTTGTATCACCGTTAATGAATCCATGTTCTTGACTATGTAGATGGTAGAAATATGCACGCAATGGAGGGAAGCCAGGAGGAGGAACAGAAAAAGTGGGAAATGGAACAACATACAACAAAGGGGTCCATCAGCTGCACCCGACATAGAAGAAAAATAACGAAGTAACCCAAACACACTGATGGGAAGGGAGGAATGAGAGGGAAAGAGGGAATAGCGTACACTAAGCAAAAGGGAAAAAATGTAAACATCACCTGAGGTGGGAAAAATAATTTTGGTTGTCAAAGCTCATAGAATTAACAAACTTTAGACCAGGAAAACGATAATTTGCCTTGTCAAGGTTAAAATGTGTTTGTGACTTTAACCAAGTATCATAACTCCACAATATTGTGAAATATGTGAAATATATGTAATCACCTATCTCAATTTTGACAAAAAAGTGTGAGAAGGGAAGGGTTATGAGGGATGGGTGTCAATGTTGTCAGACACCTTGTATTCATGTACTGTTTTGTAGAATGTGAACTTCTTTCTACAACTACTTAAGAATAATAACAATACAAAGTATTTAAAAATAAATAAACAGGATGGCAACAGATAAGTTCAAATATAAAATAAGAAATTAAATCCAATTGGAAGACAAATTTCTTTGGGGAGAGTAATGTAGTTTATTCTATAGCAAGTCTCCTTCAGCAATAAATCCAAAAGCTAGACCTCAAGTAAGTGAAGTAAACTAAGAAATGGAGATACAAAAAAAAAAACTTCACCCACTCTTTCTTACCTGGACACCTGGTGTGGCTAAAAATATATCATGCTCCTGAGTTAGAACCAAAGTGGCAAGGACCATACTTGGTGTTGCTAGGACCAATATACAGAGAAGGCTGCAAGATGAACTGTTCTCTCCACCCAATGAACAGGCTTAAAATGTAAATTTAATAGAAAACAAGTAAATTATAGAAACACACTAGTTAGCAGTAATTAACACTTAGTAAGTCTTATCCTTAAGGGATCATCTGAGGGACAGTAGGAAGGAAAGTATGCCAATTGGCCACCAGGCCAGAGAAGTGTAGGCCTGTGGATAGTGCAGAGGCCTAAAGAGAAAAAGAAAGTAATGCAAGGGAAAAAAAGAAATGAAGGAATGTCTATAAAGAAGGTGGGAGTAAGGGAAAAGGACATAGCCTTACCTATTGAAGTTTGCAGGTTTGGAGATGATAATTTGGGGAGTTGGTGCTTTGCAGACCAATTAACTATGTGTGACTGCCCATTGGAGGTCTGAGATTTGGTGTTTGGGGCTGGCTTGTCACTGAGTGTACAGTCCAGGACAAGGCAAATGAAGGCCCATTTCGAGTGTAAATAAAGTTTTCAATGTGCCTCATTGGATTGTCTTTTTTATGCATCATAAGTATACTAGTTCACGTTAGTAGTCTCAAAGGCCATGAAATTTGTAAAATGTTATGAGGTCATAATTGGTTTACAAATCCGAATGGGACAGTGATGGCAATATGATGTCACAATATCAAGTCATAATAATATTATGATGTAATAATTAGTTGGTGATTCCATAATGGTGATGAGGTCACAATAGGTTTATGATGTCACAATTGGGTTGTTGATGTCACAATGGCATGCTGGACTTCAATTTTCATTAACTCCCAATGAGAATATGAATTCAGAATGAGATTGTGAGATCTACAAAGTCATGCATTGGCCCAAATGTGATGAACTCCCAATAGGTATGTGATATCACAATGTAACACAATGCTCATTATATCTGACAGTGATGACACAATTTTCAAGATAGAGTGCATTTCTAATATCACACATCATACATGAAATATGAAGTCAAAAACATTATGAGATCACAAAGGCCTATGTAGCACAAGGGCATCGTGTCAAAGTTATGAGGAAAGACTGGTTAATGATGTCACACTGGTGATCCTGCCTCCAAGGGTTTGTAGTATTACAATGGTATAACTGATCTTAATTGTTAGACCAGAATGATTATATGGGTAAACAACTGAACTTTGATGTCACAAAGGCCATATGCTTTTTCAAAGGTGCTAAGAGGTCATAACCGATTGAAATATCACAATGTGATTGTGATGTCACAATGGAAATGTGATGCTGCAATAGGTTTGTGATATCACTTTGGTAATGAGGTCACCCTTGGAATAGTGATGTCACTACTAGTTTGTAATATTACAATCACATGTCTGATTTCAATTGCTACTAGTTTACAATGAGGACAAGAGTTCAAGGAAGGAGCTAGAAGTCCTAAAACCCATGACTTTTCTAACATGTGATGTCATAATAGGTTTGTGAAAACAGAATGGCACAGTGATATCACAATGTCAATGTGATGTCACAATGTGTTAAGGGAGTTCAGAAGAAGATTGCTGAGAAGAGGTTGGATTCGAAACAAGTGCTGGCATAGAAAGCAGTTTTAGTGTTCCTGTGAACAGTCCTAGGCTAGAGAATCACACCCAAGTGTGCCATTACCGTACAAAGAGTATGGCCAGAGAGGGAAAATCCAGGCAAGGAAAGAGATCTGAGCACTTGCCAGTAGCCACGACTGCAAGGGCTGGGGTGGCAGTGGCGGCGGCCATAGAAACCATACCTACAACAGAGAGTCCAGGACAAAGGAGCCAGACACAGTAGACTAGCAGATTCTACTCAACACCAGCAAGAACTGAGAAGGAGCAGATATCTTTACCCTGCAGATTTCAGACCAGAGAGGGTCCAGGCACCAAGAATCTGGCGTGAGTAGAACCCTGACTTCCTCACTCCTTCTCAGGGAGCAGATGTGGGAAGGCCGCCCCTCCCCTCACCACCACCGGAGGTGTCCATCTTTGATACTGACAAAGGCCTGTTTGAGCAGATAGCTCCAACTCAGGCCTTGGAAAAAAACAAAAGAATCATTTTGCAGGTCACAGGAACTAGAAGTGACCTGCCAGGCTCAGTTCCACCAGGGGAAAGTCACTCTGCCCAAGCAGAGTAAAATTTGCCCTCGGAGAAGAGACTTTCTTCACTGGGTAAACAGAGCCAGAGGCTGCCCCACCCTACAGAAGCCTAGACAACAATTGGAATTAAGTAAACATAAACCCTGAGAATGGCTCCAAGCTGGCTCAGTGAGTGTCTCAGAAGCTAGCCCCTCCGGGAAAAGCTACTGTTTGCTGAAAGGCTTCAACCCTACCCAGAAACTAGCCTCATCACAGCATCTCCAAACTAGAGGAAACAGCCATCTCCCTCTGTAGTGATACTCACAGATCTCCCTCTCACTGAACTAGCCTGGGAGGAGGATCACAAAAATCTGCTTAACACAGGGCATTTTCTGCCTTACCAAACTGACTAAAGAAACCAATCAAGCCATAGGAAAACCAAACACCACAAGCAGACCAGAGACTCCACCAAGACACTGGTTATAGATACAGGGGAGATACAGGCTCTTCCCATTCCCCCTCCAAAAACAAACCCCAAAACAAAGAACTCTTTTTTGAACATTCTTTTTAATTTTTATTTTTTAAGTGTTTTCTGTTGATCTTTATTTTCTCATAATTTTTATGTTTGGTGTGTGTGTGTGTGTGTGTGTGAATGTGTGTGTGTGTGTGTGTGTGTGTGTTTCATCTCTTTGACCTTTTGGTCCTTTTTTATTGTTTTCATTTTTTCTCTCTTTCTTTATTTTTTGCATGACTTAATTGCTGTTCTGCTCAACTCCAGATACATACCTGTCATCAATTGTTAGACCTTCTCCCCCTTATGTACATACTTAAACCAGAAATTTATTACTCAGTTCACAACCTCTTAGGCTTAACTTCTTTAATAGCAGTATTATCTCTTTATACCTACATAATTTTAAAGTAACTAATATTAAAAATTGTATTTTATAGTTTTCACGTTTCCTTTCTATCCCTCCCCTCTTCTCCTTCTATCCTATTCTTCTCTCAATATCATTTCTTTAAACTTACATAATTTTTAAGTGTTTCATTTCTTAAATTTAAATTTTAGTTTTTCCATTTTTTCTTTTTCTTTTTTAAAATTTCTGTCCTATGATTCTGTCCAATCCATTTCCCTCTCAGAGATTAGGAATTGGTTACATTTACTCTCATTTTACATCTCCACATCTGTCTAGTCCTATTTTTCCCCAAATTTCTCCCTGAAGCTAATAATTTCGGTTTGCCAAATCCTTCTTTGTTGTTCTTAACCCATTAATCCATGGTTTTTTGATTTAGAATATATTGTATCTGTTGAACTAGATTGTATCTGCAGCCATTTTGGTTGTGCAACTAAAGGACTCTGGTTGATGCTTACCTTAAAATAGTGTTCTAGCACAAAATTGCTGTTACTTTCATACCAAATGGGCAGAACAAGGCGGAAAAACACAAGAATAATGGCAAGTCCAGGTATCTGAACTCCCATTAATGATAATCAGGTGACAAAATAGTTCATGATAATAATAAGAAGAATAGTTAATGATAATAATAATAATTAATAGTTCCCCCAAAAGCTCTGCAAACACTACTGGTAAACATGGTGAATGAAATGATTGAAAATTTGCGAAGGTCTCAGTGTGAGCTTGATAGTGACCAAGAGGAGGCAATCCAAATAGTAGTACAGGAATCTTGTGAGCATTAGGAAGCTACTTAAAGATTAATACAGGAATTGCATAAGCAGGCTGAGAACAGTCATAGAGAATTACAGGAATTGCTTTAATGTGAGGAAACTAATTAAAGAGTAAAACAGGAATTGCGACAGGGTGATCAGAATAGACAAAGATAAATACAGGCATTCCAAAAATCCATAAAGAGACAGCTGAAACAATTCAGGGAGACCACAAACGGAATGCAGAATAGAGCCTGCCCGAAGGAATGGGAGTCCAAGGAAACCATAACCAATCAGCTAAGTGATCTGAGACTAAACACTGAACACCAAATAAAGGAAGTAAAGCTCATACGAGATCTAAACCAAAGCTCCAACAAAGATTTTGAAGCCATCAAAGCCGACCAAGTAGAAGGAAAATAAATTAAAAACAAATAGAAAGTCTTGACAGTAGGTTAGACTATGAAGAAGATCAAATCTCGGGGATTGAAGACAGCCTAGATATTATACAGAAATAACATACAAATATCCAAGATAAATCCAAGAAATATGATAGATCTATTCTATATTTGGAAGACACCATCAGAAGGACTAATCTGAGGATAATGAATATAGAGGAGCACCTAGAGACAGAAGTTAATTGTCTAGGAAATGTATTTAACAGAATCCTACCAGAGAACTTCCCAAACATTCAAAAAGTTAAGCCTATGGCCTATTCAGATAAAAGAAGTTTTCAGAACCCCAAATAGACCAGAACAGAACAGGACATGTCACTGTCACATTATAATCCACACAGGATCAATTCAGACCAAGGAAAGGATCCTTAAAGCTGTCAAGGAGAAAAGACCAATCACCTATACAGGCAAAATAATTAGAATAACCTCAGATTTCTCAGCAGAGATGATTAAAGCAAGAAGAGCCTGGAATGATGTATGTCATGCCCTAAAGAAAAAACACAACAAAGAATAGTGTACCCAGCTAAACTCTCCTTCATAACTGAAGGTCAATTAAAAATTGTCCATAGCAAAGAAAAATTGAAACAATATATTTCCACAAAACCAGACCTACAAAGGTACTTAAAGATATCCTACACATAGAAAACTAACAAGACAACGGCAAAGAAACGGCATCTAAGGGAATAAAATTAGAACTCAACATGAAACCAAAAATGGTGAAAAACTAAAGCCATTTCCTCTTAACTCAGGAACAAGACAAGGATGCCCACTTTCTCCACTTCTCTTCAATCTAGTATTAGAATGCCTAGCTACAGCAATAAGACAAGATGCAGGCATAAAGGGGATCCAAATAGGGAAAGAAGAAATAAAACTCTCCCGCTTTGCAGATGACATGATCTTGTATTTAAAGAATCCCATAGACTCCACTCCCAAATTACTCAAGCTGATTCAAAACATTGGCAAAGTAGCAGGTTATAAAATTAACCCCCCAAAATCAATGTGTTTTCTGTATGCCAACAATGAGAAAAGTGTGGCTGAAATTAGGAAAGCAACCCCATTTGTAATACCCCACAAAAAATAAAATACCTAGGAATTAACTTAACTAAAGAAGTGAAGGACCTCTATGATGAAAACTTTAAAATCTTGAAAAAGGAATCAACACAGAACTAAAAAAATCGCAAAGCCTCCCATGCTCTTGGATTGGAAAGATTAACATCGTAAAAATGGCAATACTTCCCAAGGCTATCTACAAATTCAACGCAATACCTATCAAAATTCCAACCTCATTCTTCAAGGAAATAGAAGAAGCAATCCAAAAATTCATATGGAACAATAAAAGACACGGAATAGCAAAAACGCTCCTCAACAGAAAGAACACTGCTGGAGGAATATCAATACCAAATTTCAAACTCTACTATAAAGCCATAGTAATCAAAACAGCTTGGTATTGGCATAAGAACAGACCTCAGGACCAATGGAATAGAATTGAAAACCCAGAAATGAACCTACAGAACTATAGCCATCTAATCTTCGATAAGGGAGCTAAATCAATAGAATGGAAGAAAGACAGCCTCTTCAGTAAATGGTGCTGGCAAAATTGGTTAACTACATGTAGAAAACTAAAGCTAGATCCTTACATATCACCCTGCACCAGAATCAACTCCAAATGGATCAAAGACCTTGAAGTCAAAGCAGACACTGAAAACATTACAGGAGGGAATAGGAGAAACCCTAGGTCTCCTTGGCTCAGGCCGAAAATTTTTGAATAGAGACCCGGAAACACAACAAATCAGAGAAAGGTTGGACAAATGGGATTGCATAAAGTTGCAGAGCTTCTGCAGGGCAAATGACATAGCTAGCAAGATCAATAGAAAGCCCACGTATTGGGAGAAGATCTTCACTAGCCATACAACGGACAAAGGTCTCATATCTAAAATATACTTGGAACTCAAAAAATTAAACCCCCCAACAGCAAATCCTCAAAGAAACAACTGCCCAATAAATAAGTGGGCAAAAGACTTAAAGAGAAACTTCTCTGAAGAAGAAAGAAGGATGGCCAATAGATACATGAAGAAATGTTCAACATCCTTATCCATAAAAGAAATGCAAATCAAAACAACATTGAGATATCACCTCACCCCAGTTAGAATGGTAAAAATCAAGAACTCTAACAACAACAGATGGAGGGGATGTGGAAAGAAAGGAACCTTACTTGATTGTTGGTGGGAATGTAAACTTGTTCAACCACTTTGGAAAGCAGTATGGAGGTTCCTCAAAAGACTTCACATAGAACTCCTTTATGACCCAGCAATCCCACTTTTGGGCATTTACCCAAATGTTTATAAACAAGACCACACTAAAGCTACCAGCACAGCAATGTTTATTGCAGCATTATTTACCATAGCTAAGATATGGAACCAACCCAGATGCCCCTCAGTAGATGAATGGATCAAGAAAATTTGGTATATATACACAATGGAATTCTATGCGTCCATCAGAAAGAATGACATTGCCCCATTTGTTAGGAAATGGAAAAACTTGGAAAAAATTATATTAAGTGAAGTAAGCCAGGCCCAAAGAAACATAGGTCCCATGGTTTCCCTTATTTGCAATATCTAGTATATGTATGAGTCAAGCGGAAAAGGTCAGATAATGTGATGTCAGGAAAATGAACCCTTAGATATGTATTTTAAGGTTTTTTTTCTTTCATGCATGTGTTTCTAACGCATTTATAAGATTATCTCTTTGTTGCTTTGTACGTCCCTCCCCCACAGTATGACCCCTGCTTTCACTATATTTGATGTCAGTATAACTTGTGGAGGAGATGGGGAAAAACCAGTTGTTTAAGGATACAGGTGGACCTGTTACAACAATGAGAAGTACAAGTTGACATTTTCAAAATGAGCTTTACAACGTCGGTGCTGGAGGGGGGGGAAGGGTGGGGAGAAGAAGGATTGGGATGGGGGGAGGGGGGAGGCTGGGAAGGGATGTGAAGGGTAAACCAAAGGAGGAGGCTGCAATGCTTCGTAAGAAATGTACGCATTATCCTGCCCATGTAATTGTAACCCCTCTGTAGAGTGTGTTCACAAAGAAAATAAAATTAAATTAAAAAAAAATTAACCCCCCAAAATCAATGGCTTTTCTGTATGCCAACAATGAGAAAAGTGTGGCTGAAATTAGGAAAGCAACTCCATTTGTAATAGCCCCACAAAAAAATAAAATACCTAGGAATTAACTTAACCAAAGACGTGAAGGATTTCTATGATAAAAAGTTTAAAAACTTGAAAAAGGAAATCTTAGAAAATGGTAAAACTTTCATGCTCCTTGAATGGAAAGATTAACATCGTGAAAATGGCTATAGTTCCCAAGGCTATCTACAAATTCAATGCAATACCTATCAAAATTCCAACCTCTGTCTTCCAGGAAATAGAAGAAGTAATCCAAAAATTCATATGGAACAATAAAAGACACGGAATAGCAAAAACGCTCCTCAACGGAAAGAACACTGCTGGAGGAATAGCAATACCAAATTTTAAACTCTACTATAAAGCCATGATAATCAAAACAGCTTGACACTGGCATAAGAACAGACCTCAGGACCAATGGAATAGAATTGAAAACCCAGAAATGAATCTACAGACTTATAGCCATCTAATCTTGATAAGGGAGCTAAAAAAATAGAATGGAAGAAAGACAGCCTCTTCAGTAAATGGGGCTGGCAAAATTGGTTAACTACTTGTAGAAAATTAAAGCTAGATTCTTATCTATCACCTTGCACCAGAATCAACTCCAAATGGATCAAAGACCTCTGAGTCAAAGCAGACACTCTGAAAACATTACAGGAGGGAATAGGAGAAACCCCAGGTCTCCTTGGAGCAGGCCGAAATTTTCTTAATAGAGACCCGGAAACACAACAAATCAAAGAAAGGTTGGACAAATTGGATTGCATGAAGTTGCAGAACTTCTGCATGGCAAAGGACATAGCTAACAAGTTCAATAGAAATCATACGGATTGGGAGAAGATCTTCACTGGCCATACAACAGACAAGTATCTCATATCTAAAATATAGTTGGGAGTTCTCAGAAGATGGCGGAGGAGAAGCTGGAGGCAAAACAATCTCTTGCATAGAAAGCAGTTTTAGAGTTCCAGTGAACAGTCCTAAGTCAGAGAATCACACCAAGTGTGCCATCACAGGACAGAACTTAGAAAATTGCAAAACCTCCCAAGCTCCTGGATTGGAAAGATTAACATCGTGAAAATGGCAATACTTCCCAAGGCTATCTACAAATTCATTGCAATACCTATCAAAATTCCAACCTCATTCTTCAAGGAAATAAAAGAGGCAATCCAAAAATTTATATGGAACAATAAAATAACCCGAATAGCAAAAACGCTTCTCAACAGAAAGAACACTGCTGGTGCAATATCAATACCAAATTTCAAACTCTACTATAAAGATATAGTAATCAAAACAGCTTGACACTGGCATAAGAACAGACCTCAGGACCAATGGAATAGAATTGAAAACCCAGAAATGAACCTACAGACCTATAGCCAACTAATCCTCGATAAGGGAGCTAAAAAAATAGAATGGAAGAAAGACAGCCTCTTCAGTAAATGGGGCTGGCAAAATTGGTTAACTACTTGTAGAAAATTAAAGCTAGATTCTTATCTATCACCTTGCACCAGAATCAACTCCAAATGGATCAAAGACCTCTGAGTCAAAGCAGACACTCTGAAAACATTACAGGAGGGAATAGGAGAAACCCCAGGTCTCCTTGGAGCAGGCCGAAATTTTCTTAATAGAGACCCGGAAACACAACAAATCAAAGAAAGGTTGGACAAATTGGATTGCGTAAAGTTGCAGAACTTCTGCATGGCAAAGGACATAGCTAACAAGTTCAATAGAAATCATACGGATTGGGAGAAGATCTTCACTGGCCATACAACGGACAAGTATCTCATATCTAAAATATAGTTGGGAGTTCTCAGAAGATGGCGGAGGAGAAGCTGGAGGCAAAACAATCTCTTGCATAGAAAGCAGTTTTAGAGTTCCAGTGAACAGTCCTAAGTCAGAGAATCACACCAAGTGTGCCATCACAGGACAGAACTTAGAAAATTGCAAAACCTCCCAAGCTCCTGGATTGGAAAGATTAACATCGTGAAAATGGCAATACTTCCCAAGGCTATCTACAAATTCATTGCAATACCTATCAAAATTCCAACCTCATTCTTCAAGGAAATAGAAGAGGCAATCCAAAAATTCATATGGAACAATAAAATAACCCGAATAGCAAAAACGCTTCTCAACGGAAAGAACACTGCTGGTGCAATATCAATACCAAATTTCAAACTCTACTATAAAGATATAGTAATCAAAACAGCTTGATACTGGCATAAGAACAGACCTCAGGACCAATGGAATAGAATTGAAATCCCAGAAATGAACCTACAGACCTATAGCCAACTAATCCTCGATAAGGGAGCTAAAATAATAGAATGGAAGAAAGACAGCCTCTTCAGTAAATGGGGCTGGCAAAATTGGTTAACTACTTGTAGAAAACTAAAACTAGATCCTTATATATCACCCTGCACCAGAATCCACTCCAAATGGATCAAAGACCTCGAAGTCAAAGCAGACAATCTGAAAACATTACAAGATGGAATAGGTGAAACCCTAGGCCTCCTCGGCTCAGGCCGAAATTATCTTAATAGAGACCCAGAAACACAACAAATCAAAGAAAGGTTGGAAAAATGGGATTGCGTGAAGTTGCAGAGCTTATGCATGGCAAAGGACATAGCTAGCAAGATCAATAGAAAGACCACAGATTGGGAAAAGATCTTCACTAGCCATACAACGGACAAGGGTCTCATATCTAGAATATAGTTGGAGCTCAAAAAATTAAATCCTCCAACAACAAATCCTCAAGGAAACAATTGCCCAATAAATAGGTGGGCTAAAGACCTGAAGAGAAACTTCTCTGAAGAAGAAAGAAGGATGGCCAACAGACACATGAAGAAATTCTCAACCTCCCTAGCCATAAAAGAAATGCAAATCAAAACAATATTGAGATACCACCTCACCCCAGCTAGAATGGCTACAATCAAGATTTCTATCAACAACAGATGTTGGAGGGGATGTGGAACGAAGGGAACCTTACTTCATTGTTGGTGGAAGTGTAAACTTTTTCAACTACTTTGGAAAGCAGTATGGAGGTTACTGAAAAGACTTCACATAGAGCTCCCCTATGACCCAACAATCCCTCTTTTGGGCATTTACCCAAATGTTTACAATCAAGAGCACACTAAAGCTACTAGCACAACTATGTTTATTGCAGCATTATTTACTATAGCTAAGATATGGAATCAACCCAGATGCCCCTCAGTAGATGAATGGATCAAGAAAATGTGGTATATATACACAATGGTATTCTATGCCTCCATCAGAAAGAATGACACTTCCCCATTTGTTAGGAAATGGAAAGGCTTGGAAAAAATCATATTAAGTGAAGTAAGCCAAGCCCAAAGAAACAAAGGTCCCATGGTTTCCCTTATTTGCAATATCTAGTATATGTATGAGTCAAGAAGGAAAAGTCAGATAATGTGATGTTAGGAAAATGAACCCTTAGATAAGTATTTAAATGTTTTTTTCTTTCATGCATTTGTTTCTAACTCATTTATAAGATAATTTCTTTGTAGCTTTGTATGTCCCTCCGCCACAGTAGAACCCCTGCTTTCACTTTATTTGATGTCGGTATAATTTGTGGAGGAGATGGGGAAAAACCAGTTGTTTAAGGATACAGGTGGACCCGATGCAACTATGAGAAGTACAAGTCGTCATGGCAAAAATGAACTTTACAACTTTGGTGCGGGGGGTGGGGGGGATGGTGGCGGGGGGAGGCTGGGAAGGGATGTGAAGGGTAAACAAAGGAGCAGGCTGCAATGCTTGATAAGAAATGTACTCATTATCTTGCCCATGTAATTGTAACCCCTCTGTACTGTATGTTCACAAAAAATAAAAATTAAAATTAAAAAAAAATAAAAAAATATAGTTGGACCTCAAAAAATTAAATTCCCCAACAACAAATCCTCAAAGAAACAATAAATAAGTGGGCTAATGACTTAAACAGAAACTTCTCTGAAGAAGAAAGAAGGATGGCCAATAGACACATGAAGAAGTGCTCAACCTCCCTAGCCATAAAAGTAATGCAAATCAAAACAAATTTGAGATACCACCTCACCCCAGCTAGAATGGCAAAATTCAAGAACTCTAATAACAACAGATGCTGGAGGGGATGTGGACAGAAGGGAACCTTACTTCATTGTTGGTGGGAGTGTAAACTTGTTCAACCACTTTAGAAAGTAGTATGGAGGTTCCTAAAAAGACTCCACATAGAGCTCCCCTATGACCCAGCAATCCCACTTTTGGGCATTTACCCAAATGTTTACAAACAAGACCACACTAAAGCTACCAGCACAACTATGTTTGTTGCAGCATTATTTACCATGGCTAAGATATTGAACCAACCCTTATGCCCCTCAGTAGATGAATGGATCAAGAAAATGTGGTATATATACACAATGGAATTCTATGCCTCCATTAGAAATAATGACAGTGCCCCATTTGTTAGGAAATTGAAAAACTTAGAAAAAAATATGTTAATTGAAGTAAGCGAAGCACAAAAAACAATGGTCCCATGGTTTCCCTTATTTGAAATATCTAGTACATGTATGAGTCAGGCAGAAAAGGTCAGATAAGGTGAAGTTAGGAAAATGAACCCTAAGCTATGTATTTAAATGTTTTTTTTTCTTTCATGCATTTGTTTCTAACACATTTATGAAATTAATTCTCTGTTGCTTTGTATGTCCCTCCCTCACAGTATAACCCCTGCTTTCACTCTATTTGATATCGGTATAATTTGTGGATGGGAAGGGGAAAAATGAGTCGTTTAAATAAGGACACAGGTGGACCCATTGCAGCAATGAGAAGTACAAGTTGTCATGTCGAAAATGAACTTTACAACTTTGGTGGGGGAAGGGAGAGGATTGTGTGGGAAGGCGTGGGGAGGCTGGGAAGGGATGTGAAGGGTAAACAAAGGAGGAGGACCAATAAAATTTTCAAAGAAGGGAAGATGAAGAGAGGCTGAAATCTGAGGATCATGGTTCAAAGCTAGCCCATGCAAGAAAGTCCATGAGGCTTTCTCTGTGTGTGCATCAGTGTGCTGTCCTATGGCTTGAACTTGTGCTGTTTTGTTCAAGAATAGAGCTCCACCACTCCCAGCTTTTCATTGATTAATGGGAGCTGAGATTCTCATGGACTTTCCTGCCTTGGTTGGCTTTGAACCTGATCCTCAGATTTCAGAAAACTGATCCATGCTGGGCTTTGCATAAGACTCTTATCTCCTCTTAGCTACCAAGAATTAAAAAAAAAAAAACTGGAATTCAGCTGTGACTCAAGTGGCAAACTGGGCAATCACTTTCTAGGACAGCACTCAGGGTCTTATTTCAAGCATCAAGACAAAACAAGTATAGCCACAAGTTATATTTTGGCTCATGTGGTAAGCGACTAGTCTTGAAGAAAAAGCTCTGGTATTGTATCCAGGCCCTGATTTGTAGCCTCAGGACTAGCACATAAACAAAAATAACAAACAAGGAAAATTTTAAAAAGAAAAATTGGAAAAAATAACATATTAACGTTTTTAAAAGGACAATCGGTTTGTGGTTCATGTGTATAATCAGAGCACTTCAGGAAGCTGAAATCTGAGGATCATGGTTTGAAGCCAGACTATCCAGAAAAGTACATTAAAATATTATTTTCAATAAGCCAGCAAAAAGCTAGGAGTGGAGCTATGTTTGAATTGTAAAATATAATCCTTGTGTCAAAAAACTAATAAACAAAAGGGTTCTGAGACTCTAGCCTGTAATCCTAGATATTCAGGGGTTTGAGATATGAAAATCATGGTTCAAAACCAACTTGCGATGGAAAGTTAATGAGAACTTATCTCCAATTAACCACCAGAAAACCTGAAGTGAATCTGTGGCTGAAATGGTAGAGCACTCACCTTAAGCTGAAGAGCTCAAAGACAGCACTCAGGCCGAGGGTTCAACTCCACCCTCTTTAAAAATAGGTAAGAAACAGCAATGAGGCCCGGAAATCAGGTCTACTGACCGCAATTAAAAAGCATTGAGGTTGAAGTCAAGAAAGAGATGAGTAAAAATATTAAAATGTCAGAGGCTGGCTGCTCATGCCTGTAGATTCTAGGTACCCAGGCCTCAGTTCAAAGCCAGCACTAGCAAGACAGTCCATGAGATTTGTGTATGTAATTACCAGTACTAGGGGTTGAACTTGCTCTGTTTTACTCAAGTCTAGAGTACTACAACCCCCAGATTTTTGGTGATTAATTGAAGATAAGAATCTCAGACTTCATCTGGGAAGTTGGCTCAGTGATAGGGTGCTAGCCTTGCATGCATGAGGACCTGGATTTGATTCCTCAGAACCACATAAGCAGGAAAAGCCGAAAATTTTGCTGCAGCTCAGATGATAGAGCACTAACTTTAAGCTGGAATGCTGATGGACAGCGCCAAAGCCTAGTTTTCAGGCCCATAACCAATGGCAAAATAATAATTAAAAAACCCTCAGACTTTGCTGCTCAGACTGGTTTCAAACCAATATCCTCAAATTTCAGCCTCCTTAGTAGTGCTGGGGTTCGCATGAGACTCTTCGAAAAGAAAGAAGCTGGAAGTTGAGCTGTGGCTCAATTGGCAGAACTGAACAAAATCTCTGAGACAGTGGCCAGTCCCTAGATGGAGAAAAAAAAACAAAAAATTTCAAAAACAAATAATAAATTTTAATACAGAAAAAATCATGTTTAATATGATACAAAGGAAAACTGTTGTTTTTTTTTTTTAAGTGCAGCAAACAAAAAACGTACTACAAAGTTTCAAAATGACATACTGAGAGTAAGGGGAAAAGGAAAATTTTTAAAATTCATGTAAATATTAAATCCAAACTGACATGACCAAAACCTAATATGATCAGAAACTTATCTCTCACTTGTAATTGCTTAAAAACAATTGTCCCTCCAGTTTCAGCACTAGCATGGGGATTTAGGAAGGATCTCTCTATACAGCCTTGACTGAATAGGCATCTCCCTGCTTTAGCCTCTTGAGTTAGAAATACAGGCTTTGCCCTTATTTTAATGCATAAATTACACTTTAAAACTCAACCTCAATATTCAAATAATGGATTATGTGTAAAAGCATGAATAAACATCCAACAGAGAAGCTCTGAGCAATACAATCATAACAGTAGAAGAGCACCTACCACTTAAGGTAGGTAACAGAAGGAAGATTTAGCATTTTTTTTGGAAGTGCAGGGGTTTGAACACAGGGCATCATGCTTGCTAGGTATAAAATTCAGTGACATTAATTATATCCACACTACTTTTTAACCATTACCTCTGCTTATGAACTTTCTTTTCAACACTGATGGAATCCACACAATGACCTGCACCCTTTTGTTTTGTTTTGTTTTGTTTTTGGTCGGTCATGGGGCTTGATCTCTGGGTTGGGCATTGTCTCTGTGCTCTTCAGCTCAAGGCGAGTTCTCTACCGCTTGAGCTACAGCACCACTTCTGGTTTTCTAGTGTTTTATTGGAGATAATGGTCTCACATACTTTCCTGCCTGGGCTGGCTTTCAACTGTGATCCTCAGATCTCAGTCTCCTGAGTTGTTAGGATTACACGTGTGAGCCACTGTCTCCCAGGCCCAGAAACTTTTAATCTTCCCTTTTTCCCTTATGAAATTGTTTAGTCAATATATTTCACATAAATAGATTATTTTGTGTCCATCCATGACAGACATCTATTAATTGCAGCCTTTTGTGGATGAGTCATAACTTATGCACACCTCACATTTTATAAACCAATTCATCTGGGCCCACATTCAGCAGCTTGTTCTGAGAAGAATGGTAGCTATTCTGCTAGCCACCTCTATCCTCTGCCGTTCCTACTCAAATTAGATTTAGTATCAGTTTGAGTCTGCTCAGAGAGTAGAGCCATATGGGCTGGCTTTGAACCATGATCCTCAGATCTTGGTCCCCTGAATAGCTAGGATTACAGGTGTGAGACACCTGCACCAGGCCATCATTTCTTCCAAGAACATTTCAGGGAGATGGAATAGCACTGTACCACAAACATTCATTAGCAACTGCCCCAGGGTGAGCCAGATTCTCAGACCAAATCTACTGACCTTGATACTGTCTTTGGTGTCCAAAAGGATATTGTTGGGCTTAAGGTATTCCTGTATGATTTTATTTGGTGTAAGTAGTGAGCAGCACTTACAACATGTGTGACAAGCCTCCTGGCTTCATACTCAATAGGCGGCAGAATTTTCAGATCCACCCCAGGAGGTATCCCCTAGTGGCCAGTTCCATGATGAAATACACATACTCTTCCTTCTCCATTACCTGGTACAACCTGATGATGTGTTTGTGCCATACCTTCTTAAAAATATCCACCTCATTCTTTATCCAATGATGACTCTCACTTCCAGAGTATTTTAAATGCCACGTCCTTGTTTGTGAGGAGGGAATGGGCCAGCTTCACTTTTCCATAGGTACCTGTGTCGAAGAGCTCTTTCTTCTGGTATTGTTTGATGATCTCCTCCTTCAAGGAGCTTGAGATTGATTCTTTCTGTACTTCCATCCTTCTGCTACAATGGCAGGTAGCAAGTCTACTTAAATAAATTAAATAAAATAAAGGAAAACCCATAAAGAGTAAAAAGAAATACCAAAATCCAAATAACAGCCCGTCCCCACTACCAAAAAAAAATCATTTAACTTTGATTCAGTCAAGCAGGTCATCAAGCAAGAGCTCCAAGCTCTGTTAACTGACAGGTTTGAGCACAGTGGTTTCCTATAAATCCTTCATGACCTCACACAATGAAGCAATCACAACCAGGCATAGTGATGTCATAGAAGAAATGGACCAATCAGAGTCTGGGCCAGTGAAGTCAGAGAAATAGAGGACCAATCACAGCCTGCCAGCATTGACACTCTAGCTCTTAGACCTCAAAGACTGTTGCTAAGGAATCCATGTGGCTTGAGGTTGCTCTGGTCATTTTCGTGGCATTTCTGAAACCACTAGGACAGTGGTCAAAATCCTCTGATTTTCTAGAGGACTACTGAATCTTATAAATTGCTTCTCTGCAGACACTAGCTAATAGCCTCCATTCTTGATGGCCACCTTATCCAATGTCTTTTTCCAGCAATAGCACTGCACAAAGGCCTCCGTCCTTCTCAAGGACAACTGTATCCTACAACTTCTTCCTGAGGGGACAAGTTCCAGGGTGGCTTTGAGCCACCACCCTCACAATTCACCTTCCTGAGTAGTTAGGATTATAGGCCTGAGCCATCGGTAGGTACTTAGCTCATCTCTTACATTTGGAGGAAGTATATTTGTTAGAAAGGTGGGTTTTAGATATGTCCTTTTAGCACTTTAAATTTGTTTTCCTGCTGTCTAATAGTGAATCTAGTTTCTGATGAGAAATTTGTCTTAATATCATTGAAGATTATTTGTGTGTGATGAGTTGTGTCTTTGTGCTTTGGGAAGTTTTCTGTTTTTGTTTAATTAGAATGTGTCTTAATGTGGACCTGTGTAATTATTTTAATTGACTTTTTTGAGCTGATAGATTCCTGCATGGAAGGGTTCATGCTTTCAATCAAAATTGGGAAGGTATTGGTTTTTATTCCTTCAAATACTATGTATTTCTATTTTCCCCTCTGTATACATATATATATTATACATTATATATTCACATTGTATATGTGAATATACATATATATGCCTACATGTTTATATTATATATACATTTATATACATATATGGTTTCACATAGCTTCAACTTTTGTGATTGTTTATGGTAGAAAGTTTAGATTGATCCTAGGTACTCCATCAGAGTTAGAGTTTAAAGTTTTCCTCTTTATTTCTTGATAAAAATATGCATTACTCGCCAAGGATATTGAAATAGGTATTAAGCACATATAGCCTCTCTCTCTCTCTCTCTCTCTCTCTCTCTCTCTCTCTCTCTCTCTCTCTCTCTCTCTCTCATTTCCTGCCTTGGTTAGGTCTCTGAGCACAGGGCCATTGCTTGTGGGGTTCTTCTAGTGTGTTGTGAAATTTTGCAGTGTAATATTCTGCTTCAAAGGCCACCAGGCAGGTCTGCACTTGGAAGAGGAGCTTCTCAAAGGCAGCCTGTATGGGTGCACGTGCCTGCCTCTGTCTTGATGTCAGAGCCCCACAGGTACTTGGGGTGGCCTTAGCAGATGCCCCTTTGCCTGGACTGCTGACTGTTGACTGTGCCAGCACAAGTACAGCCTCTTTTTATTACACATCAGAGGTCTGCGGTGGAACCTGGGGTTGTTCCCTTGTTGGTGGCTATGCTTGGAGCAAGGGTGAGGGCTGCAGAAGCCTCAATTTGTGGCCTGATTTCTGGGGCACAACAAATGCTAAGGGTTTTTCTGGGCTCTTTACAGAATACATGGGCAGGTTCAGGAGCAGAAGCTGAGCTCAGGGGGCCCCTAAACACAGGGTGGGCTTTAGAGCTGGGCATCACAGATGGATCTTTTTGAAGGGCTGCAGACACCATCTGGAAGCTGTTGGACCTTTAGGAGGTCTGAGTACATCATGAGATTAGGTGGGGGCCTCTGAGCTTTATCCATTTTTTGCAATAGGGCTGAGCCCTCCCTCCGTATGGCCCTGGTGCCCTATGAGTGTGTGCTGGTTTCTGGCAGTGAGAAAAGTTTAATGTGTCTTTTATCCCCTGAGCCTCACTAGGAAGTTCTATTGTTGTCTGGGATGATTCTGTCATTGGGAGGTCTGTGTGTTCTCTGAGTAAGGGAATCTACAGACCTCAGAGCACATCTTGGCTTTCTCTCGGAAAGGCCTAAGTTTTTAAGGCTTCAGATGCTTTATAGGTTTCCAGACATATCCAGGGCTTGTTCTTTTTGATCTTTCAATGACAGCTCTAATTTCCTCTCTTAGTCATGGTCTATTGGCCCCTTTGACTCTGGCATAAATGAGGGAAGACCGGCAGGGCTGTTGTGTTGCTAAGGAAAGCAGACAGGGCTGCCTTGTTGCTGAGAAAAAGCAGGCAGGCCTGTCTTGTTACATAGTTTCATTTTATTCCCCGATGTTGGTAAATAAAACCTTCAGGTTGGACTTCAGGAGCTGCCCATAATCATTGTTCCATTCCTTTTCCCTGCTCCTACCATATTGCCTTTCTATTTAAATTCATTTTTGCTTTTAATTTTTGTCAGAAACAAAGAGGCAATTAAAAAATCTATATGTAATATTAATTTTAATTCTTGATTTACTAAAATACATGAAGAACATGTCAATTAAAGCAGCATAAAATGGCAGATGGCGTGAGCTTGATCACTGTCCCTCTACTCTGCCTCTCTTGCTCAACCCTGGGGTGACCACTGCGACTAGATAGTTATGTATCCCTGCATCAAAACCAAATGTGCTCAAAGAACAGGGTATTAAAAAGAGACTTACCCACAGCTATCCAATCCCCTCAAACTGCTATCTTAGTAGGAGGCCAAATTTCCATTCACACTATGGATATTCAAACGTCTTTGATCCATTTGGGTTTGATTCTGGTGCAGAATGATATATAAGAATCTAGCTTTCATTTTCACAAGTAGTTAACCAATTTTGCCAGCACCATTTACTGAAGAGGCTGTCTTTCTTCCATTCTATTTTTTGAGCTCCGTTATCGAAGATTAGTTGGCTATAGGTCTGTGTGTTCACTTCTGGGTTTTCAATTCTGTTCCATTGGTCCTGAGGTCTGTTCTTATGCAGCTACAATGCCGTTTTGATTACTATGGCTTTGTAGTAGAGATTGAAGTTTGGTATTGATATTTTTCCAGCCCTGTGATGTCTGTTGAGGATTGTTTTTGCTATTCGTGGTCTTTTACTGTACCATAGGTATTTTTGGATTGCCTCTTCTAATTCCTTGAAGAATGAGGTTGGAATATTGATAGGTATTGCATTGAATTGGAGATAGCCTTTGGAAGTATGGCCATTTTCCCTATCTTGATCTTTCAAATCCAGGAGCATGGGAGGTTTTGCCACTTTCTAAGTTCTGTTTTGATTTCCTTTTTCATGTTGTCAAAGTTTTCTTCATAGATGTCCTTCACTTTTTTGGTTAAGTTAATTGCTCGGTATTTTATTTTTTGTGGGGCTATTACGCATGCAGTTGCTTTCCTAATTTCAGCCTCACTTAATTCTTTGTTGGCATACAGAAAAGCCATTGATTTTTGAGGGTTAATTTTATACCCTGCTACTTTGTCAATTTTTTAATCAGCTTGAGTAATTTGGCAGTGGGGTCTGTGGGATTCTTTAAACACAAGATCATGTCATCTGCAAAGAGGGAGAGTTCTATTTCTTCTTTCCCTATTTGGATCCCCTTTATGTTTGCATCTAGTCTTATTTGTAGCTAGGCATTCTAATACTAGATTGAAGAGAAGTGGAGAGAGTGGACGTCCTTGTCTCGTTCCTGAGTTAAGAGGAAATAGCTTTAGTTTTTCACCATTAACTGTAATGCTGGCTGTTTGTCATATACAGCCTTTATTGTATTGAGGAATGTTCCATGGATTCCTAATTTTTCCAGAACCTTCATCATAAAGGGGTGGTGAATCTTGTCAAATGCTTTTTCTGCATCTATTGATATATCCATATGGTTCTTATCCTTGCTCCTGTTGATGTGATGAATTATACTAATTGATTTGCGTATATTGAAGCAGCTTTGCATCCCTGAAATGAATCCTGTTTGATCTTGGTGTATGATTTTTTGGATGAATTGTTGAAGTCGATTGGCCAAAATTTTGTTGAGAAGTTTTTCATGAATGTTCATCCAAGAAATGGGTCTATGTTTCTCTTTCTTTGATAAGACCCTGCCAGGTTTTGTGATGCGGGTTATGATGGCTTCATAGAATGAGTTCAGTAGTGAACTTTCTCTTTCAATTTCATTGAAGTGTTGGAGGGGTATTAATGTGTGCTCTGCTTTGAAGACCTTGTAGAATTCCGCTGTAAAACCATCTGGACCTGGGCTTTTCTTAGATAAGAGATCTCTTATTACTGTTTATATTTCAGGGCTTGATATGGGCCTTTTAAGGCGGTTTAACTCATCTTGGTTTAGTTTTGACATGTCAGTATTTGTTAGGAAAAGGTCCATTTCTGCCAAGTTCTCAATCTTATTAGCATCAAGTTTTGAGAAGTATTTCCTTATAATGTTCTGAATCTTGGTTGTTTCTCTGGTGATGTTTTCATTCTCATCTCTGAGTTCATTTATTTGGGTACGTTCTTTTCTTTTTCTGATAAGATTTACTAAGGGTCTGTCAATTTTGTTAAGTTTTTCCTAGAACCAACTCTTTGTTTTGTTGATTCTTTATATGGCCTTTTTGGGATCGAATTCATTTAATTCTGATTTAACTTTAATTATTTCTATCTGTCCATTGGGTTGGGGTTTATCCTGCTGCTCTTTTCAAGGAGGCTCAGATGTCTCATTAAATTGTTGGTTTCAGATCTCTCCAATATGTTGATATAGGAACTCAGAGCTATAAACTTGCCTCTGAGTACTACCTTTGCTGTGTCCCAGAGGAGTTGGTAATCTGTGTACTCATTTTTGTTGAATATCATGGACATTTGAATTTCATTTCTAATATCTTCCATGATGCACTCGTGATTCAGCAGTGTGTTGTTCAGCCTCCATGTGTTACAGGACTTCCTTTAGTGGCTTTTGGTGTGGAGTCCTACTTTTAATCCCTTGTGGTCTGAGAGAATGCAAGGTATAACTTCAATATTTCTGAATTTGGACAAGTTTGCTTTGTGGCCTAAAATGTGGTCTATTTTGGAAAATGTTCCATACGCTGCTGAGAAAAATGTGTATTCTGTTGCTGCTGGGTGAAACCTTCAGTAGATGTTGTTTAAATCTAGCTGATCTTTGCAGTTGTTTAGATATGCAGGTTCTTTGTTGAGTTTTTGCCAAGTTGATCTATCTAGTGGGGATAGTCGTGTGTTAAAATCCCCAACAATTAATGTCTTTGGATCTATGTGGGATTTGAGGGAAAGTTGGGTTTCTTGGATAAAATTGGGTGCTCTGTTTGGTGAATAGATATTAAGAATTGTAATATACTCCTGAAGGAGAGATACATTAATTAATATGTAGCAACCTTCTTTAACTCTTCTCACTTATTTTAAATTGAATTATATTTTATCTGATATTAGGTTTGCAACTCATGCCTGTTTATGGGGGCCGTTTGCTTGGTATATTTTGTTCCAGCCTTTAACATTGAAAATGTGTTTGTTTTTATGGACAAGATATGACTCCTGAAGGCCGCAGATAGAAGGTTCTTGCTTTTTAATCCAACTAGACAGTCTGTCTCTGAATTGGAGAGTTAAGTCCGTTAATGTTGAGAGATAGAACTGAGAAGTATTTGGGAGTTTCTGCCATTTTATGCACCTTCTAGTGGGCTGCAGCACCTGGGTTCTTTCTATGGTTCTTGGATTCTAGTTTAGCTGCGGTTTCTTGGCCTTTTTGTGGTCTCGTTGGTTTTCTATGTGTAGGACATCTTTAAAAATCTTTTGTAGGGCTGGTTTGGTGGAGATATATTGTTTCATTTTTTCTTTGCTATGGAAGGTTTTTATTTGATCTTCGTTTATGAAGGAGAGTTTAGCTGAGTACAGTTTTCTTGGTTGATTGTTGTTTGTCTTTACGGCATGGCATACATCATTCCAGGCTCTTCTTGCTTTGCTTGTCACTGCTGAGAAATCTGAGGTGATCCTAACTGGTTTCCCTTTATAGGTGATTGATCTTTTCTCCTTGACAGCTTTAAGGTTCTTTTCCTTGGTCTGAATTGATCCTTTGAAGATAATAATGTGATGCTGGGTTGTCCTGTTCTGGTCCAGTCTATTTGGAGTTCTAAATGCTTCTTGTATCTGAATAGGCCTGCCTTTTTGCATGTTTGGGAAGTTCTCTGCTAGGATCCTGTTAAACAAATTTCCTAATCCATTAACTTCTGTTTCTAGGTGCTCCTCTACACCTATTATCCTCAGATTAGGCCTTCTGATGATGTCTTCCAAATGTTGAATAGATCTATCACATTTCTTGGACTTTTCTTGGATGGTTGTATGTTCTTTCTCCATAATATCTAGGCTGTCTAAATGCCTAAGACTTCGTAGGAACATAGTAGATATCATTGAATACTAGATACACAGTTCTGGCACTCTCTACTAATACGCATTTTTTGGCATATTACCACCTGCTTATCCATGTATGGCTATTTTGGCCACCTCTAGGGCTTGACCTCAGTGCCTGCCAAGAATTTCATCCTCGAGTAAGAAGCCAAGTTTGACACCTGTTTTGCTTTTCTGGGAGAGTGCTGGGTGTCAGGCATGATGGAGAACAAGGCTACAAATCTAGATGCAATTTGATGGATGTAAACAATGTCATATATGTTTAAGTGCCCTCACAGTTGGGAAAATAAACGGTAAATAAATGAATAAAACAACAAATACGATGTATAACCACACCAAACATGATATAGACTGAACACGTATATGGAAGTTCAATCCTATCTTTAAAATATATATAAGGAGTATGACTGGGGCATGAATTCAGGCCTATGGAACAGGCCTGAATTTCTGCTCTTCAAGCATAATGAGCTTCCCCTTCCCCCACAGTGCAACATAGTTAGCCAGTCCCTAAGTTCAAATCCCAGGCCTTGCAGATAAAAAATTCACACATTCCAAGCCAAGGAGTTTCATTAGCATTTTTAATATTTTTTAAAGTTCACTTTGACTTTATTTGAAACATTTTGATTTTATAACATGAGAGTTTTTCAAAAAAGGGGTTTAAACTTTTACATTTCAGCATAGCACATTGGTGTTTTTGACCATCTGCCATGAAGTGTGAGAATGAAAATGAGGATATCATTTCTCCCTAGAAGTTTGGGACAGTTGATGTTATTTCTTATTTTTTCTATTTTTTTTATTTGTCGGTCGTGGGGCTTGAACTCTGGGCTTGGGTGCTGTCCCTGTGCTCAAGGCAAACGCTCAAGCACTTGAGCTACAGCACCACTTCCAGTTTTCTAGAGGTTTATTGGAGATAAGAGTCTCACAGACTTTCCTCTCTGGCTGGCCTTGAGTCACCTTCCTCAAATCACAGCCTCCTGAGTAGCTAGGATCATAGGCATAAGCCACCCATGCCCGGCAGTTGATGTTATTTCTATTTAGAGTTATTTTTATAATTATAAAATGTCTGCAATTATGTCCTGTGAGTTTTCCTCAGTGCCTACCACGAAATAAACTAGGGGAGTCCTCATACCACCAAAGGTTGAGTTTCTGAATAAACACTCACTTCTGTGAGGACAGTAGGTACTTGTAAGCATTTTGGGAATAAACTAGATTCTAAAATGAAAAACAAAATCATTGGTACTAAGATGTAGCTCAGTAGTGGAATATTTGCCTAAAGAGCATAAGACATTGGAAGAAAAGTTTCCTAAGGCTCAGAATGTTAGAATTTTGTATGAAGAATCTTCTTTCCTTTTTTTTTTTTGTCGGTGGTGGAGCTTGAACTCTGGGATTGGGCATTATCCCTGTGCTCTTCAGCTCTTTGCGAGCACTCTACAGCTTGAGACACATCGCCACTTCCGGTTTTCTAGTGGTTTATTGGAGGTAAGAGTCGCCCGGGGCTTGCGTTGAACTGCCATCCTCAGCTCTCAGCCTCCTGAGTAACTAGGATTATATGTGTGAGCCACTGACGCCTGGTACATGAACAAACATTTTAAGATTGATTCTAAAGAAAGAAACTTCGAACATACTTTTTGTGCAAATAATTTATAATGCCATGGTTAAGGCACTAATTCAGAAGTATTTTTTCATTGGCTGGTTTCTTAGTTTATTTATATATATACATTATTAATTCATATATACACATATTATTAAAAAACATAGCTTTGAAGTGTACCTAAGAACATATGGGCTCATGTAAAATTATACAAATGCACAAGCTTGATTTTTTTTCAGTTTGTTGGTACCATAAATTAGGTGGGATTTGTGTACTATTTTTTTGTTCTCTTTTTGGAGGATTTCTCTCCCCTTTATCCCCTAACCCCCTCTCATCGCACTTGAACTCAGCTTGCTCTTTCTTGGCTTGGTTGTTTGTAGCTGATTTTCTACCACTTCAGCCATACCTGTAGAATGGGTTTTTGCAAGTTGATTGGAGATGATATCTCTCAGGCTTTGCTGCCTGGATTGGCTTTGAAACTTCATCTTCCAGTTCTCACCTCCTGATTAGCTGGGATTACAGATGTGAGCCACTGGGGTGCCTAGGGATAAATTAATTTGGTTGATGTATTTTTTCTGTTTTTCTAAGTATGGGATGATCTACTATAGAATTTTAATGAATGTCCTGGGTATGAAGTAAGAAATATAATACATATGCAAATCTGTATATTTCTCATAAGATGTAATCAATTTAATACATGTTATAAGTGTAATAATAGTCAATAAAATAATGAATGAATAATACAAAAAATAAAATGAATACACTCAAAGCAAATTGCAATAAACATAAGTATGTAAATATTAATCATTATTTCAAATGTAGATGAATATTATATTAACAGGGCTGGGTATTGAATTCAGGCCTAGGGAACAGGCCTGAATTGCTTGTCTTCCAAGAGGGTGAGTTTCCCCATCCCCCTAGTGAATTAGAGTTACCCAGACTCTGAGTTCAATTCCCAGGCCTGACAGTAAAAAAGGCCATGAATTCCAAGCCAGGGAGCTTCATTAGTATTGTATGTATGTATATATGTATGTATGTATGTATGTATGTATGTGTGTATATTATATGTAATGGGACTTGAACTCTGGCCTTGGGAGCTATCCTTGTGCTCTTTAGCTCAAGGCGAGTGCTATAATGTTTGAGCCACCGCACCACTTCTGGTTTTCTAGTGGTTTATTGGAGATAAGTGTCTCACAGATTTTCCTGCCCTGGCTGGATTTGAACCATGATGTTCAGATCTCAGCGTCCTGAGTAGCTAAGATTAAAGGCATGAACCATAGCCAGGGCCAGGTTATTTTTAATATTTTTAAATTATTTTTTTATTTATTTATTTTTATTTTTTGCCCAGCACGGGGCTTGAACTCATATCGTGGCAACTCTGCCTCAGCTAACATCAACCTAGGCTGGGATGGTGCAGCCTCTGGACCCACAGCCCATCCTGGGATACTAGGCCTTGGGGGCTGACAGGAAAACAAAATGTAAACAGCACCAAAAAAAAAAAAATGCCAGGAACCACCTATGGATGGAAGTTTCTTGGTTTTCCTTCCTTGCATGGTGACCATCCCGGGTCCAAATAACACTGCTGCAACCTGTAGGTCACCTGGCATTGCTGAAGGCTCACAGGCTGTCAGCGAAGCCATAGGCCAACCTGGACACCTAGGCCTGAGTTTGAATCCCAGTCATGCTACTTAAAAAGGGCTGGAGAGCCTGAGAAACTATTTCTTGTCCATAGGAACGCCAGAAAATATGATCAATGTCATTGTTGGATGAGTAGTTCATCAATCAGTCTAGTATAAACTTAGACCCAATAATCACAGAACACAGATTGATTTTAATTCATAGTTTATTATGCATTAAAAGAATACTATTCATTAAATGGAGTCCTCACTAAAGACCTGAGAATCTGTACGAATGTAGTATATGTCATTTAATTCCACATAGACATCACTGTCAGTATCAAAAATATCTTAATATATATTTATCTGTATACTATATATATATATACATATATACATACATATATATATATACATATATATGTATATATATATGGTATATATACCAGATATAAAGGTACTGCTATTTTGGCCAAACCTGTAGTTCCATCCTAGGTCCTGGGATCTATTTGGCAGCTGAATGGGCTAGAGGTTGCCATGCTGGCACTCACCCTTTCATGAATTGGGACTTCTAGGCCCTCAGTTTAGGTACCAGCATTGCCAAAATTTTCATCTTGGAGTAAAATTCCAAGTGAGACACCTGTTTTCCATATCTGTGCAAGTGCTGAGTGTCAGGTATGATGTACATGTGTGCAAAGCTACATGCTACGGTATAGATTAGAATAAATGTAATAAAAGATATAGGTGCACATACAGTCCATAAAATAAATGTTAATTCAATCAATCAATAATAATATATAATGAATCACTCCAACAAACACGATACAGACTGAATATATAGATGTAAATATAAATCACATATTTAAGATGTCTATAAATGTTACATTTTTCAGGCTGGTGCTTGAATTCAGGCCTAGGGAAGAGTTGAGAAGTTCATGCATGATTCACATAGGAAATGATAGGCAAGACCTCTGGCACAACAATTATTTTTAATTAAGACTTCACGAAATGTGACAATAATAATTACATTCAGGAAATCGAGGCATTGGGAAATATCCAAGAATTGGTAGTCACATGGTAGATAGGATTCAAACACAGCTTGCCACATCTTCTCTATACAAATAGGTATTTATTAACATACTAGCTTCAGCTTATGAATGGATGAATACTGTGCACAAACCCCATCCCGGAGCTCAATCTCAGGTCCGGGGTAGAGCCTAGATCCTTAGTTACTCAAAAGCTGTTGTGCTCATATGGACCCATTAGAAAGTTGGGCCTGCTAGGCCCAGAGTTCAACTCCCAGCAATGCCCGAAGTTTCATCCTGATGTGAGAAACCAATCCTTACAGCTGTTTTCCTGTCTTGTGTAAGTCCTGGGCCTAATGGAGGATGGAGAATGCTATATAGGCAACTCTATAGCCATGGGAATAGGTTGTCATCCATGGCAACACAGATATACCTGACACCGTACTCAATAAAATACACAATACCTCCATGAATAAGACTCAAAATTAAAAAATAACTGCTTTGAAAGCAAGATGCATACCACACCTGTATGTAAATAGAGATCCTATGTTTAAAAAAGGTAAGCTTGTTATTATGTCCACTGCTGGGACTTCAAATCAGGCCCTGGACCAGGCCTGACATTCTAATCTTCAGGGATGATGAGCTACTCTTTCCCCCACAGTGCAACGGGGTTACCCAGACCTGAGTTCAAATCCCAGGCCTGACAAAAGATTCATCCAGATGTTAGAAGCCAGTCTTTACACCTGTTTTCCTCTCCTATGGAAGTCCTGGGTCTCAGCTAGGATGGAGAATGAATGCATAGGCAACCTTATAACAATGGGAATAGGTCATCATCCATGTCAACAGAGTTATACCTGTCACCATACTCAGTAAAATACACAATACCTCCATGTATTAGACACAAAATAAGGAAAAGGAGTGCACCGAACACAAGATGCTATCCACACATATATGTCAATACATATCCTATGTTTCAATTATGAATTTATGCCTATCCTGGCCTTCACTGGGGCACAACTTCAGGTCCTGAGAATGACTTAGCTCCTTAGTTGCTGACAGGCCCGTGTCCTCACCTTGACTCTTTTGCCAATTGGCCCTGCTAGGCTCTCAGTTCAAATCCCAACATTGCCAAAACATGAATCCTGATGTGAAGCCCATTGATCCACCTGTTTTTCTGTCCCGAGAATGTCCTGAGTCTCAGCTACGATGGAGAAGGAGTAGAAAACTCTATAGAAGTGGGCATAGGTTGCCATCCAAGTCAGCACAGTTATAGCTGTCATCATATGCAATAAAATACAAAATGCATCCCTGACTAAGACTCACAATGAAAAGAACAACTACACTGAAAACATGATGCATTTCACTTATGTATGTAAATAGAGATCCTATGTGTAACATAGGTGGGCATATGATTTTTGCCTAACCTGGGGCTTCAATTCAGGCCCTGGGACCAGGCCTGACCTTGTAGTCTTCAACGATAGTGAGCTTCTCCTTTCCCCACAGTGCAAAAGAGTTACCTAGACCTGTTTTCACATCCCAGCTCTGGCAGTAAAATGGTGCGAATTCTGAGCTAGGGTGCTTCATTCATAATTTTTCAATTTTTTAATATTTTTTGCCAGACCTGAGGCTTGAACTCAAGTTGTGGCAACTCTGCCTCAGGTCCGATCATCCTAGGCTGCAGCCTCTGGACCCACAGCCCATCCTCGGATCCTAGGACCCCAGGGTTTGAAGGAAAAAATAAAAAGCTGGAGGAGAAAAAGTGGCGGGAAGTTCCAACTGGCGCCGCTTTTAGGTTTATTTTCATGTGAATGTTGACTGAATGTTGAGACCGAACCCGGTGGACTGCAGATTGAAGGTTACCTGGTGTGGCTGAAGGCCTGCTGGCTGTCGGGGGAGCCACAGGATGACCGGGCAATGGAGGTCCCGAGTTTGAATCCTGGTCAGCCATCCTACATTGAGGGAATGACAGGAGTTCCTGAGATACTCAATTCCGGACCTAAGAAGAGCCGTGAAATACGATCAATCTCTTCCTTGAATAAGTAGTTCCCGAGGATTCGAGTAGGAAATGATAGTCAAGACTCATGGGGTATCGATTATTTTTAGTCAAGAGTTGATGAAGTGTGACCATAATCATCACAGTCATTAAATGGAGGCATTGGGGGAAGATCCAAGAATCAGTAGTCACAGGGTAGATTGGATTCAATCACAGGTCTCCATCTCTCCTACTCTATACAGATATGTACTTATTTGCTTACTACCTTCAGCTGATGAATGGATGACTATTGTGCTCCCCCTGCTTTACCCCTAGGACTCGATCTCAGGTCCTGGGAATGGCCTAGCTCCTTAGTAGCTCACAGGCTGGTGTGCTTATGTGGACCCATTCGCCTATTAGGCCTGCTAGGTGCTGAGTTCAGATCCCAGCATTGCCAAATATTCATCCTGTCAGAAGCCAGACATTGCACCTGATTTCCTGTGTGAGTCCTGGGTTTCAGCTAGGATGGAGAATGCATGGGCCACCCTGTGGCCATGAGAAAAGGTTGTCATCCATTTCAGCCCAATTACACCTGTCATATATACTCAAGAACATACATAATACATCCATGAATAGCATACAAAATAGAGAGGATAACTAAGCCCAATGCATGAATCAGTCCACACACGGATGTGAATATACATCCCATGATGTATTGAGGACTCTTGTGGCCTCCCTGGGGCTTGATCACAGCTCCTGGGAACAGACCAGCTCCTTAGTGGCTCACAGGCAGGTTTGCTCATGTGGACCCATTGGGCAGTTGGGCCTCCTAGGCCCCGAGTTCGAATCATAGCACTTCGAAAAATTCACCCTGATGTGAGAAACCACTCGTTGCACCTGTTCTTGTGTTCTGTGCGAGTTCTTGGTCGCAGCTAGGATGGAAAATGCATAGGCAACTCTATACTCATGGGAATAGCTTGTCATCCAGGTCACCACAGTTATATCTGTCATCCTATGCTCAAGAAAATACACAATACATCAATGAGTAAGACACCAGACAAAGACAATAACTACACTGAACCCAAGATGCCTCACACCCATGTATGGAAATAGAGATCCTCTGTTTAAATTCTGAATTTATGACTACTATAGCGCCCACCGGGGCTTGATCTCAGGTTCCAGGAAAGACCTAGATGCTTAGTGGCTCACGCGCTGGTGTGCTCACCATGACTCATCCACCACTTGAGCCTGCTAGGCCTTGAGTTCAAATCCCAGCACTACCAAAATATTCATCCTGATATGAGAAGCCAATGGTTGCACGAGTTTTCCTATGCTGTGAAAGTCCTGGGTCTCAGCTAGAATGGAATATGCAATATAGGCAACTTTATACTCGTGGGAATTGGTTGCCAGCAATGTCAGCATGGGTATAACTGTTATCATAGTCAGTAAAATACATACTGCATCCATGAATAAGACACGAAATCAAGAGAATGAGTATACTGAATGCAAGATGCCACCCACCCATTTATGGAAATATAGCTCCTGTCATTAAATTATGATTTCATGAGTATATTGACACTCATGGGGCACGAGCTCAGTTCTGTGAATGGCCTAGCACCTTAGTGGCTCACAGGCTGTTGTGTTCACCTTGACCCATTCCCCAATTCTGCTGCTAAGCTCTGAGTTCAAACTCCAGCACAGCCAAAAGATTCATCCTGATGTGAGAAACCAATGGATCCACATGATTTCCTGTCCTGTGAAGGTCCTGGGCCTCATTGAGGATGGAGAATGCTATATAGGCAACTCTATAGCCATGGGAATAGGTTGTCATTCACGGCAGCACAGATATACCTGTCACCATACTCAATAAAGTACACAATACATCCATGAATAAGACTCAAATTTAAAAAAAAATAACTACATTGAAAGCAAGATGAATACCACACCTGTATGTAAATAGAGATCCTATATTTAAAAAAGGTAAGCTTGTTATTTAGTCCACTGCTGGGTCTTCAAATCAGGCCGTGGACCAGGCCTAACATTCTAATCTTCAGGGATGATGAGCTTCCCCTTCCCTCACAGTGCAACAGGGTTACCCAGACCTGAGTTCAAATCCCAGTCCTGACAAAAGATTCATCCCTATGTCAGAAGCCAGTCATTACGCCTGATTTCCTCTAATGTGGAAGTCCTGGGTCTCAGCTAGGATGGAGAATGAATGCATAGGCAACCTTATAACCATGAGAACAGGTCGTCATCCGTGTCAGTACAGTTATATCTGTCACCATACTCAGTAAAGTTCACAATACCATCATGAATTAGACATAAATTAAGGAGAAGAAATGCACCGAATGCAAGATGTTCCCACACATATATGTCAATACAGATCCTATGTTTCAAGTATGAACTTATGCCTATCCTGGCCTCCCTGGGGCTCATTGTCAGGTCCTGGGAACAACTGAGGGGCTAGGCCCTTGACTCTTTCACCAATTGGGCCTGCTAAGCTCTCAGTTCAAATCCCAACATTGCCAAAAGCAGAATCCTGATGTGAGAACCCATAGGTCGACCTGTTTTCCTGTCCTGTGAATGTCCTTGGTTTCAGCTAGAATGGAGAACACATAGGCAACTCCATGGACATGGTTGTCATCCATGTCAGCACAGTTATATCTGTCATCACACTCAATAAAATACAAAATGCATCCCTGGCTAAGACACACAATAAAAAGAATAACTACAGAAAGCATGATGCATTCCACATATGTATGTAAATAGAGACCCTATGTGTAAAATAGTTGGGCATATGAATTTTGGCAGTGCTGGGGCTTCAATTCAGGCCCTGGGACCAGTCCTGACTTTGTAGTCTTCAAAGATGGTTAGCTTACCCTTCCCCAATAGTGCAACAGAGTTACCCAGACCTGAGTTCAAATCTCAGCTCTGGCAGTAAAATGGCGCGAATTCTGTGCTAGGGTGTTTCCTTCCTTCATATATATATATATATATATATATATATATATATATATATATATATTTTTTTTTTTTTTTTTACCAGACCCGGTGCTCAAACTCAAGTAGTGGCAACTCTGCCTCAGCTGTGATCATCCTATGCTGTGGCCTCTGGACCTACAGCCCATCCTTGAATCCTAGGACCCTAGGGCTTGCAGGAAAAAAGAAAGCTTCGAGGGGAAAAAAAGCTGTGGGAAGTTCGACCTGGTGCTTTTATGTTCATTTTCCTTTGTACCGTGACCATGGTGGGTCTGAACCAGGTGACCTACAGAGTGAAGGTTACCTGGAGTGGCTGAAGTCCTGCAGCTGTTGGGGAAGCCCCAGACCATCCAGGCAAAGAGGCCCAGAGGTCGAATCCCAGTCAGCCCCCCTACATTGAGGGATTGGCGTGAGATCCTGAGATACTTGTTTCCGGACCTAGGAAGAGTCATGGAATGTGATCAATCTCATCCTTGAGTGAGTAGTTCCTGCAGGATGTGAGTAGGAAATGATAGGCAAGATTCCTGGGGTATCGATTATTTTTAATGAAGAATTGATGAAGCGTGACCATAATCTCACAGTCATGAAATGGAGGCATCGGGAAAGGTCCAAGAATTAGTAGTCACAAGGTAGATTGGATTCCATCACAGGTCGCCATCTCTCCTACTCTAAACAAATATGTATACTATCTTCAGCTTATGAATAGATGACTATTGTGCTCTCCACCTGCCCTATCCCCAGGGCTCAATCTCAGGTCCTGGGAACAGCCTAGTTCCTTAGATGCTCACATCATGGTGTCCTCACCTTGACCCTTTCTCCAATTGGGCCTGCTAGGCTCTGAGTTCAAATCCCAACACTGCCAAAAGAGGAATGCAGGGGTGAGAATCCAATCAGTCCACCTGTTTCCTGTCCTGTGATAGTTCTGGGTCTCAACTAGGATGGAGAAGGCTTAAACAACTCTATAGACATGGGAATAGATTGTCATCCATGCTAGCACAGTTATATCTGTCATCATTCTCAATAAACAAAATGCATCCATGACTAAGACACACAATAAAAAGAATAATTGTACTGAACGAATGTATGTGAATAGAGATCCTATGTTTAAAATAGATGGGCATATGATTTTTGCCAGTGCTGGGGCTTCAATTTAGGCCCTAGGAGCAGGCCTGACCTTGTAGTCTTCAAGGATGGTAAGCTTCCCCTTCCCCCACAGTGCTATAGTGTTACCTAGACCTGAGTTGGAATCTGGTGCTTTATTAGTTTTTAGGGTTTTTTTTTTTTTTTGCTAACCAAAGGATTTGAACTCACTTCATGGCAACCCTGCCTCAGGTTCGATCACTTTAGGCAGGTAGGCTGCCATAGGCTCATAGTCGATCCTGTGATCCTAGGCCCTAAAGCCTTGCAGGAGTAAAAAAAAAAAACCCACACAGAAAAATAGCCACCGGATGGATTTTTTTACATTTTATTCCTTTGCATGGTGACCAACCTGGGTCCAAATTACACGGCTACAAAGGGTACTTCACTTTGCATTGGCCATGGCTAGCAGACTATAAGGTAAGCCACAGGCCCATATGTCATTATAGGCCCTGATTTTGAATCCTGGTCCTGATACCTACCAATGGGGGGACTTCCCACCAGACTCGTTCTTATGCATGGGAATAACGATGGAATGTGAGCAAACTCATGAATGCATGAGAAGTTTCTGCGGGCATCATTCTAGTCTAAAATTATATACAATGATCCTAAGATGTTGATTGATCTTAATGAATGGCTTACTAAGCGTGAAAACAATACTATTCCTTCAATGGAGGCATAATAAATACCTAAGAGTTGGTAGGAATGTAGTTGATGTCATTGAATCATAGGTTGATGTCTCTGGAATTCTATACAAATATATATTTATTGATATATACCACATGCCTATCCATGTATGGCTACTTTGTCCACCCCTGGAGCTCAATCTCAGGGTCTGGGAGCTGACTGGCAGCTTCCTTGGCTAGAGGTGGCCGTGTTGACACACCCATTCATGAATTGGGTCTGCTAGGCCGTGAGTTCAGATCCCAGCACTGCAAACGTTTGGATCATGGAATAAGAAGCAGAGTGTGACACCTGTTTTCCTTTTCTCTGAGAGTTCTGGGTGTCAGACATGATGGAGAAAACGTCTACAAATTTAGATACTATGTGATGGGATGTCATCAATATAATAAATGGAATGCGTGTCATCACAGTCAATAAACGGTAAATAAATGAATAAAACAAAAATACAATCAATAGCCACAATATGGACTGAACATCTATAGGTAAGTACAAATCCTATCTTTATAATGTATATAAACAGTATGTTTTCTAGGGCTGGGGATTGAATTCAGGCCTAGGGACCAGGCCCGAATTTCTTATCTTCAAGCCTGGTGAGCTTCCCTTCGTCCACAGTGCTGCAGAGTTTGCTAGACCCTGAGTTCAAATCCAAAGTAAAAATACGGCGAGAATTGCAAGCCAGTGAGCTAATTTTTTTTTTTGTGTGCGGGGGGTGGGGGGAGGGTTTTTTTTTGTTGTTTTGTTTTGTTTTGCGAAGCAAGGTCTTGAACTCAGTGATGGCACTCTGCCTCAGCTTCTATCACACTAGGCTGCGGTGCAGCCGCTGGAGCCACTACCCATCCTGGGATCTTAGACCTCCAGCCCTTGTGCTGGGAAAAAAATATGTACAGAAAATAGTGGCAGAGCTGGGCACCGGTGGCTCACACCTGTAATCTTAGCTACTCAGGAGTCTGAGATCTGAGTATCTCGGTTCAAAGCGAGGAAAGTCCATGATACACTTATCTCCAAGAAACCACTAGAAAACTGTAAGTGGCGCTGTGACTCAAGCAGTAGAGTGCTTGCCTTTAGCTGAAGACCCCAGGCAGAGTGCCCAGGCCCAGAGTTCAAGCCTTATGACCAAACCCTTCCCCCAAAAAAGTGGCACGATTGCGTTTTTACATTTTATTCCTTTGCACTGTGACCATTTGGTCTGAATGACATGGCTCCAAAGGGTACTTCACCTTGCATTGCTGAAGGATGGCGGGCTATTGGGGAAGCCATAGTCTCGCAAGGCAATGTAGGCCTCGTGTTGAATCCCACTAATGTCACGTCCAGAGGGCAGAGATACTAAGAGACTCATTCCCATCCACAGTAATAGTGATGGAATGTTATCAATGGCACGGTTGAATGAGCTGATCATGAATACTACTCGTATAAAATTAGAAATCATGATTTCAGTAGACTGATTTTATTTAATATGAAGCATTAAAAGAATACTATTTCTTACAGAGACACAATAATTTCAGGACACTGATTTACTTAATAGTTTATTAAGGATGAAAACAATAACATTAATTACATGGAGGCATAATAAATACAAAAGAATTGGTAGGAATGTAGTCTACATAACTGAATAATGTGTAGACATGTCTGACACTCTATAAAGGTATATATTTATTAGCATACTACCATCTGCGTGTCAGTCTGTTCTTATTTTGTAAAACCCTGGGGCTCGATCTAAGGTCCTTGGAACTGCCTGTCATCTCAGTTTGCCCAGGATGGAGTGTTGACACTCACGCATTCATGAATTGGGCCTTGTAGGCCGTAGTTCAGATGCCAGCATTCCCAAAAAATGAATCGTGGAGTAAGAAGCTGATTGTGACAAACGTTATCCTTTTGTGTTAAAGTCCTAGGAGTCAGGTATGCAGTGGAACATATATGCAGACCTATATCCTAGGGAATCAATGTTCTATGTGCCATAATAGTCAATAAAATAAATGGCCTATACATGAATAAAACAAAAAATAAAAATGAATACACTGAAAGCTATACAGAGTCAACCTATGTATATAAATATAAATCATATATTTAAAATGTACATGAATAGGATGTTTTCTAGTGCTGGGGATCGATTTCAGGTCTAAGGAACAGACTTGAATTTCATGATTTCAAGGAGACGAGCTGCCCCTTTCCACACAGTGCAAAAGAGTTACCCAGACCATGAGTTCCGATCCCAGTCCTGACAGAAAAAATGGCAGCTGTATACTATGTGATGTCCAATTCTTAGGTATTTGATTCTGCCTCCATTTAATGAATGTGATTGTTTAAATGCTTCATAAAGTATTAATTAAAATTGATCAGTGCCCTATAATATAATTGTGTATAATTTTATCTTAGAATCATTCAAGAACTGCCCATTCAATCACATATATCACATGCCATTGGTATTTATATGGATAGGATTGAGTTTTTTAGGATCACCTGCCATTTGGAGGTGGCAGGACCAGGATGTGGGCTCCAGTTCTCACCACTTAAACCCGAGGATAAGGAAATCACTGGTCTGTCCAAGAACATCAGCAACATCGATGATTAGGCAGGCACCAATGGCTCTCAGCAATCCTTGATACTTACAAGGCTGTGATAGGAGGATCATGGTCAAAGTCACCCTAGGCAGGAAAGTCCTTGAGACCCCTGTCCAACTTCAGTGCCAACAAAGCCAGAAGTACAGCCATGTGGCTTCACTAGTTGGGGGCTAGCCTTGAGCAAAAGCAGCTTAAGGACTGTGCCCTGATCCTGAGTTCAAGGTCAGGGACTGGCAACAAACAGTCATACACAACAATCTGTGCAGCCATCCAGCTAAAGCAGGTCACCCTCATGACCTCAACTGGACTGGACAGAGTTTCATGTGAAAGTGGTGCTGTCATCTTGACTCTGCACTTTCTGCCTGCATCACAGGATTCCGTCCACACCCACATTCTTTCATGTTTCTTTCTGACCAATGGGAAACAAGAATGGTGGACACGCCCACATTCCATGCTGCCTGGTAGCACCTAGATTCCCTCAGTTGGTTGACACCACTACCAGCAGTTGAGGAAGGTAGAGGTGGCTGAGTGGTGAGCAAGATACTCGAGGCCACATTGGAGTAAAGTAGGAAATTGAGGTCCTAGACAGTGAGTGGGTGAATAGAGGATTTCCCATACCTTGGAAAAGTGGCCAGCCCATCTTTCCCAGTGCTCAGATGTCTGAAACAACAGGACTCCATGAGAGTGCTGTGGGCACGAAATTGCCACAAAAACACTGGCAGAAGAATCCTCCCAACAGATCTGCAACATTCAAGAAAACTAAGAACATGAAAAAGTGAAGGATCCCCAAGACAAACACCACTGGGGAGTGTGATTCAAAGTAGAGTCCAGCCAAATGTGATGCTGACCATGGGCCTCCCCTGCCTTTGGACACAGCCACAGCCACCAGTTTCCAAAGTGTCAATGGTCTCGATAACACCAAGGATCTGCAGAGGTGTACTGACATGTAGTGTCCACCCTGGATCCCAGCAAAAAAAGAAAAGCTCTCTGTGCCAAGATCCAACCACTGAAGCAGGAAAAGACAAACCTGCAAGATGAACGGGAGTAAGAGAGGAGAAGATAGCCCAACTGCACGCAGCAATGAAAAGGGAGCTAGAGATCTACAAGGCACCCATACAGAGGTTGGTTTGGGAAGAAAGTGATTTACAATGTTCACCAGCCCACGTGCAGCAGGCGACCGATGACAGAGAAAGGGAGCATGAAGCTCTCACCAGCTGCCTGTAGACCGCAGAGCAGCACATGGCAGGGGTAGAGATGGTGGATTCTGTGGTCACTGCTCACAGAATGAAACTGAAGTGTTCTTTGAACAGCTGAATGATATGACCCTTCAGCTCGAGGAAAAGATCAGAAGCTTCAATGACTTGGAGCAAGTGAACTCTGAGTTACAGGAGAAGCTGGAAGCAATATGGACACAGTGGAACAACATGAAGAGCAGAATCTACAAGTTCCAAGAAGCGCTGGCAGGGTGTGAGGTACTAACGAGACTACTGGACAACCTGAGCTGGATGGTGACTGCAGCGAATCTAGAGAGAGACACCTTCAAAGAAGACCTGAGCATTGAGAGGTCCGTGCAGAAGGAGGAGGCCCAGCGGCTGACCTAGTGGGTGAACCAACTGACAGAGGAGAAGAATCAAGGGTCAAGGCAGGTGTTTGACCTAGAGAAGGAGCTGGGGGAACTGAGAAGGAAGCTGGCAGAGCATGGACCCCTTCGGGACCACCTCCGGTCAAGCGGCAGGTGCAAGCCCAAGCCTATTGCAAGCAGATGGAGTTGAAAAACCTGGAGGAACAACTTCACATCCAGGTCCAGGAAGACCAAAGGCTCTGTTTCCAGAACACGGAGCAGCAGAAGCAACTGTGGAGTCTGTAGGAGAAGGCCAAGGATCAGCAGAAGAGCTGCAAGATCCCACGATGCGCATGTGTGCAACGGACAGATGGAAGAACAGCTGGCCCTGGTGTGGGACACTCTCCACATGATGAGCAGTGAGAAGGAGAAGCTAGCCAGCATCTTGGACTCAGAGCAGCAGGTGAAGAAACATTTGTGAGAACAGCTGGACCACACAGTGGAGAAGATACAGGAATGGAAAGAGGTGGCTGAGAGAGAGAGCCAAGCAGCTTGGGAGCTGCAGGAGTGGCAGGAGCAGTCCCTGGCCCAGCTGCAGGAGCTCAGAGCCACCTGTGAGCTGCACATCACCTCCAATGAGCAGCTGAGCTCTGAGAAGGAGGCCCTGCAGCAGCACATAGAGAGGCAGACCCAGCTGCTGGAGCAGCTGAAGCAAGTGCAGGCCCCACAAAATGTCGGGACCAGGTGGTGTCCCCAAAGTGGCAGGACACCCTCAAGTGCCTGAAAGTGACCAGACCACAGGAGGAGAGACTGCAGGCCCAGCTGAGCTTCCTGGCTTTCCCTGTGGAAGGGAAAATTGAGAGCCCTGGAGAAGCAAAAGGTGATGAGGCAACTCCCCCAGACGTGACCATCGCAGAGGATGGAGACATCCCCCAAACCGAGAGGGATGTGGATCTGGGGGCGCTCTCCATGGCTGAAATGCACAGGGGGAAACTCCTGCACCAAGAGTGGCAGCCCCACTGCAGGTGCCCAGTCCACCTGGCAGCTCAGTGCCAGAGAAAGCTGGAGCCACTGACCCCCCACCCTGCGACCTGGCACCACAGCATACTCGAGGATGGGAAGCAGGACACGTGGGCATCCGAGAAGAAAATCTGCTTTGTCCATGACCTGGCTGTTCAGGTGGACTTCCGGAGTCCAGAGGATGAGCTCCACGATCGATGCAGCCAGCTGTTGGCACACATCCGCACCATCGAGGACTCCCTCGTTGCATGTAAAGAGCAGATGTCAGGAGAAAGCTTAGCACATGTGCTGGCTGTCCCAGGAGAAGATGAAGAGGAGAGAGCTGTGGGAGCACCTGTGGTTCCTCTCAGGGGAAGGCATGGACAGCAGGCACCAGATGCCGACCCAGGCTGAGTCCACCGCCACCATCACCGCGTCAGACACCTCAGGCTCCACGGTGGTCAAAATGAGGAAGGAGCAAAAAGGTTTTGAAGAATTGCCACTTCAAGGCAGTGTGGAAACTGCCAAAGGACAGGTCAGGGTACCCTACCCCATAGAGGACTCCCCCATGGAGCACATCCTGCCGCAGAAGGCACACATGCAGATCACCCACAGCTCACAGGCTCAGGTGAGGAGTATTCCCTCCCTTTCTTCTGTAGACTGATGCAGATGATGACTCTCTATGTGACATACTGACTCTCAAAAACCTCAGCAGCCATCACAAGTAGGTGGCCAGGTGGCCTTCTCTCAGGCCTCCATCTCCAGGTGATGGGTAGGGTAAACTGCAGTTCAGGTAGGGCAGAGGCTGCCGGGAGGTGGCCCATATTCAAGGGACATCTAATGGGCCATTCGTGGCCAGGGAAGATGCCCATGTTATGCTTATCACAAAGAATGAATAATTTTCAAAGGGAAAACAAGCCTCCAACAAAGATTTGTTCTTCCTGTCCTGGGGCTTGAACTCAGTGCCTGGCCACTGTCCCTGAGCTCTTTTTCTCATGGTTAGCACTCCACCACTGAAACCACAGTGCCACTTCTTGTTTTCTGATGGTTCATTGAGGATAAGAGTCTCACATACTTTCCTGCCCAAGATGGCTTTGAACCGAGGTCCTCTAGATCTCAAATTCCAGAGTAGCTAGGATGACAGGCATGCGCCACCAGTGCCCAGCATGTGATGCCTTTTGACGGCATATTGGCTATTCTGTATAAGGAGCCCCAAAGGCCCTGGATGGACCTAGACCCAGTCAAGGAGCTGGGATGGGGGAAGGCTGATGTTCTAGCCATTCTGTTCCCCAAAATTAAAGACGCCAGCTGGTGTTGGATGCATCAAACACCTAGGTCAACATCCACCAGGCTTAGTGGGGAAAAGGTAGAGGATACCCAAAGATTGCAGTGTAGAAATCTCTGATTTTGCATGTATGTGGTGTGTTTGTGTGTGTGTGTGTGTGTGTGTGTGAACTCAGGGCCTAGGCTCTATCCCTGAGTTTTCTTGCTCAAGGCTAGTGCTCTTCTACTTGAGTCACAGCCCACTTGCTTTTTGATGATTAATTGTAGGTAAGACTCTCAAGTACATTCCTGTCCAGGGTGGCTTCGAAGCATGATGGGGACCCAGGGAAGCAAGAGTAAACACAAGTCGCAGGTACAATCCCTATGGTGGGTGACTCCTGCCCCCTTTTAGCCAGATGTGGGACATGTGGCCCCATGCCATCGTGGGGGACTACCGTCATCTAGAGTTCAATTGGGGGAAGTGACCAGGGCCAAGCTGACTTTTGCCCACCCTGAATGCTGATTCCAGAGCAGATCTGTTCTATCCTAAGCCAAGAGAGCTCCAGGAGGCCCGGCTTCCAGGGGCACAAGGAACGGAGAGGTCAGCTCAAGGCCAAGCTAAGAGCCTTTGACCATGGACACTCCAACTTGGCCTTCCTGATCACTGTAAGGCCTGTCAATGAACAACCTCCCCCCAAAAAAACAAAATTGGAGCCGTGTGTCAAAGTGGTTGAGCTCTAACGTTGAACCAAAGAGCTCAGAGACAGGGCCCCCACGCTGTGAGTTCAAGACCCCCAGCAGACCCTCCCCCATAAAACATAGGTTAGCTAAAGGTGAACTAGTAGGATTTGTGAAGTGTTTCTGAAGAATAGTGATACAGAAGAGAGCACCCTAATTCTAATGACAGCTGAACTTGTGACATACAGCTATGTGCTGCGTCGTTCACAGGGTGCTGTTTTCTGGGTCCTTCCCACATGGGGGTTTTGTGCTGAGTCCTCAAAAAGCATTTTGTGTGCTGAGTCATCACAAAGGGTGCTATATTATCAGTCCTTGAGAAGAGTGGGCCGTGCTGGGTTTTTCAAAGGGTGCTGTGTGCTGAGCCCATTAAACAATATACTTTATGCTGAGTCCTTCAAAAGGTACAGTGTGCTAATTCATCCCAAAGGGTGCTATGTACTGAGCCCTTGAGAAGGGAGGGACAGGTGAATTTTTCAATGGGTGCTGTGGGCCGAGTCCTGTACACAGGGTACTTTTGCTGAGTCCTTCATAGGGGGCTGTATGCTGAGTCATCCCAAAGAGTGCAATGTGCTGCCTCCTAGAGAAGAATGGGATGGGGTGAGTTATTCGAGTGCTGTGTGCCGAGTCCTTTATATAGGGTGCTCTGTACTGTCATTCAAATGGTGCTGTGTGCTGAGCCCTTCCACAGGGTGGTATATGCTGAGTCCTTCAAAACTCTGCTATGTGCTGAGTTTTGTAAAGGGTGCTGTGCACTGAATGTTTTACACAGGGTGCTACATATTCAGCCCTTCAAAGAGTGGTGTGTGTGGAGCCTTAACACAGGGTGTATGTGCTGAGTCCTGGAAAAGCATGCTACGTGCTGAGTTTTTCAAAGCGTGCCATGAACTGAGTCCTATACACTGCATGCTATGGACTTCCTCCTTCAAAGGGAGCTGTATGTTGAGTTATCCCAAAGGTTACTATATGCTAAGTCCTTCAAAGGGCAAACTATGCTGAGTCCTTTATACAGGGTGCTTTGTGCTGTTTTTTGAAGTGTTCTGTGTGCTGAGTCATCCCAAAGGGTGCTTTGTTCTGAGGTAGTTATCCCCAACAATCTCTCTCTCTCTCTCCCTCTCTCTCTCTCTTTCTCACTCACACACACACACACACACACATACATACACACACACCGTGTACCTGCTTGATGTGTGGAGTGGAGAGGAATGGAGGAGAGTCTCCTGCAGTGGTGGGGCTGAGGGGAGATTTGATTCCCTGGGCAAGTGTTAGGGTTGGAGGGGGGTGCTGAGCTGTGGTGAGGCTGCAATTCCCATGGCCTGGAAGCCTTAGAGCCCAGGCGGGGCTGCTCTTGTAGGCAAGGGTGGTGGGCGGCGCTGAGGGGAGTAGGGGGCGGGGCTGAGGGGAGTAGGGGGCGGGGCTGAGGGGAGTAGGGGGCGGGGCTGAGGGGAGTAGGGGGCGGGGCTGAGGAGAGGAGGGGGTGGGGCCGAGGGGAGGAGGAGGCAGGGCACAGGAAGCTCACTGTGGTGGTAGCAGTGGCCAGGGGCTCTCAGTGTCAGGCAGACATGCGTGGAGGGGTCGAAGTGGCCCGCAAGAGGAGTGGAAGCAGAGAGAGAGCAGAGAGGAGTAAGTACATGTAGGAGAGGAAGTGGCTTCAGTGGCTGGCTGAGGCCTCAGTTAAAGTGAAGGTCCTGACTGGGAGCGCAGAGCATGAGGAGCTAGCACAGCAGACACATTCCCTCAAGCAGCCCCATGGTGGCGTGGTGGCCATGAGCTGTCCCAAGTCCAAGGTTCCAATTACCATGGCGGTGGCACTGGCCACAGAGGAGGAGGTCACTGAGGAGGAGGCAGCTGAAGAGGCAGCCTTGTAGGCAGCAGTGGCAGGGGTGATGGCGGCATTGGCGGAAACAGGTCTGGCTGTGGATGAGGCAGGAGCTGAGTTGTCTGCAGCTGAGGGGGAGTTAGAGGCCGTACTTGCCCTACCATGCACCCTCAGATCCCGCCCCTCCCTCCCCGGCCCTCCCCAAGGTGCCGCGTTTCAAAAATGGCACTGCTGGCCTAGACCCGGGGAGCTTCTCTCAGTTGCCCAGCTGAGATAACGCACCCCTGGCTGGCTTGTTTCAGTGACCCGGTCCAGGTCCCTGGTCCTTGGATTCCGGGCCTGCCACACCTAGAGCCGATGCCTACAGCTTCTCCCAGCAGCACACGTGAGTGGCCACCCTGCGGGCCCACACCCTGGGACCCCATTGCTCAGTGAACCCCTCGACCCGCCCCCATAGCCTCCCCCATTCTGCGGACCCGGACCCGAACTGTGCCTCCTGCCTCCCCTCTCCTGTCCCACCTGTGCCTCCCCTGCATCCCACAATACACCCTGGCTCTGCTGCAAATGCACCCCAAGGGTGGGGGTTTGGAGGTGGGTGGCAACCCGAGGATTCCTCACATGTCCCTAGTGGCCATTGTCCCACAGGGTTGGGTTAGGAGAGGGCGCCAGAGAGCTCCTGGCCTGGAGTAATGGAGCCACACAGCCACCCATCTGCACCCTTCCTCGCCTTGGTAGGAACCTGGTGGCTTCAGTCAGAGGTGGGGAGCAGCATCTCTAAACCTGCCTTCTCAGGTCTTTTCCTTTTTTCTTGGGGTGGGGGTGTTGGATGCAGAAGATAGACCCCCTTGGTGTGTGAGCCCTTGTCCTCTATGCTTGGTCACCCTTTCACCTGAGGAGGGTCCCAGAAGAGCCCACTACGGAGGTGAGGACACTGGGGGTCAGATAGAAGATGAATATCTGGGAGTAACACACCCCCTCTCACCCACACCCAACCTATTCTTCCCACCCCAGCTGTCATCAGTTCTCACAGGGTGATCACATTTCCCAGCTCTGCCAGAATCTGCTGTTGCTCCCGGTCCATCTGGTCTCCTCATCCTCCCCAAGAATGCGCCAAGTCACCCAGAAGCATCTAGACTGGAAGCAGGAAGTCTATCCATGTATGTAACATTTAGGAGCCCATCCATTTCCCCAACACCGCCCCCACCCCAGGTCATACACCCCTCTGGGGGCACCATGAACCCCTGCTTGTTATCTGTCCTGGCTCTGAGGAGCCACCTGTCTCAGCACTCCTTTTTCCAGCATCCTGGCCTAGGGTTTTGGTTTATGTGGAATTAAGGTTTGTTGTTCCCAAGAGGAAGATTCTGACCCTGGAGAAAGGGAGAGGCAGGGTGGTTCTTTTTTATTAGAGTGGTGCTCCCCTTTGGTGGGATCCCCTGGTTCTGACAAGGGAACCCCATGCCCCAGCTTGTACATTGTCCCAGATGAGGAACTGACAAACTCAGGAGAGGAACTGTTCTGAATCTGTGTGTGTGTGTGTGTGTGTGTGTGTGTGTATGTTTGTATGAGAGAGAGAAAGAGAGAGTGTGAGAGAGAGAGAGAAAGGGAGGGAGAGAGGGAGCGAGGGAGAGAGATCATCTTTCAACTTGTACAGCATGACTGTGCTCAGGTGAGTGATCAGTTGGCAAATTGCAGGTGTTGCATGGACCAGTCTTCTGTCACAGGTCTGGATTGTGTGTGTGTGTGTGTGTGTGTGTGTGTGTGTGTGTGTGTGTGTGTGTGGAGAGCAGGGAGATGAGAACAATGGAAACATATTTAAGTCACCATGTCTAAAAAGAGCAAAAGCATTTTATTTGTGTGTATGTGTATTGTTCTTTTGTCATCAATGCCAAGTATGATCCCAGCCACAATTTTTATTTTCTCCTTCAACGTTACATGAATAGTTTGGGGAAGGTTTCAGTAGATGTTCCTTTCCACCTCTCCCTTCCCCTTTCCTGTAGCTCACAATAGCTGCTGGGTCTGCGTGGGTCTCCCCTTGGAAGTCTGTGTGAATCACAGATCAGAGTGGACACCTGTACTTCTGTCTTCAGGCTGCTGAGGCAAGTGTGACCACAGCCACATTCATACAGCCAGACAACCTGCTCTGGTGTGTAGAGTTGGAGCTAATTCAAGGGTTGGGAATGTGTCTGCCAAACATAATTAGGGAATGAGATGGGTGGAGTAGGGCAGAAGATGTGAAGCTAGGAGGGTCTGGTGGGTGGCGAATGGTGTGACATAGCAGATGGTTCACCACAAACAAGGATGAGAGGGGAACCTTACTCAGGGCTTTGGCAGTGTCCATGGGCATCTGGGCAGGGGTTCCAGGCCCCCACTGGTGGCATGGATTCCCTCCTAGGGCAGTGCCCCGGTGGGCAGTCCTCCCTGGAGTCCTGTAGACTCCAATCTGTGTCCTGCCTGTGCCGTTTGCAGCTGGGCAGTGGTAGGCAAGTGTGTTCTCCCTGCTGAAGCCTGCACAGTATCAGGCCATGGCAGTTAGCTAGGGCTGTCTGAATGCCTGTTTCTGTAACCTGCTGTAGGCTGTCTGGAAGGAAAAGGGGACCACTGACTTTGGAAGCCTTTAAGTTGGATTGGGACAACTGAAATGCCAGCTTTTCCAGGATTTTTTCTTTAAGCTGTCAATTACTACTAATGATTGGGATTATGGGTCAAATTAGACTGACCATTTCAGCTGCCAAACAATGATGTTCAAGGCAGCATAGGCAGAGTTCCCAAGCCAGATCGTCTCCTGTCATGAACATCCTGCTTTGACTGCCTTCCTCCAGCAGCTGCTGATTCTCCTCTGGTTCTCTCTAGGGTGATCACCACAGTCAAGGACTTCATGGGGAGCAGAGATGTTCACCTCGCAATCCCCAGGTTTCCAGCTGTAAGCAGAGACGATTCCCAGAACTGCATTGGAATCTGGGAGATTCAGAGAACCGGGAAGCCTCAAGGATCCTTTCTCTGCAACATGAAACTTGAGGGCCGGATGTGGTAGACCATCCTGTCTGGCCCCAGGAGGAGGAGAGGAGGCCCCTTGAGCCAGGCTTTCACCTCACGTGCCTCATTCACACCTGAGGGCAGAATTGAGTGCCAAACTGTGGGTTAGCCGCTGGACAAAGAGTTTTGAGAAGAGAGGCATCACAGAGCCCCAGAATCCAGCGAGTACATCGTTGCTCACATCCTCAGAGCCAAAAGAGTTAAGTGCAGTGGCTCCAGGAGGGCAGGAAGTGGGACGAGGGAGAACTGTGGAAGAGCTACTTCAGGCTTCAACACCGCCCCCACTAACCCCTCCACCCCCAGGATGCTTACCTGAGTTAGATGGGAGTTTTCTGTAATATTGTCGTAGAGAGATGCTCATTTATTTATCCAACAAACCTTTACAGTGAGTGCCAGGTCCAGGAATCATAGACGATGAAATGTTCCAGTTCTGATTCCACAGCACATGAAGAAATCTTGGTTTGAGTTGGATGCTGGTGCTTCACACCTGTCATCCTAGCTACTTAGGAGGCTGAGATGGGAGGACTGAGGCTTAAGTCCCAGGAAGAAAAGCCTGTAAAACTCTTATCTCCAACAAACTACCAAAAAGAAAACGCCAGAAGTGGATGAGTGGCTCAAGCAGTAGACTCTTGGCCTTGAGTATAAAGGCTTAGGGACAGCACCCAGGCTCTGAGTTCAAGGCCCAGGAGTGACACAAAGAAAGGGAAGAGAAAGAGGAAGGAAGGATGAAGGGAGAAAAGGAGGAAAGGAAGGAAGAACGGAACATACAAGCCTTGGTTTGGAGTCCCTGGATCAAGGGAGCCAACCATTCACAATCTCTGTGGGGACAGTTTCAAAGCATAAAGCCAGTATGTAGGACCAAGCCACGGACACCTTAGCAACTTCATGACATCCAGGAGCTATATGGTCGCTGACTCCAGAGGGAAACAACCTTGGGTAGACCCTACAGCTCAGGGGGTGTCACCAAATTTCAGTCTCCCCTGGCCCACCGAGTTTATTTTCTAGTCAGATAAGAAGAAATTGTCCAAAGTATAGGGAGGTATAGGCTGAGGGAGTGTCAAGAGGAGGGTGGCAAGGGATAAGCAAGAAGATGAAGAGGGAGGATGATCCCAGGTCAGGTGTGTCAGGCCATTGGAGCCATGACCTCACCTAACAACTTAGACCATCAGTGATAAAGACTTTGACCCAGCCACATGGATGTTAAAAGTCCTGGCACTTTGGGTTCACCATTGACCAGCTGGCTGTCATCCACTGCTAGATGCCTGTGTGGAACATCCTTGGGGACTGGAACTTTTGCTGGCTCAATCTGAAGATGACACCCCCAGTGTTCATTCCTCGACCAGAGACAGAGGCAAGCCTGCCACTGGCACAGGACATCCAGAGAATGAGGGGGGAAGTCAGACCCATGTTGCCCCAAGACTTCCTGTAGGGTCCCGTGACTGCCATTCTCAGAGATAGAGGTGGGTCCCTTTGCTGGCTCAAACTTTAGTCTAGATGGCAGATTTAGGATTCAGAGAGGGCCGACTGAAGGTGGGGCAGGGCTGGGTGGTGGGAAAACCAGAGGCACTGAACTCTGAGCAGGGTTGTTTCATTGAGGATACTCACAACCCAGGAACATTCCTGGGATGGATAGGTCTTTTCTCCTTCCTGAGAGAGGGACCTACAGCCCTTCAGTTTGCATCCCTTAGCCAAGAAATCCTTTCAATCCCATATCTTGTGGCTAGATAACTATACCTCAACTGACTGCCCAGTGTCGAGGGATCTTGAGGCCTTGATGAGGTCACGGGATCCTCAGTATGCAATTGTACTTGAATGTCCTGACTTGATGCATGGTCAGTCCCATCTAAGACTGACATAATCTAGGACATAGGATGAGGTCTATTCTGTGAGTCTTGAGTATTATGTATGAGCTTTGAGCTCCCGTGTGCCCACCTGCTTCCCTTTCTTGGGTAGGTCTATGCTAGAAAAAGTTTATAAATAGGGCCTGGGTCCCATCCCTTGTGTTATGCTCAAAGGTAGCACTCTGCCATTTGAGCCACAGGTCCACTTCCAATTTTTTGGGGTGTTTAATTAGAGATAAGAGTTCTCATGGACTTTGCTGAGAAGGCTGCATCCAACTGCAGTCCTCATATCTCAGTCTCCTGAGGGGATAGGATGACAGGCTTGGAAAAGTATCTTTGGCCAGGTGCCAGTGTCTCATGGTTATCATCCTAAGTACTCAAGAGTGGAAATCTGAGGATCACGGTTCAAGTCAAAGCCAGCTTGGGCAGGAAAGACGTTCATTTCGGTTAGGTGGGTGGGGTACAGAGGAAAGACCCCAGACCTGACACCTCCCGGGGGACATTTGTTCTTGTGACAGAGCCAAGTCATTGCTGTGGATAAGGAGGAAGCCGCCATCAGACTGACCTGGAACAATGCTCAAAGATAGGTAGGCTGTTGAAGTATCAAACCCACTCAAGTCTAATTCCCACTCCCAACAAGGAGGTGCAGTGTGGGTGGCACAGCACTGGGCCTAAGGGATTATAAATGGATGGTGGCGGTCAGGAGCTTGTGGCTCCCACCCATCATCCTGGCTATTCAGTAGTCTGAGGACTGATGGTCTTGACTCAAAGCCAGCCCGGGCAGAAAAGTCCGTGAGATTCTTATCACCCATAAACCACCTCTCTCCCCCAAACCCACACACAAAATAGCCAGATGTTGTGGTGTAGCTCAAGTGGTATAGCCTCAGCCTTGAACAAAAGAAGCTTAGGGATAACACCCAGGCCCTGAATTCAAGCCCTAAGGCTCACACAATCATAATAAAATAAATGAACAGTGTACACATTTTATCTGACTATCAAGAAAGATGGATTCAGTCTTCTAGCTGGCTGGTACTTCTAGCCAAAGGTAAGGGGCTTCCCTTGATGTTCCCCTAAACCTCTCCTCTCCATTATCTGTCCAGGCTTTGGTTGCAGGACAGAATTCGGATCATCCCCCTGGATATTACCTTAAGTACCCTTGCCCATCCACCTTCCTTGGGGTCAGGATCCTTTATGCACTCGCTACTTGGAGGATGAGACACCACAGAGATAAGGGTAGATATCCCTGACACTTACACACACACACACACACACACACACACACACACACACACACACACACACACACAAATACCCCTAGCCAACTCAGACTAGCCTTTTCCAAAGACACTTTATCTCTTTGGATTAACTGACATAGGAAAGGGTTTTGATCCCCAGTAACTGATTATTTTAACTTGGGCTTGCTAGTTGACTGGAGATAAACAAGAGCAAAAAAAAGCATTTGGTGTCTGTCACCTGGGGCTCAGGCTCATCCCTGTCATACTGGCTACTAAGGAGGCTGAGATCTGAGGATCACTATTTGAACCTAGCCATAAGCTGAAAAGCCCGTGAGACTCTACTCTCCATGGAACCATCAAAAAGCCAGAAGTGGAGCTGTGGCTCACGAGGTAGAACACCAGCCTTGAGTAATAAAACTCAGAGTCTGCTCCCAGATCTTCAGTTCAAGCCCACACAAAAAAATGGCCCTGTCTTATCACCACAGACTGCCTGGGCTTCTAGTGCCCTCTCACGGAGTGTGATAAAACACCTGTCTCTGTGTGGTGTATCAGGGCATTCAGAAATCCAGTAGTGGAACCCAGGCCTGCCCCTTTGTGCACTCTCAACCCACACTGGTCAGAAGGCAGAGTGTGACAAAGCCGGCAGCCTGCAGAGCGGAGAGGCTCCAGCTCTGCCAAGTGATCAAAAGGGGCTTCTTGGAGACAGCACTTGGAAAGGGGGTCCTGCTTAAGAAGGAGGATCTGACAGGAAACACAGAGAGCAAAGTGCTGCAGATGATGGATAGCATAGCAGAGCATGTTCATTTCTAGCCAGGGCTGCAGGTGAGAGACTCGGTACAGTTGTGTGAGTCTTGGTATAGATGTGCGAGATTGTCCCGATACAGTTCTCCAAGGGACCTTAGTGACATGTGGATGTCTATGCCCTGAAGCTCTTAGTAGATCCATCCATGCTTTGTGTCTCCTTTTTGACAGAGGGGAGCTGGACACTCTTCTGCCCTGAGCACCCCTGGACCCAGTTATCAGCAAACCTCCCAACGTCTTCCACCAGGACATGGAGCAGCTGGCCCCAGAAATCCGCAGGTACCTGTTGGGTGGTGCGGGGGGATACAGGGTCTGATCTTCCCTGGACGACCAGTCCATCCAGAGGTGGCAGATGGGAACTTAGAGAGGGCTAGTGATGTGGAGGGGGCCCTTTAAAGCCTATGGCCCTACCCAAATTCTCAGCCTCCCTTTGCTGTCCCTGAGGGATGTAGAGGAGTGTCTAGGTGGTAGCGTCTAGAGGCGGACTATTGGAAATTCTGAAGGACAACACACCTTAAGCTGTGTGCAGGTGGCTCACCTGTCATCCCACGCCTGTCATCCTGGCCACTTGGGAGGCTGAGATCCAGAGGATCTCATTTCCCAGCCCAGGCAGGAAAGTACCACGAGAACCTCATCTCCAATCCAACTGGAAATGGAGCTTTGGCTCAAGTGGTAGAGCACTGGCCTTGAGGAATAATAGACATCAGAGACAATAGCCAAGCCCTGAGTTCAAGCCCCCAACCCAAAAGAAAGAAAGAAAGAAAGTTAGAAAGAAAGAAAGAAAGAAAGGAAGAAAGAAAGAAAGAAAGAAAGAAAGAAAGAAAGAAAGAAAGAAAGAAAGAAAGAAAGAAAGAAAGAAAGAAAGAAAGAAAGAAAGAAAGAAAGAAAGAAAGAAAGAAAGAAAGAAAGAAAGAAACCCACCCGTTCTTTGCTTGTAAGAGATGGTGAAGTAGTAGGGGTGCTGTGATTGGGAGAACAGGTGCTGGCCTCACTATACAGGTTTGCCCCAGTGTGAAGCCACAGCACAGTGGGCAGTGCATTACCAAGAACTCCAGAGCTCGTGGGCTGTGGCAGGCAGAGACTGGATGAATTGCAGCATGTGTGGGATGGTAGAGGCTGAGATATGAGAATCACGGTTCAAAGCCAGCTTGGGCAGGAAAATCTGTGAGACTTTATCTCCAGTGAACCACCAGAAAGCCAGAAGTGGCACTGTGGCTCCAGTGGTAGAGCACTCACCTTTAGCTGAGGAGCTGAGGGACTACGCACAGGCCCAGAGTTCAAACCTCATGACCGACAACCAAAAATAAGGTAGCTGAGATTTCTGCGTAATGGTGTGTACATTTAGGAAATGCCAAGCTATGTTATGAGCCATTCCAGACTTGTGAGAGGCCCTGAGTTTTGTCTACAGTTGGTCTGAGGATAGTAGTGCCATCTTCTTGAGGGTAGGATGGTCAGGGTGCTCAGGGACTGTTGAGGCCTTGGGCTACCTGTGTGCATGCGTGCGTGCGTGCGTGCTTGTGTGTGTGTGTGTGTGTGTGTGTGTGTGTGTGTGTGTGTGTATTTCCCTCATCTTCCTCTGTCCCCTTCCTGAGCTGCCTCTTTCTGACCTCGGATGGTGTCCCTCCTCCACACTGACCTTGCCCTTTAGCCCCCTATCAGGGTCAACAGTGAGTCCTAAATTGCCAGAGGCCTGGATTCCAGCTTTTCTTTGGGGCCCAAGACTGGCCTGTCCAAATCTTTGGGTGTCTCCAGGGGATTCTGTGTCAGCAGGGCCGGCTTACATAAGTTCTCCCCTGCCTCTGGGGGGGCCTTAGTCATGTGATGTCCTGTCCTTTTCCTCAGCTGGGCCTCTGGCTCAAGTCCCTCCCTGCATGCTGGCAGTGGAGTGGGGGAAGGAGGGTTTGTGGTGGCTCTGGCCAACTCGAGCTTGATAGCTGACTGAAGGCTGCCCAAGCAAGGAGGATCCGGGGTTACATGGGATTTGAGGTCAAGGTGGCTTGGAAGTATCCATCAGTGTCTAGGAAATGTCAATGTACCTTGTTGCAGCAAAATTTATCTTCCCACCCCAGCTTGGCCTTTCATGTCCTTCTAGACAATTTTGGATGCCCAGAATACAGATGCACACACTTTAAATTCTAGGTCCAGGAAACTGGGGGGATTAAAGACTAGTATGGCCAATACCTCAATGTTCTGGGACATTAGCCTTGACCTGGCTATGCCCCCGTTGTTGTACGTTCACTTCTTAATCCAGTGCTGGCCACACACTGGCCACTTGTGGCATTGCAGAGAAAGCAGCAGGAAGTGAGATACAGGGTGACCAAAATCTGGATTTATGACCTGATTGGGAGTGGAGTGGGGGCAAAGGGTGTCTTAAAAAAATCTTAGAGCTGGAACTCAGGTCCTAGGCACAGTCTCTGAGCTTCCTTTGCTCAAAGCTGACACTCTACCACTTGAAACACAGCCTAACTTTCATCTTTTTTAGTAGTTTAGTGGAGAGAAGAGTCTCACGGATATTACTGCCTGGGATGGCTTCAATATGCCATCCTAAGAGCTTAGCTTCTTAAGTAGCTAGAATTTCTGGTATGAGCCATTGGGCCCTGCTAAGGATATTTCTCTGTGTGTGTGTGTGTGTGTGTGTTGTGTGTGTGTGTGTGTGCGTGTTTGTTTGTGGGCGTGTGTTTGTGTGAGGTTACCAGCTTGAACTCAGAGCCTAGGTGGTATCCTTTAGCTGGTTTGCGCAAGGTTGGTGCTCAACCACTTGAACTAAAGTACACATCAGCTCTCTGCATCCCCTGACTGTGTGGAGAACAAAAAGCTCAAACCTGATTCTATTTCTTTGTCCTCAGGGGAGGGTATGATTCCTGTGAAGCCTGGAGAAGTAGGGGTGGGGTAGGAAGGGTAAATGTACATGGGTGCTAGGCTGGGAGAGAGGCACTTTGTCTTTAACCAAGAAGGACAGTGTGGCCAGGTGCTAATAGGTCATGCTCTCATATTCCTAGCTACTCAGAAGGCTGAGATCTGAGGATTGCCATTCAGAGGCAGCCCAGCTAGAAAAGGGTGTGAGACTCTTTTCTCCCAATAACCACCCAAAAGCTGAAAGAAAAGCTGTGGCTCAAGTGGTAGAGTGCTAGCCTTGAATGAAAAAAACTGAGGGACACAGCCTGGGCCCTGAGTTCAAGCCCTAATACCAAGATGCGTGCGCACACAGAAAGGTGGTAATGATGAGCTGAGCCAGAACTGGGGGCAGTCCTGAGGCAGAATAGTAGTAAACTCTTAAGCCAGTTCACATGATTTCTCCTTAAGTCCTTCTTGGGCTGAGGGGTCTGCACCATGGCAGTAAGTTCGATGGAACCTGCCTCTCCATTCATGCACAGGGCCACAGGGCCAAGGGAAAGAACACTAGGGATGCTCCTTTGTAGTAGGTCAATGATTGTAGACCTTCATCTGCCCCCGAGCACTGGTGAGGAAAGCAGGGCTCTGAGCCCTGGGACTCCTGGGATAGCAACTGCTACAAGCAGCAGCCAGCTCGCTGTGGATTTGTGAGCCCACAAGTCTTTCATGAGCCCAACTCAACACCCTCTCGGGGTGTTCCTGACAGATTTGCACTCTTGTGATATCACATGGGCAGGCGTTACCTGCCATGCCATCTTGCCCTCCTTGCCCCAAACCGTGGTCTGAGAACTTGATTTACTGCTCAGATCCACACTGCACCCATGACAGATGCCATTCTGATGACCCGGACGATGACCTCCGTTCCCCAAGGCTAGACACTTCTCTGATAATGTGGACCACTCTGTAAGCAATGGCCTCCAAATGGGCTTCTCTCAAGACTTGTAGGATACCTAGACATTGGGAGAAACACAGGGGCACACTGGCAAGTAGTCTGGCTAGAGCCAAAAAGTGAGTTCCAAGCAGGCCAGGAGAGTTGGTCATGGAACTGGAACTCTGGGCCTGGGCGCTGTCCCCTCACTTCTTCAGCTTATTGCTTAAGCTAGAGTGTCACTTCCAGTTTTCTGGTGCTTCCTTGGAGATCAGAGTCTCCCAGACTTTCCTGCCCGGGCTGGCTTTAATCCATGCTCCTCAGATCTCAGCCTCCTGAGGAGTTAGGGGGACAGGTGTGAGCCACCGACGCCCAGCTCATCTGGTCATTCACCACAGTAGACAAGGAGCTCCTGAAAGTTTTTCTTAATGCAGTTACTGGCCTTGAACTCAGAGTCTGGTCTCCAGTCACTTAACTTTTCCTTCAAGGCTGGCACTCTACCACTTGAGCCACAGCACCATTTCTGGCTTTTGGTAGTTCACTGGCAAGAAGATTTTCACTAACTTTCCTTCCTTGAGCTGGCTTTGGTCTGCGGTCTCTGATCCCAGTCTCCTGAGTAGCTAGGATTTAAAGGGGTTGAGCCACTGATGGCATTGGGTTAGAAGCTTTTCTTTTCTTTCTTTTTTTTTGGGGGGAGGGTGGGTCCAGTCATGGACCTGAACTCTGGGCCAGGTTGCTGTCCCTCAGCTCTTCAGCTCAAGACTAGCACTCTAACACTTGAGCCACAACGCCTCTTTTGGTTTTATTCTTTTTGCTTATGTGGTGCTGAGGAATCGAACCGAGAGCCTCATGCTTGCAAGGCAAGTGCTCTACCACTGAGCTACCTTCCCAGGCCAGAAGCTTTTCTTAAGCAAGTGTTCATCCTGCATTTGCCCTGACTCCTAAATGCAAAGGAGACCTAATGGTCAGGAGCTGTGAAAAATAGGCTTCCAGCCACAGGAAATGGCTGGGGTCCATGGTGAAAAGAAAAGCTAATCTTCCCCCTGGGCCTCATTCTCTTTCCTCCACCCTCTTTCATACCTGTGACTCAAGTACAAACCTTGACCCAGCCTTGAATGTCCTGCCAGACTTGTCTGAAGCCACAGAACTTTCATTCCACACACACCACCTGCTCTACACCACACCTCAGGATTTTTGCCCATTCTGTACCTTCTGCCTGAGGCTCTCTGTCCTGTTCCAAGCCTTAGAACTCCTGTGGAATTTTGGCACCGGTTATATCACCTCCTGGAGCAAATCTTTCCTTCCTTTCTCTCTCTAGAGGTGGAACTTGTGCAGGCTTACTGGCAAATGCTCTATCTTGGTGTGTGTGTGTGTGTGTGTGTGTGTGTGTGTGTGTGTGTGTGTGTGTGTGTGTGTGTGTGTGTCAGTTCTGAGGTTTGAATTCATGGCCTGGACGCTATCTATTAGCTTTTCTGCTCAAGGTTAGCAGTCTGCTACTTGAACCACAGCTTTACTTCTGGCTTTTTGGGTGTTTAATTGGAGAAAAGTGTCTCATAAAGACTTTCTTGCTTGCAATTGTGATCTTCAGATCTCAGCCTCCTGAATAGCTGAGATTACAGGGGGGAGCCACCAGCAGCTGCCCTCTACCTCTTACCTCTCACCTCGGCCCTCCTGAGTCCCAGAAGAATATGTACCACCAGGCTTACTTTTTTTTTGTCAGTCATCGGCTTTAACTCAGGGTCTGGGCATGTTCCTTAGCTTCTTTTGCTCAAGGCTAGCCACAGTGCCAATTTTGGCTTTTTCTGTTTCTGTATTACTGAGGAATCGAACCCAGGGCTTCGTGCATGCTAGGTAACCTCTCTACCACTAATCCACATTCACAGCCCAAGGCTGACTTGTAACAGGAGTTATGATCGTGGGATTTATTGGCTTACCCCTTTCGGCAGAGAAATTGCTGACTATTTCATATCTTTGCCGAGATTTTGGACCAGTTTGTGACTCTGCAATGAGGAATGATGAATGAGTGAGAGCCACCAGGGCCTAGAGGTCTAGGCTCACATACTACATAGGGATAGATAATATGGATCCAGAACCTTCAACCACTCCTAGCCTAGGAACTCTGAGGGCTTGTCCCAGCTTGCCCAAGTTGGGTGGGCTGAGCATGGGTAACCTGCTGAATGCCCATCATCCATACATCATCCATCCATACACAGAGACATGGAGTGATTGCCTCCTTTTTTTTTGGGGGGGGGAGCAGTTCCGTGTTTGTACTATGAGCCTAGGCCCTGTCCCTGAGATCCTTTTGCTCAAGGGTAGCACTCTGAAACTTGAGCCACAATCCCACTCATGTTTTTTTTTGTTTTTTTTTTCCAGTGATCTGTTAGAAATAAGAGTGTCACCGACTTCCCTGCCCTGGCTGAATTCAAAATGACATTCTCTACATTCTCAGCCTCTGGAGGAGATAGGATTACAGGTAGGAGCCATTGACACCTGGATTTCTTTTCTTCTTGTTGTTCTTTTTTTAATTATGACAATCTGAAATCTTCACGGTATCATTCCAATGGTTTGCATTCGAAGCAAACTACCCAGGCTTGGAGTTCAAATGCTAGGACTGCCACGCACAAATGGAGGGAGATCCTGACAAACTCATTCCTATTCATGTGAATGCTAATGGAATGCTATAAAAGTCATAATTAAATTTGCAGTTGATTCATGATTCTATTTTAGAATGCCACACAAATATTATTGGATTTATATCTTCCATTTTAGCACCATAGTATGATTCCCCTAATGGACGGATATTAACTAATTTTTAATGAATGCTTTTTATAAGTATTCAACCATGATACTTCATTAAATGGTGGCATAATGTAATAACTAATAATTGGTTATATATATATATATAATTTAATATCCTCACATTCCCTCTCTCTCTTTATATATATATATATATATAGAGAGAGAGAGAGAGAGACATACACATATACATATCTATCAATGTATATATTGGGCACTACTGTGGCTTGATCAAAGGTCCTCAGAATTTCCTGGCAGCTCAGTTTCCTGGAGGCTGGTATTTTAAGACTATGACCCCATTAATGAATTGGGCATTGTAGGCAGTGAGTTGAAATCCCAGCATGGCCAAAAATTTATTCGTGGCATAAGAAGACAATTTTGACACATTTTTTTCCTTCTCTGTAAAAGTCCTGGGTCTCAGTACAATGTACAAACCACATGCAAATATAATCTAGGTGATATGATGTAATAAATGAAGTGTTATACGTGTAATAATAATACATAAATAAGGGTAATAAACATCATACGCAGTAAACCCATGTATGTAAATAGATCTCATATATGAATATTATTTTTTCCAGTGTTGAGGCTTGAAATCAGGCCCTGGAAACTGGTCTGAATTTCTTGTCTTCAAGGACGGTGAGCTTTCCCTTCACCCACAATGTCACAGAGTTAACCAGGTCCCAAGTTCAAATCCCAGGCCTGCTAGAAAAAATGGTGCAAATTCCAAGCCAGGGCCTTATTATTATTATTTATTTATTTTTTAGCCAAGCACGGGGCTTGAACTTAGGTCTTGGCACCTCTGCCACAATCAACTCTGGATTCTAGGATGCAAGTTCAAAGATCGGGACGGCAAAAAAAAAAAAAAACAAACAAACAAGGATAAGGATTAAACTGAGAAGTTCAAGAAGGTGATATTACTTTTTTTTTCCTTTGTATTGTGACCATCCTGGGTCTAAATGACAAGGCCCAGAAAGTGCACATGACCTTGTATTGCTGATGTTTGGTGGGCTATTAGGGAAGCCATAGCCAAAACCAGCAACTTGGGCCTGGAGGCCTAATCCCGTGACTTCAACTAATGAATGGTGGGAGGTTCTGAGAAACCCATTTTGATGATACATCCATACAAATGGAATGTTATAAAAGTAACAATTAAATCAGTAGTGTATTGTATTCATATTATAAAATTTTACACAATTATACTACATTGAATAATTTTCAATTAATACTTTATTATGTATTCAATCATGATAATTAAAAAAGGAAGGAATAATTTAGTTGCCAATAATTAGTAGTAATATGGTATATGCAATTTCATAATATAGACATCTCTCTTAGTTTATACATATACATCTAACTATGTATCTACCAATCTACACATTTATCTGTTTATACACATGTCACTCCTGGGGCTCAGTGGTAGAGTGCTCCCCTAGTACATACAAAGCCCTGGGTTCAATTCCTCGCTACCACATGCACAGAAAAATCCAGAAGTTTTGCTATCGCACGAGCAGTGAGCACTAGCTTTGAGCATAAAAGCTTAGGGACTGTGTCTAGACCCTTACTCAAGACCCAAGACTGGCACCAAAAATAAAAAAAATAAAAGAATGTTCTGATCTCAACGATATAAGGATAGGACTACAAATATCTCATCACAGAGCAAGCTGAGAGTCTGGTGCTGACAGCTGCTATCTAACCTGACTTAGCCAGAGGTAAACTGCTGCAACCCAGCTCCATGGAATCAGATGCTGCTGACTCACTCACCCCTATCATCCAAGATAGCCCAGGGATGAGATCTGACACTGGTGGGTTTAATACCCAGCCCTGGCACGAAGTCTGCAAAACTCTGAGATGTGGCTCAAAGTGTTAGAGCTCTAGCCTTGAGCTAAAGGTCTTAGGATAGTAGCCCCAAACTTTGAGTGCAATCCCCGTGGCTAATTCCCCCTAAAACAACCCCACCCCTTTAAACCATTAGATGTGGACTTTGTGCAGTTTGTGATGTGTTTCTGAAAAAATGGTGATACTGATGAATACACCCTAATTCTAATGACAGCTTGTGGGATACAGCTATGTGATGAGTCCTTCATGAGGTGTTGTGTGCTGAGTCCTTCACGGGGTGCATTCTTTCATCTGGTCCTTGTAAAAGCTCCACAAGTAAGATGATTGTGCACATGAGAAAGTTGAGGCTCAGATATGTCCCCATGTCAGGGACAAAATTATGTATGTACTGAGCTCTAATGAGTTGTCTCCTGAAGACAATTGTTTTGGTTTATTTTTCTTGGTCATAAATATTGAACTCAGGGCACTGAACTTTCCCTGTTGGGTTCATGGCTAGTGTGTATCATGTGGAGTCAAGGACCCTAGGCATCTGTAGCTGAGGTCTGTCATCCTGCCTACTCAGGAAGCTGAGATCTGACAATCTGGGTTCCAACTATCCCAGACACAAAAGGTCCCATAAGACTATTATCTCCTACTCACCATTTAGCAATTTGAAATGGAAGGCAAGTGCCACAGACTCACGCTTGTATTCCTAGATGCTCAGGAGGCAGAGAACTGAGGATCAGGGTCCAAACCAGCCTGGGCAAGAAATTCCTTGAGATGGTTATCTACAGTGAACCACCAGAAAGCCTGATGGGATGCTGTAGCTCAAGTGGTAGAGTGCTAAACTCTGAGCTGAAGTGCTCAGAGACAGCAACCAGGCCCAGACTTCAACTCCTCCAACTTACAAGAAAAGAAAGCAAGAAACCTGAAGTGGAGTGCTGAGAATGTGTCTTAGGGGTAGAGTGTTTTGCATATATGAAACCCTGGGTTTGAATCCTCAGTACCATGTCTCTACAAAAAAAGCCTGAAATGTCTCTGTGGCTCAAGTGGGAGAGTGCTATCTTCATACAGGAGAAACTCAGGTATAGTGCACAGGTCCTGAGTTCAATCTCCAGGACTGGTGTATGCACACACACACACACACACACACACACACACACACACACACACACACACACACACAAGATAACAGAAGTGAAGCTGTGACACCAAATAGTAAAGCAAAGTTCTTCTGCTCTGAGCTCATGATCAGCACCTTGGTCTTGTGTTCAACCGCAAAACTTAGCCACTCAGGGCCCATCTAGGAGAGGTCAAAGGTTTCAAAACCTGATGAGCTTCACCAGCCCTAGATGACCAGAAACATTGTGATATTACAAAAGGTACTTAGATTTAGGGATGCACCGTTGCCAATAATAAATCATTTCATTAGGTTCAGCTCCATAGTTGTCTGCCATAAGGACTCTTGAATTAATTGTAGCAATTTGTTTCAACACTGGGACATAGTCTAACAAAGACAGGATAAGTGCAGGGAACTTGGCCTGCCACGGGAGGTGGCACAAATGAAGGCTTCCTGTCAAAACAGAGCACTGGGAGAGAAAGAGCTTGGGTTACAAAGAGGCCTTTTTCTCCTGGACTTCAGAGCCCATACACATTCATTCTCACTAAATGCCCCTGGATGAACTGTTTGTTTCACAGCTTTACAGGAGTGAGCCTTTTTGTCTGCCTGTTCCAACAATGAGGCAGACTTCCTCCAGCAGCCTGGGGTATGGAGAAACCCTCGGCTTCACTGGGAAAAGTGAGGAGAGCCTCTGAACATACACTGTCTTGAAAGCACTCTCTGTGCTATGAAATCATTCTATTCAAAACAAATTTCCTAGCTGGGTGCCTTTCTTCATAGAGACTCCGGATGTTCACCAATAGAAATACATGCATACATACACATGGAGTTACTGGCTCTATTTTTGTGTGGCAGATCCTGAGGCTTGAACTGTTAGGCTAGACATTGTCCTTGAACTGATTTTGCTCAAGGAAGCATTTTATTGTGTGTTAAACCATGATTACTCTTGGATAGGGTGCAGCTTTTACACCCACAGATGATCCAGGGATCCTAGGGCCTGAGTTCAACTCCCAGCACTGGCAAAAAAATATCAAACCAACACAAACGAGAAGGAAAAAACCAGGAAGTTTTACATAACCGTTTTGCCTTTGTTTCCTTTTCACTTGACCATCCTGGGTCTCAGTGACTCAGCTTGAAAATTGAAAATTGAACGTGACCTTGCATGGCTGAAGGCTGGTGGGCTATCAGTGAAGTCTGAGCCCAACCCACAAACCTAGGCCCTGAGTTGGATCCTGGGACTGGCACCTACACACTGCTGAAGATCCTAGGATACTCATTCCTATGTATAGGAACACTAATAGAATGTTTGAAATATACTAATTGAATTACTAATTAGCTAGTCATTCTATTATAAGATTGTATGCAATAAATACAGGCCATTGATTAATTTAATACTTTCTTAAGTCTTCTATTGTGATTAATTAATGGAGGCATAATTTTAGACCAAATAATCGGTAGTAATAGGACATACAAAAATAAGATATAGACATCACTCTTTATATAGAGTTATACACTAGAATCTACATAAATACCTATTTGTCTCTGTATACATTTATAGATGCATATACATATGTAAATACACACACACACTTCAATCTACACATCTATGTGTTTATATATTGGCCACTCCTAGAGCTTGATCTCAGGTCCTCAAATTAGCTCAACAACTTCACTTGCATCAGACTGGTGGGCTAACATTGACCATTCATGAAGTGGGCTTCTAGGCCCTGAGTTCAAATCATAGAACTGCCAAAAACTTAATTCTGGTGGAAGAAGCCAATTGTCTCACTTATTTTCCTTATTGGTGAAAATCCTGGGTCTCAGGAATGATGTATAATACATAGGCAAATCTATATCCTATGTAATAGGATGTAAGAAATATTATTATATATGTAATCATACTCACTAAAATACATAATAAATAAATATACACAAAATAAAATGAATAACTATACTAACTGCAATATATGCTGTAAACATGTGTATGGAAATATAAACCATGGATTTAAAATGTATATGAGTGCTAGGACTTGAATTCAGGCCCTGGGAACAGGCCTGACTTTCTTTTCTTCCATCATGGTGAGCTTCACCTTCCCCCACTATGCTGCAGATTTACCCAGACCCTGAGTTCAAATCCCAGTTCTGACAGAAAAAAATGGCATGAATTCCAAGCCAAGAGCCTCAAAAATTTTTAAATATTTTAATGTATGTATGTATGTATGTATGTATGTATGTATGTATGTATGTATGTATGTATATATTTTTATTTTGTCAAGGACAGGGCTTGAACTCACGTGGTGGCAACTCTGCCTCAGCTTCGATCACTCTAGGCTAGGGTGCAGCCACTGGACCCACAGCCGAACCTGGATCCTGGGCCCCAAAGGCTGACAAGAAAAAAAAATAAAATGACACAGGAAAAAAAAAAAAACAGCAACTTGCAGGTAGCTGCAGGTTTTACATTTGTTTTCTTTGCAAGGTGACCTTCCTCGGTTTGAATGACATGGCTGAAAAGTGTTGGTAACCTGGCATTGCTGAAGGCTGGTGGGCTCCCAGGGAAGCCACAGGCCAACATGACAACATAGGGCCTGGGTTTGAAGCCGGGTCCTGACCTCTACCAATGGAGGGAGATCCTAAGGGTCTCATACCTATTCATAGGAATACCATTGGAAGGTTGTGAATGTCAAGGTTGAATTAGTTGTTACTGAACGATACTACTATAAAATTAGAGTGATTTTAGGTTACCGATTGATTTTAATGAATATTTTTGACACATTAAAAGAATACTATTAATTACATGGACACAATAATTCCAGGACAGTGATTGATTTAATTAATAATTCATTAAGTATGAAAACAATATTAATTACATGGAGGCATAATAAATACCTAAGATTTGGTAGAAATGTAGCATATATCACTGAATAGTGTATAGACATCTCTGACACTCTATAAAGATCTATATTTATTTGTGTACTACCATCTGCATGTCAATCTGTTCTTATTTTGTCAAATCCTGGGGCTCCATCTCAGGTACTGTGAACTACTCGTCAGCTCAATGTGCACCAGGCTGGCGTGCTGACAATTACCCATTCATGCATTGAACCTTGTAGGCTGTGAGTTCAGATGCCAGCACTCACAAAAATTGAATCGTGGAGTAAGAAGCCCATGGTGACACATTTTCCTTTCTTGTGAAAGTCCTGGGTGTCAGGTGTGAAGTTTCATACATAGGTAAATCTACATCCTCTGTAATAAATGTAATAAAGATTCCATGTGTAATAACAGTCAGTAAAATAAATGGTAAATAGATGAATAAAACAAAAAATTAAATGAATAACTACACTAAGCACAATAGAGAGTCAGCATATGGGGCTCGATCTCAGGGCCTGGGAACTGCCTAGGAGCTGAATTGGCTAGAGGTTGCTGCACTGAAAATCACCCATTCATGAAATTCTAGGCCCTGAGTTTAGATCCCAGCACTGCCAAAAATGTAATCTTGGAGTGAGAAGCCGAGCATGACACGTTTTCTTTCTCTTTGAAAGTGCTCGGTGTCAGGTAGGATGTATAATACGGGTGCAAATCTATATGCTATGTAATAGGATGTCATAGGTGGAATAATTGTCACTACAATAAATGAAGAAGGGTTGAATTATTGTATCATTGTAAATAAAATTAGATGCAGTAATTATAGGATATGTATTAAGTTTTATTAATATTTTATTAAGCATTAACAGAATAAAAATTGCATGGAGTTATAATTAAATACCTATTATTTGGTTGTGACACATGATGCATAATTTAATTATATATAGACATCTATCTCATTCTATAAAATATGTAAATATATGTATGTATATATGTACACATATGAAAATAACAGGATATTGAGTAATTTTAATTAATGTTTTATTAATTGTTCAACTGGGACACATCATTAAGTGGAGACATAATTTAATATCTAGTTATTGGCAGTAATATCTATAAGTTAATAATTTAGGGATATCTCTCTTTTTGTGTACATAATAGTTATATACAGCAATCTCTATCTGTTTATACCTTGTTCACTCCTGGCGCTCGGTGGTCGAGTGCTTCCCTAGTAAGCAGGAAGCCCTGAGTCAATTCCTCATTGCCACATAAACAGAAAATCCAGAAATTCTGCTGTCAATCAATTGAGTGTTAGCCTGGAGCACAAATGCTTAGGGATAGTGTCTAAGCCCTTACTCAAGGCTCAGGACTGCTGCCAAAAAAAGGTAGAATGTTCTAACTGCAAGTATAGAAGGCCAGGACCTCAAATACATCACCACAGAGCAAGCTAGGAGTCTGGCGCTGACAGCTGCCACCTAGACTGACTTAGCCAGATGTAAACCGCTGCAACCCAGCTCCAAGAAATCAGTCGCTGCTGGTTTACTGCCGTCATCCTGGCTGCTAGGGGGCTTTAAAACCCAGCCCTGACAGGAAGTCTGTGAGACTCCTGGAAATGTGGCTCAAAGTGGTAGATCTCTAGCTTTGAACAAATGGTATTAGAACAGTATCCCCATGCATTGAGTTCAAGCCCCATTGGTAATCCCCCCAAAAACCTACCCCCACTAAACCATTAGATTTGAACTTGTATGGTTTATGAAATGTTCCTCACAGAATGGTGATACTGATGAAAGCACCCTAATTCTAATGACAGTTTTTTAATAGAGCTATGTGCCGAGTCCTTCATAGGGTGCAGTGTGCCGAGTCCTTCATAGGGTGCAGTGTGCTGAGTCCTGCATTGGGTGCTGTGTGCTGAGTCTATCACATGACGCTGTGTGCTGAGTCATTTAAAGAGTGTCATGTGCTGTGTCCTTCACAGGATGCATTCTTTCATCTGGTCCTTGTAAGAGCTCTACAGTTGAGATGATTATGCAGACAAGAATATTGAGGCTCAGATATGTTCCCATAGCAGGGACAAAATTTTGTATTACTAAAGAGTGGGTGGGTTCTCTCCTGCAGACAATTGTTTAGTTTTGTTTTTTCTCAGACATGAACCTTGAAATTATAGCCTCAGCACTGACTCTTACCTCTTGGGCTCATGGATAGCACTCCACCATGTGGAGCCAAGGACCCCCTTGCAGCAGAGTGCCATGGCCTAGGGGTGGATAGCTGAGGACTGTCATCCTGCCTTCTCAGGAAGCTGAGATCTGAGGGTCAGGTTTCCAAACTATTCCAAACACAAAAGATCCCATGAGATTATATCTCCAATTCACCACTACGAAAACTGAAGTGGAAGCTGGGTGCTTTTGGCTCATGCCTGTTATCCTAGCTACTCAGGAGGATGAGATCTGAAGATCATGGTTCAAAGCTAGCCTGGGCAAGAAAGTCCCTGAGACATTTAGCTCCAATGAACCACCAGAAAACCTGAAGTGGCCTCTGGCTTAAATGGTAAGGCACAAGACTTTAGCTGAAGAACTCAGGGACAGCACCCAGGCCCAGACTTCAATTCCCACAACCAACAACAACAACAAAAAAAGACAAACACAAACTAACAAACCTGAAGTACAGGGTTGGGAATGTGCATTAGGGGTAGAGTGCTTCGCATATATGAAACCCTGGGCTATCAGTACCACATTACCAGGAAAAAGCCTGAACTGGCTCTGTGGCTCAAGTGGGAAAGGGCTATCCTTATACAAGAGAAACTAGGTACAGGGCTCAAGTCCTGAATTCAAGCTCCAGGACTAGTGTATTCACACACACACACACACAAACACACACACACACATAAAAGCAGAAGTGAAGCTGTGACATAAAATGGTAAAGCACTAGTCTTCTGCTCTGATCTCATTGTCAGCCCCCAGGCCCTGTGTTCACAATCAAACCTAGGCATCCACGGCCCAACTAGGAGATGTAAAGGTTTCAAAACCAGATGACCTTCACCAGCCCCATATGACAGGAAGTATTGTTATATCTGACATGTGCTTGGATTTCCCAAGCTTCCGGAAACTCAGGAGAGGCATCATAGGCTCATCATCATCTGCAATGAAACATTTCCTTAGGTTCAGTGCCCTAGTTGTGTTCCTGAAGGACTCCTGAATTACATTTAGCACTGTATATGAACACCAGAACATAGCCTCACAAAGGCAGAACAAGTGTAGGGAACTTGGCCTGCCACGGGAGGTGGCACAGATGAAGGCTTCCTGTCAAATCAGAACACTGGGGAGAGAGAGAGCTTGGGGTACAAAGAGGCCTTTTTCTCCTTACCTTCAGAGCCCGCCCACACTGATCCTCACTAATTGGCCCAGATGGAATTGTTTCTTACATAGCTATACAGGAGTGAGACCTTTAGTCTGCCTGTTCAGACAATGTGAGAGACTTCTTCCAGCAGGCCTGGGGTGCAGACAAATACTCAAGCTACACTGGACCCAGTGATGGGAGCCCCAGAACATACATTGTCATGAGAGCCATCTCTGTGCTATGAAATCATTGTATTGAAAACAAATTTCCTAGCTTGGTGCCATTCACAAAAGCAACTCTGGAGATTCCCCTGTAGGAATGCATCCATACATACACAAAGACATGGAGGTACAGGCTGTTTTGGTGGGACAGGTCCTGGGGTTGAACTATGAGCCTAGGGTTGTCCCTGAGCTCCTTTTGCTCCAGGGTAGCTCATTACCCTTGAATCACAGTCCCACATCTGGGTTTTTTCTCTGATTTCTTAGAAATAAGCATGTTAAGGACTTTCCCGCCTGGGCTGGATTCAAACTGATAATCTCTACATCTCATTTATCTGAGGAGCTGGGATTATAGTCAGCAGACACTGGCACCTGTCTTTCGTTTTTTCTTCATTTTTTAATCTGGACAACTGACTTCTTCACAGGGTCATTCCAATGGTTTGAATTTATAAGTAAACTAGCCAATGTTCTTTATAGCTGCTTTCTCCGAGAAGGATTCACTATCCTTATCTTCCCCTCTGGTAACAGGTTAGAAGCCAAAAGTGAGAAATGAATGTCATAGGATTTGGGAGCTAAGGTCCACAGTTCATGCCAGCTCTGTCACTTAGCTTTGAGCTGCAGTGAATTTACTGTCTCCGGATAATAGGACCAAAAGCTGAAGTGATTCTCACACTGTCTTCATTTGTCCTTTTGCCTATAAAATGATGTAATAGTTATGAGTGTTATGTGTCTCCAAGCTTAAATATCTAGAACACACTAGAAACATCTTCATGTTTCTGTTTTTCTCTAGTACCTCCCGAGATTTAGACTAAGGTTTTGTGTGGAGCAGCTCCTTGGTGAATCCCTGAGGAAAGCTGCTTGAAGCCTCCTCAGAAGATCTCCATCCAAAGCCAGCCCATGCAGAAAAGTCTGTGAGATTCTTAACTCCAATAAACCACCAGAAAACCAGAAGTGGATCAGTGGCCCAGACAGTAGAGCTCCAGCTTTGAGAGAGCCGAGCAGGAAGTACAGGTCCGACCAGGCAAGCCTGGGTGGTCCTTATATCCAATTAATGACCAGATGGCTGGAAGTGGAGCTGTGGTAGTGGTATAGACTCAGCCTTGAGCAAAACATCTGAGGAATACATGAGGCCTTGACTTTAGGCCCTGGGATGGCCAAAAAAAATTCAAAAAGAGGAGGTCATGTTATGTATCAATGCTCTACCTATTTATGTGTGTATATTACCTCCCTGAGGGCAAACAGATCATATGCAATGCTTCTGCTTTTATTTACTGATTAATTTTTCAGATATGCTTCTTGCACATACCACATCATTCTCTTCATTTCACACCCATCGATTTTCTTTTCTAGGGTTCCAGGCTTGTGTCCTTATATAATGCACTTAAACTCTCAGCAGCCTTTATTTATATTTCATTATGAGGCCAAGGCCGGTACAGTCACAAATCAGGTAGGGGAAGAGAAGGTTAGGTTTTGTAGAAATAACCGGTATTCAGAAAATTAAACTTGGAGATGTAAGATGGTGGCATACTTATGTAAAAACTTTAACTAAGAAAAAGATGAGGGGGCTTGGAATGTGGATTAGTGAGAGAGTGCTTGCCTCGCATGCAAGAAGCCCTGGGTTTGATTCCTAAGTAGCACACACACAAAAAACATGAGAATTCATGCTGTGACTCAAGTAGCAGAGTGCTAGAGACAGTGCCCAGGCCTAGAGTTCAACCCAAGAACTGGCAAAAAGATAGCTAGTTATGTAGGTAGGTATGTAGGTAGAGAGATGGATGGATGGATAGATAGATAGATAGATAGATAGATAGATAGATAGATAGATAGATAGATAGATAGATAGATAGATAGATAGATAGATAGATAGATAGATAGATAGATAGATAGATAGATCGATAGAGATAGATAGATAGATAGATAGATGAATATGGTCTTGGACTTCAGGAGGAAAGAAGGGAACAAGTCCCAGTCATGAGGTCTTCTGCAGTGTTAAAGGACTCTAGCATCGCCTTCACACAAACACAGAGCAGGAAGACTGTCTCTGTCCCACTTCTCAGGCAGCAGAAGACACCAAAACAAGAGGGCAGAGCCAGGTTCTAACTCAGGTGCTTGGAGTCAGTAGAGAAAGGGCCCTGCCTCTCCTTGGACTGGGTATATGCATTAAGTATGTGGAGAAGGAAGGAAGGAGAATGGACTGCCACAGTAGAAGAAGGGCCTTCAAATCTGACAGATACAGAATCAAAAACCCACTTGCTAAGATCAGAGAGCAGGGTTTTTGGATTCTGTTCCTCCCCTCTCCCCCAATGAATGGCTCTCTATTGTTAACCTAAAGATAGCCTGAGGCTCTCTTCACCTAAGGGAGGAAGGTTAATTAGTCATTGTTTGAAGAGGCTGAGGAAAGCCTGACCCTGGTGTAACTCTAACAAATGTTTTAGGTTTCCCCTCATTGCTGGCATGCCTGGAATGAATGAAGTGCTTTTGCAGCTCACTTCCCTGTTGAGTGTGTACAATCTTCCCCCTAATCCTGAAGCCTGGGTCTCTTCACCCAGCCTGGCTTTTGAAACTGTTTCCTGTCCTTCAAATACAGTGTTACACTGGAGTTCTTCCTGCTAACAGGGCTAAGGCTTGGATCCTGAGAATTTCATTTGAACCCAGGATTGGTAAATAATGTTTCTTTCATGCTTCTATAGCTCAAGAAGTCTAAGAACATTAAGAGTACAAGTAACTTATCACCAAGGAAAACCCAGGAAGCTCTTGAACGTCTGACCTTTTAGCAGTGGAAGTCATAATGTCATATACTTTCCCTCCCTGGTTGGCTTCACCCTGTTATCCTCAGACCTCAGCCTCCTGAGCTAGGGTGACACTCGTGAGCTATTGGTTCTCTGCTAGGTTCAGAAATGTAAATACATTGACAATACAAGTCAAATGTTTACCACAAAAGGCTTCTGGAGCATATTAAGCCTTTCAACATTGGACCTTTCAGAACCTAGTAGGACACAAGGCTATAATGCTAGAGCCTGAAAGTCTGGTCATATTGATGACCGACACTTGAACCTTGAGCTCTGACTCAAATTCTGGTGTACATCGGGATTCATTTTCCAGAGAATGTTCTCCTAATTATCAGATAGGAAAAGTACTTTGATTAACCTTCACTTTTTCCAGTTGTGTGTCTTGAACTCAAGCATGCGCATTGTCCCTGAGCCCTTTAGCTCAATGGGAACACTCTAGACTTGAGCCACAGCACCACATGGGGTCTTTTGTGGTTCATTGAAGGTAAGAGGCTAAGAGGCTTTTCTTGCCTAGGTTGTCTTTGAACTGTGGTCTTCAGATCTCAGCCTGCTAAGAAGCTAGTGTTGCAGTTGTGAGCCACTGGCATCTGGCTGATAATTTTTGACAGTTCTGGGACTTTATCTTAGGGCTCTGATACTGTCTCTGAGCATCTTTTTCTCAAGGCTATCACTCTACCACTTGAGCCAATCCACAGCTTCTGGCTTTTTCTTTGTATGTGGCACTGAGGATTCAAACCATGGCATTCATGCATGCTGAACAAGTTCTCTTCCACTAAGCCACATTACTAGCCCCACCCTTACAATTTTATCCCTCAACTTACTTCTAAGTATAAATCATTTAAAGAAATCTCTATAGGAAGGTGTCCAAAAACACAGAAGACAAAGCTCATACTTGAGAGAGACTCTAAACATGTGAAGACCATGACAATGCTTCCATTTAATTATGTATCATGTTTCAACACAAAAAAGTATTAATGAAAAATGAGTCAATGTCCTTTATTATTAAATTTTTGCTGTATAATATTTTTTATTGTGAAAATACTGTGCAGAGGGGTGTACAATTGCATGGACAAAATAATGAGTACATTTCTTATCAAGCATTGTAGCCTCCTCCTTTGTTTCCCCTTCCCATCCTTTCCCATCTTCCCCCCGGCTCCCCCACCAAATCTTCCCCCCCCCAAAATTGTAAAGTTTGTTTTCAACATAACGACTTGTACATCTCATTGTTGCAGTGGGTCCACCTGTATCCTTATTTAAACGATTTGTTTTTTCCTTTCCCCTCCACAAATTACACTGACATCAAATACAGTGAAAGCAGGGTTTATACCATGGGGAGGGACATACAAAGCAACAAGGAAATAATCTTATAAATGTGTTAGAAACAATAGCATGAAAGAAGAAAAAAACATTTGAATACATATCTTAGGGTTAATTTGCCTAACATCAATTTATCTGACCTTTTCTGCTTGACTCAGATATATACTAATTATTGCAAATAAGGGAAACCATGGGACCTATGCTTCTTTGGGCCTGGCTTACTTCACTTAATATAATTTTTCCAAGTCTTTCTATTTCCTAACAAATGGGGCAATGTCATTCTTTCTGATGGAGGCATAGAATTACATTGTGCATATGTACCACATTTTATTGATCTATTCATCTACTGAGGGGCATCTGGGCTGATCTATATCATACCTATGGTAAATAATGCAGCAATAAACATAGTCGTGCTGGTAGGTTTAGTGTGGTCTAGTTTTGAATATTTGGGTAAATGCCCCAAAGTGGGATTTCTGGGTCATAGGTGAGTTCTATGTGTCTTTTGAGGAAACTCAATACTGCTTTCCAAAGTTGTTGAACAAGTTCACAATCCTACCAACAACGCAGAAAGATTCCCTTCTGTCCACATCCCCTCCAGCATCTGTTGTTATTAGAGTTCTTGATTACTGCCATTTTAACTGGGGTAAGGTGGAATCTCAATGTTATTTTGATTTGCATTTCTTTTATGTCTAGGAATGTTGAGCATTTCTTCATGTGTCTATTGGCCATCCTTCTTTCCTCTTCAAAGAAGTTCCTCTTTAAGTCTTTAGCCCACTTATTTATTGGGCAGCTGTTTTTTTCAAGATTTGTTGTTGGGGGATTTAATTTTTTGAGTTCCAGGTACATTTTAGATATGAGACCCTTGTCTGTTGTATGGAAAGTGAAGATCTTCTCCCAATCCGTGGGATTCCTATTAATCTTCCTGGCTATGTCCTTTGCCATGCAGAAGCTCTGCAATTTCATGCGACCCCATTTGTCCAAACTTTCTTTGATTTGTTGTGTTTATGGGTCTTCATTAAGAAAATTTTGCCCTGTGCCAAGAAGACCTAGGGTTTCTCCTGTTGCATCCTGTAATGTTTTCAGAGTGTCTGCTTTGACTCCGAGGTCTTTGATTCATTCAGAGTTGATTCTGGTTCAGGGTGATATATAAGGATCTTGCTATAGTTTTCTACAAGTAGTTAACCAATTTTGCCAGCACCATTTACTGAAGAGGCTGTCTTTCTTCCATTCTATTTTTTGAGCTCCCTAATCAAAGATTAGATGGCTATAAGTCTGTGCATTCATTTCTGGGTTTTCAATTCTATTCCACTGGTCTTGAGGTCGGTTCTTGTGCCAGTACCAAGCTGTTTTGATTACCATGGCTTTGTAGTAGAGTTTGAAATTTGGTATTGATATGCTTCCAGCACAGTTCTTTCTGTTGAGAATTGTTTTTGCCATTCGGGGTCTTCAATTATTCCATATGAATTTTTGGATTGTGTCTTATATTTCCTTGAAGAATTAGGTTGGAATATTGATAGGTATTGCATTGAATTTGTAGATAGCCTTGGGAAGTATTGCCATTTTCACGATGTTGATCTTCCCAATCCAGGAGCATGGGAGTTTTTGCCACTTTCTAAATTCTCTTTTGATTTCCTTTTTCAGGTTTTTAAAATTTTCATCCTAGAGGTCCTTCACTTCTTTGGTTAAGTTAATTCCTAAGTATTTTATTTTTTGAGTGGCTATTATGAATGGAGTTGCTTTCCTAATTTCAGCCCCACTTTTCTCCTGATAACATGCAGAAAAGCCATTGATTTTTGAGGGTTAGTTTTGAATAAGCTTGAGTAATTTAGGAGTGGAGTCTGTTGGATTCTTTAAATACAGGATCATGTCATCTAAACCTAGGTAGAGTTTTACGTCTTCTTTCCCTATTTGGATCCTTTTTATGTTTGCATCTTGTCTTATTGCTGTAGCTAGGCATTCTAATAGTAGATTGAAGAGAAGTGGAGAGAGTGAACAACCTTGTCTCATTCCTGAGTTAAGAGAAAATGGCTTTAGTTTTTCAACATTAAGTATAATACTGGCTGTAGGTTTGTCATAAACAGCCTTTATTGTATTGAGGAATGTTCCATGAATTCCTAATTTTTCCAGAACTTTCATCATAAAGGGGTGATGAATCTTGTCGAATGCTTTTTCTGCATCTATTGAGATAACCATGTGGTTCTTATCCCTGCTCCTGTTGATGTGATGAATCATCCTAATTGATTTCCATATATTGAACCAGCTTTGCATCCCTGAAATGAATCCTGTTTGATCGTGGTATATGATTTTTTGGATATATTGTTGAAGAAGATTGGTGAAAATTTTGTTAAGAAGTTTTTCATAAATGTTCATCCAAGAAATGGGTCTATACTTCTCTTTCTTTGATGAGTCCTTGCCTGGTTTTGGATGAGGTTTATGATAGCTTCATAGAATCAGTTCGGTAGTGAACTTTCTCTTTCAATTTCATTGAAGAGTTGGAGGAGTATTGGTGTGAGCTCTGCTTTGAAGGCCTTGTAGAATTCTGCTGTTAATCCATCTGGTCCTGGGCTTTTCTTAGGAGGGAGGTCTCTTATTTCTGTTTCTATTTCAATGCATGATATGGGCCTGTTAAAATGGCTTAACTCATCTTGGTTTAGTTTCAGCATGTCAGTATTTGCTAGGAAAAGATCCATTTCTGCCAAGTTCTCAAACTTATTAGAGAAAGTTTTGAGAAGTATTTGAGAAGTTTTGAGAAGTATTATAATGTTTTGAATTTTGGTTGTTCTGTGGTGATGTTTCCATTCTCACCTCTGAGTTTATTTAGTTGGGTGTGTTCTTTTCTTTTTCTGATAAGATTTGCTAAGGGTCTGTCAAATTTGTTAATTTTTTCCAAGAACCAACTCGGTTTTGTTGATTCTTTCTATGGTTTATTTGGATTCTAATTCATTTAGTTCTGATTTAATTTTAATTATTTCTTTCTGTCTACTGGATTGCAGTTTTTCTTGCTGCTCTTTTTCAAGGAGGCTCAGATATCTCATTAAATTGTTCGTTTCAGGTCCTCCAATTTGTTGATGTAAGAACTCAGAGCTATAAATTTGCCTCTGGGTACTGCCTTTTCTCTGTCCCAGAGGAGCTGGTAATTTGTGTGTTCATTTTTGTTGAATATCATGAAATTTTGCATTTCCTTTCTAATCTCTTCCATGACCCACTCGTGATTTAGCAGTGTGTTGTTCAACCTCCATGTGTTGAAGGACTTTCCTTGGTGGCTTTTAGTGTTGAGTTCTAATTTTATTCCCTTGTGGTCAGAGAGAATGCAAGGAATAACTTCAATGTTTCTGAATTTGGACAAGTTTGCTTTGTGGTCTAAAATGTGGTCTATTTTGGAAAATGTTCCATGTGCTGCTGAGAAAAACGTGTATTCTGATGCTGCTGGGTGAAATATTCGGTAGATGTCTATTAAATCTATTTGATCTATGCAGGTGTTTAGATCTGTGGTTTCTCTGTTGAGTTTTTGCCAAGTTGATCTATCTAGTGGGGATAGTGGTGTGTTGAAGTCCCCAATAATTAATGCCTTTGGATCTATGTGGGATTTGAGGGAATGTAGTGTTTCTTGAATAAATTTTTATGCTCCGTTATTTGACGAATATATATTTAGAATTGTAATATCCTCCTGAAGGAGAGATCCCTTAATATGTATGTAGCGACCTTCTTTATCTATCCTCACTAATTCTACTTTGAAGTCTATTTTATCTGATATTAGGATTGCATGTCCCACCTGTTTATGGGGGCTGTTTGTTTGGTAGATTTTGTTCCAGCCTTTCACATTGAAAATGTGTTTGTTTTTATGGGCATGATGTGACTCCTGAAGGCAACAGATAGAAGGATCTTGGTTTTTAATCCAACTAGACATTCTATGTCGATTAATTGGAGAGTTAAGTCTATTAATGCTGAGAGATAGAACTGAGAAGTATTTTGGAGTTCCTGCTATTTTATCCACCTTCTTGGGGGTGTGGCAACTGGGTTCTTTCTATGGTTCTTGGATTCTCAGTTTGGCTGCGGTTTCTTCGCCTTTTTGTGGTCTTGTTGGTTTTCTATGTGTGGGATATCTTTGAGAATCATTTGTAGGGCTGGTTTGGTGGATATAAATTGTTTCAATTTTTCTTTGATATGGACAGTTTTTATTTGACCTTCGGTTATGAAGGAGAGTTTATCTGGGTACAATATACATGGTTGATAGTTGTTTGTCTTTATGGCATGGCATACATGATTCCAGGCTCTTCCTACTTTAATCATCTCTGCTGAGAAATCTGAGCTAATTCGAATTGGTTTCCCTTTAGAAGTGATTGATCTTTTCTCCTTGACAGCTTTAAGGATGTTTTCCTTGGTCTGAATTGATCCTGTGAGGATTATAATGTGATGCTGGGTTGTCCTGTTCTGGTCTGGTCTGTTTGGAGTTCTAAAAGCTTCTTGTTTTTGACTAGACCTATCTTTTTGCATGCTTGGGAAGTTCTCTGCTAGGATCCTGTTAAATTTCCCAGACCGTTAACTTCTGTCTCTAGGTGCTCCTCTACACCCATTATTCTCAGATCAGGCCTTCTGATGGTGTCTTCCAAGTGTTGAATAGATCTATCCTACTTCTTGGATTTGTCTTAGATGGTTGTATGTTCTTTCTCTATAATATCTAGGCTGTCTTCAATCTCTGAAATTCCATCTTCTGCATGGTCTAAGCTACTATCAAGACTTTCTACTTTGTTTTTTATTTCTTTGCCTTCTAGTTGGTTGGCTTTGATTGCTTCAAATTCTTTGTTGGAGCTTTGTTTTAGATCTTGTAAGAACTGCTTTACTTCCTTAATTTGGTTTTCAGTGTTTATTTTCAAATCACTTATTTTATTGGTTATGGTTTCCTTGGACTGCCATTCCTTCTGTTGGGTTCCATTCAGCATTCCCTTTGTGGTCTCCCTGACTTCTTTCAACTTTATGTTTATGGATTCCATGAATGCCTTTAGCGATCTTTGTGTGTTCTCATCCTGCTCTCTCAATTCCTGTATTACTCTTTGATGAGCATCCTCACGTCCACGCAATTCCTGTAATTCTCTTTGAGTGTTCTTAACCCTGCCCATTTGGGATGAAATTAACACGTTTTGTGCTAGAACACTCTCTTAAGGCAAGCATCAACCAAAGTCTGTAGTTGTACAGTCAAAAGTCTGCAAATACAATCTAGTTCAACAGATATATCTATTCAATATCCAACAACTATGTATTAATTGGTTACGAATTTTAAAGAAGAATTTGGTAAACCAGAAATTATTAGGTTTAGGGAGAGATGTGGGAAAAAATAGGAATAGAGGGATGTGGACAGGCTGAAAAGGTTTACTTAACTAAGTCCTAATCTCAAAGTGGGAAATAGATTGGATAGAATGATAGTAGAGAGAGAAAAAGAAGAAGAAAGAGAAAGAGAAAAAAGAGACAAGAAAAAATAGAAAAAAATTAAAAGTTAAAAAGAAACACTTATAAACTTAAAAATTATGCAAATTTAAAAACATAATATTCAGAGAAGAACATGCATAGGATAAGAGAAGGGTAGGGATAGAAAGGAGATGTGAAAAACTTAAAAATAAAAATGCTTAAAATATATAAGTAAAAAGATGTATTACTGCTATTAAGGAATTTAAGTCTAAGAGGTTTTGAATTGAGTAATAAATTTCTGGATTAAATGTGTACACAATGGGGGATAAGGTCTAATAATCGACTATGGGTATATCTCAGGATGAGCAGAACATCAAATCAATTAAGTCACGCAAAGAAGAATGAAAGAGACGAAAAGGTGAAAGGAATGAGAAGGAAAGAACAAAAAATGATCAACAGGTCAATAAAGCTAAACAAAAAAAAATTTTAAGAAAAATAAAAAAAAAGAGAAAAAAAGCACACACACACATACCCCTAAAATAAAAATTATAAAAGGAAGAAAAATGTTAATAGAAAACAAAATTTTTTAATGTTAATAATTAAAAATTAAAAACAGTTTTAGAAAAAAGTTCTTTATAAATGGTACAAAAAAGAGTTCTTTGAGTTTTTTGGGTGGAATGGAAAGATCCTGTATCTCTCTTGTGTCTGTAACCAGTTTCTAGTTGGAGTCTCTTGTCTGCTTGTGGTGTTTGGTTTTCCTGTGGCTTGGTTGGTTTCTTAAGTCAGTTTGTTTGAGCAACAGAAAAATGCTCTGCTTTACCCAGGATTTTGTGATCCTCCTCCTAGTCTAGTTCAATGGGAGGGAGATCTACTTTGAGTATCACAGAAGAGGGAGATGGCTGTTTTCTCGTTTGGAGATGCTGTGATTAGGCTAGGTTCTGGGTAGAGTTGAGGCCTTTCATCAAACATTAGCTTTTCCCTGAGGGACTAGCTTCTGAGACACTCACAGATCTCTGCCTGGAGCCATTCTCAGGGTTTATGTTTAATGAATTTAAATTGATTGTCAAGGCTGCTGTAGAGAGGGGAAGCCTCTGTCTCAGTTTATCCAGTGAAGGAAGACACTCCTGGGCTGGCAGCCCAGGCTGGGTGACTTTTCCCTGGGTTGAGCTGAGCCTGGCAGGTCAAGTTAGGTTCCTGTGACCTGCTTAATGACTCTTTTGTTTTCTTCCAAGGCCTGAGTTGGAGCTAGCTGCTCAGCCAGGCCTTTGCCATCATCAAAGATGGAGATCTCCCATAGTGGTTGGGGAAGGGTGGCCTTCCCTCCTCTGCTCCCTGAGAGAATGTCAGGCTTCTACTCAAGCCAGAGTCTTGGTTCCTGGGTCGTCTCTGGTCTGTGAAATGCAGGATGATAATGTGTGCTCCTTGTCAGTTCTTGCTGGAGTTGAGTAGAATCCACTCACTGGCCAAGTCTGGCACCTTTGTCTTGGACTCTCTGTGTTGCAGGTATGGGGTCTATGGCCACCGCCAACGCTGCTGCCACTGCCACTGCCGCCGCCACCGCAGCCACGGCTGTTGGCAAGTGCTCAGATCTGTCTCCTTGCCTGGATTTTCCCTCTCTAGCCTAACACTCTTTACTGTGATAGCACACTTTGTGTGATTCTCTGGCTTAGGACTGTTCATTGGAGCACTAAAACTGCTTTCTATGGGAGAGCTTGTTTAGCCCCCAGCTTCTCCTCCACCATCTTCCCAGAACTCAGCCCTATATTATTGTGTATAATTTTATAATAGTTGTACAACATATATTAAATATTATGTGTATAATAATACTAAATAGGGGCTGGGAAGGTGGCTCACTGGTAGAGCTCTTGCCTTGCATTCATGAGGTCCTGGGTTCAATTCCTCAGCACCACATAAGCAGAAAAAAAAGCCAGAGGAGGCGCTGTGGGCTCAAGTGGTAAAGCGCTAGCCTTGAGCTGAAGATCTGAGGGACAACGCCCAGGACCAGAGTTCAGGCCCACAACTGGACTTCCCCACCAAAAATTCTAAATTCAATAGACAAGAAGTAAATGAATCAAGTAAAAACTAAAATATATGAATCAAGTAAAAACTAAAATAAGTACAAAATCAATAATAAAAATCATAATATTTATAAACATACATAAGAAAATATATATAATATATTACACATACATAGAAAAGTTTTTCCATTGCAGGGCCTTCATTCAGACCCTGGTTACTCTAACCTGAATTTCTTTTCCTCAGGGACAGTGAGCTTTGCTCTCACCCACGGTGCAAAAGAGTTATCTGGATGATGAGATCAAATCCAAGCACTGAAAGAAATACTGGCACCTTTTCCAATACAGTGACTTAATTCTTTTTAATGGAAGCAGCTATGATTACTCAATTCCATACTGAACATTAAAATAAAATCAGTGTGGAATTTTGTACATCTATTCAGACCTCTTTCCCTTACCCCCAAACTGCTTCTCTGAGCACTACTTTTTTCATTTTTTATTGTAAAAATGTTGTAGAGAGAGGAAACAGTTAAATGAGCAAGGTAATGATTATATTTCCTATTGAGGATTGTAGCCTCCTCCTTTGTGTTCCACCTACCTCCTTTGTGTCCCCCCACCCCCATCTCCACATCTACTCCCCCTGCCGAGCTCAGTGGCTTAATTTTTATGTTTGGCTTTGCACTGGGCTTGAATTCAAGAAGTGGCAACTTTTCACTTTCGTGCACATTGCTACAGAGTTACTGAGACCTGAGTTCAAATCCTAGGCTAGGAAACAAAACTGGCAGAAATTCCAAATCAGGGAGCTTTCTTTCTTTTTTAATTTAGTTAAATAATTAATTTTTAATTTATTCTTTATTTTGCCAACAGGGGGCTTGAACTCTGGTCGTGTCAACTCTGCCTCTGCTTCGATCGCCCTAGGCTGGAGTGTAGCCTCTGGACCCATAGCCGATCCTGGGATCCTAGGCCCACATTGCTTACAGGAAGAAAAAACAGTAGCATAGAAAAAAGTGGTGAGCTGCAGAGGGCTGGGAGTTTTACATTATTTTTCTTTGCACAGTGACTATCCTGTGTCTGAATGAAACGGTTGCAAAGTGGACCTGAACTGCCATTGCTGAAGGCTAGTGGGGTATCAGGGAAGACATAGGCAAACCTGTCAACATAGGTCCCGGGTTCAAATCCCGGTCCTGACACCTACCAATGGCAGGAGATCACAAGAGACTCATTCCTATGCATAGGAATACCAATTGAAAGAGTAGTTCATGCTTCGGTCTAGTCTAAAATTGGATGCAATAATCCTAGGAAACTAATTGATCCTAATTAATAGTTTATTAAGCATGAAAAGAATAATATTCCTTCAATGGTGGTATAATACATGCCTAAGAGTTGGTAGGAACGTAGTAGATGTCATTCAATCATAGACGGCTCTGGTGCTCTTTACCTATGTATATTTACTTGTATAGCACCATCTGCCTATCCATGTATCACTGTTTTGTGCAAACCTGGGGATGGATCTCAGCACCTGGGAACCACCTGCCAGCTTCATTGGCTAGAGGCTGCCATGCTCACACTTATCCATTCATGAATTGGGCCTGCTAGGCCCTGAGTTCAGATCCTAGCACTGCCAAATATTTAATCTTGGAGTAAGAAGTCGAGTGTGACAAATGATTTCCTTTTCTGGGAGAGTCCTGGGTGTCAGATATGATGGAGAACATATCTACAAATCTAGATGCTATGTGATAGGATGTAAACAATGTAATAAATGGTAGAGGTTTCATCTGAGTCAATAAAATAATTGGTAAATAAATGAATAAAACAAGACATACAATGAATAACCACACCAAACACAATATGGACTGAATATCTGTATGAAAATATAAATTCTATCTTTAAAATGGTTATAAGGAGTATGCTTTCCAGGCCTGAGGCTTGAATTCAGGCCTAGGGAACAGGCCTGACTTTCTTGTCTTCAAGCATGGTCAGATTCCCATCCCTCACAGTACTGCATATTTACCCAGACCTTGAGTACAAATCCTTGGCCTGGCAGAAAATATGGCACGAATTGTGAACCAGGGAGCTAAATATTTTTTTAATTGTGGGCTTTTGAAGAAGCCATAGTCCCACATGGCAACATAGGTCTATAGTTCGAATCCCAGTCATACCACTTCTGGATGGTGGGAGATCCTAAGAGACTCATTCCCATTCACAGGAATAACGATGGAATGTTATCAGTGTCATGGTTGAAAGGTTGGTCATGAATGATACTTGAATAAAATTAGACTACATGATTTCAGTCAGCTGATTGATTTTATTTAATTATCTTATGAAGCATTAAAAGAATATTATTTCTCACAGGGATGCAATAATTTCTGGACACTGATTTGCTTAATAGTTTATTAAAATAATAACATTAATTACATGGCGGCATAATAAATATCCAAAAATTGGTAGGAATGTAGTCTTTATAACTGAGTAATGGATAGATATCTCTGACACTCTATAAAGATATATATTTATTATCATACTACCATCTGGGTGTCACTCTGTTCTTATTTTTTCAAAACCTGGGGCTTGAGTTAAGGTCCTAGGAACTGCCTGTCAATTCAATTTGCCCCAGGATGGTGTGTTGACACTCACCCATTCATGAATTGTGCCTTGTAGGCCTTGAGTTCTCCCCCACAAAATGAATCCCACAAAACGAATCGTGGAGTAAGAAGCTGATGGTGATACATGTTTTCTTTTCCTGTGAAAGTCCTGGGTGTCAGGTATAAGTGTAATACGTGTGCAGACCTATATCCTATGTAATAAATGTAATCAATGTTCTATGTGCCATAATAATTAATAAAATAAACAGTCACTACATGAATGAAACAAAACATAAAATGAATAACTACACTGAAAGTAATCTGGAGTCAACATATGTATGTAAATATAAATCACATATTTAAAATGTACATGAATAGGATGTTTTCTAGTGCTGGGGATCCATTTCAGACCTGAGGTGTACACATGAATTTCTTGACTTCAAGGAGGCCAGCTTCCCCATTCCACACTGTGCAACAGAGTTACCCAGACTAAGAGTTCCAATCTCAGTCCTGGCAGAAAAAAAATGACACCTTTATACTATGTGAGGCCCAATTCTTAGGTATTTCATTATGCCTCTATTTAATGAATATGATTGTTTAAATGCTTCATAAAGTATTGAATAAAATAATCAGTGTTTTATAATAAAATTGTGTATAATTTTATCGTAGAATAATTCAAGAACTGCCCATTCAGTCATAACATACATCACATTCCATTGGTATTCGTATAGATAGGAATGAATTTCTAAGGCTCTCCTGCCATTTGGAGGTGGCAGGACCAGGATTCAAACTGTGGGTTCCAGCTCCCACCACTTAAACCCTAGGATAGGGAACTCACTGGTCTGTCCAAGAACAGCAAGATCAATGATTAAGCAAGAACCAGTGGCTCTCAGCAGTCCTCCTTGATATTTACAAGTCTGTGATAGGAGGATCATGGTCAAATTCACCCTAGGCAAGAAGGTCCTTGAGACCCAGGTCCAACTTCAGTGTCAACAAAGCCAGAAGTAGAGCTGTGTGGTTCCAGTGGTAGAGGGCTAGCCTTGAGCAAAAGCAGCTCAAAGAATGTGCCCAGATCCTGAGTTCAAGGTCCAGGACTTGCAACAAACAGACATACACAACAATATGTGCAACCATCTGGCTAAAGCAGGTCACCATCTTGTACCCAACTGAATTAGACAGAGTTCCCTGGGAAAGGGGCTGGGGGACATGCTGTCATCTTGACTCCACCCATGCTGCCTGCATCACAGAATTCTTGCCACAACCCCATTTTTCATGGTTCTTTCTGACCAATGCGATACAAGAATTGTAGCCATCCCCACATTCCACGCTTCCCAGCACCAGGACTCCCTCAGTTGGTTGACACTAACAACAGCAGTTGAGGAAGGTAGAGTTGGCTGAGTGGTGAACAGGAGACTTGAGGAGACTTTGGAGTAGATTAGGAAATTGACGTCCTAATCAGTGAGTGGGAAAATAGAGGATTTCCCAGAGCCTGGGAACATGGCCAGCCCATCTTTCCCATCCCAGTGCTCAGATGTCTGAAACAACCGGACTCCATGAAAGACCTGCAGGCAAGAAACTACTGCCAGAATATCAGCAAAGGAATCCTTCCATCAGACCTGCAACATTCAAGAAAACAAAGAACACAGAAAAGGGAGGGATCCTCAAGAAAAACACCACTAGGGAGCATGATTCAATGGAGTGTCTGGCCAAAGCTGATGCTGATTGTGGGCCTCCCTTGCCTTTGGACACAGTCACAGTCACCAGGATCAGAGTGTCAATGTTCCCGATACTACCAAGGATCTGCAGAGGTGCTAGCAACATGTGATACCCACCTGGAATGCAGCAAAAGAAACCAGGCGCTCTGTGCAAAGATCCAACCACTGAAGCAGGAAAAGACAGACCTGAGGGACTGACTGGAGAAAGAGAGGGAGAAGATAGCTCAGGTGCACGAAACACCAAAAACAGAGCTAGAGATCCTCAAGCCACCCATACAGAGGTTGGTTTCTGCAGAAAGCGATTTACCGTCTGCACCAGCCCAAGTCAAGCAGGCAGCCAATGGCAGAGAAATAGAGCAAGGAGTTCTCACCAGCCACCTATAGGTCGAAAGCGGTGCATGGCAGAGCTGGAGATAGTGGTTTCTGTTGTCACTACTACACAGAAGGAGATAGAAATATTCTTCAAACAGCTGAAAGATGTGACACTTCAGCTCAAGGAAATGACCAAAAGTTTTGATGACCTGGAGCAAGTGAACACAGAATTTCAGGAGAAGCTGGAAGTGATCTGGACACAGAAGAGTAACAGGAAGAACAGAATCTGCAAGTTCCCACAAGTGCTGGCGAGGCGTGGGTACTGAAGAGACTATTGGACAACCTGAGCTGCATGGTGAACTCAGCAAATCTGGAGAGAGACACCTTCACGGAGGACCTGAGCATTCACAGGTCTGCATGGAAGGAGGAGGTTCCTTGGCTCACCGAACAGGTGTACCAACTGACAGAGGAAAAGGAGCGAAGGAAGAGTCAGGTGATGTACCTAGAGAATGAGCTGGGGGAACTAAGGAGGAAGCTGGCAGAACCATCTCAGGCTGAGCGGCAGTTGCAGGCCCAGGAATACCATGGACAAATGGAGTTGAAAAACCTGGAGAAACAACTTCACATCCAGGTCAAGGAAAACCAGAGGCTCTGTCTCCAGAATCCGGAGCAGCAGGAGCAATTACAGAGCCTGGAGAAGAAGTCCAAGGATTGGCAGGAAATCCCCGAGACACCACAATGCACATGTGTGTGTAACCCATAGCAAGAGGAGCAGCTGGCTCTGCTGTGGGATGCTCTCCACAGGGTAAGTGGTGAGAAGGAGGAGCTAATCAGCATCCTGGACTCAGAGCAGCAGGTGAAGAAACATCTGTGGGAACATCTAGTCCACTCAGAGGAGAAAATAGACGAATAAAGAGGTGGCTGAGAGAGAGAGAGAGCCAAGCAGCTTGGGAGCTGCAGGAGCAGCAGGAGCAGTCCCTGGCCCAGCTGCCAGAGCTCAGAGCCACCTGTGAGCAGCACATCACCTCCAATGAGCAGCTGTGCTCCAGGTAGTAGGTCCTGCAGTAGCACCTGCTGGAGCAGCTGAAGCAAGTGCATTGCCCAACCAACTGGGGGGTCCAGGTGGTGTCCCCAACGCGGCAGGACACTTTTAAGTGCCTGGAATTGACCAGACCACAGGAGGAGAGCCTGCAGGCCCAATTGAGCTTCCTGGCTTTCCTTGGGGAGGGAAGCTGTGAGCCCTGGAGAAGCAAAAGGTGAGGAGTGACTTCTCCCAACGTGACCATCGCAGAAGACAGAGACATGCCCCAGACCTACAGTGACATGGCTCTGTGAGCCATCTCAGAGGCTGAGATCCACAGGGGGAAACTCCTGCTGCAGGAGCGGTGGCCCCACTGCAGGCGCCCTGCTAACACAGCAGCTCAGTGCAAGATAGAGCTGGAGCCACAGAGCTGCTACCACAGCAGGCATGAGGATGGGAAGTGGGACACGTGGGCATCCAAGAAGAAAATCTGCTTCCTCCATGACCTGCATGATAAGGTGGACTTCCATAGTCCAGCAGATTAACTCCACCTTTGATGCAGCTAGCTGTCGGCACACATTTGCACCATAGAGGAGTCCCTCGTGGCGTGTAAAGAGCAGATGTTCGTCCTGGATGAGCTGTGTTTGGAGAAAGCCAAGCATGTGTGCCAGCTCTCCCAGAAGATGGAGAAGAAGAGAGAGCTGTGAGAGCTGCTGTTGGTCTTCGCAGGGGAAGGGGCTGACAGAATGCTCCAGATGCCGCACAGGCTGAGCTCCCGCCACCACCGCTCCTTCAGACGCCTCAGGCTCCGGAGTGGGTGAAATGAGCCTGGAGCAGAAAGGTTTTGAAGAACTGAAACTTCAAGACAGCTTGGAAACTGCCAAAGGAGAGGTCGGAGTTCCCGACCACATAGAGGACTCCCCCACGGAGCACGTCCTGCAGCAGATGCCCCAGAACCAGAGAAGCCTACAGCTCGAGGGCTTGAGCAAGGAGCACTCTCTCCCTTTCTTCTGTAGACTCATGAGGATGATAACTCTCTATGTGACATAATGACTCTCAAAAGCCTCAACAGCCACCAGAAGTAGGTTGCCAGTTGGCCATATCTAAGGCCTCCATCTGCCAGGTGATGGGAAGGGTAAACTGTGGGTCATGTAGGGCAGAGGTTGCCAGGAGGCTGCCCAAATTCAAGGGACATCTAATGGACCATTGGTGGCCAGGGAAGAGGCCCATATTATGCTTATCACAAAGAATAATTTGTTTTCAAAGGGAAAAAAGCCTCCAACAAAGATTTGTTCTTCCAGTCCTTGGGCTTGAACTCAGTGCCTGGCCACTATCCTTGAGCTCTTTTTGAACAAGGCTGTTGCTCTACCAGTTGAGCGCCACCTCTCTTTCCAGCTTTTTCTGTGTGGAATCAAACCCAGGGATTCAGGCATGCTAGGCACACACTCTACAGCTAAGACACATTCTCAACTAGGATGATCTCCTGTCCTCCCAAACCCATATGGCCATTCCTCAGATAAATAGGAAGTAGGGGCTAGGATGAATATGAAGCACAAGTCTGGTTCACACAGAAATATTCCTCCGCCCCCTCTTCCCACACTCTTAGTTGAAGTTTCTCTTCTACCATTGAGGGATGAGAGAGGGAGAGGGGAGCCCTGAGAGAGGAGTACCAACAACAGTGCCCCCCTGAGCCCCACATCCTTCCCCAAACAAGTGGTTCTCCAGATTCCGATCTTACCTGACTCTATGTGGATTCTACACTGACTCCCCACTCCTGCAAGGCTCAGGATGAAATAAAGGTCAGTCCTGGCCTCAACCCACAGTTAGGGTGGAAGTTCTTAGTCCCAGACCCACTTCCACCTCTGACTGCCTGTGTTAGCCTGGACCACAACCACTCACCACTATGCTGGTGGTGATGACCTCACAGATGTATTCCAGGAAGAAGGTCTATAACAAAGAGCAGAAACAGCAGGGTGAGCAGAGCAGAAGGAGGCGAGGTGATTGCTCTGGGATCTTCCTCCTTGAAGCCCTCTCATCCAGCCAGGACCATGCTGACCCAAAGCATGGCCAAGGTCGGGGGTGAGACGAGATGGAGGAGCATGGGACTAAAGGAGGTACTGCTTTTTCTTGGAGCACTTGAAAATTCCAATTACATTTGGCCCATGCTAATCCCAAAGCCAACATGCAATACCTCTCCTTGTTGTTGGCTGTGAGAATTGTCCCTGAGCTCTTTTTCTCGAGCCTGGCACTCATCACTGCAGCCACAGGGCCACTTCTTGTTTTCTGAGGGTTCATCGAGGATAAGAGTCTCACACACTTTCCTGTCCATGTTGGCTTGGAACCATAATGCTCCAGATCTCAGCTTCCTGAGTAGCTCAGATGACAGGAGTGAGCTACCAATGCCCAGCATGTGATACCATTTCAAGGCTTCTTGGCGAGTCTGTTAAAGGACCCCCAAAGGGCCTGGATAGACCTTGACCAAACCAAGGACCTGGGATGGGGGAAAGCTGACCTTCTATCCATTCTGTTCCCTAAAATCAAAGATACCAGGTGGTGCTGTATGCATCAAACTCTTAGGCAAACAACCACCAGACTTAGTGGGGAAAAGGTAGAGAATACCCAAAGATTGCAGTGTAGAAATTTTTGATTTTGCATGCATGTGGTGTGTGTGTATATGTGTGTGTGTGTATATGTGTGTGTGTGTGTGTGTGTGTGTGTGTGTGTGTGTGAACTCTGGGCCTAGGCTCTATCTCTGAGTTTTCTTGGTCAAGCCTAGTGCTCTGCCACTTGAGTCACAGCCCCACTTGCTTTTCTATGGTTAAATGTAGGTAAGAGCCTCAAGGACTTTCCTGTCCATGGTGGCTTTGAAGCATGATGGGGGCCCCAGGCAAGCAAGAGTAAACACAACTCACAAGTACAATCTCTATGGTGGGAGACTCCTGACCCCTGGTGGCCAGACACAGGACATCGCCCCCCCCCCCCCCACCATAGTCCTCTACAGTTCAATTTGGGAAAGTGACCAGGGCCAAGCTGATTTTTGATCACCCAGAGTGCTGATGCCAGAGCAAGTCTGTTCCACCCTAAGCCAAGAGAGCTCCAGGAGGCCCGGCTCTGAGGGGCACAAGGAAGGAAGAGGTCAGCTCCAGGCCAGCCTAAGAGCCTTTGCCCACGGACACCCCTACTTGGCCTTTCTGATCACTGAAAGGCCTGTCAAAGAACAACCCCAAAAAAACAAAATTGGAGCTGTGTCTCAAAATGGTAGAGCTTTAGCATTGAACCAAAGAGCTCAGAGACAGGGCCCCCAAGCTTTGAGTTCAAGACCCCCAACTGACCCTCCTCCATAAAATACAGATTACCTAAATGTGAACTAGTAGGATTTGTGAAGTATTTCTGAAGAATGGTGATACTGAAGAAAGCACACTAATTCTAATGACAGCTGAACTTGTGACATTACAGCTATGTGCTGATTCCTTCACGGGGTGCTGTTTGCTGGGTCCTTCCCACATGGGGGCTTTGTGCTGAGTCCTCAAAAAGGTGCTGTTTGCTGAGTCATCACAAAAGGTGCTATGTGCTGAGTCCCTAAGAATGTTGGGCCGTTCTGGGTTTTCCAAAGGGTACTGTGTGCAGAGTCCATTACACAATGTACTGTTAACTGAGTCCTTCAAAAAGTGTGGTGTGCTAATTCATCCCAAAGGGTGCTGCTGTGTGCTGAACCCTTAAGAAGAGAGGGATGAGGTGAGTTTTTTGAGTGCTGTGTGCCGAGTCCTTTACACGGTGCTCTGTACTGTCTTTCAAATGGTGCTGTGTGCTGAGACCTTCCACAATGTGATTGTGCTGCGTCCTTCAAAATTGTGCTATGTGCTGAGTTTTTGAAAGGGTGCTGTGCACTGAGTGTTTTACATAGTGTGCTATGTAGTCAGCCCTTCAGAGGGTGCTGTGTGTGGAGTCTTAACCCAGGGTGCTATGTAATGAGTACCTAGGAAAGAGTGCTACATGCTGAGTTTTTCCAAACATGTCAGGCACTGAGTCCTTTACACTGCAGGCTATGGTCCCCCTCCTTCAAAAAGTGCTGTGTGCTGAGTACTCTACACAGGGTACTATCTGCTGAGTCCTTCAAAGTTAACTGTGTGCTGAGTCCTTTACAGAGGGTGCTTTGTGCTGTTTTTGAAAGTGTGCTGTGTACTGAGTCATTCCAAAGGTTGCTATGTTCTGAGTCCTTGAGTGGTAGTTATCCCCAACAGTCACACATACACAAACACAATCACAAACACACACGTACACACACACATACGCACACGAGGGTCACCATGAACCTGCTTGGTGTGTAGAGTGGAGGGGCATGGAGGAGAGTCTCCTCCAGTGGTGGGGCTGAGGGGAGATTAGTTCCCCCCGGGCAGGTCCTGGGGTTGGTGGGGAGTGCTATGCTGAGTCTGCAATTGCCATGGCCTGGAAGCTTCCATGGCCTGGAAGCTTCAGGGCCCAGTCAAAGCTGCTATTGCAATCAGGGGTGAGGGGACGAACCCAGGGGAAGGGGAGCCCAGGGGCACACTGCACTGGCAGCCAAAGCCAGGGCCCTGTGGGAGTGGGCACACATGCACTGGCGGGGGTGGGGAAGCCGAGGAGAGGAGTGGAGGGCAGAGAGTGAAGTCAGGGAGAAGAGCAAGCACATGCAGGAGGGGAAGCGGCTTCAGCAGCTGGTGGCCACTTGGATCATAGTGCGGGTCCTGGCCAGGAGCAGAGAGCACGCAGAGCCAGCACGGCAGGCACATTGCTGAGCAGCCCCATGGAGAGGAAGCGGCCACGGAGCCCCTGAATCTGAGATCCTGGCGGGGGGAGCAAGGCAGAGATGGTTGAGGTGCAGCAATGGAGACGGTGGCTGCTGAGGCCAGGGCGGTGGTGGAAGTAGCTGCTCCTGGGGAGAAGACCACTGAGGTGGTGGCAGAGGCTGCTGAGAAAAGGGCAGCAGCAGCAGCTGAGGAGGAGGAGCAGAGGAAGCTCACAGCCTTGCCAGGCACCCTCAGATGCCCCCGCCCCCTCCCAGCAGTGCCGCATTTCACACATGGTGCTGCCAGCTTGGATCCTTGTTGCCTCTCTCAGTTGCCTGGCAGAAATGGCACAGCCCTAGCCTGCTTTCAGCCCCGACCTGACCCCGGCCCCAGGTACTCAGACTCCAGGGCCCTCAAGCACCAGGTGCCACAGCCTACAGCTTCTCCCCAGCAGCACACATAAGTGGCTGCCCCTTGGGCCCACACCCAGTGACCCCTGTACCTCGTGACTCCCTGTCACCTCCCCGCAGTGGACCCAGACCTGTGCCTCCCCTCTCCTGTCCCACCTGCACCTCCCTTGTGCCCCACAGTCCGCCCTGGCTCTGCCACAAATGAGAACCAGTTACTGGGGTAGGGTGTTGACCCTGGGATCCCATCCCCATCCCTAGCGGCCAGTGTCCCCAGGAAAAGGGGAGATGAAGAAATGGGTGAGATGGAGAAACCACAGAGCCCCTGGCCTGGAGCAGTGTGAGCCACACAGCCGCATATCTGCACCCTTCCTCTCCCTGGTGGGAACCTGATGGCTTTAGTCAGAGGTGGATAGCAGCACCTCTCGGGTCTTTTCCTTTTTTTCTGGGGGTGGCCCTCTTATTGCTGTGGGAGCCCTTGTCTGTCTTCTGTTTCTCAGGCACACCTTCAACTGAGGAGGTCCCAGAAGAGCCCAGTAGGGAGGTGAGGACACTGGGGGTCAGATAGGAGGTAAATATTTGGGAGGTGTGTTCGTCCAACACACATACACCTGTCCTGTCCCCCCACACCCCAGTTTTTAACAGTTTTTCCAGGGTGATCACATTTCCCAGCTCTGCCAGCTCTGCTCGTGCTCCTGGTCCATCTGGTCTCCTCGTCCTCCTCAAGAATCCACCAAGTCACCCAGAAGCATCTAGGCTGGAAGTGGGGAGTCCATCCATGTATATAGCCTTTAGGAACCCATCAAATTCCCCAGCAATGCCCCCACCCCAGGTCAGACACCCCTCTGGAGGCACCATAACCCCCTTCTTTGTTTTCTCTCCTGGTTCTGAGGAGCCACCTGTCTCAGTATGCCTTCATGCCTTCATGCCTCAGTATGCCAAACATAATTAGGGAATGAGATGCGGAGGAGGAGGGCAGGGGCTGTGAAGCTAGGAGGGTCTGGAAAGTGGTGAATGGTGTGATATGGCAGATGGCTCACCACGACAAAGGATGAGAGGGGAACCATACCCAGGGCATTGATGGTGTCTGTGGGCATCTGGGCAGGGGGCTACAGGCCCCCACTGGTGGCATGGATTCCCTTCTGGGTCAGTGCACTGTTGTGCAGTCCTCCCTGGAGTCCTGCAGACTCCAATCTGTGTCCCGCCTGGGCCATTTCCAGCTGGGCAGTGGTAGGCAAGTGTGTTCTCTCTTCTGGAGCCTGCTCAGTATCAGGACATGGCAGTTAGCTAGGGCTCTCTGAATGCCAGTTTCTGTAACCTACTGTAGGCTGTCTGGAAAGAAAAGAGTCCACTGACTTTGGAACCCTTTAAGTTTGATTGGGACAAGTGAAATGTCATCTTTTCCAAGGCTTTTTCTTGAACTTGGCAATTTCCACTAACACCTGGGATTATGGGTCAAATTAGTTGGACCATTTCAGCTGCCAAACAATGATGTTCAAAGCAGCACAGGTAGAGTTCCCTAGCCAGATGGTTTCCTGTTATGAACGTCGTGCCCTGACTGCCTTTCTCCAGCAGCTACTGATTAGCCTCCAGCTCTCTCTAGGGTGGACACCACAGTTGAGAATGTCGTGAGGAGCAGAGATTGTGACCTCACCATCCCCAGCATGCCAGCTGTGAGCAGAGACGATTCCTAGCACCTGTACTGGACTCTGGGAGTTTCAGAGACCTGGGATGCCTCAAGGATCCTTTGTCTCCAACATGAAACTTGGGGGCCGGATATGTTGGACCATCCAGTCTGGCCCCAGGCGGTGGAGAGTATGTCCCTTGAGCCAGGCGTTCAGCTGATGGCAACCTTGTTCACACATGAGTGGGGAATTGAGTGCCACAAAGCTGGTCAGCCTCTGAACAGAGATCTTTGAGAAGAAAGGCATCCAAGAGGCCCCAGAATCCAGCGAGTACATCGTGGCTCACGTCCTCGGAGCCAAAAGAGTTAAGTGCGGTGGCACCAGAAGGACAGGAAGAGGGAGTAGGGAGAACTGTGGGAGAGCTACATCAGGTTTTGCCCACCCAAGATGCTTACTAGAATCAGATGGGACTTTTCTGTAGTATTGTCATAGACAGATGCTTATTTATTAATCCAACAAAGAGTTACAGTGTGTGCCAGGCTGGGGGGGGGGGTGGTCATAGATGATGAAAATTTCCAGTGCTGGTTCCACAACACATGAAGACACCTTGGTTTGAGCTGGATGCCTGCGCTTCATGCCTGTCATCCTAGCTACTTAGGAGGCTGAGATGGGAGGATCGAGGCTTAAGTTCTGGGCAGGAAAGCCTGTAAGACTTTATCTCCAACTAACTACCAAAAAGACAATGCCAGAAGTGGATGTGTGGGTCAAGCCTTAGTCCATTGGCCTTGAGTACAAAAACTCAGGGGCAGCACCCAGGCTCCGAGTTCAAGGCCCAGGAGTCAGAGAAAGAAAGGAAAGAGAGAGGAGGACAGTGGGAGAAAAAGAAGAAAGAAAGGGAAGAAGGGAGCATGCGAGCCTTGGTTTGGAGTCCCTGGATCAAGGCAGCCAACCATTCACAATCTCTGTGGGGACAGTTTGAGAGCTTAAAGACAGTATGTAGGACCAAGCCAATGACCCGTCAGCTACTTTATGACATCCAAGCCTTTGTGGTCACCGACTGCAGAGGGAAGCAGCCTCGGGTAGACCATAGGGCTCAGGGTGTTTCACCATGTTTCGAACATCCCCAGCCCCAACAAGTTTATTTTCTGGTCCAAGATCTAGGGAAGTTTGGGGGTGAGGGAGTGTCAAAGCGGGGGAGGTGGGGCAAGGAAGATGAAGAGGGAGGATGATCCCAGGTCAGGTGTGTCAGGACATTGGAGCCGTGACCTAGCCTGACAACCTCAACCATCAGTGATAGAGCCTTCGACCCAGCCACATGACTATTAAAAGTCTTGGCACCTTGGGTTCACCATTGACCACCTGGCTGTCATCTGCCACAGGATGCCTGTGCAGTACATCCTTGGGGACTTGGACATGCCCGGGCTCAATCTGAAGATGACACTGAGAAGACTGAGGCCTGGGTGACTCCATCTTGAGATAGTGAGCATCTTCTGAGGTATGAGTTATGCAGCTGACCATGAACCCGACCTAGGAATGAACAGAAGAAGCATTTCCCAAGGGACTAGGAACATAAACAATCCTTGGGAAAACCGCAGGCAAGCAGGTGCTGGAGTGCTTGGTGACCCTGCAGTCAGGCCACAGTTGGTGTTTGTTTAAAAAAGCAACTCTGCAGTTTAGCATGTATCCTCTTGAGACTCCCCTGTGGTGCAAGCCAACCAGTTTAAAGAATGTCGGCCCCCTTGATCAAACCAACAACTTGTTTCTGGTCCTTTCCCTCTTTGTAGTGTGCCAATCATACTATAGAATTGTTTTGTGATTTTCCTGGGGTTTGTAGTGATTTGTTACAAGAAATTATGATGTATGCAAAGCCCTACATTCCCTAAAAAAGTGTATGAAAAGTGTTGTAACTATGGGCTCGGGGCCTCTCAGCATCATGGGCTGCTGCCATGTACACTGCGGGGACCAAGCTCAAGCTTCCAATAAAGACTCCTTTGCTTTTACATTGGTGATAGTCTCTGATGGTCTTTTGGGTAAGGATTTCCGAGTTAGGCTTTACAACACCCCCGGTGTTCATTCCTACACCAGAGACAGAGTAACTGTGCTAATGGCACAGGACAGACAGGGAATGAGGACTGGAGTCTGGACCCGTGTAGCCCCGAGACTTCCTCTAGAGGGCACTAGGACCTCTTGACTGCCATTCTCAGAGGCAGAGGTGGGGCTCTCTTCTGGCTCACCCTTTAGTCTAGATGGCAGATCTGGGATTCAGAGAGGGCCAACTGAAGGTGGTGCAGGCTTGGGTAGAGGCTGGTGGGAAAACCAGAGGCCCTGGGCTCTGAGCAGGGTGGTTTTTGAGTATTCTCACAACCCAGGAACATTGCTGGGATGGATCAGGCCTTTTCTCCTTCCTGAGAGAGAGGGACATAGAGCCCTCCAGTCTGCTTCCCTTGGCTGTGAAATCCTTTCGTTCCCACATCCTGTGGTTGGATAACTAGACCTCACCTCACTGTCCAGTGTCAATGCAGGACAGTGAGAGATCCTGAGTCTCTGATAAGGTCAGGGATCCTCAGTATGAGATTGTACTTGAACGTCCTAACTTGGTGCATGGTCAGTCCCATCTAAGATTGCCATGATGTAGGACATAGAATCTAGAGAATCAGAGCAGGATTGGGTCTGTTCTGGGAGTCTTGAGTATTATGTGTGAGCTTTGAGCTCCAGTGTGCCCATCTGCTTCCTTTTCTTGGGTGGGTCTTTGCCAGAAAAAGCTTGAAACTAGAGACTGAGTCCTATCCCTTGTCTTTGATGCTTAAAGCTAGCATTCTACCATTTGAGCCACAGTTCCACTTCCAACTTTTTTGGGTGTTTAATTGGAAATAAAGAGTTCTCATGGACTTTGCTGAGAAGGGTGCATCCAAATACAGTCCTCAGATCTCAGTCTCCTGAGGAGATAGGATGAACGGCATGGAAAAGTATCTTTGGCCGGCTGCCCGTAATTCATGGGTGTCATCCTAGTTATTTAGGAACTGAGATCTGAGGATCACGGTTTAAAGCCAGCTTGGGCAGAAAAGTTCTGTGAGACTTGATGTCTGGTGGACCACCAGAGAATAGGAAGTGGCGCTGTAGCTCAAGTGGGAGAGTGCTCACCTTCAGCTGAAGAACTGAAGGACAGTGCCCTGGCCCAGAGTTCAAACCCCCTGACCAACAACAAAAAAAGAGGTGACTACGTTTTCCACATAGCAGTGTGTACAGTAGGAAATGCCATGCTGGGCTATGAGACATTCCAGGTATGTGAGAAGCTCAATGTTTTGTCTACAGTGGGTCTGAAGTCTGGAGTGCCACCTTCTCGGGGGTGGGATGTGATCCTAATGGAGGGAGTTCATGGTTCTCTTCTCAGAGACTGCTGAAGCCTTGGGCTGTCCGTGTGTGTGTGTGTGTGTGTGTGTGTGTGTGTGTGTGTGTGTGTCTGTGTGTGTGTCTGTGTCTGTGTCTGTGTCTGTGTCTGTGTGTGTTTGGAGGTAGAAGAACTGGGCCTTGAACTCAGGGCCTAGGTGCTGTTCCTGAGCTATTGTGCTCAAAGCTAGTGCTCCGACACTTGAGCCACAGCTCCACCTCTGGCTATTTGGTGGTTCACTGTAGATAGGGGCCTCACAGACTTTCCTGTATGGGCAGGCTTTGAACCGTGCTCCTCAGATGTTAGCCTCCTGAGTAGCTAGGATGACAGACATGAGCCACCCGTGCCGGCTTTGTGTGTATGTGTGTTTGTGTGTCTGTGTGTCTGTGTGTCTGTGTGTCTGTGTGTAGAAGTGGGTTGTAACACGGAGCACTGGACCCTTTGGTAACTTATAACTGCTATCTTTGGGGGAAGCATGTTTTTTTTGGCAGAGGTTTAGGGGCCTGTAAGGGTGGAACACTTGAAGGGGACTCAGCACCATTAAATTATAAGACCAAAGGATCTGTGTGCCCTGGAGGTGTCTACTCCCTTAGGCCTGGTTGGTGGCAGAGAGAGCTCAGGAAGACCTGGGCGTGGGGCCCGCAGAGGGTGACTCCCCAGGGGAACAGACAGCATAGCCAGCTCTTAGTAAGAATGTGAGCCCTGTTAGTATGGAGTGCACTGGTATGGGTCAGAATCCGGTTCTTCTCATAATGACGTCTCATGGGTGAGGCCAACGCTATTTTAAATCTTGACCTGTGATCTTCAGATTTCAGTATCCTGAGTAGCTAGAATTACATGCATGAGCATCTGGCACAAGGCCTCTGATTCTTTTTGGTATATTAGGGTTTGTACTCAAAGCCTTAGACTTGCCAATCAGGTCTTCTACCATGTGAGCTAAGCCTTTCTGTCTTGGGCGTATATGCTCAGGCTGGGCTGGATCGCAGGCCTCCTGATTGGAGGCATGTGCCAGCAGGCCTGGTCCTCTTTAGTTGGAATGTTAGACATGTAGTGCCACGCTCAGTCATTGGTTTAGATGGATTGTCCCAAACTCTTAGTCCATGGCAGCCGATTCTTGACCTAACGTGAAGCTCTGGATTGGGCCTCGACCATTGGTCCTCAGTCTCCTCCTGAGACAATTTTGAGGAAACAAGGAATCAATACAGGGGGATCTCTGGGGCAGAGCCAGGCATAGAGGGAGAGGCTGTCAGATATGGTTCTTGGAAATTCTATGAGCATATGACAGGAAGATACCCAGAAAACGCTCAGATGGGGCCTGCAACAGGTACGGGATTATGAAACAAAACATGGCTCTCTTTCATCCTTACCCTATCCCCATGAGGAAAGGGATCCTTCACTGTGCTAAGTTTTGTAGCTGGGGAAAATGAGGCATGGAGATGCTAGGTGACCTACTCATGACCCCCAGCTGACAGCAAGCTCGGCCTGACTTCTCTGCCATGTTCCCTAAGACAGTGGATGTTATTCAGTCCACTTCTTGTGGTGGCAAGTCCACTTCTTGTCAGTTGTGAGGCTTGAACTCTGGACCTGGACACTGTCCCCGAGCTCCTCAGATCAAGGCTAGCACTCTACCACTTGAGCCACAGCATCACATCCAATTTTCTGGTGGTTCTTTGGAGATAAGAGTCTCACAGAAATTCCTGCTTGGGCTGGCTATGAACCATGATCCTCAAATCTCTGCCTCCTGTGTAGTTAGCATTATTGTCCTGTGCCACCGACACCCGGCTAAAGTGTAATTCGGATTTTCTTTCTTTCTTTCTCTCTTTCTCTCTTTCTTTCTTTCTTTCTTTCTTTCTTTCTTTCTTTCTTTCTTTCTTTCTTTCTTTCTTTCTTTCTTTCTTTCTTCCTTTCTTTCTTTCTTTCTTTCTTTCTTTCTTTCTTTCTTTCTCTCTCTCTCTCACATTCTCTGTCTCTCTCTGTCTCTGTCTCTCTCCCTACCTATCTCTCTCACACAGGAACTGGTTGAATGGGTGCTGGAGGAGGGGGCCCAGGGTCCCCATGTGGCTGGGAGTCAAGGTGGCCCTCTCATTCTGGAGGTGGGCTGTGGGTCAGGAGCTGTCTTGCTCAGCCTATTGAACTAGCTCCCTGAGGTAAGCCCCTCTGTGCCTGGGTTTGACTGTGTCAGATATTCATCATCTGTCCCTCCCGTGAGTCATTCCCAGCTACCTTCTGCTAAGACAGTTTAAAAAAGTGGATATAAGGAGGCATTGCATTTTCCTACCACCCAGCACGATCCAGGGCCTCTGATCCTCACCACCACTTATCTTGCCAGACCCTGGTTATAAAAAAATGAATCCACTCTATGTCTACTTCGCTTTGCTGGAGTGTGTTGTTTTGGGTTGGAGGGGCAGTATGCAGAGGAAAGACACTAGGCCTGATACCTCTTGGGGGACATTTGTTCTTGTGACAGAGCCAAGTCATTGCTGTCAATAAGGAGGAAGCTGCCATCAGACTGACCCGGAACAATGCTCACAGGCAGGTAGGCTGTTGAAGTATAAAACCCACCCATGTCGGCTTCCCACTCACCACAAAGGAGGTGCAGTGTGGGTCGCCCAGGCCTGGCCCTAGAAGATTATAAATGGATGGTGGCAGTCAGGTGCTGGTGGCTCCTGCCTGTCATCATGGTTATTCAGGAGGCTGAGGTCTAATGGTTGTGACTCAGAACCAGCTCAGGCAGGAGAGTCTGTGAGATTCTTATCTCCCATAAACAACCTCCCCCCATACACAAAAAAGCCAGATGTGGTGCTGTGGCTCAAGTGGTAGAGCCTCAGCCTTGAGAAAAAGAAGCTCAGGGATGACACCCAGGCCCTGAATCCAAGACCTAGGACTCACAAAAAAAAAATAAAATAAATGTTATCTTACCTGTTATCTTACTACCAAAAAGGATGGATTCAGTCTTCTCTCTGGTACTTGTAGCCAAAGATAAGTGGCTACCTTTGATGTTCTTCTAAACCTCTCCTTCTCTTCATTATCTCTCCAGGCTTCAGTTGCAGGATAGAATTCAGATCATTCCACTCGATGTGACCTTACATACCCTCCCTACCCACCTTCCTTGGGGTGGGGATCCAGGATGGACTCACCACTGGGAGGATGAGGCACCGCAGAGATGGGTGTAAGTATCCCTGAAACTCATTCTCTCTCTCTCTCTCTCTCTCTCTCTCTCTCTCTCTCTCTCTCTCTCACACACACACACACACACACACACACACACACACACACACACACACACACACAAACACACACACACACACACTCACCTAGGCCAATTCAATTCAAAGTAGCCTTTTCCAAAGACATTTTATCTCCTTAGATTAACTGATCTAGGCGACAAACTTGAACCCCTGAAATTGACTATATTAACTGGGGCTTGCTAGTTCACAAGAGCTAAACAGAAGCTCAAAAGAAAGGCTCTGGTGCGTGTCACCTCTGGCTCAGGCTCAAGCCTGACAACCTGGTGACTTGGGAGGCAGAGATCTGAGGATCAAAGATCAAAGCCAGTCATAAGCTGGAAAGCCAGAGAGACTCTTCTCTCCATGGAAGCACCAAGAAGCCAGAAGTGGAGCTGTGGCTCAAGTGGTAGAGCAGCAGCCTTGAGCACGAAAACTCAGAGAGAGAGCTCCCAGATCCTGAGTTCAAGCCCACACAAAAAATGGTCCCATCTTGTTGCCCCATACTGCCTGGGCCTCGAGTGCCCTCTTGTGGAGTGTGGTACAGCATCGGTCCCAGGGTAGTGGGTGGTGGAATCCAGGCCTTCTCCTTCATGCACTCTCAATCCACACTGGCCAGAAGGCAGATCGTGACAAGGCCGGTAGCCTGCAGAGTGAAGGTCCCTCTCTGCCAGGGCAAATGGAGTGGGCTTCTTAGAAGCAGGACTTGAAAGGGGATCTTACTTAACAAGGAGGATCAGACAGGAAGCACAGAGTGCAAAGATGCTGTAGATAAAGGACAACATAGCTATGCATGATCATTCCCAGCCATGGCTGCTGCTGAGAAACTCGGTACAGATGTGCAAGACTGTCCCGAGACAGGCCCAAGGGGTCACAGTAAAACAGCTATCCAAGGTTGTGATTGTGTCTTAGCAGTATTGGGCTCGCTAGCAAACAGGAAACCCTTGATTCAATTCCTAGGTACCACATACACAGAAAAAAGTCAGAAGTGGCACCTTGGCTCAGATGGAAGAGCACTCACCTCCAGCAAAAGAAGCTCCTACACAGCGCTCAGGCCCCCAGGTCAAGCCCCAGAACTGTCCACATAAAACAGCACGCAAAGGGACCTTGGTGATTGGTGGATGGCTATGCCCTGTAGTTCTTAGTAGTTCCATCCATGCTTTGTGTCTCCTTCTTTGACAGAGGGGAACTGGACACTCCTTCTGCCCTGAAAACTTGGACCCGGTTATCAGCAACCCTCCCAACATCTTCCACCAGGACATGAAGCAGCTGGCCCTAGAAATACTCAGGTACCTGTTGGATGGGGCAGGGGGATACAGGCAAGCCCCAGAAGTCCTAGTGGGTCTGATCTGCTCCGGATGACCAGACCATCCACAGGAGGCAGATGGGAGCTTAGAGAGGGGTAGAGATGTGGAGGGGAACCTTTAATGTCCATGGCCCTACCCAGATTCCAAGCTTCCCTTTCTGTCCCTGAGGGCAGTAGAGGAGTATCTAGGTGGTAGTGTCTAGAGGAGGACTAGGAGGAAATTCTAAAGAATGAGACACCATAAGCCCTGGGCTGCTGTCCCACACCTGTCATCCTGGCTACTTGGGAGGCTGAGATCCAGAGGATCCCGTTTCCCAGCTCAGGCAGGAAAGTCCCATGAGAGTCTCATCTCCAATCTCCAACTGGAAGTGGTTCCATGGCTCAAATGGTAGAGCACTGGCCTTGAGCATAAATCATCATCGGAGACAGTGCCCAATTCCTGAGTTCAAGCCCCTCAACCAAAAACAAACAAAAAAAACCGGAAAGACACCCCTTGCCTGCAAGAGATGGTGAAGGAGTTGGGGTGCTGTGGTTGGGAGACCAGGTGCTGGCCTCAATGTACAGAAATTTCTAAGATCTTCCCAGGTTTGTCCGAGTGTGAAATCACAGCAGGGTGGGCGTTGTCTTACCAAGAACTTCAGAGGTTGTGGCCTGTCTTAGGCAGGGAGTGGGGTGAATGTGAGCAGGGGTGGGATGGTAGTGTCAATTTTATTCTCTCCATCCATGGAAATATGGTTTTGGATGCTGGTGTCAAAGTCCCAAGCAAAGGATTGCATGTGATTTGTAGCCTGACAAGTTGGGTTTCCCTGGGTATAAGAAGGTAACTGAAGCCGGGTGCTGCCAGTGGCTCACAACTGTAATCCTAGCTACTCAGGAGACTGAGATCTCAGGATCGCGGATCAAAGCCAGCTTAGGCTGGCTTTGAACCACCAGATAACCAGAAGTGGTGCTATGGCTCCAGTGGTAGAGCGCACACATTCAGCTGAAGAGCTAAAGGACTGTGTGAAGGCCCAAAGTTCAAACCCCATGACCAACAACCAAAAATAAGGTAGCTGAATTTTCTGCATAGCAGAGTATAAAGTAGGAAATACCATGCTGTGTTATGAGCCATTCCAGATGTGTGAGATGCTCTGAGTTTTGTCTACAGTTGGTCTGAGGATGGTAGTGCTATCTTCTCGGGGGTTGGGATGTTCAGATGCTCAGGGACTGCTGAGGCCTTGGGCTACCCCTGTGTGTGTGTGTGTGTGTGTGTGTGTGTGTGTGTGTGTGTGTGTGGTTCCCTCATCTTTCTCTGTCCCCTTCCTGGGCACCTGTCTGCCTCTTCCTGACTTCAGAGGTAGCCCCTCCTCCATGGCACCCTGCCTATAGCCCCCTATCTGGGTCTACAATGAGTCCTAAATTGCCAGAGGCCCGTATATTCTAGCTTTTTGTTGGGGCCCAAGTCTGGCTGTCCATAACTTTGGCCGCCTCCAGAGGATTCTGGGTCAGCAGGGCCAGCTGGCATAGGTTCTCCCTGTCCCTGGAGGGGAGGGGCTCAGTCATGCCATGTCCTTTCCTTTTCCTCAGCTGGGCCTCTGGATGCATGTCCATCCTAGCAGGCTGGCAATGGAGTGGGGGAAGGGTGGTTGCCAATGCCTCTGGCCAACTTCAGCCTGATAGCTGACTGAAGGCCGCCCAAACAAGAGGATCTGGGGCTACATGGAAGGTGAGGCCAAGTTATCTTCGAAGTACCCATTGGTGTCTAGGAAATGTAAATGTACCTTATTGCAGGAAAGTCTATCTTCCCCCCCGCCCAGCTGGGCCTCTCAGGTCCTTCTAAACAATTCCGGATAATCATAATAGAGAGGCACAGACTAGATTCCAGGGTCAGGGTAGAGGGGGTGAGAGACTGGTATGGCCAGTACCTCAATGTTCTGGGGCATTAACCTTGACCTGGTTATGACCCCCTTGTGTAAGTTCAATTCTTAACCCAGTGCTAGCCACACACAGGCTACATGTGAGAGTGCTGTGGAAGTGGCAGGAACGAAAGTGAGATCTAGGATGACCAAAATCTGGAATTATGGCCTGTGTGGTTGGGGATGGCAAAGGGTATTTATTTTTAAAAAATCTCAGAGGGCTGGGAAGGTGGCTCAGTGGTAGAGTGCTTGCCTTGTATGCCTGAGGCCCTGAGTTCTATTCCTCAGCACCACATAAGCAAAAAGGAAAACCTGGAAGTGGCGCTGTGGCTCTAATGGTAGAGCGCTAGACTTGAGCTGAAGAGCTGAGGGACAGTGCCCAGACCCAGAGTTCAGGCCCCATGACCGGACCCCCCCCCAAAAAAAATCTCAGAACTAGAACTCAGGGCCTAGGCACTGTCCCTGAGCTAACACTGTACCACTTGAATCACAGCTCACCATTCATCTTTTTTAGTAGTTTAGTGGAGAGAAGAGTCTCACAGATTTTCTTGCCTGGTCTGGCTTCAAGCTGCCATCCTAAGAGTTCAGCCTATTGAGTACTAGATAGCTGGTATGAGACATTGGCACCTGCTAAAGATGTTAGTGTGTGTGTGTGTGTTTGTGTGTGTGTGTGTTTACCGGGACTTGCACAAGGGTGGTGCTGTACCATGTGAACTAGTGTAGCTTTGCTTCCCAGCCTTTTGATGATTCATTGGAGATAAGAGTCTACCCAGGCTAGCTTTGAATCTTGATTGATCCTGAGGTGTCAGCCTTGAGTAGCTAGGATTATAGGCATGAGCCACTGGCACCCAGCTGCAAGGATGTCTTTTCATACGCTCTTCTGTTCTAACAGCTGTCTACTTGCCCTGGCCTAGATCTCTGATCTCTACATCAGCTCCTAGCAGCCCATGACTGTGTGGAGAACATAAAGCTCAAACCTGATCCCATTTCTTTGTTCTCAGTGGAGGGTATGTTTTGTCTGAAGCCTGGGTTGGAGAAGTAGCTGTACATGGGTGCTCGGCTGAGACAGAGAGGTACTCTGTTTTATCCAAGAAGGAAAGTGTGGCCAGTTAGGTACTAATATCTCATTCTCTTATATTCCTATCTCCTCAGAGGCTGAGATCTGAGGATTGCCATTCAGTGGCAACCCAGCTAGAAAAGTCTGTGAGACTCTCATCTGCAAATAACCACAGAAAGCTGGAAGAAAAGCTGTGGCTCAAGTGGTAGAGTGCTAGCCCTCAATGAAAAAAACTCAGGGACAGAGCCTGAGCCCTGAGTTCAAACCCCTGTACAAATATGTGCATGCATACATGCATGCACACACACACACACACACACACACACACACACACACACACACACACACACAGGTGTTAATGATGAGCTGAGGTAGAACTGTGGGCAGTCCTGAGGCATAATCATAGTAAACTCTCAAGGCAGATCAAGTTGTTTCTCCCTAAGTCCTTCTTGGGCTGAGGCGTCTGGGACATGGCAGTAAGTCCCATGGAACCTGCCCCTCCATCCATGCATGGGGCCACAGGACCGAGGGAAGGACACTATGGATGCTCCTTTGTAGTTGGCCCATGATTTCAGACCTTCATCTGCCCCTGAGCACTGGTGAGGAAAGCAAGGCTCCAAGCCCTGGGACTCCAGGGGTAGTTACTGCTACAAGCAGCAGCCAGCCACCTGTGGATTTCTAAGCCTACAAGTCTTTCATGAGCCCAACTCAACACCTGTCAAAGGTGTGCCTGACAGATTCACACTTTTGTGATACTTGTGCGAGTGGGCATTACCTGCTGTGTCATCTTGCAGCTCCTGCCCCTCCTGGCCCAGAACGCTGGTATGACATGTAGATTTACTGCTCAGATCCATACAGCACCCATGACAGATGCCATTCTGATTACTCGACCGATGACCTCTGTGCCCCAAGGCTTGACCCTTCTCTGATACTGTGGCCTACTCTGTAGGAAAAGACCTCCAAAGAGGCTGCTCTGAAGACTGGTGGGACACCTAGACATTGGGAGACCATCAGGGGCCCATTGGAAAGTACTCTGCCACAGAGTGAGATCCAAGCAGGCCAGGTGTTGGTCATGGGGCTTTTACTCTGGGCCTAGGCGCTGTCCCGCAGCTCTTCAGCTTACCACTTGAGCCACAGCGCCACTTCCAGTTTTCTGGAGGTTCCTTGAAGTTCAGAGTCTCCCACACTTTCTGGCCTGGGCTGGCTTTGAACCGCGATCCTCAGGTCTCAGCCTCCTGAGGAGGTAGGAGGACAGGTGTGAGCCCCCGGTGCCGGGCTGATCTGGAGTTTCACTACAGTGGACTAGGAGCTCCTGAAAACTTTATTTTTTTAGGTGCCAGTACTGGGGCTTTAATTCAGGGGTCTGGGCTTTGGTCTCTCAACTTTTTCCCTAAATGCTGGCACTCTATCACTTGAGCCACAGCTCCATTTCTGGCTTTTGGTAATTCATCGGCAAGAAGTGTCTCAGTAATTTCTTCCCTCTGATCTCAGTCTCCTGAGTAGCTAGGATTTACAGGGGTTGAGCCACTGGTGGCATTAGGCTAGAAGCTTTACTTTTTTTTTGGGGGGGGGGGGTCCAGTCCTGGGGCCTGAACTCTGGGCCTGGAAGCTGTCACTCAGCTCTTCAGCTCAAGGCTAGCGCTCTACCGCTTGAGCCACAGCGCCACTTCCGCCTTTTTTCTTTTTGCTTATGTGGTGCTGAGGAATCGAACCCAGGGCCTCAGGCATGCAAGGCAAGCGCCCTACCACTGAGCCACCTTCCCAGCCCCTAGAAGCTTTTCTTAAGCAAGCTTTCTTCCCTGCATTTGCCCTGACTCCTCCATGCAAATGAGGCCTGAGGGTCAGGAGCTATGAAAAATAGGCTTCCAGCGACAGGAAATGGCTGGGGTCCATGGTGAAAAGACGAGATAATCTTCCCCCTGGGCCCCATTCTGTGACCCCAACCTCTGCCCTACCTGTGACTCAAGTGCAAACCTTGACACAGCCTTGAATGTCCTGTCAGACTTGTCTGAAGCCACAGAACTTTCATTCTTCACAGAACCTTCTTCTTCACAGAACCAACCACACCACCTGCTCTAAACCACACCTCAGGACCGTTGCCCATGCTGGACCTTCTGCCTGAGGCTCTCTGTCCTCTTTCACATCTTAGAACTCCTGTGGAATTTTGGCACTGGTTATATCACCTCATGGAGCAAGTCTTTCCTTCCAATCTCCCTCTTTTTTTTTTTTTTTTTTTAGTATTAAGTTTCTAGAGATGGAACTTGTGCAGGCTGAGTGGCAAATGCTCTATCTTGATGTGTGTGTGTGTGTGTGTGTGTGTGTGTGTGTGTGTGTGTGTATGTGTGTGAGGTTGTGTGTGTGTATGTGTGTGTGTGTGTGTGTGAGTGTGCATGTGTGTGCCATTCCTGGGGTTTGAATTCATGGCCTGGATGTTATTCTATCCCTGACCCTTTGTGCTCAAGGCTAGCGCTCTACTACTTGAACCAGAGCTCTACTTCTGGCTTTTTGGGTGTTTAATTGGAGAAAATTGGCTCATATAGACTTTCCTGCTTGCAGTTGTCATCCTCAGATCTCAGCCTCCTAAGTAGCTAAGATTACAGGGGTGAGCCACCAGCACCTGCCCTCTACCCTACCTCTTACCTATAACCTCGGCCCTCCTCTGAGTCCCAGAACAATATATCTCACCAGGCTGACTTTTTTTTGCCAGTCTTGGGGGTTGAACTCAGGGTCTGGGCATGTTCCTCAGTTACTTTTGCTCAAGGCTAGCACTCTACCACTTAAGCCCCAGTGCCACTTTTGGCTTTTTCTGTTTCTGTGGTACTGAGGAATAGAACCCAAGGCTTCGTGCATGCATGCTATGTAATCACTCTACCACTAAGCCACGTACACAACCCAAGGCTCACTTCTAATGGGAGTTATGAGCTTACCCCTTTTGTTGTAGAAATCACTGACTATTTCATTTCTTTGCCAGTATATGGGACCAGCCTGTGAGTTGGCAATGAGGAATGATAAATGAGTGATAGACACCAGGCCCCGGAGGTCTAGGCTCACATCATACAGAGGGATAGAGAATATGAAGCCAGAACCTTCAACAACTCCTATAGTCTAGAACTGTGGTCTCCGTGGAGGCAGTGTCTGGCTTCTAGGTGTCCCAATGGGACACCTCGGCCAGAACATAATGCTCCAGTTCTTTAAATGGCAGAGAAGGATGCTTTGTTCAAGTTGCCGGCTCAGACTTAGTACTTTCTGAGGGCTTGTCCCAGCATGCCCAGGTTGGGTGTCTGGGCATGGGCAACCTGCTGAATGCTCATCATCCATACAAAGATACAAGGAGTTATTGCCTCCTCTTTTTTTTTTTTGGCAGGTCTGTGGTTGTACTATGAGCCTAGGCTCTGTCCTTGAGCTCCTTTTGCTCAAGTGTAGCACTCTGCCCTTGAGCCACAGACCCATTCATGGTTTTTCTTTTTCATGTGACCTCTTAGAAAGAAGGGTATCATGGACTTTCCCACCCCGGCTGAATTCAAATTGGCATTCTTTACATCTCAGCCTTCTAAGGAGCTAGGATTACAGGCAGGAGCCACTGACACCTTGCTTTCTTTCCTTCTTGTTCTTTTTTTAAATCGTAACAATCTGAAATCTTCATGGTGTCATTCCAATGGTTTGCATTCAAATTAAACTACTCAGGCTTGGAGTTTGAATGCTAGGTCTGCCACCCACAAATGGAGGGAGATCCTGACAAACTCATTTCTGTTCATGTGAATGCTAATGGAATGTTATAAAAGTAATAATTAAATGTGCAGTTGCTTCATGATTCTATTTTAGAATGCCACAGAATAATTATTGGATTTATATCTTCCATTCTAGCATCATGGTATGATTGAGGATATTGACTAATTTTTAATTAATGCTTTCATACGTATTCAACCAGGATACTTCATTAAATGGAAGCACTAATAACTAATAGTTGGTAATAATATATATATAATTTAATATTCTCACAGTCCCTCTCTCTCTCTATATATATATATGTATAGATATATACATATATATCTACATATCTATCAACATATATATGTATATTTGTATATAATATATATATATCATCATTCCTATGATCAAGACACACTAGTCCCATATATATATATATATATGTGTGTGTGTGTGTGTGTATATATATATGTGTATATATATATATATATATGTATATATGTATATATATATATGGGACTAGTATATATATAGATATATATATACTAGTATATATATGTAGGATATATATATACATATATATGTGTATATATATATATATATATATATATATATATGGGACTGGTGGGCTTGATCATAGGTTCTCAGAATTTCCTGGCAGCTCAGTTTGCCAGAATCTGCACTGCTAAGACTGTGACCCCATTTATGGATTGGGCATTGTAGTCCATGAGTTGAAATCCCAGGATGGCCAAAATTTTATTCTTTGTAGTAAGAAGCCAATTTTGACACATTGTTTTCCTTCTCTACGAAAGTCCTTGGTCTCAGTATGATGTATAAAATATATCCTATGTGATATGATATAATAAAAGAAATGTTATATGTATAATAATACTAAATAAATAAGGGTAATAAATGTCAACGCAGTAAACCCATGTATGTAAAAATATCTCATATATGAACATTACTTTTTCCAGTGCTGGGGCTTCAATTCAGGCCCTAGGAACTGGTCTGAATTTCTTGTCTTCAAGGACATTGAGCCATTCCCCTTCACCCACAGTGTCACAGAGTTACCCAGATCCTGATTTCATATCCCGTGCCTGCCAGAACAATTGTGCAAATTCAAGCCAGGGTATTATTATTACTATTATTATTATTATTATTGCCAAGTACAGGGCTTGAAGTCAGGTCTTCACATCTCTGCCACTGCCAGCACTGGGATCCTACGACCTGAGTTCAAATCTTGGGACAGGGAAAAATATAAAAAATAAAAAGGAAAAGCATAGTACTGAGACGTTCAAGAAGGTAGTTTTACATTTTTATTTTCTTTGTATTGTAACCATCCTGGGTCTAAATGCCAAGGCCCAGAAAGTGTACATGACCTTATATTGCTGATGTTTGGTGGCTATTAAGGAAGCCATAGCCGAAACCAGCAATTTAGATCTGGAGATAGAATCCCAGGACTGCCACTAATGAATGGCGGGAGATTCTAAGAAACCCATTCCCATATGCATCCATAGGAATGGAATGTTATAAAAGTAACAATTAAATTAGTAGTTAGTGTACGATTATATTATAAAATTATACACAACAATTATACTACATTGACTAATTTTCAATTAATATTTTATTATGTATTCAATCATGGTACTTTAAAAAGAAAGGAATTTAATTGCCAATAATCAGTAGTAATATTCTATATGCAGTTACATAGTATACAGACATCTGTCTCTTGTTGTATACATATACATCCATTTATCTGTCAACCAATCTATACATTTATCTGTTCATACTCTTGTCACTCCTGGGGCTCAGTGGTAGGGTGATTGCCTAGTACATACAAATCCCTGGGTTTGATTCCTCACTACCGCGTGCACAAAAAAATCTGGAAGTCATGCTGTCCATCAAGCAGTCGAGCACTAGCTTTGAGCATAAAAGCTTAGGGACTGTGTCTAGACCCTTACTCAAGACCCAGGACTGGCACCCAAAAAAAGAAAATAGAATGTTCTAACTGCAACGATATGAAGATAGGACTGCAAATACCTCATCACAGAGCAAACAGGGAGTCTGGTGCTGAAAGCTGACATCTAACCTGACTTAGCCAGAAGTAAAGCACTGCAACCCAGCCCCACGGAGCCGGATGCTACTGGCTCACTCAGCCCTGTCATCCAAGATACTCAGGGGCTGAGATCTGATACTGGTGGGTTTAAAACCCAGCCCTTGAAGGAAGTCTGCAAAACTCTGAGCTGTGGCTCACAGTGGTAGAGCTGTAGCCTTGAGCAAAGATCTTACAACAGTACCCCCAACCTTCCAGTGCATTCCCTGTGGCTGACCCCCAGCCCTCCCAAAAAGACCCATCCCTCTAAATCATTAGATGTGAATTTTGTGTGGTTTGTGATGTGTTTCTGAAAGCATGGTGATAACGATGAAAGCACCGTACTTCTAATGACTGTGTGTGGGATACAGCTATGTGATGAGTCCTTCATAAGGTGTGTGCTGAGTCCTTCATGGGGTTCATTTTTTCATCTGATCCTTGTAAGAGTTCTACAAGTAAGATGATGGTGTAGATGAGAAGCTTGAGGCTCACCAAAATTATGTATGTACTGAAATCTAGTGAGTTGTCTCCTGCAGACAATTATTTATTTTTCTCAGTCATCAACATTGAACTCAGGGCCTAGGCACTGACTCTTCCCTATTGGCTCATGGCTAACGCCCTACCACGTGGAGCAGAGCACCCTCTTGCAACAGAGAGTTAGATCTAGGCGTCTGTAGCTGAGGTGTGTCACCCTGCCTACTCAAGAAGCTGAGATCTGAGGATCTGGGTTCCAAACTATCCCAGACACAAAGAGAATATTATCTCCTATTCATCACTTAGAAACTTGAAGTGGAAGCTGGGCACCACTAACTCACGCCTGTCCTCTTAGCTACTCAGGAGCCTGAGAGCTGAGGATCAGGGTCCAAAGCCAGCCTGGGCAGGAAATTCTTGAGATGGACGTTACTCTCCAGTGACCCAACAAAAACCTGAAGAAATGCTGTAGCTCAAGTGGTAGCGCACTTGGCTTTAGCTGAAGAACTCAAGGAGAGCACGAGGCCTAGACGTCAACTCCTCCAACACACAAGAAGAGAAAAAAAAAACCTGAATAGGAAGCCTTAGACTGCTTTGCATGTATGAATCCCTGGGTTTTGATTCCTCAGTACCACATCACTAAAAAAAAATCCTGAAGTGGCCCTGTGGCTCAAGTGGTAAAGTGCTATCCTTGTACAGGAGAAACTCAGGTACAGTGCTCAGGTCCTCAAGTTCCAGGACAAGTGTATGCACACACACACACACACACACACACACATCACACACACATACACACACACACACACACACACATATCAGAAGTGAAGCTGTTACACGAAATTGTGTTAAAGCACTGAGCTTCGGTTCTGAGCTCATGTTTAGCACTTAGGCCCTGTGTTCAACCCCAAAAGCTAGCCATCCAGGGCTCAACTAGGAGGGGTCAAAGGTTTCAAAACCTGATGAGATTCACCAGCCCTACACGACAAGAAGCATTGTGATATTACCCATGTGCTTAGATTCAGTGAGCTTCTGGAAACCTAAGGAGGCAACTTTGCCAATTAGGAATCTTTTAATTCGGTTCAGCTCTCTAGTTGTCTGCCAGAAGGACCCTTGAATTAATTGTAGCAGTTTGTTTCAACACTGGGACATAGTCTAACAAAGACAGGATAAGTACAAGGAACTTGGCCTGCCAGAGGAGGTGGCACAAGTGAAGGCTTCTTGTCCAAACAGAGCACTGGGGAAAGAGATAGCTTTGGATGCAAAGAGGTCTTTTTCATCTGGCCTTCAGAGCCTGCCCACACTCATCTTCACTAATTGGCCCAGATGGAGTTGTTTTTTTTTTGTTTTTTTTTTTTGTTTTTTTGTTTTTTTGCCAGTCATGGGGCCTGAACTCTGGGTCTGTGCGCTGTCCCTCAGCTCTTCAGCTCAAGGTTAGCGGTCTACCACTGGAGCCACAGCACCACTTCCGGTTTTTTCTGTTTATGTGGTCCTGAGGAATCGAACCCAGAGCCTCATGCTTGCAAGCCATACACTCTACCACTGAGCTATCTTCCCAGCCCCCAGATGTAGTTGTTTATTACACAGCTGTACAAGAGTGAGACCTTTTTTCTGCCAGTTCCAACAATGAGTCAGACTTCCTCCAGCAGCCTGAGGTTCGCAGAAACCCTCAGGCTACACTGGGAACAGTGAGGGGAGCCCCGGAATATGCACTGACATGAAAACGTTCTCTGTGCTATCAAACCATTTTATTCAAAGTAAATTTCCTAGCTGAGTGCCTTTCAACATAGAGACTCTGGATCTTCACCGATAGCAATACATGCATACATACATGGGTAGACATGGAATTACTGTTTTTTGTTTTTTGTTTTTGGCAAGTCTGGAGGTCATACTATGAGCCTAGGCACTGTCCCTGAGCTCTTTTTGCTCAAAGGTAGTGCTATGCCCTTAAGCCACAGCCCCACTCATGTTTTTTTTTTTTTTTTTTAATTCCTGTGATCCCTTAGAAATAAGATTGTCCTGGGCTTTCCTGTCCCGACTGAATTCAAATTGTCATTCTCTACCTCTCAGACTCCTGAAGAGCTAGAATTACAGGCAGGATCCACTGACACTTGACTTTCTTTTTTCTTGTTCTATTTTTCTCATGACAATCTGAAATCTTCACAGTGTCATTCTAATGGTTTGCATTTCTTAGTAAACTACTCAGGCCTGGAGTTGGAATGCCAGGACCGCCTCCTACAAATAGAGGGAGATCTTGAGAAAATCATTCCTATCCATGGGAATGCTTAATGGAATTTATAAAAGTTACAATTAAATTGACAGTTAGTTCATGATTCTCTTATAGAATATCACACAAAAATTATTGGATTATGTCTTCAATTCTAACACACTGGTTTCGTTCTCCTAATTAAAGAATACTGACTTCTTTTACATTAATACTTTGGTAAGTAAGTGGAGACCTAATTTCATAACTAATAATTCATAATATATATAATTTAATATCCTCACATTGTCTCTCTCATATATATAGCAAACTACACATCTATCTATCTGTCTATCTATCTATCTATCTTTCTTTCTTTCTATCTATGTATCTATCTATCTATCATCTATCTATCTATATCTATCTTTCTATGTCTATATCTATGCCTATATCTAACTATATATATATATATATATATATATATATATATATATATATATATATATATACTATGGCTTAATCTCAGGCCCTCAGAACTGGCTGGCAGCTCAGTGTGCCAAAGGCTTTTGTTCTACAACTGACCCATTCATAAATTATGCATTGTGGCCTGTGAGTTCAAATCCCAGCATTGCCAAAAGTTTATATGTGCAGTAAGAAGCCAATTTTGACACATTTTTTTCCTTCTCTGTAAAAGTCTTGTGTCTCAGTATGATGTATAATCCATATGCAAATATATCCATGTGATAAATATAATAAATGAAAAAAATTATATATGTAATAATGCTAAATAAAATAAACAATGAATAAAGAAGGGCAATAAATGTCATATGAAGTAAACCCATGTATGTAAAAAGATCTCATATATGAGTATTATTTTTCCAGTGATGGGGCTTGAATTCAGGCCCTTGAAACTGGTCTGAAATTCTTGTCTTCAAAGACGGTGATCTTCCCCTCACCCACAGTGCCACAGAGTTCCCCAGACCCTGAGTTCAAATCCCAGGCCTCCAGAAAAATGGAGCAAATTCCAAGCCACAGCCTTAATTTTTTTGGCCAGGCCAGGGCCTTGAACTCAGCTTGTGGCAACTCTGCCTCAACGTTGATCACTCGAGGCTGGGGTGCAGGCTCTGGACCCACAGCCCATCCTGAGATCCTAGGACCTGAGTTCAAATCTTTCTGTGGCAAAAAAAGGTGAAGTCTTGGGAAGGTGGCTCAGTAGTAGAGTGCTTGCCTTGCATGCACAAGGTCCTGAGTTCAATTCCTCAGCACCACATATGCAGTAAAAAGCCAGAAGTGTTTCTATGGCTCAAGTGGTAGAATGATAGCCTTGAGCTGAAGAGTTGAGGGACAGTGCACAGACTCAGAATTCTGCCTGACAACCGACAAAAAAAAAGAGGGTGAAGGAAGGAGAAAGATAAAACTGGGAAATTCCAGAAGGTAGTTTTACATAGTTTTTTCCTTTGAATTGTGACCATCTTGGATCTAAATGACAAGGCCCGGAAAGTGTACGTGATCTTGCACTGCTGAAGTTTGATGGGCTATCAGGGAAGCCATAGCCCAAACCAGCAAACTAGGTCCGGGGATCAAATTCCTGCCAACTACGAATGTCAGGAGATCCTAAAAAATACATTCCAATAGACAGTAATATGAATGGAATGTTGTAAAAGTAACAATTACATTAGTACTTAGTGTATGTTTATAATATAAAATTACACACAATAATCATAGTACATTGCCTAATTTTCAATTAATACTTTATTATGAATTCAAACATGATACCTAAATAAAGGAAGAAATAATTTAATTATTGATAATTGGTAGTAAAATAGTATATATAACTTAATAATATACAGACATCTCTCTCTTGTTTTCTATCTATCTATATATATATAAATGTATATATATATAAATGTATATATATATATATATATATATTTATATATATATATAAAACAAACCATATATAGTTCTACTTGTCACTACTGGGGCTCAGTGGTAGAGTGCTTGCCTAGTATGTATGAAGCTCTGGGTTCATTTCCACACTATCACATGCAAAGAGAAAGCCAGAAGTGGTGCTGTCACTGAAGCACCAAAAAAAAGTTAGAATGTTATGACTGCAACTATAAAATGACAGGGTTTCAAATACCTCATGACAGAGCAAGCCAGGAGTCTAAAGCTGATGGCTGACATCTAACCTGACTTAGCCAGAGGTCAACAGCTGCAAACCAACTCCATGGAACCAGACGCTGCTGGCTCACCCCTAGCTGCTCGGGGATGAGTTCTGAAACTGGTGGTGTGAATACTCAGCCCTGGCAGGAAGTCTGCGAGACTCTGAGCTGAGGCTCAAATTGGTAGAGTTCTAAACTTGAGGAAAAGGTCTTAGGAGAGTACCCTCAACCTATGAGTGCAATCCCCAAGGCTGAGGACCCTCCCCTCCACTAACCACCCCTTTAAACCATTAGATGTGAACTTTTGTGGTTTGTGATGATTTTCTGAAAGAATGGTGATACTGATGAAAGCACCCAAATTCTAATGACAGCTTGGGGGATAGAGCTATGTGATGAGTCCCTCCTGGTGTGCTGGGTGCTGAGGTGTTATGTGCTGAGTCCTTCATGGGGTGTATTCTTTCATCTGGTCCTTGTTAGAGCTCCACAAGTAAGATGAATGTGCAGATGAGAAACTTGAGGCTCAGATATGTCTCCAAAGCACGGCCAAATTTACATGTGTACTGAACTCTATTGACTTGTCTCCTGCTGACAATTGGTTTGGTTTCCTTTTCTCCATCATGAACCTTCAACCCAGAGCCTAGGTGCTTGGCTTCTTCCTTCTTGGGCTCATGGCTTGCACTCTACCACGCGGAGCCAAAGACACCCTTGCAGAAAGTGTCACGGCTTAGGTGTTTTTAGCTGAGGTCTATCATCCTGCCTGCTCAGGAAGCTGAGGATTTGGGTTCCAAACTATCCCAGAAACAAAATGTCCCATGAGACTATTATCTCCTATTCACCACTTAGAAACTTAAAGTGGAAGCTGGGCACCAGTGATTCGCACCTCTCATCCTAGTTATTCAGGAGCCTGAGAGCTGAGTATCATGGTCCAAAGCCAGCCTCAGAATTAGATTCCTTGAGATGGTTATCTCCAAAGAAACACCAGAAAGCCTGAAGGGGCACTGTAGCTCAAGTGGTAGAGTGCTAAACTTGAGCTGAATTACTCAGCTCAGAGACAGCACCCAGGCCCAGGCTTCAACTCCTCCAACTTACAAGAAAAAAAAAAATCAAGAAACCTGAAGTGGAGTGCTGGGAATGTGCCTTAGGGGTAGAGTGCTTTGCATGTATGAAACCCTGGGTTTGAATCCTCAGTACCACATCCCTAGAAAAGAAGCCTGAATTGGCTGTGTGGCTCAAGTGGTAGAGTGCTGTCCTTGTACAGGAGAAACTAAGTTACAGTGCTCAGGTCCTGAATAAAAGCTCCAGGGCTGGTGTATGCACATGCACACACGCACGCACACACACACACACACACACACACACAAAGATACAAGAAATGAAGCAGTGACACCAAATGGTAAAGCAAAGAGCTTCTTTTCTGCGCTCAAGGTCAGCACCCTGGCCCTGTGTTTAACCTGAAATCTACCTACCCAAGGCCCAACTCGAAGAGGGCAAAGGTTTCAATATATGATGAGCTTCACCAGCCCTAGATGACAGGAAGCATTGTGATTTTGCACAAGTGCTTAGATTTAACAAGCTCCCGGAATCCTAGGGAGGCACCTTTGCCAATTAGGAATCTTATTAAGTTCAGCTCCCTAGTTGTCTGCCAGAAGGCCTCTTGAATTAATTATAGTAGTTTTTTTCAACACTAGAACATAGTCTAACAAAGACAGGATGAGTGCAGGAAACTTGGCCTGCCATGGGAGATGGTACAAATGAAGGCTACCTGTCAAAACAGAGCACTGGGAGAGAAAGAGCTTGGGGTGCAAAGAGGTCTTTTTCTCCTGGCCTTCAGAACCTGCCCACACTCATCCTCACTAGTTGCCCCACATGAATTGTTTGTTACACAGCTGTACAGGAGTGAGGCTTTTTTTTTCTGCCTGTTCCAACAATGAGGCAGACTTCCTCCAACAGCCTGGGGTGTGCAGAAACCCTCAGGCTACACTGGAAACAGTGAAGGGATCCCAGGAACATGCACTGTCTTGAAAGCACTCTCTGTGCTATGAAATCATTCTATTCAAAGCAAATTTCCTAGCTGGGTGCCTTTCTTCATAGCGACTCTGGCTGTTCACTGATAGAAATACATGCATACATACACAGACACAGAGACTTAATGGCTCTTTTTTTGTGTGGCCGCTCCTGAGGCTTGAACTGTGAGCCTAAACATTGTCCCTGGGGTCCTTTTGCTGAAGGAGGCCCTTTATTGTGTCTTAAACCATGATTACCCTAGGCTGGGGTGCAGCATTTACACCCACAGATGAACCATGGATCCTAGGACCCGAGTTCAACTTCTAGCACTGGCATAAATCAATCCAAGCAACAAAAATGGAGGAGGAAAAAAACAAGCAGTTTTACACAACCATTTTACCTTTGTTTCCTTTGCACTGTGACCATCCTGGGTCTCAATGACTCAGCTTGAAAATTGTATATGACCTTGCATGGCCGAAGGCTGGGTGCTGTCAGTGAAGCCTGAGCCCAACCGAGACACCTAGGCCCTGAGTTCGATCCTGGGACTGCCACCTACACATGGCTGAAGATGCTAGGAAACTCATTCCTATATATTCCTATCTATAGGAAGACTAATAGAATGTTTGACATGTACTAATTGAATTACTAATTAGCTATTTAATCTAGTATAAGATTGTACACAATAAATATAGGTCATTGATTAATTGAATTAATACTTTATTAAGTCTTCTCCCATGATTAATTAATGGCACATAATTTTAGACCAAATAATTGGTAGCAATAGAATTTATAAGAATAAGATATAGACATCACTTTATATAGAGAGTTATGCAATAGAATCTACACAAATGTCTATCTGTCTCAGTATACATTTATTTATAGATGCATATACATATGTAAATAAACACACACACTGCAATCTACACATCTATCTGTTTATATATTGGCCACTCCTAGGGCTTGATCTTAGGTCCTCATATTTGCCCGCCAACTTCGCTTGCATCAAACTGGTGTGCTAACATTGACCCATTTATGAAGTAGGTCTTGTAGGCCCAGAGTTCAAATCACAGAACTGCCAAAAACTTAATCCTGGTGGAAGAAGCTAATTGTCCCACTTGTTTTCCTTATCGGCAAAGTCCTGGGTCTCAGGAATGATGGATAATACATAGGCAAATCTATGTTCTATGTAATAGGATGTAAAAAATATTATATGTGTAATCATACTCACTAAAATTCATAAGAAATAAGTAAAACACAAAATAAAATCAATAACTACATGAACTGCAATATGCAGTAAACCTGTAAATATAAGTCATGTATTTAAAATATATACAAATATTATTGTTTTCAAGTGCTAGGACTTGAATTCAGGCCCTGGGAACAGGCCTGACTTTCTTGTCTTCCAGCATGGTAAGCTTCCACTTCCCCCACAATGCTGCAGATTTCCCAGACCCTGAGTTCAAATCCCAGGCATGGCAGAAAAAATGGAGTCAATTCCAAGCCACGGGGCCTCATAATTTTTAAAATATTTTAATGAATTTATTTATTTATTTTTATTTTGTCAAGCACGGGGCTTGAACTCAAATAATGGCAACTCTGTCTAAGCTTTGATCACTCCAGGCTGGGTTGAAGCCACTGGACTCACAGCCGAACCTGGGTTCCTGGGCCCCAAAGACTGACAGGAATAAAAATAAATAAAATGACACAGATAAGGTTTCCCTTATTTGCAATAACTAGTATATGTCTGAGTCAAGCAGAAAAGGTCAGATAAGTTGATGTTAGGGAAATGCCCAAAGATAAGGATTCAAAAGTTTTTTTTATTTCATTCAATTGTTCCTATCATATTTATAAGATGATTTCTATGTTGCTTTGTATGTCTCTTCCCCACAGTATAACCCGTGCTTTCACTGTATTTGATGGTGGTATAATTTGTGGAGGGGAAGGGAAAAAACAAATCGTTTAAATAGGGATACAGGTGGACCTATTTCAACAATGAGATGTACAAGTCATTATGTCGAAAAACGAACTTTACAACATTGGTGGGGGGGGAGGATCTGGTGGGGGGCAAGGAGGGTATGGGAAGGGATGGGAAGTGGAAACATATGAGGAGGCAACAATGTTTGATAAGAAATGTACTCATTGCTGGGAAGGTGGCTCAGTGGTAGAGCGCTTGCCTTGCATGCATGAGGCCCTGAGTTTGATTCCTCAGCACCACATAAGCAGAAAAATAAAGCCAGAAGTGGTGATGTGGCTCAAGTGGTAGAGTGCTAGCCTTGAGCTGAAGAGCTGCGGGACAGCGCCCAGGTCCAGAGTTCAGGCCCACGACCAGACCCCCCCCTCCCCCCAAAAAAAAGAAATGTACTCATTATCTTGCCCATGTAATTGTAACCCCTCTGTACGGTATTTTTACAGAAAAAAAAATAAAAACAAAAAACACGAAAACAAATCGGCAACTTTCAGATGGCTGCCGGTTTTACATTTGTTTTCTTTGCAAGGTGACCATACTGGGTCTGAATGATATGGCTGAAAAGTGCTTCTAACCTGGCATTGGTGAAGGCTGCCAGGCTACCAAGGAAGCCATAGGCCAACACGGCCACATAGACCCTGTGTTCGAAGTCCGGTCCTAACCCCTACCAATGCAGGGAGATCCTAAGAGTCTGGTTCCTATACATAGGAATACCGATGGAAGGTTATGAATGTCAAGGTTGAATTATTTGTTTCTGAATGATACTACTATAAAATTAAACAGAGTGATTTTAGGAGACTGATGGATTTTAATGGATATTTTTTGACACACTAAAAGAATACTATTAATTACATGGATGCAATAGGTTCAAGACAGTAGTTGATTTAATTAATATTTCATTAAGGATGAAAACGAAAATATTAATTACATGGAGGCATAATAAATACCCAAGAATTGCTAGGAATGTTGTTTATATAACTGAAGAATGTATAGACATCTCTGGCTTTCTTCAAAGATCTATATTTATTTGTGTACTACCATCTGCATGTCAATATGTTCTTATTTTGTCAACCTCTGGGGCTCCATCTCAGGTGCTGGGAACTTCTTGTAAGCTCTATATGCCCCATTCATGAATTGGGCCTTGCAGGCTAAGAGTTCAGATGCCAACACTCACAAAAATTGAATGGTGGTAAAGAAGCCTAAGGTGACACATGTTTTCCTTTTCTGTGAAAGGCCTGGTTGTCAAGTGTGAAGTTTCATACATAGGCAAAGCTATATCCTATGTAATAAATGTAATAAATGTTCCATGTGTAATAAAAGTCAATGAAATAAATGGTAAATAAATGAATAAAACAAAAAATAAAATGAATAACTACACTTAGTGCAATATGGAGTCAACATACAGGGCTCGATCTCAGGGCCTGGGAACTGCCTGGCAGCTGAATTGGCTAGAGCCTACTGTGCTGGCAGTCACCCATTCATGAACTGAGCATCTAGGCCCTGAGTTTAGATCCCAGCACTTCCAAAAATGTAATCATGGAGTGAGAAGCTGAGTATGACACGTTTTCCTCTTCTTTGAAAGTGTTCGGTGACAGGTAGGATGTATAAATTTTATGCAAATCTATATGCTATGCATTAGGATGTCATAAATGATATAGGTGGAAGAAAAAAAGATTGAATTAGTAGTGAATCATTCTGGGATAAAATTAGATGCAATAATTATAGGACTTGGATTAAGTTTAATTAATATTTTATTGAGCATTAAGAGAATAAAAATTATATGGAGACATAATTAAATACCTAATAATTGGTAGTAACACACGATGCATAATTTAATTTGTCTCATTTATGAAATATGTAATTATATGTATGGATGTATGTACATATATGATGAATAATAACAGGATATTGAGTAATTATTAATTAATGCTTTATTAATTGTTCAACTGGGACACATCATTTAATGGTGACATAATTTAAAACCTAATAATTGGTAGTAATATTATCTACAATTCAATAATATACAGACATCTCTCCTTTTGTGTATATAATACTTATATACAGGAAGCTCTATCTATTTATACCTCGTTCACTCCTGGGGCTCGGTGGTTGAGTGCTCACCTCGTAAGCAAGAAGCCCTGGGTTGTATTTCTCAGTGCCACATAAACAGAAAATCTAGAAGTTCTGCTGTTTTTCAATCAATTGAATGCTAGCCTGGAGCACTAACCCTTAGGGACATTTTCTAAGCCCTTACTCAAGCCCCAGGACTGCCACCAAAAAAAAAGGTAGAATGTTCTACCTGCAATGATATAAGGACAGTACTTCAAATACATCATCACAGGGCAAGCTAGGAGTCTGGCGCTGACAGCTGCTACCTAATCTGACTTAGCCATATGCATACCGCTGCAACCCAGCTGCACAGAACCAGACGCTGATGGTTGGCATAACCCCATCATCCTAGCTGTTTGGAGGCTTTAAAATCCAGCCCTGGCAAGAAGTCTGTGAGACTCTTTAAAATGTGGCTCCTAGAGACAGAGCTCTATCCCTGAGCAAATGTTATTAGAACAGTATGCAGATGCTTTCAGTTCAAGCCCCATGGATAACCCCCCTCACAAAAAACACCCATCTAAGATGTAATCTTGTGTGGTTTGCGAAATGTTCCTCAAAGAAGGGTGATACTGATGAAACCACCCTAATTCTAATGACAATTTGTGGAATAGAGCTATGTCTTGAGCCCTTCATAGGGTGTTCTGTGCTGAGTCTTGCACAGGGTGCTATGTGCTGAGTCCTTTACAGGGTACATTGATTCATCTGGTCCTTGTAAGAGCTCCACAACTGAGATGATTTGCAGACAAACAATGTGATATATACAGAATTCCATATTTTATATATATATATATATATATAAAATATGGAATTCTATGCCTCCATAAGGAAAAAGATCACATTGCCACAATTGTTAGGAAATGGAAAGACTTGGAAAAAATTATATTAAGTGAAGTAAGAAAGTCTGAAAGAAACATAGGTCCACAAGCAGACCAGAGCCTCCAACAAGAGGCTGGTTAAGGACACAAGGGAGATACAGGATTTTTCCCACCCCTCCCAAAAAAATCAAAGAACTTTTTTCCTCTTCTTCTTCTTCTTCTTCTCCTCCTCCTCCTCCTCCTCCTCCTCCTCCTCCTCTTCCTCCTCCTCCTCCTCCTCCTTCTTCTTCTTCTTTTTTTGGTACCTTATATAAAATTTCTTTTTCTTTTCTAAAATTTTTTAATCTTTAATTATTGCCTTTTTTGAAAAAATTGTTTTCCAGTAACTTTTTTTCCTCTTATAATTTTTATTTTAGAAATACATGTGTGTGTGTGAGTTTTTCTTTCTTTTTTGTTGTCTTTCTCTTTTTTTAATTATCTTTTTGTTATTTATTTAGCTCTACTGAACTTCTGATCTTTTTTCTTCCTTTCTTATCCTTTTCACCTTTTCCTCTCTTTCGTTCTTCTTTATGTGACTTAATTGTTGTCCTGAACATCCTCAGATAAACCCGTAGTTGACTATTAGACCCTATCTCCCATTGTGTAGACATTTTATCCACAAATTTATTACTCAATTCAAAACCTCTGAGACTTAAATTCCTTAATAGCAGTATTACCTCTTTATACCTATATAATATTTTAAGCATTTTTATTTCTAAGTTCGTCACATCTCCTTTATATCCCTCCCCTTCTCTCATTATGTTCACATTCTTCTCTAAATAGATTGGTTTCGTAATTGCACAATATTATTATTTTTTACTTTTCTATTTTTTCTGGTCTCTTTTTTTCCCCTTTCTCCTTCTTTTTCTCTCTCTCTCTACTTTCATCCTACCCAACCTATTTCCTGCTTTTAGATTAGGACTTAGTTAACTCTCCCTGTGCCTTTCCACATCCCTCTATTCCTATTTTTTACCCACATCTCTTCCTAAACCGAATAATTTCTGGTTTTCCAAATTCTTCTTTGCGGTACGTAGCCCATTAATATATAGTTGTTTGATGTTGAATAGATGTATCTGTTGAACTAGATTGTATCTGTAGTCTATTGACTCTGCAAATTCAGACTTTGGTTGATGCTTGCCCTAAGATAGTGTTCTAGCACAAAACTGGTGCTATTTTCATCTCAAATGCGCAGAGTAAGCCGGAAAAACACATGAAAAATGGCAAGTAAGGGTATCTCAACTCCCACTCTTGATAATCAGGGGACAGATCAGATAATGAATAATCCAGAGGAGAGTTCCCAAAGAGCTCTAAAAACACTGCTGTCAAACATGATAAATGAAAAGATTGAAAACCAACAAGTACTCTGTATGAGTGTGATAGGGAGAGAGAGGAGGCAATCCAAAAGTTTATAGAAGAATATCATAAGCCTGAGGAAGCTACTCAAAAACTGATACAGGATTTGCGTGAGCATCATGAGAATACTCAAAGGGAAAGGCAGGAATGGCGTGACCAGGCTGAGAACACTCAAAGAGAACAAAGAAGTGAAGGACCTCTATGATGAAAACTTTAAAATCCTGAAAAAGGAAATCAAAACAGAACTTAGAGGAAATAGAAGAGGCAATCTGAAAATTCATTTGGAACAAAAAAAGACCCCAAATAGCAAAAACGCTCCTCAACGGAAAGAACACTGCTGGAGGAATATCAATACCAAACTTCAAACTCTACTATAGAGCCATAGTAATCAAAACAGCTTGGTATTGGCATAAGAATAGACTTCAGGACCAATGGAATAGAATTGAAAACCTAGAAATGAACCTACAGACCTACAACCATCTAATCTTTGATAACGGAGCTAAATCAATAGAATGGAAGAAAGACAGCCTCTTCAGTAAATGGTGCTGGCAAAATTGGTTAACTCCTTGTAGAAAACTAAATCTAGATCCTTATATATCACCCTGCACCAGAATCCAATCCAAATGGATCAAAGACCTCTGAGTAAAGCAGACACTCTGAAAACATTACAGGATGGAATAGGAGAAACCCTAAGTCTCCTTGGCTCAGGCCGAAATTTTCTTAATAAAGACCCAGAAACACAAGGACAAATGGGATTGCATGAAGTTGCAGAGCTTTTGCATGGCAAAGGACATAGCTAGCAAGATCAATAGAGAGCCCACGGATTGGGAGAAGATCTTCGCTAGCCATACAACAGACAAGGGTCTCATATCTAAAATACACTTGGAAATCAAAAAATTAAATTCCCCAACAACAACTCTCCAAAGAAACAACTGCCCAATAAATAAGTGAGCTAAAGACTTAAAGAGAAACTTCTCTGGAGAAGAAAGAAGGATGGCCAATAGACACGTGAAGAAATCCTCAACATCCTTAGCCATAAAAGAAATGCAAATCAAAACAACATTGAGATACCACCTCACCCCAGTTAGAATGGCAAAATTCAAGAACTCTAATAACAACAGTAGCTGGAGGGGAGGTGGACAGAAGGGAACCTTACTGCATTGTTGGTGTGAGTGTAAACTTGTTCAACCACTTTGGAAAGCAATATGGAGGTTCCTCAAAAGACTTCACATAGAGCTCCCCTATGACCCAGCAATCCCACTTTTGGGCATTTACCCAAATGTTTACAAACAAGACCACACTAAAGCTACCAACACAACTATGTTTATTGCAGCATTATTTACCATAGCTAATATCTGGAACCAACCGAGATGCTCCTCAGTAGATGAATGGATCAAGAAAATGTGGCATATGTACACAATGGAAATCTATGCCTCCATGAGAAAGAATGACATTGCCCCATTTGTTAGGAAATGGAAAGACTTGGAAAAATTATATTAAGTGAAGTAAGCCAGGCCCAAAGAAACATAGGTCCCATGGTTTCCCTTATTTGCAATATCTAGTATATGTCTGAGTCAAGCAGAATTGGTCAGATAATGTGATGTTAGGAAAATGAACCCTTAGATATGTATTTTAATGTTTTTTTGTTTCATGTATTTGTTTCTAACGCATTTATAAGATTATTTCTTTGTTGCTTTGTATGTCCCTCCCCCACAGTATAACCCCTGCTTTCACTATATTTGATGTCGGTATAATTTGTGGAGGAGATGGGGAAAAACAAGTAGTTTAAGGATACAGGTGGACCTGTTGCAACAATGAGAAGTACAATTTGTCATGTTGAAGACGAGCTTTACAACGTTGGTACGGGGGGGGGGAAGGGATGCGGGGGTGTGAGGGAAGGCTGTGAAGGGATGTGAAGGTAAACAAAGGAGGAGGCTGCAATGCTTGATAAGAAAGGTACGCATTATCCTACCCATGTATTTGTAACTCTTCTGTACACTATGTTCACAAAAAATTTTAAAAAAAGAAACATAGGTACCATGGTTTTCCTTATTTGCAATAACTAGTATAACCTGAGAAAAGCAGAAAATGTCAGATATGTTGCTCTTAGGCGAAATGAACCACACCGTAAGGATTCAAATGTTTTTTTCTTTCATGCGATTGTTTCTAACATATTTATAAGATGATTTATTTGTTGGTATGTAGGTCTCACTCCCACAGCATAACCCCTGTTTTCACTGTATTTGATGTTGGTATAATTTGTGGAGGGGAAGGGAAAAAGCAAATCGTTTAAATAGGGATACAGGTGGACCCATTGACACAATGAGATGTACAATTCATTACGTCTAAAAACGAACTTTACAACTTTGGTGTGGGGGAGAGAGGGGCAAGGGATAGGAAGGGGAAACAAAGGAGGAGGCAACAGTTTACTAAGAAATGCGTTCAATACTTTGCCTATGTAATTGTAGCCCCTCTGTATGGTATTTTCACAATAAAGAAAAAAAAAGAAGTTTGATTAAAAAAAAAAAAAGAATATTGTGGCTCAGATATGTCCCCATGGCATGGACAAAATTATGTATTACTGAAGACTAATGAGTTGTCTCATGCAGACAATTGTTCTGTTTTTCCTCAGTCATGAACCTTGATCTTGCAGCCTAGGCACTGACCCTTACCACTGGGCTCATGGATAGCCCTCCACTACGTGGAGCAAAGACTACCTTGCAGCAGAGTGCCACAGCCTAGGGGTGTATAGCTGAAGTCTGTCATCCTGCCATCTCAGGAAGCTGAGAGCTGAGGATCTGGGTTCCAAACTATCTCAGACACAGAAGGTCCCATGAGACTATTATCTGCAATTGACCACTAAGAAACCTGAAGTGGAAGTTTGGTGCTTGTGGCTCCTTCCTAACATACTAGCTACTCAGGAGGATGAGATCTGAGGATCATGGTTCAAAGCTAGTCTGGGGCAGGAAAGTCCTTGAGACACTTAACTCCAATGAATCACGAGGAAATCTGAAGTGGTGCTGTGGCTCAAGTGGTAGAGCACTAGAGTAGAGCTGAAGAACTCAGGGACAGCAACCACATCCAGACTTTAATTGCTACAACAGACAACAACAACAAGAAAAAGACAGAAACAAACTAATAAACCTGAAGTAGAGGGCTGGGAATGGGCCTTAGGGGTAGAGTGCTTTGCATATATGAAACCCTGGGCATGATTTCTCAGGACCACATCACTAGAAAAAGCTTGAAGTGTCTCTGTGGCTCAAGTGGGAGAGAGATATCTTTGTACAAGAGAAACTAGGGGATTTAATTTTTTGAGTTCCAAGTATATTTTAGATATGAGACCATTGTCCGTTGTATGGCTAGTGAAGAACTTCTCCCAATCCATGTGCTTTCTATTGATCTTGCTAGCTATGTCCCTTGCCATACAGAAGCTCTGCAATTTCATGCAATCCCATTTGTCCAACCGTTCTTTGATTTATTGTGTTTCCGGGTCTCTATTAAGAAAATTTCGGCCTGAGCCAAGGAGACCTAGGGTTTCTCCTATTCCATCCTGTAATGTTTTCAGAGTGTCTGCTTTGACTCAGAGGTCTTTGATCCATTTGGATTGGATTGCACCATTTGGTGCAGGGTGATATATAAGGATCTAGATTTAGTTTTCTACAAGTAGTTAACCAATTTTGCCAGCACCATTTACTGAAGAGGCTGTCTTTCTTCCATTCTATTTTTTTTAGCTCCCTTATCAAAGAATAGATGGGTATAGGTCTGTAGGTTCATTTCTGGGTTTTCAATTCTATTCCATTGGTCCTGAGGTCTGTTCTTATGCCGGTACTAAGCTGTTTTGATTACTATGGCTTTATAGTAGAGTTTGAAGTTTGGTATTGATATTCCTCCAGCAGTGTTCTTTCCGTTGAGGAGCGTTTTTGCTATTCGGGGTCTTTTATTGTTCCATATGAATTTTTGGATTGCCTCTTCTATTTCCTTGAAGAATGAGGTTGGAATTTTGATAGGTATCGCATTAAATTTGTAGAGAGCCTAGGGAAGTTTTGCCATTTTCACTATTTTAATCTTTCCAATCCAGGAGCATCTAAGTTTTTCTCATTTTCTAAGTTCTGTTTTGATTTTCTTTTTCAAGTTTTTAAAGTTTTCATCATAGAGGTCCTTCACTTCTTTGGTTATGTTAATTCCTAGATATTTTATTTTTTGGGGGGGCTATTACAAATGGAGTTGCTTTCCTAATTTCAGCCACATTTTTCTCATTGTTGGCATACAGCAAAGCCATTGATTTTGGGTGTTTAATTTTATACCCTGCTACTTTGCCAAAGTTTTGGATCAGCTTGAGTAATTTGGGAGTGGAATCTATGGGATTCTTTAAGTACAAGATCATGTCATCTGCAAAGAGGGAGAGTTTTATTTCTTCTTTCCCTATTTGGATCCCCTTTATGTCTGCATCTTGTCTTATTGCTGTGGCTAGGCATTCTAATACTAGATTCAAGAGAAGTGGAGAGAGTGGCCATCCTTGTCTTGTTCCTGAGTTAAGTGGAAATGGCTTTAGTTTTTCACCATTAAGTATAATGCTGCCTGTAGGTTTGTCATATACAGCCTTTACTGTATTGAGGAATGTTCCATGGATTCATAATTTTTCCAAGACCTTCATCCTAAAGGCGTGTTGGATCCTGTCGAATGCTTTTTCTGCATCTATTGAGATAACCATGTGGTTCTTATTCTTGCTCCTGTTGATGTGATGAATAATACAATTGATTTGTTTATATTGAAGTAGCTTTGCACCCCTGAATTGAATCCTGTTTGGTCATGGTGTATGATTTTTTGGATGTAATCCCCCAACAACAAATCTCCAAAGAAACAACTGCCCAATAAATAAGTGGGCTAATGACTTAAAGAGAAACTTCTCTGAAGAAGAAAGAAGGATGGCCAATAGACACGTGAAGAAATGCTCAACATCCCTAGCCATAAAAGAAGTGCAAATCAAAACAACCTTTAGATACCACCTCACCCCAGTTAGAATGGCAAAATTCAAGAACTCTAATAACAACAGTTGCTGAAGGGGATGTGGACAGAAGGGAACCTTACTACATTGTTGGTGGGAGTGTAACTTGTTCAACCACTTGGGAAGTAGTATGGAGGTTCCTCAAAAGACTCCACATAGAGCCCCCCTATGACCCAGCAGTCCCACTTTTGGGCATTTACCCAAATGATTACAAACAAGACCACACTAAAGCTATCAGCACAACTATTTTTATTGCTGCATTATTTACCATAGCTATTATCTGGAACCAACCCAGATGCCCCTCAGTAGATGAATGGATCAAGAAAATGTGGTATATATGCACAATGGAATTCTATGCCTCCATCAGAAAGAATGACATTGCCCCATTTTTTAGGAAATGGAAAGACTTGGAAAAATTATATTAAGTGAAGTAAGCCAGGCCCAAAGAAACATATGTCCCATGATTTCCCTTATTTGCAATATCTAGTATATGTATGAGCCAAGCAGAAAAGGTCAGATAAGGTGATGTTAGGAAAATGAACCCTAAGATATTTATTTGAAATGTTTTTTTCTTTCATGCATTTGTTTCTAACGCTATTATAAGATTATATCTTTGTTGCTTTGTATGTCCCTCCCCCACAGCATAACCCATGCTTTCACTGTATTTGATGTCGGTTTAATTTGTGGAGGGGAAGTGGAAAAACAAGTCGTTTAAATAAGGATACAGGTGGACCTGTTGCTACAATGAGAATGCAAGTTGTCATGTCAAAAACGATCTTTACAACTTGGGTGGGGATTGGGGGGAGGGAGGATGGGAAGGATGCGTAGGGTAATCAAAGGAGAGGCTACAATGCTTGATAAGAAATGTACTCACTATTTTGTTCATGTAATTGTAACCCCTCTGTACAGTATTTTCACAATTAAAACAAAAGAAAAAATAAAAGCATAAAGTAAAAAAAAAAAAAAAAAAAAAGAGAAACTAGGTACACTGCTTAGGTCCTATGTTCAATCTCCAGGACTGGTGTATGCATGCATGCACACGGACACACACACACACACACACACACACACACACACACACACACACACACACACACACAGAGACCAGAATTGAAGCTGTGACACCAAATGGTAGAGCACTGGGCTTAGGCACTGATCTCATGTTCACACCCAGGCCCTGTGTTCAACCCCAAAACCTAGCCACCCAGGGCCCAACTAGGAGAGGTCAAATGTTTCAAAACATTATGAGCTTCACCAACCCTAGATGACAGGAAGCCTTGTGATGTCTGACATGTGCTTGGATTTCCCAAGGTTCCAGAAACCTAGGAGAGGCATTATAGGCCCATCCATCGACTGCAATTAAACATTTCACTAGGTTCAGTGCCCTAGTTGTCTGCCAGAAGGACTCCTGATTTATATTGAACAATGTATCTGATCACTAGAATATAGTCTCACAAAGGCAAGATAAGTGCAGGGAACTTGGCCTCCCTAGGATGGTGGCATAAATGAAGGCTTCCTTTCAAAACAGAGCACTGGTGAGAGAGATAGCTTGGGGTACAAAGAGGCCTTTTCCTCCTGACCTTCAGAGCCTACCCACACTCATCCTCACTAATTGGCCCAGATAGAGTAGTTTGTTTCACCACTGCACAGGAGTGAGTCCTTTTGTCTGCCTGTCCAGACAATGAGAGACTTCTTCCAACAGGCCTGGGATGCATAGAAACCCTCAGGGTACACTGGGAACAGTGAGGGGAGCCCCGGAACATGCAATGTCTTGAAAGCCCTCTCTGTGCCATGAAATCATTGTATTGAAAACAAATTTCCCTAGTTCAGTCCATTCATCATAGCTACTCTGGAGATTCACCTATAAGGATACATCCATCCATGTACAATACATGGAGCTACACGGTCTTTTTTTTTTGGTGGGGGGCAGGTCCTGGGGTTGGACATTAACCCTAACTGTTGTCCCTGAGCTCCTTTTGCTCAGAGGTAGCACATTAAAATTGAGTCACCGCCCCATTTCTGGGTTTTTCTCTGATCTCATAGATATAATATTGTCAACTTTCTTACACTGGCTGGATTCAAACTAAGGTTCTCTACATGTTAGCCTTCTGAGAAGCTGGGATTACAGTCAGCAGCCATTGGCACCTGCCTTTCTTTTCTTCTTCATTTTTACTCTGGACTTCTGACTTCTTAACAGGGTCATTCCAATGGTTTGAATTTATAAGTAAACTACTCAATGTTCTTTATAGCTGCTTTCTCTGAGAAGGATTTTCTCTCCTCATCTTCCCCTCTGGCCAAAGGTTTGAAGCCAAAAATGAGAAATAAATGTCCCAGGATGTTGGAGCAAATGTCCACAGGACATGCCAGTTTGGTCACTTAGCATTGAGCTGCAGTGAATTTACTGTCTCAGGACGAGAGGACTGAAACCTTGAGCGATTTTCAGACTGTCTGCATTGCTCTTTTGTCTATAAAATGACCTAATAATTATAAATGTTTTTGTCTACACCCTCAAGTATCTAGAACACACTAGAAGCATCTTCCTGTTTCTGTTTTTCTCTAGTTCCTCTCAAGATTTAGACTAAAGGTTTTGTGGAGTGGCATCTCAGCGAATTCCTAAGGAAAGGTGCTTAAATCCTCCTCAGGAGATAACCATTCAAAGCCAGCCTGAGCAGGAAAGTATGTGAGCTTCTTATCTCCAATTAACCACCAGAAAACCATAAGTGGAGCAGTGGCCCAGATGGTAGAGCTCCAGCTTTGAGAGAGAAAGCCAAGCAAGAGATACTGTGCAGAGCAAGCAGGAAAGCCTGGGAGACGCTTATGTCCAATTATCGACCAGATATCTGGACGTGGAGCTCTGTCGGTGGTAGAGCCTCAGCCTTGAGCAAAACAGCTCATTGCATTGGACCCTGTGTTTAAGCCCTGGGATGCCCACAAAAAATTCAAAAAGAGAAGGCCAAGTTATGTATCAGTGTCCTCCTACCAACTTATGTGTGTATATTACTTCCCTGAATGCAAACAGACCATAGGCAATGCTTCTGCTTTTACTTACTGATTTATTTTTCAGATATGCTCGTTGCGCATACTGTACCATTCTCTTCATTTCAAGCCCATCGCTTTTCTCTTCCAGGGCTCCACGCCTGCATCCTTATATGATGCACACTTAAGCTCTCAGCAGCCTTTATTTACATTTTATTATGTGGCCAACACAGAAACAGTCACAAATCAGGGAGGGGAAGAGAAGATCAGTATTCATATTTATAACAGGTATTCAGAAAAATTAAATTGGGGATGAAAAATGGTAGCGTACTTATGTAAAAACTACCATTAAGAAAAAGATGAGGGGGCTGGGAATGTGGATTAGTGAGAGAGTGTTTGCCTAGCATGCAAGAATCCTTGGGTTTGATTCCTCAGTAGCACATACACAGAAAAATCCAGAATTGGTGCTGTGACTCAAGTAGCAGAGTCCTAGAGACAGTGCCAAGGCCTTGAGTTCGGCCCACGAACTGCCAAAGAGATACCAGGTAAGTAGGTAGGTAGATAGATAGACAGACAGACAGACAGAGAGAGTGAGAGAGAGAGAGATTGATAGAAAGAAAGAAAGAAAGAAAGAAAGAAAGAAAGAAAGAAAGAAAGAAAGAAAGAAAGAAAGAAAGAAAGAAAGAAAGAAAGAAAGAAAGAAAGAAAGAAAGAAAGAAAGAAAAGAAAGAAAGAAAGAAATATGATAGGTGAATATGGTCTTGGATGTCAGTAGGAAAGAAGGGAACACTTCCCAACCATGAAGCCTTCTGCAGTGTGCCAGGACACCAGCATCACCTTCACATAACCACAGAACAGGAAGACTGTCTCTCTCCCACTTCTAAGGCAGTGGAGGGCCCCAGAGTCAAGAGGGCAGAGCCAGGTTCTAACTCAGGTGCTTGGAGGCAGAAGAGAAAGGGCCCTACCTCTCCTTGAACTGGGGATTTACATTAATGATGTGGAGAATGAAGGAAGGAGAATGGACTGGCAGAGGTAGAAGAAAGGCTTTCAAATCTGACAGATGGAGAGTCAAGAACCAACTCCCTAACACCAAAAAGCAGGATTTTTCTACTCTGTTCCTCCCCTCTTCCCCACTAAACTGGCTCTCTATTGGTAACCTAAAGATAGCCTGAGGCTCCCTTAACCTGAGGGAGGAAGGATAATTTTTGAAGAGGCTGAGAAAAGCCTGACCCTGGTGTGACTCTAACAAATATTTCAGGTTTCCCCCCGTTGCTGGCTCACTTCCCTGTTTAGTGTGTACATTCTGCCTCCTAATTCTGCAGGCCTAGATCTCTGCACCTAGCCTTTTTTTTGAAACTGTTTCCTGTCCTTCAAATACAGAGTTACTTTGGAGTTCTTCCTGCTAACAGGGCTAGGTCTTGATCCTGAGAACTTCATTTATACCCAGGATGGGTCAATGATGTTTCTTTCCTGCTTCTATAGCTTGGGAACTCTAAGAACATTTAGAGTGCAAGTAACTTCTCATCACCAAGGGAAACCCAGGAATTCTTGAACATGTAACCTTTCGGAAGCCCACTGGAGGACACAAGATGATTACAATCTTCACGTGAGTGGCTGGGCAGATGATCTGCTACACTTGAACCTTGAACTCAGCCTGCTCTCCTAGTCTATGTTCTTCTTTGGTGCTTGTCCTGTTAGCTCCTCAGGAGCTTCCAAGATAGAAATATATTGATCAAACCCAAAAGGAGTTACTGGCTTTTTCCTTCTTTTTCTGTCCTTTGCTTTAAATGTTTTTCAGTCTTTGGGCTTGAATTGTGGATCTAGGCTCTTTCCCTGGACGCCTTTGACTCAAGGCTAGCGCTATGCCACATGAGTCTCTTTCTGCTTTTTCTGTGGTGAAGTGGAAGTCAGAGTCTCATAGATATTCCTGCCCTGCTGTCTTCACCCTGTGATACTCAGACCTCAGTCTCCTAAACAAGGGTGACAAGCATGAGTTTCTGTTGCTCTGCTAAGTTCAGAACTGTAATGACATTGAAAATACAAGTCAACTGCTCATCATAAAGGGCTTGGGAAGCATATTAACCCTTTCAACATTGGACCTTTCAGAACTGTGTAGCACACAAGGTTATAATCCTAAAGATAGAGAGCCTGAGCATATAGATCTTCTATACTTGAACATTGAGCTCTGACTCCAATTCTGGTGTACACCAGCATTCATTTTCCAGAAAATGTTCTCATAATTAACAAATAGGAAAAGTACTTTGATTAACCCTCACTTTTTTCCAGGTATGTATTTCGAACTCAAGCCTGGGCACTATCCCTAAGCCCTTCAGGTCAAGGTGAACACTCTACCACTTGAGTCACAGCTCCACGTGGGGTCTTTTTGTGGTTCATTGGAGGTAAGAGTCTAACAGGCTTTCCTTGCCTAGGCTGTCTTTGAACTGTGGTCTTAAGGTCTCAGCCTCCTGATTAGCTAGGGTTGTAGGTGTGAGCCACCAGCATCTGGCCTATTGTTTTTGCCAGTTCTGGGGCTTGAACGTAGGTCCGGGGTACTGTCTCTGAGCTTCTTTTTCTCAAGGCTAGCACTCTACCACTTGAGCCATTCCACAGCTTCTGGATTTTTCTGAGTATGTGGCACTGAGGATTTAAACCCTGGCATTCATGCATGCTGAGCAAGCTGTCTACCTATAAGCCACATTCCCAGCTTCACTCTTACTATTTTATCCCTCAACTTGCCTATCCTCAAGAAAAAGTCTCTGAGTATAAATCATTTAAAGAAATCCCTGTAGGAAGTTGTCCAAAGATGAATAAGACAAAGCTCATACTTGGGACAGACTCTAAACATGTGATGACTGTGACAAATGCCTCCATTTAATTATGTATCATGTTTCAACACTTAATAAGGTATTAATGAAAAATGACTCAATGTCCTAAATTATTGTTTATAATTTTATAATAGATGTATGAAACGTAATAAATATGTATGTAATAATACTAAATACATTAAACAATGAATAAATAAATAAAATAAAAATAAAATAAATAAAAAACAATGACAATGATCATATTATGTAATAAACATACATATGTAAGTATATACCATAACTATTTTTCCATTGCAGAGCCTTACTGCAGGCCCTGGGAACTCTAGCCTGAATTTGTTTTCCTCAAGGACAGTAAACTTTGCCTTTACCCGTGGTGCAAAAGAGTTACCTGGAATGTGAGATCAAATCCCAGCAAAAGCAGAAATACTGGCCCCATTTCCAAGACAGAGACAATTTTTCTTTGATGAAAGCAGTTATGTTTATTCAGTTCCATACTGAACATTTAAAAAAAAAAAGCAGTGTAGAATTTTGTATAGCTATTCAGGCATCTTTCCTTTACCCCCAAAGTGCTTCTCTGAGCACTACATTGTTTATTTTTTGTATGATGTTTATTGTAAAAATGATGTACAGGGGGTTACAGTTATATGAACAAAATAATGAGTACATTTCCTATTGAGCATTGTTGCCCCTTCCTTTGTTTTCCCCCTACTATCCCTTCCCTCCCATCTCCACAACTACCTCCCCCTGCCAAGATCAGTGACTTAATTTTTTAATTTTGGCTTGGCACGGGGTTTGAACTAAAGTAGTGGCGACTCTGCACCTTCTCTCACATTGGTATGGATTTACCAAGACCCTGAGTTCAAATGCCAGGATAGGAAACAAAACTAACAGAAATTCCAAATAAGGGAGCTTTATTTTTTAATTTAGTTAAATAAATAAATTATTTATTTATTTGTTTGTTCTTTTTTTTTTTGCCAACCACGGGTCTTGAACTCAGATCATGGTAATACTGCCTAAGCTTTGATATCCCTAGGCTGGGCTGCAGCCTCTGGACCCATAGCAAATCCTGGGATCCCAAGCCAAGAGGGCTTGCAGGAAGAAAAAAAAGTGGAACAGCACCAAAAGTAGTGAGCTGCAGAGGGTTGGGAGGTTTATAATTTTTTTCTTTGCAGGGTGATCCTACTGGTTCTGAATGACACAGCTGCAAAGTGGACCTGACCTGCCATTGCTGAAGGCTGGTGGGCTATCAAGGAAGCCATAGGCCCACCTGTCAATATAGGCCCCAGGTTCAAATCCCTGTCCTGACACCTACCAGTGGTGGAGATCCCAAGAGACTCGTTCCTGTCAATATAGGCCCCAGGTTCAAATCCCTGTCCTGACACCTACCAGTGGTGGAGATCCCAAGAGACTCGTTCCTATGCATAGGATACTGATTGAAAGATTAGTTCGTGTATTGGTTTAGTCTAAAATTGGATGCAAGAATCCTAGGATGCTGATTGATCTTAATTAATAGTTTATTAAGCATGAAAAGCATAATATTGCTTCAATGGAAGTATAATAAATACCTAAGAGTTGGTAGGAAAGTAGTAGATGTCATTTAATAATTCACAGTCCGCTCTGGCACTTTTTACCATGTATCACTGTTTTGGCCAAACCATGGGGCTCATTCTCAGCACCTGGGAACCACCTGGCTAGAGGTTGCCAGGTTTACACTCACCCATTCATGAATTTGGCCTGCTAGGCCCTGAGTTCATATCCTAGCACTGTGAAAATTTAATCTTGAATTAAGAAGCCGAGTGTGACACGTTTTCCTTTTCTGGGAGAGCCCTGCGTTTCAGGCATGATGGAGAACACATCTAAAAATCTAGATGTTATGTGATAGGATATAAATAATATAATAAATGGTATAGGTGTCATCAGAGTCAATAAAATAAATGGTAAATAAATGAATAAAACAAGAAATAAAATGAATAATCACACAAAACACGGTATGGACTGAACATCTATATGGAAGTATAAACCCTACCACACTAAACATGATATGGACTGAACATCTGTATGGAAGTATAAGTGCTATCTTTAAAACGTATATAAGGAGTATGTTTTCCAGGCCTGAGGCTTGAATTCAGCCACCATACTAAGATGGTATGGAGGGAGATCCCAATATATTAGTTTATGGACCTAGGAAGAGTTATGGAATGCGATTGATGTCATCATTGAATCAGTAGATGATACGTGATGGGAGTAGGAAATGATAGGCAAGAATCATGGGGTATTGCTTATTTGCAATGAAGATTTGATGAAGCATGACAATAATCATCAGTTGTGAAACGGAGGCATCAGGAAAGATCCAAGAATCGGTAGTCACACAGTAGATTCAATTCCATCACAGGTGGCCATCTCTCCTACTCTCTCTATATATGTACTTATTTGCATACTACCTTCAGCTTATGAATGGATGACTGCTGTGCACTCTCACCCTACCCCCACCTGGGTGCTCAATCTCAGAGAACAGCCTAGCTCCTTAGTGGCTCACAGGCTGGTGTGCTCACGTGGACCCATTCACCTCTTGGGCCTGCTAGGCCCTAAGTTCAGACCCCAGCACTGCCAAAAGAATCATCCTGATGTCAGAAGCCAATCGTTGCACCTGTTTTCCTTTCCTGTGCAATTTCTGGGTCTCAGCTAGGATGGAGAATGTATGGGTTACCCTGTAGCCATGGGAACTGGTAGTCATCCATGTCAGCACAGTTATACCTGTCATCATGTACTCAAGAAAATACACACTACATCCATGAATAGCATACAAAATAGAGGGAATAACTACACTAACTGATTGATGCAGTCCACACACAGATGTGAATATACATCCCATGTTTCAATGATGGATTGATGTCTATTGTGGCCTCCCTGGGGCTTGATCTCAGTTCTGGGAACAGCCCAGCTCCTTCATGGCTCACAGGCTGGAGTGTGCACGTGGACCCATTGGCCATTTGGGCCTCCTAGGCCCCAAGTTCAAATCCCAGCACTGCCAAAAATTCACCCTGATGTGAGAAGCCAGTCTTTGCAGCTTTTTTTTCTGTGCTGTGCATGTTCTGGGTCTCAGCTAGGATGGAGAATGCATAGGCAACTCTCTAGTTATGTGAATAGATTGTCATCCAGGTCAACACAGTTATATTTGTCATTCTATACTCAAGAAAATACACACCACATCAATGAATAAGGCAAAATAATGAGAATGACCACATAGAACGCAAGGTACTGCCCACCCATGTATGGAAATAGAGGTCCTCTGTTTAAATTGGGAATTTATGACTATATTGGCCCCCACTCTGGGGGGGATCGATCTCAGGTCCTGGAAACAGCCAAGCTCCTTAATGGCTCACAGGGTGGTGTGCTCACCATGTCCCATTCACCAATTGGGCCTGCTAAGCCATGAGTTCAAATCCCAGCACGGCCAAAAGCTTCACCCTGATGTGAGAAGCCAATTGATTCATCTGTTTTCCTGTCGTGTTAAAGTCCTGGGTCTCAGCGCAGATGGACAATACTATATAGGCAACTCTATAGCCATGGGAATAGGTTGACATCCATGTCAGCACAATTATATCTGTCAGCATATTCAATAAAACATACAATACATCGATGAATAAGACATAAAATAAAAAGAATAACTACATTGAATGCAAGTTACATAACATACCTGTAGGTAAAGAGTGATCCTATTTTTTAAAAAGGTGGGCTTGTTATTTTGTCCAGTGCTGGGCTTCAAATCAGGCCCTGGACCTGGCCTGACATTCTAGTCTTCAAGGATGGTGAGCTTCCCCTTCCATCACAGTTCAACAGAGCTACCCAGACCTGAATTCACATCCCAGCACTGACAAAAGTTTCATCCTGATGTCAGAAGCCAGTCGTTGCAAATGTTTTCCTCTCTTGTGAAAGTTCTGGATCTCAACTAGGATGGAAAATGAATGCATAGGCAACCCTATAACTATGGGAACAGGTTGTAATCCATGTCAGCACAGTTTAACCTGTCACCAATAAAATACACAATACCTCCATGAATTAGGAACAAAATAAGGAGAACAAGTGCACTGAATGCAAGATGCTGCCCACACATGTATGTAAATATAGATCCTATGTTTAAATTATGAATTTATGACTATTTGGCCCTCCCTGGCACTCGATGTCAGGTCCTGGGAATGGCCTATCTCCTTCATTGCTCACAGACCTGTGTCCTCACCTTGACCCTTTCCTCAATTGGGCCTGCTAGGCTCTGAGTTGAAATCCCAACACAGTGAAAATATGAATCCTGATGTGAGAAGCCAATCGATTCACGTATTTTCCTGTCTTGCGAATGTTTTGTGTCTCAACTAGGATGGAGAAAGCATAAGAAACCCTATAGACATGGCAATAGGTTGTCATCCATGTAAACACTGTTATATCTGTTAGCATACTCAGTAAATACACAATATCTCCATGGATAAGACACAAAATAAGAAGTACACCAAACACGAGATGCTGTCCACACATATATGTAAATATAGATCCTATGTTTAAACAATGAATTTATAACTATTGTGGCCCACCATGGGGATCAATGTCATATCCTGGGAATGGCCTTCCTCCTTAGTTGCTCACAGGATGGTGTGTTCACATTGACCTATTTGCCAATTAGTCCTGCTAGGCAATGAGTTCAGATTCTAGCACTACCAACAATTGGATCATGGAGTAAGAAGCTGAGTGTGAAACTTGTTTTCCTTTTCTCTGAGAGTCCTGGGTGTCAGGCATGATGGAGAACACTTCTACAAATCTAGATGCTATGTGATAGGATGTCATTAATGTAATAAATGGAATGGGTGTCATCATAGTAAAATCAATGGTAAATAAATGAATACAACAAATACAAGGATCAACCACACCAAACTTGTATGGACTGAACATCTATAGGTAAGTACAAAGCCTATCTTTATATAAATAGTATGTTTTCAAAGGCTGGGCTTGAATTCAGGCCTAGTGAACAGGCCTGAAATTCTTACCTTCAAGTACAGTGAGCTTCCCCTTCATCCACTGCAGATTTACCCAGACCCTGAGTTCAAATCCAAAACCTGGCAGAATAAATGGTGGAAATTGCAATCCAGGGAGCTAATTTTATTTTATTTTATTTTTTCCCAGAGTGGGGCTTGAACTCAGGTCGTGGCAACTCTGCTTCAGCTTCGATCGCCCTAGGCTGAGGTGCAGCCACTGGACCCACAGCTGATCCTGGGATCCTAGATCCCTAGGCCTTGAAGGGAAAAAAAAATTACAGGAAAAATGTGGAGATGGCCTTTTTATGTTTTCTTCCTTTGTGAGGTGACCCTCCTGGGTCCGATGTTGCAAAGAGTATTTTACCTTGCATTGCTGAAGACTGGTGGACTATCGGGGAAACCATAGGACCACGTGGCAACATAGGCCCTGATTTCAAATCCCAGTCCTGACACCTACCAATGGCATGAGATACTAAGAGACTCGTTCCCATCCATAGGAATGTTATCAATGTCAGGTTGAATGAGTTGGTCGTGAATGATTCTCCTATAAAATTAGGCAAGATGATTTGCAGAAGCTGATTGATTTTATTTAATATTTATGAAGCATTAAAAGAATACTATTACTTACAGGAACGCAATAATTTCAGGACACTGATTTTAATTAATAGTTTACTAAGGATGAAAACAATAACATTAATTACATGGAGATATAATAAATACCCCAGAATTTGTAGGAATGTAGTCTATATAACTGAATAATGTATAGACATCTTTGGCACTATATAAACATATTTTTATTAGTGTACTGTCATCCGCATGTCAATCTGTTCATATTTTGTCAACCTCTGGGGCTTGATTTCAGGTCCTGGGAACTGCCTGTCAGCTCAATTTGCCCCAGGATGGAGTGTTGACACTCACCCATTCATGAATTTGGCCTTGTAGGCCATGAGTTCAGATGCCAGGACTCCCAAACAATTAATTGTGGAGTAAGAAGCTGATGGTGACACATTTTTTTTTCCTTTTCTTTGAAAGTCCTGGGTGTCAAGTATAAAGTGGAATACATATGCAGACCTATTATCCTATGTAATCGATGTAATCAATGTTCTATGTGTCATAATAGTCAATAAAATAAACGGTCAATACAAGAAAAAGACAAAAAAAGAATAACTATACTGAGTGTAATATGGAGTGAACATATGTATATGAATATAAATCATATATTTAAAATGTACATGAATAGGATGTTTCTTAGTTCTGGGGATCCAATTCAGGACTAAAGAACAGACTTGAATTTCCTGACTTCAAGGAGGCAAGCTTCCCCTTCCCACACAGTGCAACAGAGTTACCCAGACAATGAGTTCAAATTCCAATCCTGGCAGAAAAAAATTGCACCTTTATACTATGTGAGGTTGAATTCTTAGGTATTTCATTCTGCCTCCATTTAATGAATGTGATTGTTTAAATGCTTAATGAAGTATTAACTAAAATCGATCAGTGTCCTAGGATATAATTGTGTATAATTTGATCCTAGAATCATTCAAGAACTACTCATTCAATCTTGACATTGATCACATTCCATGGGTAATCTTATGGATAAGAATGAGTTTCTTAGGTTCTCCTGCCATTTGAAGGTGGCAAGACCAGGATTCTTACTGTGGGCTCCAGCTCCCACTACTTCAACCCGAGGATAGAGACCTCACAGGTCTGTGCCAGAACATCAGCAAGACCAATGATTAGGCAGGCACCAGTGGCTCTCAGCAGTCCTCCTTTATACTTACAAGTCTGTGATAAGAGGATCATGGTCAAAGTCACCCTAGGCAAGAAAGTCCTTGAGACCCCTGTCCAACTTCAATGTCAACAAAGTCAGAAGTAGAGCTGTGTGGCTCCAGTGGTAGAGGGCTAGTCTTGAGCAAAAGCAGCTTACAGACATTGCCTAGATCCTGAGTTTAAGGTCCAGGACTGACAACAAACAGACATACACAGCAATCTAAAGCCAGTCACCCTCTTGTCCCCAACTGAATTGGACAGAGTTCCCTGGGAAAGGGGCTGGGGGAACCATTGTCATCTTCACTCTACCCATTCTGCCTGCATCACAGGATTCCGGCCACACTCCCATTCTTTCATGGTTCTTTCTGACCAATGGGATATAAGGATGGTGGTCACACCCAAATTCCATGCTGCCTGATAGCACTGGGATTCCTCTGTTGGTTGACACCACTACCAACTCTTGAGGAAGGTAGTGGTGGCTGAGTGGTGATCAAGAGACTCAAGCCATAGGAGGAGAGACCTTGCTCAGCCCCGCCACGCACCTGCCCACACCCCGGTCCCCTTCAGCATTCCGTGTGGCACTGCATTTCAAACCGAGCACTGCTTGCTTGGACCCATGGCACCTCTTGGAGTCCTCAAGTGAAGGCATGCCACAGGTAGGCTTGTGGCCCCGACCTGGTCCAGGTCCCCCTGTCTCTGCTCCAGGCCTGAGTATTTGCCATGCTACTGCCTTCACTGCTCGAACCCACCCAGAGCTGCCTCCAACAGCTTCTCCCAGCAGCACATGTGAGTGGCCTCCTCCTGGGCCCATCCCCTGTGACCCCCACACCACATGTTTCCCCCCTCCCCCGACTGGACCTCCGGCTCCCCCATGCCCTAGACTCTGGCCAGGGCTCTGCCACAAATGTGCCCCAGGGGTGGGGGTGGGAGTGGGTGTTGAGCAGGGTATCCCACCCCATCCCTAGCTGCCAGTGTCCCAGGAAACAGGGAGATGTAGGGATGGGTGAGGAGGGGGCACCACAGAGCCCCTGGCCTTGAGCAGTGGGAGCCACACAGCCATGCATCTGCACGCTTCCTCTTCCTGGTGGGAACCTGGTGGCTTTAGTCAGAAGTGGGGAGCAGCACCTCCACATCTGCCTTCTTGGGTCTTTCCCTTTTTTCTGGGGGTTGGGAGTGTTGGATGCAGAAGATAGGTCTCTCGTGCTATGTGAGCGCTTGTCCTCCGTGCTGGGTCACAATTTCACCTGAAGAGAGGGTCCCAGAAGAGCCCATTAGGGAAGTGAGAGTGTTGGGGGTCAGAGCAGAATGTGAATATCTGGGAGAAACACCCCCCCCCCAAACACACATACACATATACCCAGCCTGTCCCCTCCCCCAACTGTCAACAGTTCTCACAGAGTGATCACATTTCCCAGCTCTGCCAGTTTCTGCTGGTGTTCCCAGTCCATCTGGTCTCCTTGTCCTTCCCACGAATCTACCATGTGGCCCAGAAGCATGTATGCTGGAAGTAGGGAATAAAGTCCATGTATGTAGCCTATAGGACCCCATCCATTTCCCCAATACTGCTCCCACCTGGGGTCAGACACCCCTCTGGGGTCACCATGAGCCCCTGATTATTTCCTCTCCTGGCTCTGAGGAGCCACTTGTCTTGGGACTCCTTCACCCAGCGTCCTGGCCTAGGGTTTTGGTGAGTGGTGAGTCAAGGATCTGGCCCTGGAGAAAGGGATAGGCAGGGTGGCGCTGCATCATTAGCGTGGTGCTCCCCTTGGGTGGGAGCTCTTGATTCCTCCAAGGGAAACCCCGTGCTCTAGCTTGTACATTGTCCCAGATGAGGAACCAACAAACTCTGGAGAGGCACTGCTATGAATCTGTGTGTATGTGTGTGTGTGTGTGTGTGTGTGTGTGTGTGTGCTGCATCATTAGAGTGGTTCTCCACTTGGGTGGGAGCCCCTGATTCCTCTAAGGGAACCCCTGTGCTCCAGCTTGTACATTGTCCCACATGAGGAACCAACAAACTCTGGAGAGGCACTGCTCTGAGACTGTGTGTGTGTGTGTGTGTGTGTGTGTGTGTGTGTGTGTGTGTGTGTGTGTGTCTGTGTCTGTGTCTGTGCACGAGAGAGAGAGAAGGAGAGAGAGAGAGATATCATCTTCCTCCTTGTATAATCTGACTGTGCTCAGGTGAGTGATCATTTGGAAAACTGCAGGTGCTGCATGGAGGAGTCTTCTGTCACTGGTCTGGATTTGTGTGTGTGTGTGTGTGTGTGTGTGTGTGTGTGTGTGTGTAGAAGTGGGTTTAATAAGAGGCTGAGTCCTCTGGTAACTTCTGCCTGCTACATTTGGGGGATGCATGGGTTTTGTGGCTGAGGTCTGGGGGCCTGGAAGTGTGAGACGCTTGAAGGGGACTCAGCAACACTAAATTATAAGACCAAGGGACCTTTGTGCCTTGGAGCTGTCTACTCCTTTGGGCCTGGTTGGTGGCAGCTGGAGCTTGGGAGGACCTGAGTATGGGGCCTACAGGGGTTGGCTTCCCAGGCGGACAGAGAGCATGGCCAGCACTTAGTAAGGATCTGAGCCCTGCTGGTATGGAGTGCACCAGCATAAGTCAGACTCTGGGTTTTCTCATCATGACTTCTGATGGGTGAGGCCAAACCTATTTTAAATCTTTTGCTGTGATCTTCATATCTCAGCCTCCTGAGTAGCTAAGATTATACAAATGAGCCTCTGCCACTGGGACTCTCGTTCTTTTTGGTTTTTAGGGTTTGAACTGAAGGCCTTAGGCTTGCCAGTCAGGTCTTCTACCACGGTATCCAAGCCTTTCTGTCTTGGGCATTCAGAGATAGAGACTCACTCAATATGTGCTCAGGCTGGGCTGGATCGTGGTCCTCCTATCTATGACAGGTGTGTTCCACGAGGCCCGGTCCTCCTTAGTTGAGATGGTAGACATATAGCACCATGCTCAGTCATCGGTTTAGATGATTGTCCCAAACTTAGTTTACAGCAGCGGTAAAGCTCTGGGTTGGTCCTCCACCATTGTACCTCAGTCTCTTCCTGGGTCAGTTGTGAGGAAACAAGGGATCAATAAAGGGGGATCTCTGGAGCAGGGTCAGGCACAGAGGGAGCGGATGTCAGATAAGGTTCTTGGCAATTCTGTGAGCATACGACAGTAAGATAACTGGGAAAGGGCTCAGATGGGGCCTGTTATTAGTGGTGTGACATGTACGGGATTATGAAACAAAACATGATTCTCTTTCATCATTATCCTATTCCCATGAGGAAGGAAATCCTTCACTGTGTTCAGTTTTGTAGCTGGGGAAAATGAGGCACGGAGAAGCCAGGTGACCAACTCATGACCTCCAGTTGACAGAAAGCTCAGCCTGATTTCTTTGCCATGGTTCCTACGAGAATGTGTGGTATTCAGTACACTTCTTGTGGTGGGAAGTCCACTTCTTGTCAGTCGTGGGACTTGAACTCTGGGCATGGGTGCTGTCCTCGAGCTCTTCAGCTCAAGACTAGCACTCTACCACTTGAGCCACAGTGCCACTTCCAGTTTTCTGGTGGTTCTTTGGAGATAAGAGTCTCCTGGATGTTCCTGCCTGGGCTGGCTATGAACCATGTTCATCATACCTCACACACTTAGGATTATAGTCCTGAGCCACCAGCACCCGGCTTAATTGTAATTCCGACTTCTTTTCTCTCTCTCTTTCTCTGACAGGAACTGGTTGAATGGGTGCTGAAGAGGTGGCCCAGTGTCCCTATGTGGCTGGAACCCAAGGTGGCCCTCTCATTTTGGAGGTGGGCTGTGGGTCAGAAACTGTCTCAGTCAGCCTGTTGAACCAGCCCTATGAGGTAAGCCCTTCTGTGCCCTGGCTAAACTGTGACAGTTGTTCATTGTCCATCCAGCCTTATTGGACTTAATATTGTTTTCTACGTCCTTTTCTAGCAACTGGCCAAAATTATAATACATAGTTATGGAATGAAAATATAATACCATATTAAGAAAGTCATTTAGAGCTCTGGGAATGTGGCTTCATGGTACGGTGATTGCCCACCATGCATGAAAACTTGAGTTCAATTCCTCAGTACCACATAAACAGAAAAAGAAACACTGGGAGTGGTGCTGTGCCTCAAGTGGTAGAGTGCTAGCCATGAGAGAAAGAGAAAGCTCAGGAATAATTCCCTAGCCCTGCGTTTAAGCCCAGGGACTATAGGACTGGCAAAAAAACAAACCAAAAAACATAAAAAAACATTTAGTTAGTAAATGCAAAATAAATAATCCATACTTGGAATATATATTGCTCCTTCCATACTAATAGCTGACAATACTCCCTAACTCATGTGCTTTACCTATATTAGGATACTGTGTTGAAAAAAAAAGTTTTGTTCATTAGGTCACAACAATTAATGCTAGGAATGTGCTTAGATGTCAGGTGAAGATTAATTCTGGAAATTCGAAGATTCCAGGCTTTTGAGGGGGTCACTGCTAATCACAATGAGAAGGATAGTCTAAATGAGATTTGGAAATCTTTTTGGTCAGTCATGGCATCAAAAAGGCAGAGGCAAATTATCAGTTGGGACAAGAGAAGGAATAACTCTAGAAGAAAGGAACAAATGATAGTAAATAGTGCATACCAGAAACCATTCTAGGGAACCATTTTTGGTTATTGAAGAACTAGTTATCAACCAGGCTTATTCTTCATTGCCTTTAGCATTCTAAATCTCTTAGGCTAGTTCTTAATCTCTGTGTGATAAATGTATCTCCTCCTATGTTGTTTTTCCATACCTGATCCCTTTTGGTTTCTAAAAATCTCAGTCTCTCCTAATACTAAATACACCTACACAGATGGAAAGGGGTTGCTAATGTAAGGGTTCCATAGCTCATGAGTCATTAAAGTAACAAAATGGAATAGGAGGACTTATTTATTGCTACCTCAATTTTTCTGAAAAGTTGCCATGTCATCATTTGATTCAAATTTCCATTATTTGTCTACATAGTGTCATTAAGTGCACTAAGTGGAAATATGAGCTGTATACTGGTGGGTTAAGTCTGTAACCTTAGTTAATCAGGAGGTTGAGACCACAGGACTGCGGTTCAAAGCCAGCCTGGTCTGGAAAGTCCATAAGAATCTTATCTTCAATTAACCACCAGAACCCCAGAAGTGGTGTCATAGCTAAAGTGGTAGAGCACTGAGCTTGAACTGAATAGCTGAAAGACAGCACCCAGGATCAGAGTTCAAGCCCCACGACCAACAAAAAGTGCAAATATGACTTTAAGTTTCCCCAAAAAGGAAGGACAAGGTCAATAGTAATCTTGCAAAGCAGAAAAAAATAATACCAAAATGATTCAGTGCACTTACTTTTGCTGAGTTATTTAAGTTATGGCTTCTTGGTTGGACAAATTGTCTTCTTTTAAAAATTATAAAATATTAGCTTTATAATAAACTTCATTTAGTATTTCTTGGTTCAAAACAGAAGTCTTGATGCAGTTGATGTCACTTGGCGTTTTTCTTTAGCCAGTCATGGTGCCTGAACTCTGGGCCTGGGCAATGTCCCTAAGCTCTTCAGCTCAAGGCTAGTGCTCTACCACTTGAGACACAGCACCACATCCAGCTTTTTCTGCTCTTGTGGTGATGAGGAATTGAACCCAGGGCCTCATGCATTCAAGGCAAGCACTCTACTCCTCAGTCACATTCTCAGCCCATCACTTGGCTTTCTTTCTATCTCAGTTCAAAGCAAACCCAGGCAGGAGAGTCTGTCAAACTCTCATCTATAATTGACCACCAAAAAGTCCAGAAGTGGAGGTTTGGCTCAAGCAGTAAAGTACTAGCTTTGGGGGCAGGTGGGCAGGAAAGACATCTATTCAGGGACATGGTCCAGTCTCTGGGAGCAAGCCCCAGAACCAGCACAAACTGAACAAGCAAGCAAACAAAAAACCCAAGGTATTTCTTTGGGACCCTCCTTAAAGGAGTACTGGTCTGAGAAGGGACTGCTTTTGCTGATTAAACTCACTGGATCCTGCTTTTTTGGAATCCTTATTGCTATGGAGAATTAAGGACCAGACTAAAGGAATGGATAACTACATCCTGCAACAAGAGACTCATCTCAGGAGTGAAATGTCCATCTCTAAAGCACTTTAAAATCTCCATGCTTTTTTTTCTTTGCAGTAGAATACTTTTAAAACAACGTTATTTTCTTTTGTTCTATGCTGGACCTCAAATGGCACATTATTTCCTTTTGTAATACTCTCAACCAGAAGTTTACAAACAAGTTTTATATGAGTAAAAAGCACACTCGAAAAATCAGGGACAGAGTTTCCCTCAAGCCTTGGATCCTTTAATTGTACAGTAAAAAGGAAAGCACAAATTAACTTGAACTTTATCATACCTCTACGTTCAATTCTTCTCCTGGGATCAGTTTCCACATCCAGTAGTAGTTCCAGTAACAACTTATGGTGTTGCTTGAGGTATAATGTTTACTGGCTTCATTGAAAAAGTACAAGGACACCTTTGGACATCATGTAGCAGTGTTTCAGAGACAACTTAGTAAAGAGAAAATATGAAATTTAAATTGCTTATAAATACATTATCCATGAGTACATTGAGTTCAAACTTCATAAATGCTCTGTAAATTAAGGCGAATTTTAAATGGGAAGAGGGTTCTCAGATCATTTTTTTTGTGAGTGTATGTGCTGTGCATTATTTTCTAAGTGAACAAGAGTTAAAAGGAAGAGAAACAATAGCAATAATAGGAGAAGGAGAAGTTCTTTGTTTAAGGGTTCAATACAATATAGAAGGCTGTACAAATAAGACAACATTGAAACAATGAAGCCAAGTTCAGTATGTAGATTTACAGAAGTGATATAGAGAAAGCATTTCTCCTAAGTTGAACATGAAGTATGAGGCCACTCCCTTTCTAAATCACACGTCCAATCGTGCAAATTTGTAAAAAGTAGAATAGAAGTATGATTCTGGTTCAATGCCAGTCAGATATAAGAGAATGGACTTAACTGGAAAAAAAGTCCATCTTGAAAGAGCAGGGATTATACTAGCAATGAACCTGGAGGCAAAGATCATATTTCTTTATATTTCCTATATATATATATATATATATATATATGTATATATATGTGTATATATGTATATATATACATATATGTATATATATACGTATATATATATATATATATATACATATATATACATATATATATATATATATATATATATAGTTGTTGTTGTTGGTCGTGGCACTTGAACCCTGGGCGCTGTCCCTCTGCTATTCAGCTCCAGGCTAGTGCTCTACCACTTGAGCCACAGTGCCACTTCCAGTTTTCTTGTAGTTAATTAGAGAAAAGAGTCTCCGGGACTTTCCCACCCGGGCTGGCTTTGAACCTCAATACTCAGATCTCACTGCCACCTAGATGAAGATCACATTTCTAACAGTGTACATTCAGCATATGTAATGTGTATGTTCATCTATCTTTATATGAATTCTTGAGATAAAATCTGGGCTACAGGTTAGACTTTACACTCACAAAAATGTTTGTAGTTTAAAAGTTGATACTCCTGGAAAAATAAAACTTAAGGATGTAAAGGAGTCTGGGAAGTTCAGTTTGCACCCAGTCTGGGCAGAACAGTCTTTGAGACACTATCTATAATTAACCAGCCAAAGCTGAATTGGAAAAACATTTCAAGTCATGGAATACCACTCATGAGCAAGATTGTTGAATAAGAGCTTGAGGCTTTTGCATACATACACACAAACATACGCATACACACAGAGGCACTTTTATGTGCACACATGAATACACAAATGAAACAACTCTCAGAATATGCAGAAAACTTAGAAAGCAATAGAAAATATGTCCTGCGTAAAACTAGAATCAAGTGATAAATTTTAATATTAAAAAGTCCTCAAGTGAACTTTCTTCAAAAAAGTTTGAGACTATTACATAGGTAGGGACCAGAGTTAGTAAGAAAGTCAAGTAATCATTATTAAAGGGATCGGATCCATGGAGGAATGAATCAGAGACCCTTGCATGTGCATCAGAAAATGTTCATATCCTATGTCAAATGTTAGAACATCTTTCAAAATTGTACATAAACAATCTGAATAGTCAATGGATAAGATCATCAGAGAAGTTCAGAATTGCTAGTGTGTTTCTAGATTAAATAAAACAACAAACTATGGCTGGGCAATATGATACAAGCCAGGAATTCTAGCACTCAAACTAAGACAGGAGATTAGAGAGTGGAATTACATAGTGATACCTTCCCTGGACCAGGTAGTATAATTTTCTCTCAATAAAACAAACCAAATTACAAGAAAGTAATACACAGTTGGAAGTTTGGGCTAATTTTGTCATTATGTTTTGAGAAGTCAAGTTTCCTATTGAAATGCAATTGATATATAATCCTCAGTTGTATTTTAAATCTCTCTTCATTAAAGAACATTATTAGATGCAAAATACCTTGTGATTCCCATCCAAAATTTGAAAAAGTAAGTAAGCGTCATTCTGTTGGATGCCAAAGAAAAGATGAAGGTTTACAAAACTTAAGCCCGGAGAAATAGCACAGTTCATCTAATGTAGGAATTTGTGGACCTTGCAAAATTATAATTTAGATTCAAAATAAATAGTTTGTTTTTTTTGTAATTCCATATTCTATTGGATGTTGCAAAATTCTTTTTAAATAGAGGTTTTAACTGACAAATTCACAAATGATTCTAGCATTCTGTTTGCCTAGAATATTCTTTCAAGAGAGTTATAATTAGAATTTAGTTAATAGATCATTCCAACAGTTCATGTATAAAATGATAATGTGAATAATCTAGACAGAGTTGCCAACAAATGGATGATATTAATTTATAAATTTAGAAAAAACATTTTTTGAGGTTTTGGTATAACATGGTATGAAGAGAATAATTGTGTGACATCTTCTTTCATCTACTTATATGTTACACAGGAAGCAATTTCGTTAATTATATGTCTCTGTATACAATGAGAAAAATGCTTGGTTTGGGTTCATTTTTATTTTATTTTTTTCGGGGGGGAGTCAGGTCGTGAGGCCTGAACTCTGGGCCTGGGCGCTGTCCCTCAGCTCTCCAGCTCAAGGCTAGCGCTCTACCACTTGAGCCACACGCCATTTCCGGCTTTATTTCTTTTTGCTTATGTGGTGCTGAGGAATCGAACCCAGGGCCTCATGTGCGCAAGGCAAGCGCTATACCACTGAGCCACCTTCCTAGCCCAATTTTTGTTTTTGTTTTATTGGTTTGACCTAGGGCTTGAACTCTGGGCCTTGACACTGTCTCTGAGCTCAAGGCTCCTGCCCTATCACTTCAACGTCAGTGCCACTTGTGTCTGGCTTTTTCTGAGAAGTTTATTGGAGATAAGAGTTTAAGGGACCTTCCTGCCTGGATGGGCTTTGAACCATAATCTTCTGATCTTAGTATCCTGAATATCTATGATAGTTAAAAAAGTATAAATGTAAATAATATTTGCAAGAGTTCTGATCTCAAGAATACCACTGGGGGAAAATTGATGCAACTGAGTTTATTGTGGTGTTCTTTGCAGAACAAGGAGGGCATCACAATACCAGAGATGCAGTATTTTTTCACAGTAGAGATAAGTTATTCATGATGTAAAATAAGGAAATTTTAAGGTGCACCTTACAAGTTGGAAACTGTTGGGCTAGGATGACTTTATGGCATAAAGCTTGGGATTGCTAACTCTTGAAGAATTATTACAGATGCTTCATAGTTTTATCCTCTACAAGAATGTGGCTATTTTTCTGTTGACTTCTCAATGTGTAACACACCATTGGAAACTGCATCTATTGCAGAATTACATAACATGAAAACAAGTACTGTTTTGAATCTCTCAGGTATGGAATGTTCAGAATTTGAAAATGAGTAGTTATTAGTCATAGGAATTTTGAAGAACACATATATTCTTTCCTAACAACTTATTTAATTTTAAAAGTTATGGGTTTCCATAGAATTAAACTGTTTTCCGTTTTATGTGTATGAAAGTACTAAATTTATTTTTTTCCAAAATATGCAAGTATATTGTGAAGTATATTGTCTAGTTGGATAACATTCAAGCTGACGACCTTCTGATAAAGAAAGGGTAATTAAATCATATTAGATGCCAAATAGTATTGATTTTTAAAATTTTACTATATAAAGAATAATATTAACTATACCAATACAGTGAAATTTTATTTTATGCAGCTTATTTTTTTAAATTTAATTTTATTGTCAAAGTGATGTACAGTCGGGTTACAGTAATTGTAAGGTAGTGAATACATAACTTTTCAAACTTGTTACCCCTCCCTCACTTTTCTCACAGTTTTCCTTCACCTACGTACCCCTCACAAGTTGTAATGTATATTTACTACATATTGTCTTGTGAGTATTGTTAATGCATTGGTTTGGCCTTTGTCATTTGTGTCACCATTGTGATGTTCCTCTTCCCTTCCCTAATTAAGGTAAATGTATACACAATACACAGGGTACCAAAATCAAATACAGCAAGGGATAAACCAAAGGGGAAAAACCAAAGAAAATAGAAATCACATAATACATTAAAAGCAAGAACCGCAAATAATAATCTCTGATTCCATATCTTGGAGTTCATTTTGTTCAACATCAGCTTATGTGGTCATATATATGCATAACAAAGCCACTGGAAAATAATAATTGCATGGACAATATATCGTGAAAACAACATGTTAACTGTTTTTCATGGTAAGGGGGTATTAGGATTGGTGAATTCGCAGTTTTGATAAAGGAATTTCAAAAGAGTTTTAAAAATATGACACGTAAATTTTAATTGTTCAAACTTTTAAACAACGTAGCCTATTAAGAAAATTTAAAATTGCCTGGGAAAATAGGCTTTCATGCAAAGAAATCCATGGAGATTTAGTGGAGAGGGAGCAATATGAGTGAAGATGACTCATTTTCACACTAAACAAACAAACCTCAGAAACCTTGCTGTAAATCCTGTAGCTTTCCTTGAAAACTGTCCTTACCCAGGAAATATTCTCTCACTGTGTGAAACAAGGTTATAGTGCAATTTAATTCAAATTTCTTTACAAAAAGACATCAAAATTTGAGAATTGACCTTTAATTACCAAACAGTAATTCTCTGAAAAAGATAATTTGGGTCAAAATACTTAGGGAGAAAATGCCCTCCACAATGAAAAAAGGTATTGGGTTTACACTTTTGGTTTGTAATACTTTCCACAATGTCTTTGCACGTGAAGCACTGAAACACAGAAAAAAATCTGATTGGATACTTCCAACCAGTGATTTCACATTTCTAATTGGCTCACAAATATAAATCCTTATTAAAATGAGATAGTGAAGACTTCTCTTTTTACATAAGACAAAAAGTTTTTGGTTCAGAAAAGAATTGAGCACATGGAAAAAGTAAGAAAACAGTGTTCTTAGAAGCACTAGCTAAGAAAATTGGCTTCAGCAGTGGAGGGAGGCCAAAACTTTTTGATATAAATTGTAATATTTTTGCTACCTAAAGTGATTTTACAGAGCCAATTTGGCTCACTAAAATGCAGAACGGATTGAGTGAAGACATGAAAATAAATCTCACATCCAAAGAGGCAACTTAAAAGAGTTTTAAAGGAGAAACCATGAAGATGTAGCAGTGGGGGAGGCCTTAGAATCCTTCAGCTTCACTAGACTTGGAGCCAAGAAGCTGTGATTAATTGGAAATCAGGCAAGAGCTAAGAGGAGGACATAGAAGTAGGACATAGAAGCATTGTCCTTTGTAACAGCCACTGCCATCCAAGGTATAGGTGATTGAACTTTATTCTCTGCCATACATCTTGTTGATCAAATGCAAGACTAAGAGAAAAATAATCTATTGAAATAATTTTGCAAAGAATAATTTCACTGTTCCTGATATGATATCTAAGGACACTCTTAAGTGAGAAGATAAAAGTGGAGTATTCTGCGGTTTCCTCTTAGCATCTTGTTAGCAAAACATATCTTTGAGGTTAGAAGTGATTGAACCAAAAAGTGGTGGAGTACTTATGTTTGTGGGCACTTTAGACACAAGAAGACTTTCTTTTTCTTTTTTTTTTTTTTTGGGTCCAGTCGTGGGACCTGAATTCTGGGCTTGGGCGCTGTCCCTCAGCTCTTCAGCTCAAGGCTCACACTCTACCACTTGAGCCACAACGCCACTTCCGGTTTTTTTCTTTTTGCTTATGTGGTGCTGAGGAATCAAACTCATGGCCTCAAGCATGCAAGGCAAGCGCTCCACCACTGAGCCACCTTCCCAGCCCAACACAAGAAGACTTTCAAGGTAAAAGAAAAAAGAAAAAAGGATATCCAAATATTTGTGATCACAGTTTCTTGGACTGGTTTTTTTGGAGACAAAGTTTTACATTACATTTTGTCCTGATTATCATCAATGTTGGGTTTTTATGGCAACCAAATGCAGGGGTGAAGTTTAATGGACTCCCTTGAACAAGTAAACAGCATGATAAAAGAAATGGCAAATAATATTTAGTGAATTACTTTCACCAACTACTTTTCCAGAACAAAGAAGGAAATATATAACTCAAAATCAATTGATTTAAAAGTGTGAAGAAAGAGTAGTGAAGAGAGACGAAAGAAAACATAGAGAATTGTTTTCTCTCCATCGGAGTAATGTGTTCTTGATCTTTTCTGTTGCATTCTATCTTCACAAGCTATCAAGTGTGGCTCAGGACTGCACTATCCAGTTCAGACAGAGAGAACTCACAGAAGAAAGATAACATTTGCAGCAGATAAAGTTGATTTATAACCTGAGGCAATCTATTTAAATCTGTTCAAATTTCTCCCCTACTCCAAACTGCCCTCTTTGAATAATTTTGTTTGCTTGTCCCAAGACTTCCCTTCATTAACTGCTTAAAATTTTGAGAGGTCATATTCATACTCTCTAGAGATTGCTGTTTGGTTGTAATTTTTGTGTGATTTTTCACTGAATTTCAAAAGGTTGTGCAAGTGTGTTACAGTTAAATATGTCCATCTAACTGTCCAATGCTCCTGGATCAGATTCACTCCTATCATTGTCAACCAACTCCTTCTCCAAAATTTATTTCAGATTTACCACTTCCTTTATCACATGTGTACATTGATATTCTAGCTGTACTTGCCCCTTGTTCCATTTTTCATTCATTCTATGTATTTACTATTATTCCTCTCTGGCTTCAACTTCCTGATAATCATTCTGTTAAACTGTCTGCTAATAGTTTAAAAGGTTTATATACATTCCATGGAGTTTCAATCCTGTATATACTTGAACTTATGTCATCTTATATTTCCATAATTCATTCATCTGCTATAAGAATTCATAAGACTGGAGACGTGAAGCACCTAGACATGATTTAATTCTCATCCATTTGGAAGATTAATCTTTAGTCAACAAGAAAGTTTAAAAATGGTTTAGAATGTATTCCAAACTACCAATTTTATAAATGGCTTTGTACAATGGTGTGTGATTATTTTGTTATACATGGGATAATATTTTCTATTACATTTAAGTTTTGGAAAAAAGAAAATTAAAATTTAATATTATAGAGGAATATGATAGAAATGAAAGACAGATTTTATGTTTGTCACATCTCTGATGAGTACCCATATTCAAGACTTACTATGTTAGACAGATAGGGAAAACATAAAATAACATATGATAAGGCAACTATTTGGGACTTTTTAAAATGTACCTTATTAAATAATGAAATTTACTTTATTAGGTAACGTTTGGGTTTGAAATATGGGAGGCTGAGATATTTAACAAATTTTGAAAGACACCTAATGAATAACACAGACGGTGGGTGGTACTATTTCTACAGTTTAATGAATGGTTGAACCTGATTGGCATTAGTGCTGGGTAAGTAAATCAACTCTATTGTAACTCTATTGTAACTCTATTGCCACTAAGTATCATCTATTTGTCAAATGTTATTTTGGTGAATGTGATTTTTTTTGGTAGGTCGTGGGGCTTGAACTCTGGGCTTGGGCACAGTCCCTGTGCTGTTCAGCAAAAGGGGAGCACTCTACCACTTGAGCCACAGTGCCACTTCTGATATTTGAGTGGTTTATTGGAGATAAGAGTCTAACCGACTTTCCTGCCCGGGCTGGCTTTGAACCGTGATCCTCAGATCTCAGCCTCCTGAGTATTTAGGATTACATGCATGAGCCACTAGCACCTGGTTTGCGAATTTGATGTTTCAAAGTTTATTTGAAAAAGAATACACTTTCAGGAGATTAAATATTTTGAGAATGACAATATTTTTATACCACAGAACCAAGTTTTACTGAAGTACCTGTGTATTTTTTTTATTGCGAAAATACTGTACACAGGGGTTACAATTACATGGGCAAGATAATGAGTGCATTTCTTATCAAGCATTGTAGCCTCCTCCTTTGTTTCCCCTTCCCATCCCTTCGCATCCTCCCCCTGCTCCCCCGACCTGATCCTCCCCACCACCACCCCCCCGGACCAAAGTTGTAAAGTTTGTTTTTGACATGGCAACTTGTACATCTCACAGTGTTATTAAGCAATAAGGATCTTCTCAATTAATGGTTTTTTTGTGAATTACATTTGACCTCTAAGTCAAGTTTTCCTGGCCTTTATAGACCAATTGTGGATCTATCGTTCCAGGAGCTATTTTCTGGCCCACTTATGCTGGACTGAAATTGTTCATTAATCATTAGGGGAGGGGTATTAAAATAATCTTGTGACACTTTGTGATCTTGTTCACTCATATGGGCTGGTCATCTGTAAATTGAAAGTTTGAATTGCAGTACTTTCTCTTAGATTTTGTGATCTCATCCTTCATTTTAAGTTGACTTGCATTTCACTATTGCTTACTGCTAATTCCTGTTTCTCAAGGAATTGAGGCCCTGAAATATTATAGGAAATGAGAAATTGACATGGATCTTCAATTACTTTCTATTGGCAGGTTGCCTGGGCCTAGTAGAGAAGTCTTGACCCTGTTATCTGATGATGTGGGTAACTGGGACATGGGATCCTAGAACCCATACATTTTGCAGAAGAAAAATATCTTGCATACATGATATCAGAAAAATTTGCGTATAATCAATAGGTATGCTTCAGAAATATGGAGAAAAACAGTTTGGAACCAGCGAGTTAAAACAATAAACAGAGCAGCAGAGTAAAATCCTTTATAGTTTAGAGGAAAACAACATTTTTTTTTACCATGTGAATTCAGAAGAACAAGAACACTTAGAAGGTATCACAAGTTTATAGTGAAGACATTACATTGATACTTTTTATATTCTAGTATGTATTCTAAACCTAATTATTTATATTCCAATTCTCTTTATTGGAATAAATAATTATCAATTTATTTGTCAAATTATCAATTTATTTTACTAATGTTCACTGTGTGAAATATGAAATCAGCACATATAAATATAAAATATCTAACTATATATAATATAATAAAAAGGGCACATGTTTTGCATTGTTCTGTTGTGGTTAGGGTATCAAAGACAACTCTGTTTTAAAGTATTATTGCATTATCTGTACCTCAGTGTTAGGTAGAGTTAGACCTAAAGCTTTAGCATTTGTAGAGGCAAGAGGAAACACTGTGATTAAAACATTACCAATTTAAGGCCTAATAATGAGGAGAAACATGGACTTCTCCTGGAGCTATGGAAATATTTGGTGATAGAAAGTCAGTAGTGTAAGTTCCTGCCTGGTTGGAAGGTAGACAGGCCAGACATCAGGAAATCATGCATATGAAGAATTTTTTCACCTTGGCGTTAACCTACTTTTGAAATGGTAGGTATAATAAACACTTAAATTTTGATAAAATACCTTCTAGTCTGAACAGTTCTGTCCGAACTGTTCATCTCTCTATGATCCCTTGTAACTAAGATAAGTTTTGTTCCAGTAAGACAATCTATGCTGTCAGGGTAGGATATTCTGGTTCGTCTGTTCCTACATGGAAGAAGGATAAAGGGTCAGGTAGACATTTGTGCCAGTAAGACCTCATTTGGGAAAATTTAAGCTGGAGAAGTTTAGAAGTAGCTCTTAAGCAAGGCTTACTTTGAAACTATTAGCTCCACAAAGCTAACTCAGTTACATAAATAAGTACTTGAAAAAGCCATCACCTTAGGACCTAGCTATAAGTGCTTCAAAGTATGATCAAATCTAAAATGAAAAAGCCTTAAAATTGTCATTGACAAAAAAAACACAAATGTGAGCAATTGACTGAACAATATAATTTTTTTCCACTATACACATTATTTTAGGGAAATAAGATCAATAGTATTGTTAGGAACAATAAGGTTTCCTTGCTACAAATAGGCACCCAAGGATATAAGCCTGTATAAAGATTGCATCATTAATTACTTAAATTTAGAGGATACTACCTGCTTCAGTAGTACGTATACCCAAATTACAACAATACAGAGATTAACATGACACTTGCACAAGGATAATATGGAAATATGTGAAGTATTCCATATTTTTCGTTCTTCAGTTGCAGAAATGAAAAACAGTTATTAAGAAGTTGATTGCAAAATTACAAGCGTAACAATATATGCAAGTGTTAGAATTAAGCATTAGTTTGACATCAGCGTATTAAATCTTCACCTTAGAAAGGCCTTTATATAGAATAACCTTTACAAAACTTTTGAAATTAGTTAACATTGTCATTTTATCCCAAAGAAACATACTACTATAAGAACCTAGAAAAAGGGACTGGGAAGGTGGCTCAGTGGTAGAGAGCTTGCCTTGCATGCTTGAGGCCCTGTGTTCGATTCCTCAGCACAACATAAGCAAAAAAAAGCCAGAAGTGGCGCTGTGGCTCAAGTGGTAGAGTGCTAGCCTTGAGCTGAAGAGCTGAGGGACAGCATCCAGGCCCAGAGTTCAGGCCCACGACTGGACCAAAATACAAAAACAAAAACAAGAACCTAGAAAAAAGTAATCTTAAATTTTCTATATGGAATGCAATCTGAAAGGACACATTTATTAATAAATATATATATTATAAAACAATGTTGAATTCAAAGTATATCTAGGAAAGAATGAAATAGATTATGGATATTATGCAAACACAGAATATAGAATATTTTAAAATATACTTTTTTCAGAAAAGAACCAGAAATATCTTTAGTTTCTGTACCACTCATTTCAACAGATAAGATCAAATTATTTCTGATTAAAAAATCTTAAACTGTGCAGAAATCATTACAGATGTACACAAACAACTCAAATACATTTTGACATCAAAGCCAGGCAATTCACTTGGAAAAATTCCACGGAATTTTTACATTAAGATATTGCTGTTATTTGGATTGTGAAAATATTTTGTATGGACACAAAGAATGGACTGGCATTTTGATGTTTAAGAAACATAACTGATATCTTAACTATGCTAAATAATGCTGCAATGAACATAGTTGTTCTGATAGCTTTAGTATGGTCTTGTTTGATGCCCCTAAGTAGATGAATGGATTAAGAAAATAGAATCCTATGGAATGGAATTTTATGCCTCCCTCAGAAAGAATGACATTGCCCCATTTGTTAGGAAATGGAAAGACTTGGAAAACAATATATTAAGTGAAGTAAGCCAGGCCCAAAGAAACATATATCCTATGGTTTCCCTTATTTGCAATAATTAGTATATGTCTGAGACAAGCAGAAATGGTCAGATAAGTTGATGTTAGGTGAAATGAACCCCAAGATAAGGATTCAAATGTTTTTTTTTTCTTTCTTGCAATTGTTTCTAACATATTTATAAGATGATTTCTTTGTTGCTTTGTATGTCCCTCTACCACCGTATAACCCCTGCTTTAATTGTATTTGGTGTTGGTATGATTTGTGGAGGGGAAGGAAAAAATCAAATTGTTTAAATAGGGATACAGGTTGACCCATTGCAACAATGAGATATACAAGATGTCATGTAGAAAAACGAACTTTACAACTTTGGCCAGGGGGAGGGTTAGTGAGGGGGGAGGGGAGTAGGGGGGAGATGAGAAGTTATGGGAAGGGGAAGTAAAGGAGGAGCCAACAATGCTTGGTAAGAAATGTACTCATTACCTTGCCCATGTAATTTTAACCCCTCTGTATGGTGTTTTCACAGTAAAATAATAAAATTCAACAAAAAAAAAGATAAAAGAAAAGAAACTTAACCGAAACATTACAATTTAATAGAACAATTTGTACAGCCTTCCACAACTTCAAAGAGGTAGTGATGCATACTTATCCTTTTGGTAATATCAAAGGCAGTTTCTTCCAAGTTGTTCTTCAGACCTGGTTTGATATAATGTTTCAACAGAAGGAGATCCAGTGTATTTTTGCTATCTATATTCCCAGGAGCAAGATTCAAGGGAGTCAAGAGGCGTTTAGTTTGGGCATTGGTATCTGCATCATGATGAAGTAAGAAAGACACCACACTGGTATTATTACACGAGTCAGCACTGCACAGGGGTGTCCAGCCATTAACAATTTTTGCATAAATATCTGCTGCTTGAGCCACCAACTCATAGACAATGTATAAGTGTCCACTGTAGGCTTCCCGATGAAGAGGGGTATATTCATTGTCATCCCTAGTATTCACATGAGTGGCCTTTATGGAAGGTAGTCAGAACACTCTACTAAGCCGATTATTTTCAGCAGCTCAAAGAAGAAATTTGCTTGATCCTACTCCATTTTTTTTCTTGCAATTGATACGATTTCTCACTTTTTCATTTTGTTACTCATCTTCATCAGAATTGCCTAACTAGAGACTTTCAGTGCCAGTGGGAATAAGGTGTCCATGTATTTCCCCAATATTTCATATTTTTTGAACTTGTGGGAAAAATACAGTGAATTTTCTGCATCTTTTTTTTCATGATGATTTATTTTCTCTTTTTACATTTTTATTATTCTAAGTCATTCTAACTGGAAAGTTGGGAATTGATGGAGAGCCGAGGAAAGATGTTCCTCCGTATTCAAATGTACAGACTGAAAATGAGGATCACTGTTGTCTTCATGTGCAGCTTCTTCCAGGAATGAGAAAATAGAAGGTGGCTCAGGGGTAGAGTGTTTGCCTTGCATGTACGAGCAATGGCAGGTCATGTCCACTTTGCAGCCTTGTCATTCAGACCCACGGTGCAAAGAAAAAGACGTAATACCCCAGCCCTCTGAAGCTTGCCACTTTTTGTGGTATCCTACTTTATTTCTTCCTGCAAACCCTCAGGGCCTAGGATCCCAGGATCGGCTATGGGTCCAGAGACTGCACCACAGCCTAGGGTGATGGAAGCTGAGTCAGAGTTGCCACAACCTGAGTTCAAGCCCCATGGTTGGCAAAATAAAGAATAAATAAAACAATTAATTAACTATTTAACTAAATTAAAAAGAAATAAACCTCTCTAGTTTGGAATTTCTGCCAGTTTCCTTCCTTAGCCTGGGATTTGAACTCAGGGTCTTGGTAAATCGGTAGCAATGTGAGGGTAGGTGCAGAGTTGCCACTACTTGAGTTCAAACCCCGTGCCAGCCAAAAATAAAAAAAAAAGTCACTGAGCTCTGCAGGGGGAGTAGTTGTGGAGATGGGAGGGAAGGGATGGTAGGGGGAAAACAAACAAAGAGGAGGCAACAATGCTCAATAGGAAATGAACTCATGACCTTGCTCATGTAACTGTGATCCCTCTGTACAACATTTTTTGCAATAAAAATGTACAAAAAAAGAAACAATGTAGTGCTCAGAGAAGCACTTTGGAGGTAAGGTAAGGATGTCTGAAAAGCTGTACAAAATTCTACAGTGCTTTTTTAAAAAATGCTCTTTATGGAACTTAATGAACATAACTGCTTTCATTAAAAAACTTAAGCCACTGTCATGGAACTGGGGCCAGTATTTCTGTAATTGCTGTGATTTGATCTCACCCTCCAGGTAACTCTTTTGCACCATGGGTGAAGGGGAAGCTTACTGTCTTTGAGGAAAAAAATTCAGGCTAGAGTTCTGAGGCCCCAAATGAATGCCCTGCAATGGAAAAAAATATTTCTATACATGTGTAATATATGATATATACTTACATATGTATGTTTATTACATATTATTTTTATTATTGATTTTGTATTTTATTTTTTATTTGATTCATTTATTTATTGTTTATTGTATTTAGTATTACTGTACACATAATATTTAGTACATGTTTTACATCTATTATAAAATGATTCACAATAATTTAGGACATTGACTCATTTTCATTTATACTTTATTAAGTTTTGAAACATGATACATAATTAAATGGAAGCATTTGTTACAGTCTTCACATGTTTAGAGTCTCTCCCACAGATGAGTTTTGTCTTCTTTATCTTTGGACACCTTCCTATAGGGATTTCGTTAGATGATTTATAATCAGAGGCCTTTTCTTGAGGATAGGCAAGTTGAGGAATAAAATTGTAAGGGTGGGGCTAGAATTGTGACTTAGTGGTAAGGAGCTTGCTCAGCATGCATGAATCCCATGGTTTGAATCCTCAGTACCACATACTCAGAAAAACTCAGAAGCTGTGGAGTGGCTCAAGTGGTAGATCTCTATTCTTGAGAAAAAGAAGCTCAGAGACAGTACCCAGGCCATAAGATCAAGCCCCAGAACTTTCAAAAATAAAAGTCCAGATTCTGGTGGCTCACATCTGGAAAAGTAGGAAAGCCTGTTAGACTCTTATCTCCAATGAACCACCAAAAGACACTGTGGCTCAATTGGTACTGTTTGCCTTGAGCTGAAGGGCTCAGGGACAGTGCCCAGGCTTGAGTTCGAGACACACAACTGGGAAAAAGTGAGGGTTAATCAAAGTATTTTTCCTATTTGCTAATTAAGAGAACGTTCTCTGGAAAATGAATGCTGATGTATACCAGAATTGGAGTCAGAGCTCAAGGTTCAAGTTTAGTAGATCCATATGCCCAGCCTCTGAGACTCTAGCATTATAACCTTGTGTGCTACAGGGTTCTGAAAGAGTTAATATGCTCCCCAAGCCCTTTGTGATAAGCAGTTGACTTGTACTGAAAATGTCATTACAGTTCTGAACCTAGCAGAGAATCAGTTGCTCACGCCCATCACCCTAGCTTAGGAGGCTGAGGTCTCAGGATCACAGGGTAAAGTCAGCCAGAGTAGGAAAGTCTATGACACTCTGACTTCCACTTCTGAAAGGTCAGATGTTCAAGAGCTTCCTGAGTTTCCCTTGGTGATGAGAATTTACTTGCACTCTAAATGTTCTTACAGTTCTCAAGCTATAGAAGCAGGAAAGAAACATTATTGACCCATCCTGGGTTCAAATTAAGTTCTCATGGTCCAAGCCCTAGCCCTGTTAGCAGGAAGAACTCCACTGTATCACTGTATTTGAAGGACAGAAAATAGTTGCAAAAGCCAGGCTAGGTGAAGAGACCAAGGCCTGCAGGATTAGGAGGCAGAAAAGACACACTCAACAGGAAAGTGAGCTGCAAAACCACTTATTCATTCCAGGCACAACCAGCAACGGGGGGGGGGGGGACTTCAAACATTTGTTAGAGTTACATCAGGGTCAGGCTTTTCTCAGCCTCTTCAAACAATGACTGATTAACCTTCCTCCCTCAGGTGAAGGGAGCCTCAAGCTATCTTTAGGTTACCAATACAGAGCCAGTTTAGTGTGTGAGTGTGTGTGTGTGTGGGGGGGGGGGGGGGAGGAACAGAGTTGAAAACCCTGATCTCTGGTTTTAAGGAGTGGGTTTTTCACTCTTCATCTGTCAGATTTGAAGGCCCTTCTTCTACCTCGGTGAGTCCATTCTCCTTCCTTCATTCTGCCCATCATTAATGCCAATCCCTAGTCCAAGGAGAAGAAGGGCCGTTTCTCTTCTCTCTCCAAGCACCTTAGTTAGAACCTGGCTCTTCCCTCTTGGCTCTGGGGCCCTCAGGTGCCTGAGAAGCGGGAGAGAGACAGTCTTCCTGCTCTGTGGTTATGTGAATGCGATACTAGTATCCTGGAAAACTGCAGAAGGCCTCATGACTGCTAATTGTTCCCTTCTTCCCTCTTGACGTCCAAGAACAGATTCATCTATCATCTTTGTATCTATCTATCTATCTATCTATCTATCTATCTATCTATCTATCTATCTATCTATCTATCTATCTATCTATCTATCTATCTATCTATCTATCTATCTATCTATCTACCCACCCACCTACCTACCTACCTATCTATCTCTTTGCCAGTTCTCTGTTGAACTCAAGGCCTGGGCACTATCTGTAGCAATCTATTACTTGAGTCACAGCACCACTTCTGGCTTTTTCTGTGTATGTGCTACTGAGGAATCGAATCCAGGGTTCTTGCATGCTAGGCAAACAGTCTCTCACTAATCCACATTCCCAGCCCCCTCATCTTTTTCTTAATGGTAGTTTTACATAAGTAGGCTGCCATTTTTCGTCCCCAAGTTAATTTTTCTGAATACCGGTTACCTCTAAGAAACCTGATCTTGTCTTCCCTTGCCTGATTTGTGATTGTTCGTGTGTTGGCCTCATAATAAAATGTAAATAAACCCTGCTGAGAGCCTAAGTGTGCATCATATAAGGACACTGGCCTGCAACCCTGGAAGAGAAAAGCGATGGGCCTGAAATGAAGATTATGATGCAGTTTGTGCAACAGGCATCTCTGAAAAATAAATCAGTAAATAAAAGCAGAAGCATTGCATATGGTCTGTTTCCACTCAGGGAGGTATTACACACATAAGTAGGTAAGGCACTGATACATAACTTGGCCTTCTCTCTTTGAATTTTTTTGTGTGGCCATCCCAGGGCTTAAACTCAGGGCCCTATGGAATCCTGAGTTGTGTTACTCAAGGCTGAGGCTCTACCACTGCCACAGCTCCACTTCCAGCCATCTGGTCAATAAAAATTGGACATGAGCACCTCCCAGGCTTTCCTGCCTGCTCTGGCCAGTATCTCCTGCTTGGCTTTCTCTCTCAAAGCTGGAGCTCTACCCTCTGGGCCACTGCTCCATTCTGGTTTACTGGTGGTTTATTGGAGAAAAGAGGCTCACAACTTCCTGCACAGGCTGGCTTTGGACGGCAATCTCCTGAGGAGGATTCTAGCAACTTTCCTCAGGGATTCGCCAAGGAACTGCTCCACACAAACCTTTAGTCTAAATCTCAAGAGGTACTAGAGAAAAACAGAAACTGGAAGATGTTTCTAGTGTGTTCTAGATACTTAAGGTTGGAAACATTCATAATTATTAGGTCATTTTATAGGCAAAAGGAGCACTTCAGACTGCATGAGGATCGTTCCAGCTTTCGATCCACTCATCCTGAGACAGTAAATTTACTGCAGCTCAATGCTAAGTGACTGAACTGGCATGTCCTGTGGACATTTGCTCCCAAATCCTGGAACACTCCTTTCTCACTTTTGGCTGCAAACCTGTGACCAGAGTAGAAGATGAGGAGAGAAAATCATTTTCAGAGAAAGCAGCTATAAAGAACATTGGGTAGTTTACTTATAAATTAAAACCAATGGAATGACCCTGTTAAGAAGTCAGCTTGTCCAGAGTAAAAAATGAAGAAGGAAAGAAAAGGAAGTGCCAGTGGCTGCTGACTCTAATCTCAGCGCCAGTGGCTGCTGACTCTAATCTCAGCTCTGAGGAGGCTGAGATGTAGAGAACCTTAGTTTGAATCCAGCCAGTATTGGAAAGTCCATGACACTGTTATTTCTAAGAGATCACAGAAAAGCCCAGATGTGGGGCTGCGACTGAAGGTTAATGCAATACCTGAGCAAAAGCAGCTCAGGGATAATGCCTAGGCTCATAATCCAACCCCAGGACCTGCCTTCGCAAAAAGGGCCTGTACCTCCATGTCTTTGCGTATGTATGGATGTTCCTTTAGGTATAGCTTCAGAGTACTCATAATGAACAGCACCAAACTAGGAAATTTGTTTTTAATACAATGATTTCATAGCATAGAGAGTGCTTTCGAAACAGTGCATGTTCAGGGACTCTCCTTACTGTTCCCAGTGTAGCCTGAGGGTTTCTTCCCACCCCATGCTGTGGGAAGAAGTCTCACTCATTGCATGAACTGGCAAACAAAAGGCCTTACTCCTGTACAGCGGTGAAACAACTCCATTTGGACCAATTAGTGAGGATGAGTGTGGGTAGGCTCTGAAGGCCAGGAGAAAAAGGCCTCTTTGTACCCCAAGCTATCTCTCTCCCCAGTTCTCTGTTTTGACAGGATGCCTTCATTTTTGTAACCTCCCTTGGCAGGCCAAGTTCCCTGCACTTATCCTGCCTTTGTGAGACTATATTCCGGTGTTCAGATACAGTGTTCAATATAATTCAGGAGTTCTTCTGGCAGAAAACTAGGATATTGAACCTAATGAAATGTTTAATTGCAGGCGATTATGGGCCTGTGATGCCTTTCCTAGGTTTCTGGAACCTTGGGAAATCCAAGCACATATCACATATCAGAAAGATTCCTGTCATCTAGGGATGGTGAAGCTCATCATGTTTTGAAATATTTGACCCCTCCTTGTTGGGCCCTGGGTGGCTAGGTTTTGGGTTGAACACAGGGCCTGGGTGCTGAACATGAGCTCAGTGCAGAAGCCTAGTGCTTTACCATTCTGTGTCTTAGTTTCACTTCTGGTCTCTGTGTGTGTATGTGTGTGTGTGTGTGTGTGTGTGTGTGTGTGTGTGTGTGTGTGTGTGTGTGTGACCCTGTGTGTGCGTGCAGACACCAGTAATGGAGCTTGAATTCAGCACTGTACCTTGTTTTTCTTGAACAAGGATAGCTCTCTCCCACTTGAACCACAGAGCTACTTCAGGCTTTTTGCTAGTGAGGTGGCCCTGAGAAATCAAGGCCAGGGTTTCATATATGCAAAGCACTCTACGGCACATTCCCAGCCCTCTACTTCAGGTTTGTTAGTTTGTTTCTGCTTTTTTGTTGTTGTTGGTTGTATCAGATGATGTATGGGCCTGCGTGCTGTCCCTGAGTTCTTCAGCTCAATTCTGGTGCTCTACCACTTGAGCCACAGAGCCACTTCAGGTTTTCTGGTGGCCCATTGGAGCTAAGTGTCTCAAGGACTTTTCTGCCCCAGACTAGCTTTGAACCATGATCCTCAGATCTCATCCTCCTGAGTAGCTAGGATGACAGGCATGAGCCACAAGTACCAAGCTTCCACTTCAGGTTTCTTAGTGTTCAATTGGACATAATAGTCTCATAGGACCTTTTGTGTATGAGATAGTTTGGAACCCAGATCCTCAGATCTCAGCTTCCTGAGAAGGCAGCTATCGACCCCTAGGTCATGGCACTCTGCTGCAAGGGGGTCCGTGGTTCCACATGGTGGAGTGGTAGCCATGTGCCCAAGAGGTAAGGGTCAGAGCCTAGGCCCTGAGTTCAAGGTGATGACTTAGCCAAAGCAGAACAAAACAATTGTCTTCAGGAGACAACTCACTAGTCTTCAGTAATACATAATTTTGTCCCTGCCATGGAGACATATCTGAACTCAAACTTCTTGTCTGCATAATCATCTCAGTATGTAGCTCTTACAAGGACCCAATGAAAGAATGAATCCTGAGAAGGACACAGCACGTGGCACTCTTCGCATTACTCAGCACACAGCATCCTGTGAAAGACTCAGAACACAGCACCCAATGCAGGACTCAACACACTGCACCCTGTGAAAGCCTCTACACATAGCTCCCTGTGCAAGACTCAGCACAGAGCACCCTATGAAGGACTCAGCACATAGCTCTATTCCAAAAGTTGTGATTAGAATGAGGGAAATAATAGAAATATACTGTGACATCATGAATATTGTGACATCACATTGCTAGATGTAATGACTATTGTGTCACATTGTCACATCACAAATCTGTTCTGACTTCATCACATTTGTGCCAACAAATCCCTTTGGAATCCTCACAATCACATTCTAAAATTATATACTCATTGTGAGTTAATGACAATTGAGTTCTGGCATGCCATTGTCACATCAGCAATCTACTGCGACATCACAAAGGTATTTTGAAATCATCACTATTATGGCATCACCAACTTATTGTCACATAACACTCTTATGACATAATTTGATATCATATTGCAATTGTGATGTTACTGTACCATCATGTTTTCACAAATCTATTATGCCCTCATCACATCTTAGAAAATTCATGGCCTTTGGGATATCAAGTTCTTTCTATGAACGTGTTTCATTGTGAACTTGTAGCAATTGAAATTTGAAATAAGATGTGACATTACAAACTAGTTTTGACATCACTAACCCAGTTTTATATCATTAACATTTTGAAAACTGAAACCTGTTAGGAATTTTAGCACTTTTGGCAAAACACATGTGTCATCACAGTTCATTTGTGTATGTCATTATGATTTCATTCTCATATCCTCACTATATACTAATGGCAATTAAGATCTGACATGCCATTTTGACATCACAAACCCTTTGTGACATCATATTCAATTTGACATCAGACTGTTGTTATGAAACCATCAGCTCATTGTGACATCATCAAGCTACAGTGACATCATAGCGTTGCCATTTTGCTGTCATAGACACACTGTGAATGTACTGTGAATGTATATCCTGTGATTCCATAATATTTCAAATGTGGCATATCAGTTGATATCAGAAACACATTGTGACCTCATAACCATTGTAACATTATAAACCCTGTGTGACGTCATAACCAGTGTCATATCACATTGTTATTATGACATCTTTAGCTTATGGTGAGATCACAAAATGACAATGACATTATAGCATTTGCCATTATGTCATTGTGATATCACAGTCACATTATGAATGCCTGATCTGTGATTTCATTGTATTTGAAATGGGGCATATGGGTTGATATCAGAAACTCATTGTGTTGTCATAACCATTGTCACATGAAAATTCCCTTTGTGACATCAATTTGGCAATGTGACATAACAAAGGCAATGTGATGCTACTAAGGCACCGTGATATAACAATGGTCATGAACTCACAATGGGTTTCTGATATCAACCAACATGCCACATTAAAAATAGAATCAAATAACATAATAGGCAAACACAACGTGTATATGACATCAGAATGACAATGTGATGTTACAGTGCTATGATGTCATTGTAGTTTTACATGTCAAAATGAGCTGATGGTATCATAATGGCAACATGATGTCACAATTATGATGATGTCAGAAAAGATTTGTTATGTTTCAATGGTATGTCTGATGTCAGGTGTCATTAGTTCCCCATGAGGATATGGATACAAAAAAAGTTTTGTGAGGTCACAGAGGTCACGTGTGTTTTCAAAGGTGGTAAGAGGTCATAATAGTTTAGTAATGGCACGATATGATCCATAATGTCACAATGGAAATGAGATGTCACAATGGAAATGAGAAGTCTTATTGGGTTTTTGATGTCACATTGGTGATGAGGTCACAATGGTTTTGTGATGTCAGTTTATTTGTAATATCAAAATGATATATCCAATTTCAATTACTCATAATTCAATGTGAGGATACCAGGTGATAGAAGAAGCTTCATAGTATGAGGTCATAGCATGTGAAAACCCAATAGGACAGTGATTTTACAATGACAATGTGATGTCTCAACATCATGTTATAATCATGTTGTGAGGTCACAATTGGTGACACCATACTAATGAGGGGTCACAATAGATTTGAGATGTCCCAAGGGGTTGGTGATGTCACAATGGCATGTAGGATCTCAATTGTCATTAATTCATTATGTGTATATGAGTTTGAGAAGGGATTCTGATGTCACCAAAGTATATGTAGTCACAAAGGTGAAGAACTAACAGGTCTGAGATGTCCAAAGTCACACAATGGTTATGATGTCCAGTGGTGTGATATCATGATGTTACACTGGATTTTAGATATCTCATGTCATATCTGAAATATGAGGTCGAACACAATATTTCAACTCACAAAGGGCCTAAGATACCACAATGGCATTTCACAAAAATTATGAGGACAGGAGAAGTATTTGATGTCACAGTGAGTTAGTGATATAATGAAGGCAATGTGCTGTGACAAAGAGATTTGATGTCACAAAAGTTATGAGTTCACAATGGTTTCCTGAAATCAACTCACATGACACATTTGAAATTGAATGAAATCAAAGAATAGGCATTCACAATGGGTCTATGACATCCAAATGACAATATGATGTCAAGGCAGCAATGTTTGATAGGATATGTACTCATTACCTTGCTAATGTAACTGCAATCCCTCTGTACACTATACTTACAATAAATAACACGCAGAAGAAAAAAAAAGAAAAAATGGTATGGTTTCATTGGTGTTTGGTGATGTCACAATGAGATGATGATGTCATGATGACAATGTGATTTCACAGTCATAATTATTGCTCAAAGTATTTGTGATGATACAATGCTATGTGTGATCACAATTTTCATTAGTTCACTATGAGGATATGGGTACACAAAGGGTCTGTGATGCCACAGAGGTCATGTGTTTTCTTAAAGGTGCTAAGAGTTCACAATAGCTTTGTGATGTCACAATGTGATTGCGAAGGCACAACAGCAATGTGATGTCACAATGGGTTTGTGTTGTCACAGTGGTGATGAGGCCAAATGAATTTGTGATGTCACTATGAGTTTGTAATATCACAATGACATGTGTAATTTCAATTTCTACTAGTTCACAATGAGGATACAATTTCAAAGAAAAAAAATTTAAGCTCCAAAGACCTTGAGTTTTTAATCATAACTTGTGTGATATGCTGCCTTTAGTAAGCTTATAATGTTTTCAAACTCATAATGATTCTGGTATGACATATGATATTCGAAATTGACTCTGACATCATGAACATTGTGACATCACATTGATAGATATCAAGACCATTGTATCATATTGTAAACTCACAAATCTATTAGGACTTCTTCACATTTGTGCCAATACATGACTTTGGAGACAACACAGTCTCTTTGTGAACTCATATCTTCATTGTCAATTGATGACATTTGAGATCTGGCATGGCATGGTGACATTTCCCACCAATTGTGACAACACAAACCTATTATAGTAGAAACACATTGTGTTCTAATAGCCATTGTGGTAGCACAATCCCTTTGTGATCCCACATTTCCATTGTTATATCACTAACCCACTGTGAAATTGCAATCCTCTCATACCCAGTCCAGGAATGATATGTGATACCTGAATTCAGTTGACATCTAGATCATGGTGACATTACACTGATAGATGTTATGAGTATTTTGTCCTAACACCTGTTACTACTGCATCACTTTTGAGACAACGCATGCCTTTGGAGACATCACAGTTCCTTTGTGAGCTCATATACTCATTGAGAGTTAATGACAATTGAGATCACATGTATCATTTTGATAGCACCAACCTATTGTGACCTCACACACCTGGTAAATTCATCACCAGTGTGGCCTTACCAATTGTGATATCAAAACATTATTAAGTCATCATATTGCAACCTACATTACCATTGTGATATCACTGTTCCATTGTTTTTTCAAGAATCTAGTATGTCTTCATAGCATTTTAGAAAATTCATGGCCTTTTATATTCAGTCTTCTTCTGTGAACTCATATCCTCATTGTGAAATAGTAGCAAATGAAATTGGACATGTGATTATGAGATGTGACTTCACAAAACTATTTGATTTCATCACCAATGTGACATCCCAAACCCATTGTGAACTTCCATTGTCATTTGACATCACTATCACATTGTGACATCCCAAACCTATTAGGACCTCTTAGCACCATTGAAAAAACACATGGCCTTTGTGACATCACAATCTCTTTGTGTAACTATACCCTCATTATGAACTGACAATTGATATCAGACATGCCATTGTAACATAACGAACCTTTGTGACATCACCAATGTGACATATTCTCATTATGACAGCATCAACTACTTTTGACATCACAGAACTACAGTGATAACATAGCATTATGAGGACACATTTTCATTGTGATGTTATAGACAGATTGTGAATGTCTGTTTTTAATCTTTTTTTTTTGCGTGTGTGGGTCGTGGGGCGTGGAGCTTGAAATCTGAGCTTGGGTACTCTCCCTGTTCTTCAGTTCTAGGCGAGCACACTGTCACTTGAGCCACAGCGCCACTTCTGGTTTTCTAGTGGTTTTTATTGGATATAAGAGTCTCATGGATGTTGAGCATTTCTTCATGTGTCTATTGGCCATCCTTCTTTCTTCTTCAGAGAAGTTTTTCTTTAAGTCTTTTGCCCACTTGTTTATTGGGCAGTTATTTCTTTGAGGATTTGTTGTTGGGGGATTTAATTTTTTGAGTTCCAAGTATATTTTAGATATGAGACCCTTGTCCGTTGTATGGCTAGTAAAGATCTTCTCCCAATCCGTGGGCTTTCTATTGATCTTGCTAGCTATGTCCTTTGCCATGCAGAAGCTCTGCAACTTTATGCAATCCCATTTGTCCAACCTTTCTTTGATTTGTTGTGTTTCAGGGTCTCTATTCAGAAAATTTCGGCCTGAGCCAAGAAGACCTAGGGTTTCTCCTATTCCATCCTGTAATGTTTTCAGAGTGTCTGCTTTGACTTCGACGTCTTTGATCCACTTGGAGTTGATTCTGATGCAGGATGATATATAAGGATCTAGCTTTAGTTTTCTACAAGTAGTTAACCAATTTTGCCAGCACCATTTACTGAAGAAGCTGCCTTTGTTCCAGTCTATTGTTTTAGCTCCCTTATCGAACATTAGATGGCTAGAGGTCTGTAGGTTCATTTCTGGGTTTTCAATTCTATTCCATTGGTCCTGAGGTCTGTTCTTATGCCAATACCAAGCTGTTTTGATTACTATGGCTCTATAGTAGAGTTTGAAATTTGGTATTGATATTCCTCCAGCAGTGTTCTTTCCGTTGAGGAGCGTTTTTGCTGTTCGGGGTCTTTTATTGCTCCGTGTGAATTTTTGGATTGCCTCTTCTATTTCCTTGAAGAATGAGGTTGGAATTTTGATAGGTATCGCGTTGAATTTGTAGATAGCCATTTTCACGATGTTAATTTTTCCAATCCAGGAGCATGGGAGGTTTTGACATTTTTTAAGTTCTGTGTTGACCAGAAAGAATGACATTGCCCCATTTGTTAGGAAATGGAAAGACTTGGAAAAAATTATATTAAGCGAAGTAAACCAGGCCCAAAGAAACATAGGCCCCATGGTTTCCCTCATTTGCAATAGCTAGTACATGTATGAGTCAAGCGGAAAAGGTCAGATAATGTGATGTTAGGAAAATGAACCCTTAGATATGTATTTTAATGTTTTTTGCTTTCATGCATTTGTTTCTAACGCATTTATAAGATTATTTCTTTGTTGCTTTGTATGTCCCTCCCCCACAGTATAACCCCTGCTTTCAGTATATTTGATGTCAGTATAACTTGTGGAGGAGATGGGGAAAAACAAGTCGTTTAAGGATACAGGTGGACCTATCGCAACAATGAGAAGTACAAGTTGTCATGTCCAAAATGAGCTTTACAACGTCGGTGCGGGGGGGGGGGGAGGAGAAGGATTGGGACTGGGGGGGAGAAGGGGGAGGCTGGGAAGGGATGTGAAGGGTAAACAAAGGAGGAGCCTGCAATTCTTGGTAAGAAATTTACGCATTATCCTGCCCATGTAATTGTAACCCCTCTGTACAGTATGTTCACAAATAAAATAAAAGAAAAAAAAAGAGTCTCATGGACTTCCCTGCCTGAGTTTGCTTTGAAGTGTTATCCTCAGATCAAAGCCTCCTGAGTAGCTAGGATTACAGGTGTTAGCCACCAGCGCCCAACTTTTTCATTGTATTCCAAATTTGACATGTGTGTTGATATCAGAAACATAATGTGACCTAATAACCATTGTAGCATCATAAATCAGCAGTGACATCAAATTGATATTATGACACCATCAGCTCATTGTGACATCACCAAACGATAATGGCATCATAGCATTATAAATCACAGTGACATTGTTACATCATAGATGTAACAGTGTGAAAGCCTATTCTAGGAATTCATTCTGTTTCTGAAACCCATTTTGACCATATAACCATTCTGATATCACAATCCCTTGTGACATCGCATTGCCATTGTGATATCATTAACCTGCTGTGCCATCACAAACCAGTCCTGTCCTTAAAAGTTTTGTGACATGTTGCCATTGTCATATATTAGGCCCTTTGTGAGCTCACAATCTGTTTTCAATCTCATATTTCTGGTATGACATGTGATATCAGAAATCCCCTCTGACCTCATACTGCCAGAGGTCATGACCATTGTGTCACATTGTGATATCACAAAACTGTTAGAATGGCATCACATTTGTGACAACACATGCTTTTGGGGACATTACAGTCCCTTTTTGAATTCATACATTCATTGCCAATTAATAACAATGGAGAACTGCCATGACAATCTGACATCATGAACCCATTGTGACATTACAAACTTATTGTAACCTCATCATGAGAATGGCATCAACAACTAATTGCGGTCTTAAAGCATTGACATGACATTGTGGTATTGCCAGTGTGATGTCACTGTCCTATTGTGTTTTTACAAACCTATTATGGCCATATCACATCTTAGAAAATTCATGGCCTTTGAGACTTCAAGCTCTTTCTGTGAACTCCTGTACTTATGACCTCTAAGGCAAGGAGAAAAACCATGGAGTCGCATTTAACACAATAAACCAATTTACACTAGAAAGGGGACTGTGATTACCTTATCCTGGACTTGATACCCAGGTCCAAGAGCAGCCTTGACCACCAAACCTCAGACCTCCAATGGGCACCCTTTCTTAATTGGTCTGCAAACCAACATCCAAAAAATTATCATCTCCAAAGATCCAAACTTCAACGGGCAAGGCTTGTTACTTTTCCATCCCTCCCTCCTTCACCACAGACCTGTCCTTCCTTCCTGGTCTTTTCCTTTTTCCCTTCCACCACTTCCTTCTTCTCTTCACTCCACTCCACTCTCCACAGGTCTGCCCTACTCTATGCCAGTGACCAATTGCCAACCTTCTGCTCTCCTTCAACTTCCTCTCTTCTCAGATTTTTTCCTTCTTGCTGTCCTCACACTTTCTTCCATCTGGGTAGCTCCCATTTTTATCTCCCCTTCCAGTGCTCTGAAAATGCAACTTATATATAGGTTGTAACCCTCCTCACTCCAATGGGTCTCCTGCCTAACCGTTTTCAACCATCACTTCCCAAACTGCCCAATGTTCAATCACTTCTTGACAACTCACCATGTGAGGTTTGACACCTCCACCTTTGGCAGCATTCCCCACACTATCCGGGGAGCCAGGCCAAGAATTTAAAATGATTGTCAGCTCCCACAGATAATTCTGTCCCCACTGGTTATTACAGTATCCTCATAGTGAATTAGAAGAAATTGAAGTTGTATATGTCACTGTTATATTACAAACTTGATGAGACAACACAAACTCATTGTGATATCACATTGCCATTGTTCCACCATGATCACATTGTGACGTCTCCAACTTATTGTGATCTCAAAAGCATTGAAAAAAGCATGGCCTTTGTGACATCACAGGCCTTTGTGTACACATATCATTTTGAGCTAATGACAATTGAGATCAGACATGCCGTTTTAACATCTCAAAACCTTTGTGACATCATCACCAGTGTAACATCACATTATCATTATGACAACATTAGCCCATCGTGACACCATATAACAACAATGACATCGTAGCATTATGACATTACAATGTTATTGTTATGTCCCAGATGCCTTGGAATGCCTATTCTGTGATTTCATTCTATATCAAATGTGGCAGGTGAGTTGATATCAGAAATACATTGTGATCACATAACCATTATGACATCACAATACCTTGATGACACCATATTGGCATTATGATATCACTAACCCACTGTGACATCATCAAACTGTCCTATCCTCATAAATTTTTTGACATGCTGCCAGTGTGTTATCTTTGGCCTCTCTGAGTTCATAAATTGTTCAACTCATAATACTTCAGGTATGACATGTGATATCAGAAATCCAGTGTGACATCATGACCACTGTGACATCACACTGCCAGATGTCATGACCACTGAGTCACATTGTGACATCACAAACCTGTTACGACTCATTAAACTTGTGCCAATATATTCCTTTGGAGACATCAAACCCTTGTGAATTTATATATTCATTTTCAATTAGAGATCTGGCATGAGACTATGACATCACCCACCATCCCATTGTGAAATCACAAACCTATGTGACCTCCTCACCTGAATAGCATCACCAACTGTTTGTTACTTCAAAAAAATACTATATCAGGTAATGGTAACATCACATTGTCAATGGGATTTTCACCATTGCATTTTCACCAATCTATTATTTCCTCATATTTTACAAAATTCATGGCCTTTCTGAATTCTAGCTCCTTATGTGAACTCGTATCTTAATTGTGATCTAGTAGAATGAAATTGGACATGTAATGGTGATATTACAAATTCATTGTGACATCACTATCCATGTGTGACCTTATCACCACGGTGATTTCACAAACCCATTGTGACATCACATTACCACAGTGATATCATGATCACCTTGTGACATCCCAAACTTGTTGTGACCTCTTAGCACCTTTGAAAAAGCACATGGTGTTTGTGACATCACAGTCCCTTTGGGTAACCATGTCTTCATTGTGAACAAAGGACAACTGACATCAGGCATGCCATTGTACCATTACAAATGCTGTGTGACATCATCTCGAGTGAGATCACATTGTTATGATACCAACTGCCCATTGTGACATCCCAAAATGACAATGACATCATAGCATTATAACATCACATTTTCATTGCGAGGTCATAGAGACAATGTGATTGCCTATTCTGTGATTTCATTCTATCTCAAATGTGGCATATAGGTTGATTTCAGAAACCTATTGTGACCACATCACCATTGTGACGTTACAATCCCTTTTTGAATCATATTGACATTGTGATATTATTAATGCAATGTACCATCACAAACATGTCTTAACCTTACAAATTTTGTAATAAGCGACTACCTTGACCAGGGCTGGATGCCCAGAGCTAAATGCAGCCTCAACCATGAATCCTCAGTCCTCCCAAGATCAATCCAGCCATTTGTTAACTGGTCTGCAAACAACCAGCCCCCAACATAATTAACTCCAAAGCTCTACACTTCAAAGGACAAGGCTTTTTCCTTTCTCTTCATCCCCTTCTCTTCAGACCTGTCCTATCTTTCAGGTCTTTTCATTTTTTCCTTCAACCATTCCCTTCTTCTCTTCAGGCTGCTCTATTCTTGACAGACCTGCCCTGCCCTGTCCAGGTGGCCAGTTGCCGTCCTTCACCACCTGCTCTCCCTCAATTTCCTCTCCTCCCAGGTCTTTACCCTCCTGCAGTCTCATCACTTCTTTCCTTCCAGAACTTTCCCCTTTTTCTCTCCCCTTCTGTTGCTCTGAACATGCATCCTATATATAGGCTGTACCCTTCCCCCACTGGAATATATTTCCTGCATAAGAGTTTTCAAACATAACTTCCCAAATGTCCATGCCAAATCATTTCTTGGCAGCTCACCATGTGGGGCTTGACATCCTATCTCCTTCAGCAGCATGTCCTTCCCCCTCCAGTGGCATGCACTCCCCTCTCCGGTGGTCTAGACTAGGAGGCTATTATGACTATTTGTTCCCGTGGATTATAAGGGCACTGCTGGTTATTACAATGTCCTCATGGTGAACTAGGAGCACTTGAAATTGGACAAATAATTGTGATATTACAAACTCGTGACATAACTAACCCATTTTGACCTCATCACCACTGTGACATCACAAACCCATTGTGAAATCACATTGCTGTTTTGACACCAGGATCACATTGTGACATCCCAAATCTATTATGACCTCTTATAACCTTTGAAAAATTACATAGCTTTGTGACATCACAGTCCCTTTGTGTACCCAAATCCCCACTGTGAAATATTGAGAATCATACATGACATTTTAACATCAAAAACAGTTTGTGAGATCATCACAATTGTGACATCACATTGAAGTTTTGACACCATCTGCTCATTGTAAAATCACAAAACGAAAATGATATGATAGAATTAGTACTTCACATTGTCATTGTGACATCATAGACACAGTATGAATGCCTTTTCTGATTTCATTCTATTTCAAATGTGGCCTGTAGGTTGATATCATAAACAAACCGTGAACTCATAACCATTGTGACATCACAATCCCTTTGTACATCACGTTGCCATTGTGATATCACTAACCCACTGTGACATCTCAAACCTATCCTGTCATCATAACTTTTGTGACATGCTGCAATTCTGATACCATAGGCCTTTTTGTCCTCATAATCTGTTGTCGACCTCGTTAGATTTCACATATGACATTTGATATCACAAATTCCCCGTGACATCATGACCATGGTGAGATCACACTGCCAGATATCATAACCATTGTGCCAAATTCTGACTTCACAAACCTTTTAGGATTTCAATATATTTGTGACAACACATACTTTTGGAGAAGACGCAGTACCTTTGTGAACTCATATACTCATTGTAAGTTAAAGACAATTGAGAACCATCATGTAATTGTGACATGCCCAACACATTGCGACATCACCAATCTTTTGTGACTTCATCACGAATGTGGCATCATCAACTAATTGTGACACCAAAAGAATATTTTGACATGACGTAGTGAGTTGATATTGCCATGGTGATTTCACTGTCCCATTGTGTATTCACAAACCTAAAATGACCTCATAACATTTTTAAAAATTCATATCCATTAGGACTTCAAGCTCCTTCTGTGAACTTCATGCACATTGTGAAATACTAGCAATTGAAATGGGACATGTGTTGGAGATATTACAAAACCATCATGATATCAAAAACCCATGGTGACCTCATCACAACTGTGTATCATAAAGCTATCATGACCCCTAAGTACCTTTGAAAACACACATGGCATTTGTGACATCACAGTCCATATGTGTACCCATATCCTCATTGTGTACACATGACAATTGAATTCATATATGCCATTGTAACATCACAAACCCTTTGTGACGCCATCACCACATATTCATTATGACATCATTACTTCCTTGCAACATCAACAATTTACAATGACCTCATAGCATTATGAATTATATAGTCATTGTGATGTTATAGACACATTGTAAATTTCTATTATCTTATTTCATTCTATTTCAAATGTGGCATGTGGGTTGATATCAGAAAACCATTGTGATCTCATAAATATATGGCATCATATTCACTTTGTGACATTACAGTGCCATGGTGATATTACTAACACACCATGGCATCACAAATCTGCCCTGTCCTCATAAGTCTTGAGATGTGCTGCAACTGTGATGTCTTAGGCCCTTTATAAGCGTGTAATCTGCTTTAATCCTTATAATATTTCAGTTATGATATGCGACATCAGAAATCCACTGTAACATCATGATCATTATGACATCATAATGACAGACATCACGAACATTGTGTCACACTGTGACATCACAAGCCTCTTAGGACTTCATCATATTTGTGACAACACCTGCCTTTGGAGATACCACAGTCTGTTTGTGAACTCTTATTCTCTGTGATTTCATGAAAAATGGGATCCTTTATACCATTTGGTTATCACCAACCAATTATGACATCATAGACCTACGTTTACCCCTTATGTATATGGCATCAGAAACTAAATGTGACATCAAAACATTTTGTGAAGTCACAATATGACAGGATGATCATGACATCTGTCAGTGTGATATCACAATGGTCATGATGTCACAGTGGATTTCTGATATGTCATACATGAAATATGATGTTGAAAACAAATTATGAGGACAAAAGGTCTAAGATATCACAATGTCAGCATGTCTCAAATGTATGAGGACAGGAGAAGTTTGTGATGTCACATTGTGTTAGTGATAGCACAATGGCACTGTGATGTCACTAAGTGATTATGATGTCAAAATGGTTATGCAGGCACAAATGTGCGTTTCTCATATCAATTCTCATACCACAGAATCACAGAATAGGCATTCACAATATGTGTATGATGTTACAAAGAGAATTGTTGTCATAATGCAATATGTCATTGAGTTTGGTGATGTCACAATGAGCTGAGGTTTCCATAATGAAAAAGTGATGAGACACTGTTGAGGATGTCACAAACACTTTTTAATGTTATAGTGGCATGCCTGATCTCAATTGTCATTACTTAACAAGGATATGGATACACAAAGGGACTGTGATGTTGAAAAGGTCATGTGATTTTTCAAAGGAGCTAAGAGGTCATAATAGATTTGAGCTGTCACAATGGAATCATGATGTAACAATGACAATGTTGTCACAATGGCTTTGTGATGTCATGGCGGTGATGATGTCAAAATGGGTTTGTGATGTCACAATCAAATTTCCAATTTCAATTGCTACCAGTTCACAAGGAAGATACTGTATTAGTCAGCAGGGTCCCAATAATATATAGGGTCCAATAATCAGCGTGGCCCCATCTCCTGGCAAGCTGGAGAGGACAAAGTATGCCACCAAAGAAGGTGGGGCATTCGGTGGGAGGGGCTGATGCATTAATCTCCACGTGTTGAACTGTTAAGAATTTATTGGGCTGTGGGCAGTTTGGGATGTTACAGTTAAAAAATGTTAGGCAGTTGGAGTGGAGAAGGGGTACAGACTTTATATAAGCTGCTTGTTCAGAGCAATAGAAGGGGAGAGAAAAAGGGAAAAGTCCTGGAAGGAAAAAAGTGGTATGATAGCAGAAGGGGAAAGACCTGGGAGGAGAGGATGTTGAGGGAGAGCAGGAGGTGAAGAATGGCAAAAGACAACCCAGGCAAAGCAGTTAAGGCCTGTGGAGAGTGGAGAGGCCTTAAGAGAAGAAGGAACTGGTAGAAGAGAAAAAGGGAAAGTCCTCGAAGGAAGTATAGGACTGTGAAGGAGAGACAAAGGGAAGGGGAAAAAAAGGCTTGCCCTTTGATATTTGGAGCTTTCGATATCACAATTTTGGGGGTTGATGGTTTGGAGAACATTTATTATATTAACTGTGTCTCAATGAATTCTCTTGAACTATAGAGGTCCTAATTTTGGAGACCCCATTGACATAATCCATTTGGATGGCATCAGGCCTTGGCCCCAGAGAAAAATCCCCATAGGAGAGAGTGTTAGCACTCAGGATCGAGAGTCTACCTCGAGTGTCTGTCTTCAGAGGACCAACATGGACAAAAGTCATTTAGGTACCTCTAAGGATACGTCTGGGCAAGCTTGCCAGTCTGTTTTGAGGACCCCCTCTAGAGGTCAAGTGTGGCTTCCTTAGGAAGCCATCTGGGAACTCTTTGAGAGGCCATGTAGGGCTTCCAAAGGAAGCTATCTGGAACCTCATCAAGAGTACATCTTCAACTTCCTTAAGAAGCCATCTGAGACCTACTCTGTAGGTCATCTGGGGCCTTCTCCAGGGGTCATCTTGGACTTTCTCCAGAGGTCATCTGGGGCTTCTTCAGAAGGCCACCTGAGACCTCTTCAAAAGTAGTCATTGGGGCTTCATTAAGAGGCAATCTAGGACCACCTCTTGAGGTCATCTGGAGCTTCTTTGGGTGGTCATCTCGGGTTATCTTGATGAGAAATGTATGACTATCTTCGGACATCATCTGGGACTTCCTTGAGAAGCCATATAGGACCTTCTCTGGACGTAATCTGTGGCTTTCTCAAGAGGGTTATCTGGACCCTCCTCTGGAGTTCATATGTGGCCTGTGAGTGGCCATCTGGGAGCTACACGAGAGGTAATCTCAGCCACATTGAGAGGACATCTGGGACCTCCCTTGGAGGTCATCTAACACTTCCTTGGGAAGCCATTTGAAACCTCCAAGAGAGGTCTTTTAGGGCCTCCTAGGAATGACATATGTGACATCCTCCACAGATCGTCTGTGGCCTCCTCAACAGACAATCTGGGACATTCTCTCTGTCATCTGGGACCTCCTGTAGAGGTCAACATTGAGAGGTGTAGGGAATGTGGGGTGTCTGTGGCTATTGGTCTGTCTGTGTATGCTGATAGTTCTGTGTCCTGTATGCACCTCTGTTTACTCCTTTTCTCAGGATGGGAGAATAAGGCCTAAAGGTGTCATATCCAAAACATATTCTCCTCCAGGTTTACAGAATTCCTCAGAGAAAGATGCACTGATGTACTGTCTCTCCTATTCTTTGCCATCAACACCTCTAATGTTGTCCTCCCATACCAAAAGTGGTTACTTGTACCAGTCTGAAGTGGTACAATGTGGTATGTTACCCTTATTACCTTTGAGACAGGAACTTGGAGTAGATGGTGGGCAAGCCCCATTTCCAATATATGTTCCCTTTACAACTAGTGACCTGTATAACTGGAAACAACAAAATCCATCCTTTTCAGAAAAAAGGGGCTCATTACTTCATTAGAGACAGTAATTTTCACACACAAGCACATCTGGGATAAGGGTCAGCAAATTTTACAGGCACTTTTCACCTGGTAGAAAAGGGAGTGAATCCTGCTTGGTGACTTGAAGGTGGTCCTTCGACCAGAGAGTAGCCCCAATATTGAACCAGCAAGTCTTTCCACAGACTGACCCAAGCTGAGACTAACAGCAATTGAGGAATGGAGGTGCTTACCTATTATTGCCAGGTTCTGTTAGCAGGGATGCCACAGTGGCTAAAAAGCCAAATCATCAATCTAAGATGGGTGAGATGGTACAGTTCCCCAGTGAGTACCCTAATGCTTTTCTGAAACTTCTTCCAGAAGCCTATAGGACATATAGGCCCACAGATCTTGAAGCCCTGGAGAATGAAAGAGTCCTATATATGGCCTTTGTTACCCATACAGCCCCAGATATTAGAAGAAAGCTTTAAAAGTCAGAAGCTTTTTAGGGAAAAGTTTATTCTAATTTGGAAGTAGTCGCCCAGAGGCTGTTTGTTACCAGAGATACCCGGGAAAAAGAGTCTAAGAAAAGGGTTTGAGTTTTGGTAGGAGCACCGGTATGGGGATCAAGAAACTCTTGGCAAAGACAGTACAATTCATTTGCAAATGGCAATAGGGAGCCTCTAGGACTACATCAGTGTGCTTATTGCAAAAAAAATGGACATTGGGAAAAGGAATGTCCAAGGAGGAGAAAGATAGAAAATGACAGGTTAATTAATCACATTAACCACATGGAAAATGTGTTCATATCTCTGGAGAAACATTCAAAGGAGCTTAGGGCTCTGAATTCGAACTATGTTCAATTTAAAAAGCAGCCCTCTGAACTTAAGAAATGTGGCAAAGAAAAAAATCCACCCTTCTATCTCAAAACATAGTTTTATAAAAGAGTGAGTCTTCAATATGTGCCAGTCAAAACCACCAAGAGATTAAAAGCACATAGAAGAGCACATTGGAGAAAACAGAAAATTTTTTGATGTGAAGAAAAGATTTGAGGATATAAATTAGGAACTTGTGAGAGTCAAAAATGAGAAGAAAATCCTCAAAAGGATCCTAGAAAACACTCAGAATCAAATGAAATTCAAGTACATTAGCCTGGGTGAGTATGAGGCAAATTAGGGGTCCACAGATCAGAGGCAAACAGAAGCACAGGACAGCAATGCTGCCATCCTTGCTAACTACAAGTGAGGCCAAGAAGAGATCCTGATGCTGCATTAAGAAAACATTGCCATGAAAAAGGAGCTCGACCTGATATAAGAATGTTTTAGGCTGAAGTACATGTCGATTATAAGCTTTGAAGAGTGTCACCAGAAATTCAAAGCAACAGAGAAAGAAGGAAAGGGTAGTTAGCAGAGAAGATGGGAAAGTGCTGTGTCATAGAAGATGAAGCCAAGAAAAGTGAACAGGAAAATATCAGGCTCAAGAAAGAGATTGCTACTATTCAGAAAGAGTTAAAGGACCACATGCTCTGACAGAGCGTGCCAAGGAAAGGGAAAGAGCATTAGGAACAAAAACAGAAGACCTAAGCAAACAGTTGGAAGATCTGTCACAAAAATACACTAAATTGGAAAATTAGAAAGAGAAACTACTAGAATAAAAAGCCAAAAAGACTGCTGAGATCTTCACCATAAATGTAATGCAGAAGTTTCATGTCCCAATGGAACAGGTGGAGGTGGGAAAAATTACCTCTCAATAGCACCTTTATGAACTTAAGGGAGGAGCTGAAGAGCAAGCAAAGGTGTTGTGAGAAGGAGCAGCAGTTGGCCAGTCAAAGGAACTCTCCTGTGACCCTGCCAAAACACTTGCAGGTTAAGGAGCACATTGAGAAGGAGAGTGGGATCACGTAAGCAAGTATGAGAGAAAAGAAGGAGAATAAAATGGAAGAAGACTCCAAGGTTCAGAGTACAATACAGGAAGTAAAGAAACTAGAGACCCTAAGATACAGGGAAACATCTGAGCTGATCATGTAGCTTGGGAGACCACTCTAAAACCAGTTGGTTCTCTAGAGCTTCTAGTCGTTAAGATTAAAGGAAGAAGCATAAACAGTGGTAATAACTGTGCAAATGTTTATACTGAACTTGTGAAAATAGCATACAGGCTCAAGCTTTCTGTCAGTTTACATATAGATATTTGCAGGTAAATTAAGTGAGACCACTGCCTAAATCTTCTGAAAGCCAGTGGGGCCTCAGCCTGAAATTCTTTGTAATGCGTGCAGGTAATTTCCAACAGGTAAATGCTGAAAAGCTGGAACTTTTGGGAAGAATTCATGTATGAGGAACCTCAGACCGTGAATTTGGGAAAGTGGACTCCACAGAGGTAAAGCCTGGAAAGTATGAGTATTGGTATCTGTTAGTAATAGTGGACAATTTTTCAGACTGAGCTGATTTGGCTTACCCTTAGTTTTGGAGTCCAAAGATGGCCCTTCATTCATGGTCCAAGTTCTCAATTTTTAACTAACACCCTAGAAATAAATTGGAAGTTATAATCCATTTATAGACCTTAGAGTTCAAGGCACTACAAAGAATGAATATGACCTTAAAGGAAACTAACTAAATTAAATACAGATACTGGCCATGGCTAGGTAAGCCTCCTCCACTTTGCTGTCCTTCGAGCAAGATGTAGCTTCTATGTTAAAGGATTTAATTACTTTGAAATACTTTAGTGTAGACCACCCCCTTTGGTTCCTAAACTTGGGAAGGTTATATTAACAGAAATGTCTAACTACAGACTGCAGGCATTACAACATATTCTTTTATGTACCTATCCTTTGGTAATCAAGGCCCACTGGCCACCTCAGAAAAACTCCACCTGAAGGGGAGGGGCCAAGATGGTGATGGAACAGCAGGGAAACACCTCAGCTCTCTCTAACCAAATAGAGTTTGGACTTCAATGCTCTGTTTCTCCAAATGACCCACAAAAAAGGCAATTACTCAGAGAGATACAGGAAGTGAAAAAAGAAAAGGGAAAAACTTACACAGACAGTAAAGTGGGAAGACCCTTCCCCCACCCATTGTTGGTGATGGGGCTCTACACTAAGCAGCTTAATTGGTGGGGTTTCATGCCAGGCTGCTTAAGTGGCCAGGCTCTGGACCATCTGTGGACCACACACTCACAAGCATCCCAAGGGTCTCAGAAGACTCCCAAGAGGTCGTGCCAACCTAGAGAATACAAGCAGAAAACTCAGAAGGCAGAGCTAGCACGAAAACTCGCCACACCCTCCCTGGCATAGCATCTCTTCCTGGCTGGTACAAGCAGCCCAATCCAGTCAGGAGCAGCAGCAGCTGTCAGCAGTTGTGAATGACACTAGACTGGCAACATGGCACCTCTGTCCTGGTGGTTTAAATAGCCTAGCTTAACCTGGAGAAGCAGCGGCAGCTGGCAATGGTGGCAAACCACCCAGACTCCAGGCAAAATGCCTCTTGACACTAGCCCACAGAAACAGCCCAGACCAGCCCTGGGCGGCAGCAGTGAATAGGGCGGGGACAGCTGCAGTGAACAACTCCAGATCGGTGACGGTTTGTGCCTCTCCATACTGGTCTGCATAAGGAGCCCAGCCTAGCCTGAGGCAGCAGCAGTGGTTAACATCTGACTTGTGGTGGGGTGCCTGGCTTGCATAAGTGGCCCTGCTGATTCTGGGGCAGTGGCAGCAGCTGGGGAAGTGGCAACACCTGTGGCAGCAGCAGCGTCATCAACAGCAGCAGTGAACAACTCCGGACCCGTAGTGGGGTGCAGCGCTTCTCCATACTGGTTTTCATAAGCAGCCCAGCCTAGCCCATGGTGGCAAAGGGGGTGAACAACCCCAGACTTGAGGCAGAGTGTGGTGCTGAACAACCCCAGAAAAGCCTCATGAACTTTCCTGACTGGACTGGCTTTGAACCTGAATACACAGATCTGAGCCTTCTGAATAGTTAGAATTACAGTCATTCACACCAGTAAGGTCTTATTCTTGCCAACCCCCTAATTTTTTCTGAAATAGATCATTTCTTAATTCATACAAGGAATTTAAGGAAATACAAGAGAATCGACATAATACCCTGTATTCTATCTGACCATAGTGGAATCAAACTAGCTCTCAATAATAAGGCATAAAATAGAAAAAACTTAAACACATGGAAATTAAACAGAACTCAGTTGAACAATACATGGGTCACCGAAGAAATTAAAGAAGAAATTAAAAACTTCCTACAATTCAATGAAAATGAAGAAACATCACAACGAAATCTATGGGCCACAGCAAAAGCAGTCCTGAGGAGCAAATTTATTGCTCTCAGTGCACACATCAAGAAAACAAAGACCGGATTGGGAAAGTGGCTCAGAGGTAGAACACTTGCCTTGATGCATGAGGCCCTGTGTTTGATTCCTCAGCACAACATAAGCAAAAAGGAAAAAAGCCAGAATAGCGCTGTGGTTCAAGTGGTAGAGTGGTAGCCTTGAGCTGAAGAGTTGAGGGACAGTGCCCAGGCCCAGAGTTCAGGCCCCATCACCGGACGACCCCCTCCAAAAAAAAAAAAAAAAGAAAAAAGAAAAAAAAGACCAAGTAAACAATCTTATGATGCAACTAAAACTGCTGGAGAAACAAGAAAAATTTGAACCTAAAGTTGCTAGACAGAAAGAGATAACCGAAATAAGAGCTGAAATTAATGAGGTAGACATTAAGAAAATTATAAATAAAATTAATAAAATGAAAAGGTTTTTTGTTAAAAAAAAGTCAGTAAAACTGAGGGACCACTGGCAAGAGTAACTAACAAAATAAGAGAGGAGACCCAAATCAATAATATCAGAGATATCACAGGAAAATTACAACAGACATCCAAGATATCCAAATAATCATAAAGAAGTAATTCCAGACTCTAATCACAAAAGAAGGAAAACCTAGCAGAGAGGGATAAATTTCTACTGAAATTCAAATTTCTATTCCCCCCTTTCCTTTTCAGCCATGCTTCTCTACCATGTATGGTGGGGGCAGCAGTTCGGTAAACAAATATCTTTTCCTGCCTGAATAGCATGTGGTGTTCTCTTCATTGGCTACCTAATGAAACCTACCTATTTAATATACCTTACATATGGTGCCATGATTCGGATGGGGTTTTTGAGTCGGAAATGTTAGAATTTCCTAACCACCACTTTTCTGTGAACCAAACTGCCTTGAGACTTTTAACCAATACCATTGCTGGCCTTCACATCCACATCCACATTACTTCTCCAGTCTTGTGAGTGAAACTACTCTCTATGGCTCTTTGTTGGTCAATCTCTGTGCAGATGTGGCAGCATGACAGATAACTCCTATGGCCTTTAGCCGAAAGCCTGGTAACCTACGAAGCTGAGGATGCTAGGTTTGGGGGGCTTGGCCATTTCTCTCTAGAGGGCTCTGGGGGAAGTCGGGATGCTGCTTCTGGTTGGTCAGCTCTTCTTCATTCACCAGACTGACTCGCCTACACATTTTCTGGGGTGCTGTGAGTCATGCCCGAGCCGTAAAACCCCTCTGAAATGCCTCCTGCGCTCTCTGGATATCCAGAGCACCTAATGTTTTAATGCTATTCTAAGATTTAGACAATTATTGCCTCTGCAATGGTACATGGTCAGAAGTCTGTTTACTTTCAGGCTCTCTATGCTCTCTGCTATTCATGTCCAACTTTCTATATCTCTCCCTTTGTTTTCTACAACTTTTTGGATTGTGACCTGAAGAATGCAATATGGGCTGGGTTCCAGGGACCCCCCTCTAGGTTCCCTCTCGAAGGCTTGCCAAATTAAGCTTGATTTTTTGTTTATGCTTTCTTTGCTTTTTTTCAGAAATTTGCCATCTTGAGTTCGCTATCTTGGCCACATGGTGGGTTAAGGGTTTGGCCGGATCCAACCCTTACCGCTCCACCAAGCTTACTATTCCTGCACCCACCTATTCTAATGTGCCTTTCTAACAAGTTACTCTTTTCACAGACCCTGGAAACTGAGGCCCAACCATCTGATGTGCTTTGTTAGAAAAGATGTCTAAAAAATGTCAAAAAAATTTAGGTTTTGCGCTTTGCCTTTTTTGTTTTGTGTTGTGTTCAAGTACTGACAACATGATTCTAAAATATTGGGCATATGTGTCCTAAGATTCTCTCATCTAATGAGTTTTTTCATTGCAGAATATTTGGTCAATTCTTGATAAGGACTAGGTAAGCTCTTCTTATTCTATTTGATCTCCTTGTTACTTTAGTTGAAAATAACAAAGGGCTTTTGTGGCAAAGATTGTAGTTCAAAGCCAGCCCGGGCTGAAAAATCCCTCAGACTCCATTTCCCAACTAACCTGCAAACAGCCAGGCAGGAAGCATTTGCTCAAGGCTCTTATCTCTAACCAGCAAACACTGCAAGTGGTACTATAATTCAAAGTGGTAGAGAGCTAGCCTTGAGCAGAAGTGCTCAGGGACAGTGCCCAGGCCTTAAAGTACAAACCTCCTTGAATACCAACTGGGACAAACCATCCCAGCAACAAGCACCTAGACTCAGCCAGTCTGGGGAACAAGGAAAAATGGAAAGGAGTAAGAGGAGATATTATCACATCATTCACTTTGTGCTGCCCTTTCAAAATTAACCAGAGCCGGGAGATCAATAGAAGTAAGAAGACTGCCCATCTAATGTCAATATCTATCTAACTTTCAACTGGAAAGGAATTTATATTCTTGCCTTTGTTACTTGACTTATTCTCTACCTAGTCACCAGATGTCAGAAATAGTTAGCGATATTTGTACCAACATTTTCAGCCCCAAGACCTTCCTCTTGCTATTTATTTGCTCTATAGTATTTTTTTCAGTCCCTCAATGCCTGAGTCTTCTCCAGACTTCATCCAAGAGACTTGCCTACTCTCGACTTCATCTAAGCACTCAATGCCCAAGTGACAGCTGTTTCCTGCTGCCTTCTCCTAGAGGGGACCATATCTCAGCCTTTTACCACTACTGTTGACACCCATGAAAACAGGAAGTAGCCAGAGAGAATCTTCGCACTTTTTCATAATTATCAAAAGGCTGGAATATAAGGTCTGAACAGGGACACCCCCCTTCTTCTTGGCTAAGTTTCCACCCAATATCTGTTACATAGATAACTGGCAGATCTGGAAGCAGTCACCTTCCCCTCCTGCTAGGTCACATCCTGGGCCACCTCTGGTCACATGCCTCCCATCTGATCTTAGGAGGGTCCCAGACCCTGAGGTCACATCTGGAACCAGTGTGTCCACACCTTTCCCCCACCTGGCCACGCCTCCTCCTGTCCGTGGCCTAGATAAGTCCTGGCCCAGAGGTGGGGAACCCCTTCCTTTTCAGCCATGCTTCTCCACCATGCATGATGGGGGCATCCTTTTGAAAAAAAATAAATATTGCCCAAACAGAACCAAGAAGAAATAAATCAATTGAGCATGTCAATAACCTACAAAGAGATAATAGAAGTAATCAGAAGTCTTCTAACAGTAAAAGCCCAGGACCTGATGGATTCACATCAGAATTCTACATGGCCTTTAAAGAGGAACTAATACCCATACTCCTCCAGCTCCTCAGAGAAATAGAAACAGAGGGAGTAATCCCAAACTCATTCTATGAAGCCAATATCACCTTCATTCCCAAATCAGGCAAAGACCCAACAAAAAAAGAACTATACACCAATCTATTTTATTAAGACAGATGCAAAGCTCCTCAATAAAATTGCAGCCAACAGAATCCAGAAACCTCACCAAAAAAAATCATACATTATAACCAAGTAGGCTTCATCCCAGAGATGCGGGGATGGTTTAACACATGTAAGTCAATAAATGTAATCCATCACATCAACAGATCCAAGGTCAAGAACCACATGAATATCAACATTGATGCAGAAAAGGTTTTTGATGAAATTCAGCACTCATTTATGTTAAAAGATCTGGGAAAAAATAGGAATATATAGAACATTTGAAAAGACAATAAAAGCCTTACATGGCAGATCAAAGGCCAATATTATACTTAATGAGGAAAAACTACAACCAATTCCCCTAAAAACAGGAACAAGGCAAGTATGCCCACTCTCTCCACTCTTCTTCAATATAGTTCTGGAATTCTTAGCCAGAGCAACAAGGCAAGAAGAAGACATTAAAGGGATCCACACAGGAGAGGAAGAAGACAAACTATTTTTTTTCAGATGGCATTATTTTATAAATTAATGATCCTTAAAGCTCAGCCCCAAACTCTTAGAGCTTATAAACCAATTTGACAAAGTAGCAGGATACAAAATTAACCCACAAAAATCAGTCGCCTTTCTGCACACCAACAATGTACAAGCAGAAATGGAAATCAAGGAAACAACCCTATTCACAATAAAAAAGTATCTAGGAATTAAACTAACCAAAGATGTACAGGGTCTATTTCATGGAAAGTGTAAAAGCCTTAAAAAATGAATCATAGAGTGTGAAGATTCAGCGTCTATGTTGAGGGGGTAAAATGATACAGGCTCCAGTCTCAGGATTATCTGAGGACTGTGTTTGGTATTAGGAAAGCTCTTGGCACGCCGGGCTAGAGAGGGAAAATGTTCTCTCTCCCTATCTCAAAACACATGTCATAGACTCCTGGGAGCTGAGGAAGTAGCTCTTCTGCTTACTTAAGCATAGATGAACAGCTGGTCAAGCATTTTCCTGAGATTGGAGAAGTGGTTTGAGCTTGCTCTAAAATAGTTTAGATAATAATATACCAAGACATTGTCTCATAGGTCAAGTAAAAATGTATCTGTTGAAATTTTTGTGTGAATATCTTCTGACCAAATCTTGGCAAAGATCATGCTTGCTTGTCTTTAAATACCTACTAACAATAAATCACAGCATGCAGTGGAAATTGCATTTTTCACTCTGCATCCCCTGTGTCCTGGTGATTTCGTGACCCTTACCCAGGGACCCCAATGAACTAGACGTTGACAATTGGCGCCCGAACAGGGATCCTGCACTGTTGAATTCAGGAAGGGTTATTCAGGTAAGTACTTTTAATTACAGGGTGATGGGACAAGTTAAGTCTACTCCGTACTTACATATGCTTAAATATTTACTTGCTGCCTATGGTGTAAATATTTCTTCTTTTGACATAGAAATGTGTATTAATGTAGTTAGGGAATGGAATCCTTTGGTTCCCCGATAAAGGAACATTAGATGTTGATAATTGTAAACGAGTAAAGAATAATGTAGAAAGAGCTGTTCGAGAAGGGGAAGAGATTAGATTTTGGTCAATTTGGGCTATTTTACATACCCTTTTTAAAGCTTTGAATGAGGAAACATTAATGGCAGACTTAAAGAAAGAGGCCACCCCTTCTATTGAAGATTTACAATTGGACTCTGAGGTTAAGGATGCAATAGATAAGGATGCATTGCAATTAACAAAGAAAAAACTAGAGGTAAAAATGGGCTGAAAAGGAACAAACTGAAAGTGTAAATAAAATGTCTGAGCAAATGGAATTGATTTTATCAAAATTACAGCAAATGGAGTTGGAAATTAGCAGAGTGAATGGAGAACCTGAGAAAATGAAAGTAAAGCAGCCTTTGGCTCCTCCGCTGACCGATAAAATTTTTAGAGCATCACTCCCTCACAAAACAGAGGGCTCAGACAGTGAGTTTGATGATGAAATGCCTATTTTTTCTTATCCTGTAATTCGACCACCCCCTATGAATGGTATAGCTCAACCAGCCAGATATGAAGGTGTTGCTGTTGATGATATTGGTAAACTTAAAAAGGCAGTGACGTTGTATGATCCTCAGTATCTTTATGTTAAGGAATTGCTTAATGGGCTTGCTCGACATTACAATAATTTTGTTCCCGAAGATTGGAAGATGCTTCGTAAAGCCTTGCTTAAGGAACCTTAATACCAACAATGGCAAATGTGGTTTACTGAGTTATGTACAGAAAGGTCAAGACAAAATGCACAGAGCAGTAATTCACGCCTACAGGTCATAACCTTTCCCATGTTGAGTGTAACAGAACAATATGTGGATGCTCCTATGCAAGTGAACTGTCCGAAAGAGATCCATGAGCAGTTACAAGACATAGCATGGGAAAGGATTCGGCCAGTAGAAGAGCATTATGGCTCTTGGACTAAAGTAATTCAAAAACCTAATAAACCCTGTGTTAAATTTTTATCACAATTAAAATAACACCTAAAAATACAAAAAGATACAGGGGTAAAATATTTAGGATACGTTGTTTCTAGACAAACAGTGACACCTCAAAAATATCTTTATGACGTGATCAATTACATACGTTAAATGATTTTCAAAAGCTCTTAGGAGATATTAATTGGATGTGACCAGCCTTAGAAATTCCTACTTATCAATTGCATAATTTGTTTTAATTGTTAAAGGGGAGCCTGATTTACATAGCAAAAACTTTAACTTAGGAGGATAAAAATGAATTACAATTTGTACAGCAAAAAATAAAAAAGAAATGGTTTTACATCGAGTAATGCTGAATCAACCCATATATTTATATATTTTGGATGCATGGAAATACCCAACAGGAATTATAGGACAAAATGAGCTACCATTAGAATGGATTTATACACGGCATGGATTTACAAAGAATATTATGCCTTATGAACAACAGTTGACAATTATTATTCAACAGGACAGGCAATGGGTATTTACCCTATCGGGGTATGATTTATTTAAAATTATTTTTCCTTTGCCAAAAGAACAAGTAAAATATTTGTTAAACATGTCTGAAATGCTACAAATAGCATTAGTAAATTTTACTGGGCAATTTTCCTATCATTTTCCCAAAGGTAGATTGTGGGATTGCTTGCATAAACAACAATTTGTCATTAATGATATAATTACCAAGGCCCCTATTCCCACTGCTCTTACCGGTTTTACAGATGGCTCCAAAACAAAAAGTGCTTATTGGACAACAAATAAATATTAGGTACAAACAACTACTTTTGCATCAGTTCAACAAAATGAACTTTTTGCTATTATTAAGGTGCTGCAAGATTTTGTGGGAGATATTAATATTGTTACTGATTCTGCCTATGCTGTAGTAGTTGTGACTAATATAGTCACTGCTGTTACATATTCATCTAAACCCCAGCTAAATCAATTATTTAAACAATTACAAGCATTACTACAACATACTGCAACAACGTAATGCCAAAGTGTTTGTAACTCACATTGAGGCTCATTCTTCATTACCTGGGTACCTTGTATATGGCAATAATCAGGTTGATAAATTAGTTAGTTTTGCTTCTGCTGAACAGGATGATGCTCATTTACATACAAATGCTGGCCTTTCACATATGCATTATAAAATACCTTATTCTCAAGCTAAACAAATTATTAAAAGGTGTCCTATCTGCAGACCAATGCATTTGAGAGTTGTATTTGCTAGAGTAAATACTCGAGGATTACAACCTAACGAGCTCTGACAAATGGATATGACCCATGTACAAGCCTTTGGACGTTTTTCCTTTGTACATGTTACAATAGATACTTATTCTAAATTTGTTTGGGCTTCTGTCCTTATGGGAGAAACTGTTAACCATGTAATAGAACACTTTTTGGAAGCTTTTGCCATTATTGGAGTACCTGCCAAAATAAAGACTGATAATGGACCAGCCTATAAAAGAATCAAATTTAAAAGATTTTGTGAACTTTATGATGTGGTATATATTACAGTAATAGAATATAACCCCCAAGGACAAGCCATTATTGAACGAGTTCATGGCACACTAAAACAACAAATTAAAAAATTAAAAAGGAGGAAAAGGTTGGATGAAGGTATGGATATTTTGTGGTTTTCCATGCAAAATCCTAAAATAATTTTACATCAAGCTCTTTTTGTTCTCAATTTTTTAAACTTACCACAAGGAGATATTTTAACTACAGCTGAGCACCATTTTGAACAAGTTTCAGAAAATCCTTATTTAAATGCTTCCGTATGGATTAAGATTGCATTGGATGCAGAATGTCAACCAGGAACATTATTACATAAGGGGCGAGGGTATGGTTTTGTGTCTACACAGGATGGCAAACAATACTGGCTTCCAGCACTGTGGATACAGACCCTGCCCAGTGAGGACAGCCAGTATCCCACAAGGAATCAACCACCAGTTGAGGAAGAAGAAAGCCCAGCTGCCCACCTGGGGGCAGGTTAAAAAGTTGACTGGAGAAGGACAAAACATGTTACAACGTGCTGGTAAACCTGTCACTGCTGAGAACTTGTTCTTGGCCATGTGTGCCCTGCTTACTGTAAACTCTGGCCATGCTAATGCTAATGTAAGTTATTAGGCCTTTGTTCCTAACCCTCCTTTATTGGAACCTGTTGTTTGGAGAGACATGGATATAACCATCTATACTGTTCCTGCTATTTTATCTCCTCCTTGGAATAATTTGACATTTTACAATAAGGATGATGGTAGCTTTTTAAATTTTACTTACTATATTCATTCCTTGCCTGTTTGGGGCCTCCTCCATGTTTAGTTATGAATTGGCAACATTGGGTTTTACCTGGGAAACACATTTCCGATTCTAGAACACAGCTACAGTGATTAACTACTTGGTCCATTAATAGTAGCTGGGAAAGTGTCACCTTTGATGGCGAGTTATCCTTACCTATGTGCCCTGATTTTACTTGCCTTTTGTGTGTCAAGAGTGTAGAGCAACATTTGGAAAAAAGTTCAATAATTTTATTAATTGAGGAACTTTTGAACAATTTATTAACACATGTTCAGAATGGAATATTACCAGATGTGATTTATCAAATGTTACTAGGATGCCGGATGCCATTAATGGATTGCTTACTGGAGCTCGATTGATAGCCTGGGGAGATGGAGGCATTACAGATGCTCGATGGGCTTTCATGGCTGCACCCACTGCTGATCAGGTAGGGCGCAGCGGCGCTATACCCCGTGATGCTACCAAATGGATTGTTTACGGGGATGGCCAACTCTGCATCCACTTATAATTTTACTTTGTACAAATCTTATAATGTAACTGCTTGTGTACCTCTGCCTTATGTATTTTTAGTGGGAAATTTTACATTTTCTCCTACTATTTTTTTGTTTTAATTGTCGCCTGTATTCTTGCATTAATTCCTCTCTTAATTTTAATGACAGTGATAGTATTATGATTTTCCACAAAGAACTCATATTTGGCTACCTGTTAAATTAGGAAGAGAATACTCCCCAAATCCTTTGGATAGTGTTGTTATTGAATTTTTTACCAAACTACTAAAACGTACAAAACGTACAATTGGAGCCATTATAGATGTGATTTTAAGCCAAATTGCTATTACTACTGTTGCTGCAGTGTCTGGAATTGACCTACACACTTCTTTACAAACTAAACACTTTGTGAAAGAATGGCACCGGGATTCACATAAATTGTGGGTCTTACAGGCAAAAATTGATGCTCAATTACAAACACAGATTAATATTCTTAAACAGACAGGGGGATGGTTAGGAAAAAGTTATTGGCTTTAGAAAAACAGTTATTGTTAAAATATGATTGGAATTCTACTACCTTTTGCATTACTAATGTAAAATATAATAAATCTATACATGATTGAAATGGACTACAGCAGTATTTATCTGGAAAATCTACTGCTGCTCAATTAGTTGCTCAGTTACAATTTAATGTACATGATATTTTTGGTAAACAATTTGCAAATGATGATGCTTCTAATATTGCTGATACATTTATTAAACGGTTGGAAGGGTGAGATCTGAAAGGAATACTACAAAGCATTTCACATACTGCTAGTGGTATGGGAATTATGATTGTTATTATTCTGTTTGCACTTTTGCTGTTATATTTGATTTTTATGAAACCAAAGCAAGTTTCTATGATAACCCTGTGGAAAGCTTTACTTTTAAAACAAAAGAAAAAAGAAAGAAATTGTGAAGACTCAGGGTCTATATTGACGGGGTAGAATGATGCAGGCTCCAGCCTCAGGATTATCTGAGGACTGTGTTTGGTATTAGGAAAGCTCTTGGCACGCCGGGCTAGAGAGGGAAAATGTTCTCTCTCCCTATCTCAAAACACATGTCACAGACTCCTGGGAGCTGAGGAAGTAGCTCTTCTGCTTGCTTAAGCATAGATGAACAGCTGGTCAAGCATTTTCCTGAGATTGGAGAAGTGGTTTGAGTTTGCTCCAAAATAGTTTAGATAATAATATACCAAGACATTGTCTCATAGGTCAAGTAAAAATGTATCTGTTGAAATTTTTGTGTGAATGTCTTTTGACCAAATCTTGGCAAAGATCATGCTTGCTTGTCTTTAAATACCCACTAACAATAAAGCACAGCATGCAGTGGCAATTGCTGTTTGCACTCTGCATCCCCTGTGTCCTGATAATTTTGTGATCCTTACCCAGGGACCCCAACGCACTAGACCTTGACAATAGAAGATACCAGGAATCGAAAGATTTCCCATATTCCGGGATAGCAGAATTAATATGGTGAAAATGACCATACTGCCAAAATTAATTAACACATTCAATGCTATTTCCATTAAAATTCCAGTGACCTACTTTTCTGAAATAGAGAAAATAGTCCAAAAATTCATATGGAACAACAAAAGACCTAGCATAGCCAAAATAATTTTAGGCAAAAGAAAGAATGCAGGAGAGATCATGATACAGGACTTCAAGCTATATAATAGAGCCATAATAACAAAGACAGCTTGGTACTGGCACAAAGAGAGACCCAAAAATAAATGAGTCAGGTTAGAGGACCCAGAAATATAGCCGCATATGGACAGTCAGTTGATATTTGACAAAGGAGCCAAAAATATACAGTGGAAAAATCACAACCTCTTCAACTACTGTGTTGGGAAAACTGGCCACATGCAGAAAACTAAAAGTGGATCCTAGCCTATCATAATGCACTAACATCAACTCAAAATGGATTAAAGACCTTAACATCAAGCCTGAAAATCTGAAACTACTGCAGGACTGGGTATGAGAGACACTTGAACTTACAGGCATAGGCAGGAACTTCCAGAACAAATGCCCAGGGTCATTACAATTTTGAGAATGACTCGATGGGACTACCTTAAAATAAATAGTTTCCACACAGATAAAAAAATAGCAACCACACTAGAAAGAAAGCCAAATAATTGAGAAAATATATTTACCAGCAATTATCTTGTACATGTAATTGTAACCCCTCTGCACAGTTTTTTTGCAATAAAAATAAAATAAAATAAATATTTACCAGCAATATATTAGAAAAGGGTCGAATAGCCATTATATATGGTGAACTTAAAAAACTAACTCTTCATAAATCTAACAAACCAATCTTGAAATGGTCAAGGTTGCTAAAGAGATACTTCTCAGAAGAAGAGATAAAAAATTGCAAAGGAACACGTGAGGAAATGTTCATAATTCCTGGCTGTAAAGGAAATGCAAATAAAAACAACTCTGAGATACCACCTTACTCCATTCAGAATGGCCCACATCCTAAATTTAGACAATGACAAATGCTGGAAGGGATGCAAAGAAAGAGAAATATTACTGCATTGCTGGCAGTAATGTATATTAATACAACCACTTTGGAAAACAGTCTGGAGGTACCTCCAGCTAAATATCAACCTCTCCTATGAACTGGCCATACCACTCCTAGGCATCTACTCTGAACAATAGGAACCAGTATAGAAAGACACACACCTCAATGATTATTGCAGCACTGTTCACAATAGCCAAGATTTGGAAAGAACCCAGATGAGCTACTACTGATAAGTGGATCCAAAAATTGTGGTACCTATATACAATGAAATACTATGCAGCCTTTAGAAAGGACAAAATGATGGCATTTGCAGGGAAATGAATGGAACTAGACCAAATTATTTGAGTGAGATAAGCTAAGAACAACAAGACAAATGGCACAGGGTCTACCTGATATGTGGATGCTAAAGCCAAAATGCAAGAAGGTATGACAAAGTAAACAGGACTCGAGAAACAAAGGACAGCCACTCATTTGTTGTATCACCATTAATGACTCCATGTTCTTGACCATGTAGATGGTAGAAATATGCATGCAATAGAGGGAAGCCAGGAGGAGGAACACAATAAGTGGGAAATGGAACAACATACAACAAAGTGGCCCATCATTTGCACTGGACATAGAAGAAAAATAACTAAGCAACCCAAACACAGTGATGGGAAGGGAGGAATGTGTGGGAAAGAGGGAAACAAGGAATAGCCGACACTAAGCAAAAGGAAAAAAATGTAAACATCATCTGAGGTGGGAAAAATAATTTGGATTGTCAAAGCTCATAGAATTAACAAACTTTAGACCATGATAACAATAATTTGCCTTGTCAAGTTTAAAAAGTGTTTATGACTTTAACTAAGTATCACAATTCCACAATACTGTGAAATATGTGAAATATATGTAATCACCTATCTCAATTTTTCAAAACGTGTGAGAAGGGAAGGGTTATGAGGGATGAGTGACAATATTGTCAGACACCTTGTATTCATGTACTGTTTTGTAGGATGGGAACATCTTTGTAAAACTACTTAAAGAAAATAATAATAAAAACTGTTTAAAAATAAATAAACATTAGGATGACGATAAAAAAGTTCAAATATAAAATAAGAAATTAATCCAGTTGGAACGAAAATTTCTTTGGGGAGAGTAATGTAGTGTATTCTATAGCAAGTCTCACTTCAGCATTAAATTCAAAAGCTAGACCTCAAGTAAATGAAATAAACTAAGAAATTGAGTTGAAAAAAGAAAAAAAAAGAAACTCCACCCACTCTTCCTTGCCTGGACAGCTGGTGTGGGTAAAAATGCATCATGCTCCTGAATTGGAACTGAAGTGGCAAGGACCTTACTTGGTCATTCTAACTTCACTGTTGCATATTATATTAGCATGAAAACAGCATTAGATTCATCAGTCTCTAGTAAAATAGGCAGTGGACCCATATACAGAGAAGGCTACAAGATGGACTGTGCAGACACTCAGAGGGACCCTTAAGGATAAGACTTACTAAGTGTTAATTAGCAATAACTAGTGTGTTTCTATAATTTACTTGTTTATAATTAAATTTACATTTTAAGCCTGTTCATTGGGTGGAGAGATGGGATTTTTTAGGATTTGGTAAGAACGAATCAAGGATTTGATTTGACATGAAAACCAGTGGGGGATGTATAAAGCAGCAAAGCCCTAATAATCAGCATGACCCACTAATCAATGCGGCCCCGTGTCCTGGCCCGCAGGAGTGCATGAGTCATGCCACCAAAGGGGCCAGGGCATGCTGCTGGAGGGAGTTGGATGTCATCCTCAAATGAGCTGTTAAGAAGTTATTGAGGAATGTGCAGTTCATGAAGTGATGGATGAAAACTGTTAGGCAGGAGACCCACTAGGTCTGGGAGGGGTTCAAGCTATATATAGGCTGCATAGCCAGAGCAATGGAATTGGAGAAAATCAAGTGAAGACCTGGAAGGAAGGAAGTGGTGAGATAGCAGGGGGGAAAGACTTGGGAGAAGAGGAATTTGAGGGAGTGCAGGAGGGGAAGGACGCCAATTGGCCACCAGGCCAGAGAAGTGTAGGCCTGTAGATAGTGGAGAGGCCTAAAGAGAAGAAGGAAGTGATGGAAGGGAAAAAGGGAAATGAAAGACATGTCTATACAAAGGAGGGAGTTAGAGAAAAGGAAAAAGCCTTACCTATTGAAGTATGGAGTTTCGAGATGATAATTTGGGGGGTTGGTGGTTTGCACAGTAATTAACTATGTACAGGGCTGCCCATTGGAGGTCTGAGATTTGGTGGTTGGGGCTGGCTTGTCAATGAGTGTACAGCCCAGGACAAGGCAAATGCAGGCCCATTTCTAGCATAAATAAAATTACCCTCAATGTGCCTTATTAGATTGTCTTGTGTTTTATGTAACATAAGTATACAAGTTTATAAGTTAATAGTGTCAAAGGCCACGAATTTTGTAAAATGTTATGAGTTCATAATAGCTTTGCAAAACCCAATGGGACAATGATATCACAATGGCAATATGATGTCACAATATCAAATCATAATAATATTTTGATGTCATAATTAGTTGGTGATACCATAATGGTGATGAGGTCACAATAGGTTTATGATGTCACAATGGATTGATGATGTCACAATGGCATGCTAGACTTCAATTTTCCATAACTTCAAATGAGAATATAAATCCAGAATGGGATTGTGATATCTACAAAGTCATGCATTGGCCTAAACGTTATGAACTCCCAACAAGTATGTAATGTCACAATGTATTACAATGTTCATGATACCTGACAGAGTGATGACATAATTTTCATGATATCAGAGTGCATTTCTAATATCACATATCATACCTGAAATTAGTAAAAAACAGATTATCAGATCAAAAAGGGCTTGTGTGTCACAAGGGCATCAGGTCAAAGTTATGAGGAAAGGACCGGTTAATGATGGCACACTAGTGATTCTGCTTCGAAGGGTTTGTAATATTACAATGGTATAACTGATCCCAATTGTTAGACCACAAAGAATATATGGGTAAACAACTGAATTTTTTTGTCACAAAGGCCATATGCTGTTTCAAAGGTGCTAAGAGATCATAATCGATTAAAACGTCACAATGTGATGGTGATGTCACAATGGCAATGTGATGATGCAATAGGTTTGTGATATCACGGTGGTCATGAGGTCACCCATGGAATAGTGATGTCATTATGAATTTGTAATATTACAATCACATGTCTGATTTCAATTGCTACTGGTTTACAATGAGGATAAGAATTCAAGGAAGGAGCTAGAAGTCCTAAAACCCATGAATATTCTAACATGTGATGTCAAAATAAGTTTGTGAAAACAGAATGGTAGAGTAATATCACAATGTCAATATGATGTCACAATATCATGTCATAATGAAGTGTTAAGGGAGTTCTGAGGAAGATGGTGGAGGAGAAGCTGGAGGCTAAACAAGCTTTCTCATAGAAAGCAGTTTTAGTGTTCAAGTGAACAATCCTAGGGTAGAGAATCACACCAAATGTGCCATCACAGTACAGAGAGTGTGTCCAGAGAGGGAAAATCCAGTCAAGGAGACAGATCTGAGTACTTGCTAGTAGCCGTGGCTGCTGTGGCTGCAGCGGCAGCACTGGCGTCCATAGCCATCATCCCTACAACAGAGAGATCCCAGGACAAAGGTGCCAGACACAGCGGACAGGGGATTCTACTCAACACCAGCAAGAACTGAGAAGGAGCAGATACCTTCATCCTTCAGATTGCAGACCAGAGAGTGCCCAGGAACTAAGATTCTGTCATGAGTAGAACCCTGAAATCCTCACTCCTTCTCAGGGAGCAGAGGTGGGAATGCCAGCCCTATCCCCTACCACCACTGGAGATCTCCATCTTTGATACTGACAAAGACCGAGCTGAGCAGGTAGCTCCAACTCAGGCCTTGGAAGAAAACAAAAGAGTCATTTTGCAAGTCACAGGAACAAGAAGGGACCTGGCAGGCTCAGTTCCACCCAGGGCAAAGTCACCCCGCCCAGGCAGAGAGAGCTCTGCCCTCAGAGAAGTGACTTTCTTCACGGTGTAAACAGAGCCAGAGTCTGCCCCTCCCTACAGAAGCCTAGACAAACGATTGAAATTCAGTAAACATAAATCCTGAGAATGGCTCAAAGCTGGACTCTGTGTCTCAGAAGCTAGCCCCTCAGGGAAAAGCTACTCTTTGCTGAAAGGCCTCAAACCTACCCAGAACCTAGCCTCATCACAGCTTCTCCAAACTAGAGGAAATTGCCATTTCCCTCTTTTGGGATACTCAAAGCAGATCTCCGTCCCATTGAACTAGCCTGGGAAGAGGATCACAAAATCCTGCCTAACAAAGAGCATTTTCTGCCCAAACAAACTGACTTAAGAAACCAATCAAGCCATAGGAAACCAAACACCACAAACAGACCAGAGACTCGACCAAGAGACTGGTTATGGACACAGGGGAGATACAAGTTCTTCCCATTCCCGCCCACTAAAAAAAACTCAAAAAGCCAAAGAACCCTTTTATGAATTTTTTTTTAATTTTAATTTTAAAAATGTTTTCTGATAGTATTTTCTCTCATAATTTTTATTTTTTGTGTAAGTGCATGTGTGTGTTTGACCTTTTGGTCCTTTTTATTATTTTCATATTTTCTCTTTCTTTTTTGCATGACTTAATTGCTGTTCTGCTCATCCCCAGATATATACCTGTTGTCAATTATTACACCTTATCCTCCATTTTGTACATAATTAATCCAGAAATTTATTACTCAATTCACAACCTCTTAGGCTTAAATTCTTTACGAGCAGTTTTATTTCTTTATACCTACATAATTTTCTAGTAACCAATTAAAAAAACTTTTATTTTTTAGTTTTTTATGTCTCCTTTCTCTCCTCTCCTCTTCTCATCCTATTCTTTTCTTCTCTCAATATCATTTCTTTAAACTTACATAAATTGTGTTTCATTTCTTAAACTTGAATTTTTGTTTTTCCATTTTTTTCTTTAAAATATCTCTCCTATCATTCTGCCCAAACCACTTCCCTCTCAGAGATTAGGACTTGGTTAAATTTACTTTCCTTTAATCTATCCATATCCCTCTAGTCCTATTTTTCCCCACATTTCTACCTAAAGCTAATAATTTCTGGTTTGCCAAATCCTTCTTTGCTGTTTGTAACCCATTAATCCATGGTTGTTTGACGTTGAATAGATTGTATCTGTTGAACTATATTGTATTTGAAGCCATTTTGATTGTGCGACTACAGGACTCTGGTTGATGCTTCCCTTAAAATAGTATTCTAGCACAAAATTGGTGTTACTTTCATACCAAGTTGGCAGAATAAGCTGGAAGAACACAAGAAAAATGGCAAATCCAGGTGTCTGAACTCCCACTCATGATAATCAGGTGACCGAATAGTTAATGAATAATTCAGAGGAGAGTTATCAAAAGCTCTATGAACACTGCTGGTAAACATGGTGAATGAAATAACTGAAAACTTGCAAAGGACTCAGTGTGAGTATGATAGAGAGCGAGAGGAGGCAAACAAAAATTAATACAGGAATCTTGAGAGCATTAGGGAACTACTTAAAGATTAAAACAGGAATTGCATAAGCCGGTTGAGAACAGTTAAAGAGAAATACAGGGATAACATGAGAAGGTTGAAAACAGTCATAGAGAATTACAGGAATTGTGTGAATGTGAGGAAACTTATCAAAGTGTAATACAGGAATTGAGAGAGAGGGATGAGAATAGACGAAGATCAATACAGGCACTCATGGAATCCATAAACAGACAGCTGAAACAATTCTGAGAGACCACAAAGGAATGATGAATGGAGCCCAACAGAAGGAATGGGAGTCCAAGGAAACCATAACCAATCAACTAAGTGATTTGAGAATAAGCACTGAACACCAAATTAAGGAAGTAAAGTTGAAACAATATCTAAAACAAATCTCCAACAAAGAATTTGAAGCCATTAAAACCACCCAATTAGAAGGAAAAGTAATAAAAACAAAGAAGGAAGACTTGACAGTAAGTTAGACCATGCAGAATATCGAATCTCAGGGATTGAAGACAGCCTGGATATTATAGAGCAAGAACATACAATTATCCAAGACAAATTCTAGAAATACGATCTATTCAATATTTGGAAGACACCATCAGAAGGCGAATGTGAGGATACTGGGTATAGAGGAGCACCTAGAGACAGAAGTTAATGGTCTAGGAAATATATTTAACAGAAGCCTAGCAGAGAACTTCCCAAACATGCAAAAATATAGGCCTATTCAGATACAAGAAGCTATTAGAACCCCATATAGACCAGACCAGAACAGAACATCCCACTGTCACATTGTAATCTGCACAGGATCAATTCAGACCAAGGAAAGGATCCTTAAAGCTGTCAAGTCGCCTCTAAAAGGAAAAAAATTAGAATAACCTCAGATTTCTCAGCAGAGATGAATAAAGCAAGAGCCTGGCATGATGTATGCCATGCCCTAAACATAAGTAAGTACCATCCAAGAATACTGTTCCCAGCTAAACCCTCCTTCATAACCGAAGGTCAAATAAAAACAGTCCATTGCAAAGAAAAATTGAACCAATAAATCTCCACCAAACCAGCTGTACAAAAGTTACATAAAGATGTCCTACGCATAGAAAACGAACAAGACCACAGTAAAGGGTGAGAAACTGCGTTCAAGGGAATAAAATTAGAACTCAACACCAAAAGCCACAAATGAAGTCCTGTAACACATGGAGGTTGAACAACACACTGTTGAATCACAAATGAGTCATGGAAGAAATTAGAAAGGAAATAGAAATTTTCATGATATTCAACAAAAATAAACACACAAATTACCAGCTCCTCTGGGACACAGCAAAGGCAGTACAGAGAGGCAAGTTTATAGCTGTGAGTTCCTATATCAATAAATTAGAGAGATTTGAAACCATCAATTTAATAAGACATCTGAACCTCCTTAAAAAAAGAGCAGCAAGATAAACCCCAATCCAAGAAATGGAAAGAAATAATTAAAATTAAATCAGAATTAAATGAATTAGAATCCAAAAACACCATATAAAGAATCAACAAAACAAAGAATTGGTTCTTCAAAAAATTTAACAAAATTGATAGACCCTTAGGAATTCTTACCAGACAAAGAAGACAAGACACCCAAATAACCTCAAAGATGAGAATGGAAACATCACCACAGAAACAACCAAGATTCAGAACATTATAAAGGAATACTTCTCAAACCATTATGCTAATAAGTTTGAGAACCTGGTAGAACTGGACATTTTCCTAGCTAATATCGACTTGCAGAAACTCAACCAAGATGAGATAAATCAAGTAACATGACCATATCAAGCATAGAAATAGAAAGAGCAATAAGAAACTTCCCACTTAAGAAAAGCCCAGGACAAGATGGATTTTAAATGGAATATTACAAGGCCTTCAAAGCAGAGCACACACCAATACTCCAAAAACTCTTCAATGAAATTGACAGAGAAAGTTCACTACAGAATTCTTTCTATGAAGCCATCATAATCCTCATCCCAAAGCAAGGCAGGGACTCATCAAAGAAAGAGAACTATAAACCCATTTCTTTGATGAACATTGATGTAAAACACCTCAACAAAATTTTGGCCAATCGACTTCAACATTTCATCCAAAAACTCATACACAACGATCAATCAGTATTTATTTCAGTGATGAAAAGCTGGTTCAATATATGCAAATCAATTAATGTAACTTATCACATCAACAAGAGCAAGGATTTGAACCACACTGTTATCTCAATAGATGAAGAAAAAGTATTTGACAAGATCCAACACCCCTTTATAATGAAGGCTCTGGGAAAACTATGAATCCAGGGAATATTCCTCAATACAATAAAGGCTGTATATGACAAGCCTACAGCCAGCATTATACTTAATGGTGAAAAACTAAAGCCATTTCCTTTTAACTCAGGAAGGAGACAAGGATGTCCACTCTGTCCGCTTCTCTTCAATCTAGTATTAGAATGACTATCTACATCAATAAGAAAAGATGCAAATAAAAAAGGGATCCAAATAGGGAAAGATGAAGTAAAATTCTCCCTCTTTAAGATGACATGATCTTGTATTTAAAGAATCCCATGGACCACTCAGAAATTACTCATGATGATTCAAAACTTTGGCAAAGTAGCAGGGTATAAAATTAACTCTCAGAAATCAATGACTTTTCTGTATGCCAGCAATGAGAAAAGCGTGGCTGAAATTAGGAAAGCAACTCCATTCATAATACCCCACAAAAATTAAAATACCTAGGAATTAACTTAATCAAAGAAGTGAAGGATCTTTTTGATGAAAACTTTAAAAACCTGAAAAAGGAAATCGAATCAGAACTTAGAAAGTGGTAAAAAAAAAAACAAAAAAAAAAACAACAACTCTCATGCTCCTGGATTAGAAAGATCAACATCATGAAAATGGTAATACTTCCCAAGGCTATCTACAAATTCAATGTGATACCTATCAATATTCCAAACTCGTTCTTCATGGAAATAGAAGAGGCAATGCAAAAATTCATATGGAACAGTAAAAAACCCCGAATAGCAAAAACAATCCTCAACAGAAACAACAGTGCTGAAGGAATATCAATACCAAATTTCAAACTGTACTACAAAACCATAGTAATGAAAACAGTTTGGTACTTGCACAAAATCAGACCTCAGGATCAATGGAATAGAATTGAATACCCAGAAAATGAACGCACTGACATATAGCCACCTAATCTTTGAGAAAAGAGCTAAAAAATAGCATGGAAGAAAGATAGCCTCTTTAGTAAATGGTGTTGGCAACGTTGGTTAATCACTTATAGAAAACTAAAGCTAGATGCTTATATATCACCCTTCAGCAGAATCAATTACAAATGGATCAAAGACCTCGGAGTCAAAGCAGACACCCTAAAAACTTTAGAGGACAAAATAGGAGATACTCTAGATATCCTTGGAACAGGACTAAATTTTCTTTCTGTGTCCTGTATGCACCTCTGTTTACTCCTTTTCTCAGGATGGGAGAATAAGGCCTAAAGGTGTCATATCCAAAACATATTCTCCTCCAGGTTTACAGAATTCCTCAGAGAAAGATGCACTGATGTACTGTCTCTCCTATTCTTTGCCATCAACACCTCTAATGTTGTCCTCCCATACCAAAAGTGGTTACTTGTACCAGTCTGAAGTGGTACAATGTGGTATGTTACCCTTATTACCTTTGAGACAGGAACTTGGAGTAGATGGTGGGCAAGCCCCATTTCCAATATATGTTCCCTTTACAACTAGTGACCTGTATAACTGGAAACAACAAAATCCATCCTTTTCAGAAAAAAGGGGCTCATTACTTCATTAGAGACAGTAATTTTCACACACAAGCACATCTGGGATAAGGGTCAGCAAATTTTACAGGCACTTTTCACCTGGTAGAAAAGGGAGTGAATCCTGCTTGGTGACTTGAAGGTGGTCCTTCGACCAGAGAGTAGCCCCAATATTGAACCAGCAAGTCTTTCCACAGACTGACCCAAGCTGAGACTAACAGCAATTGAGGAATGGAGGTGCTTACCTATTATTGCCAGGTTCTGTTAGCAGGGATGCCACAGTGGCTAAAAAGCCAAATCATCAATCTAAGATGGGTGAGATGGTACAGTTCCCCAGTGAGTACCCTAATGCTTTTCTGAAACTTCTTCCAGAAGCCTATAGGACATATAGGCCCACAGATCTTGAAGCCCTGGAGAATGAAAGAGTCCTATATATGGCCTTTGTTACCCATACAGCCCCAGATATTAGAAGAAAGCTTTAAAAGTCAGAAGCTTTTTAGGGAAAAGTTTATTCTAATTTGGAAGTAGTCGCCCAGAGGCTGTTTGTTACCAGAGATACCCGGGAAAAAGAGTCTAAGAAAAGGGTTTGAGTTTTGGTAGGAGCACCGGTATGGGGATCAAGAAACTCTTGGCAAAGACAGTACAATTCATTTGCAAATGGCAATAGGGAGCCTCTAGGACTACATCAGTGTGCTTATTGCAAAAAAAATGGACATTGGGAAAAGGAATGTCCAAGGAGGAGAAAGATAGAAAATGACAGGTTAATTAATCACATTAACCACATGGAAAATGTGTTCATATCTCTGGAGAAACATTCAAAGGAGCTTAGGGCTCTGAATTCGAACTATGTTCAATTTAAAAAGCAGCCCTCTGAACTTAAGAAATGTGGCAAAGAAAAAAATCCACCCTTCTATCTCAAAACATAGTTTTATAAAAGAGTGAGTCTTCAATATGTGCCAGTCAAAACCACCAAGAGATTAAAAGCACATAGAAGAGCACATTGGAGAAAACAGAAAATTTTTTGATGTGAAGAAAAGATTTGAGGATATAAATTAGGAACTTGTGAGAGTCAAAAATGAGAAGAAAATCCTCAAAAGGATCCTAGAAAACACTCAGAATCAAATGAAATTCAAGTACATTAGCCTGGGTGAGTATGAGGCAAATTAGGGGTCCACAGATCAGAGGCAAACAGAAGCACAGGACAGCAATGCTGCCATCCTTGCTAACTACAAGTGAGGCCAAGAAGAGATCCTGATGCTGCATTAAGAAAACATTGCCATGAAAAAGGAGCTCGACCTGATATAAGAATGTTTTAGGCTGAAGTACATGTCGATTATAAGCTTTGAAGAGTGTCACCAGAAATTCAAAGCAACAGAGAAAGAAGGAAAGGGTAGTTAGCAGAGAAGATGGGAAAGTGCTGTGTCATAGAAGATGAAGCCAAGAAAAGTGAACAGGAAAATATCAGGCTCAAGAAAGAGATTGCTACTATTCAGAAAGAGTTAAAGGACCACATGCTCTGACAGAGCGTGCCAAGGAAAGGGAAAGAGCATTAGGAACAAAAACAGAAGACCTAAGCAAACAGTTGGAAGATCTGTCACAAAAATACACTAAATTGGAAAATTAGAAAGAGAAACTACTAGAATAAAAAGCCAAAAAGACTGCTGAGATCTTCACCATAAATGTAATGCAGAAGTTTCATGTCCCAATGGAACAGGTGGAGGTGGGAAAAATTACCTCTCAATAGCACCTTTATGAACTTAAGGGAGGAGCTGAAGAGCAAGCAAAGGTGTTGTGAGAAGGAGCAGCAGTTGGCCAGTCAAAGGAACTCTCCTGTGACCCTGCCAAAACACTTGCAGGTTAAGGAGCACATTGAGAAGGAGAGTGGGATCACGTAAGCAAGTATGAGAGAAAAGAAGGAGAATAAAATGGAAGAAGACTCCAAGGTTCAGAGTACAATACAGGAAGTAAAGAAACTAGAGACCCTAAGATACAGGGAAACATCTGAGCTGATCATGTAGCTTGGGAGACCACTCTAAAACCAGTTGGTTCTCTAGAGCTTCTAGTCGTTAAGATTAAAGGAAGAAGCATAAACAGTGGTAATAACTGTGCAAATGTTTATACTGAACTTGTGAAAATAGCATACAGGCTCAAGCTTTCTGTCAGTTTACATATAGATATTTGCAGGTAAATTAAGTGAGACCACTGCCTAAATCTTCTGAAAGCCAGTGGGGCCTCAGCCTGAAATTCTTTGTAATGCGTGCAGGTAATTTCCAACAGGTAAATGCTGAAAAGCTGGAACTTTTGGGAAGAATTCATGTATGAGGAACCTCAGACCGTGAATTTGGGAAAGTGGACTCCACAGAGGTAAAGCCTGGAAAGTATGAGTATTGGTATCTGTTAGTAATAGTGGACAATTTTTCAGACTGAGCTGATTTGGCTTACCCTTAGTTTTGGAGTCCAAAGATGGCCCTTCATTCATGGTCCAAGTTCTCAATTTTTAACTAACACCCTAGAAATAAATTGGAAGTTATAATCCATTTATAGACCTTAGAGTTCAAGGCACTACAAAGAATGAATATGACCTTAAAGGAAACTAACTAAATTAAATACAGATACTGGCCATGGCTAGGTAAGCCTCCTCCACTTTGCTGTCCTTCGAGCAAGATGTAGCTTCTATGTTAAAGGATTTAATTACTTTGAAATACTTTAGTGTAGACCACCCCCTTTGGTTCCTAAACTTGGGAAGGTTATATTAACAGAAATGTCTAACTACAGACTGCAGGCATTACAACATATTCTTTTATGTACCTATCCTTTGGTAATCAAGGCCCACTGGCCACCTCAGAAAAACTCCACCTGAAGGGGAGGGGCCAAGATGGTGATGGAACAGCAGGGAAACACCTCAGCTCTCTCTAACCAAATAGAGTTTGGACTTCAATGCTCTGTTTCTCCAAATGACCCACAAAAAAGGCAATTACTCAGAGAGATACAGGAAGTGAAAAAAGAAAAGGGAAAAACTTACACAGACAGTAAAGTGGGAAGACCCTTCCCCCACCCATTGTTGGTGATGGGGCTCTACACTAAGCAGCTTAATTGGTGGGGTTTCATGCCAGGCTGCTTAAGTGGCCAGGCTCTGGACCATCTGTGGACCACACACTCACAAGCATCCCAAGGGTCTCAGAAGACTCCCAAGAGGTCGTGCCAACCTAGAGAATACAAGCAGAAAACTCAGAAGGCAGAGCTAGCACGAAAACTCGCCACACCCTCCCTGGCATAGCATCTCTTCCTGGCTGGTACAAGCAGCCCAATCCAGTCAGGAGCAGCAGCAGCTGTCAGCAGTTGTGAATGACACTAGACTGGCAACATGGCACCTCTGTCCTGGTGGTTTAAATAGCCTAGCTTAACCTGGAGAAGCAGCGGCAGCTGGCAATGGTGGCAAACCACCCAGACTCCAGGCAAAATGCCTCTTGACACTAGCCCACAGAAACAGCCCAGACCAGCCCTGGGCGGCAGCAGTGAATAGGGCGGGGACAGCTGCAGTGAACAACTCCAGATCGGTGACGGTTTGTGCCTCTCCATACTGGTCTGCATAAGGAGCCCAGCCTAGCCTGAGGCAGCAGCAGTGGTTAACATCTGACTTGTGGTGGGGTGCCTGGCTTGCATAAGTGGCCCTGCTGATTCTGGGGCAGTGGCAGCAGCTGGGGAAGTGGCAACACCTGTGGCAGCAGCAGCGTCATCAACAGCAGCAGTGAACAACTCCGGACCCGTAGTGGGGTGCAGCGCTTCTCCATACTGGTTTTCATAAGCAGCCCAGCCTAGCCCATGGTGGCAAAGGGGGTGAACAACCCCAGACTTGAGGCAGAGTGTGGTGCTGAACAACCCCAGAAAAGCCTCATGAACTTTCCTGACTGGACTGGCTTTGAACCTGAATACACAGATCTGAGCCTTCTGAATAGTTAGAATTACAGTCATTCACACCAGTAAGGTCTTATTCTTGCCAACCCCCTAATTTTTTCTGAAATAGATCATTTCTTAATTCATACAAGGAATTTAAGGAAATACAAGAGAATCGACATAATACCCTGTATTCTATCTGACCATAGTGGAATCAAACTAGCTCTCAATAATAAGGCATAAAATAGAAAAAACTTAAACACATGGAAATTAAACAGAACTCAGTTGAACAATACATGGGTCACCGAAGAAATTAAAGAAGAAATTAAAAACTTCCTACAATTCAATGAAAATGAAGAAACATCACAACGAAATCTATGGGCCACAGCAAAAGCAGTCCTGAGGAGCAAATTTATTGCTCTCAGTGCACACATCAAGAAAACAAAGACCGGATTGGGAAAGTGGCTCAGAGGTAGAACACTTGCCTTGATGCATGAGGCCCTGTGTTTGATTCCTCAGCACAACATAAGCAAAAAGGAAAAAAGCCAGAATAGCGCTGTGGTTCAAGTGGTAGAGTGGTAGCCTTGAGCTGAAGAGTTGAGGGACAGTGCCCAGGCCTAGAGTTCAGGCCCCATCACCGGACGACCCCCTCCAAAAAAAAAAAAAAAAGAAAAAAGAAAAAAAAGACCAAGTAAACAATCTTATGATGCAACTAAAACTGCTGGAGAAACAAGAAAAATTTGAACCTAAAGTTGCTAGACAGAAAGAGATAACCGAAATAAGAGCTGAAATTAATGAGGTAGACATTAAGAAAATTATAAATAAAATTAATAAAATGAAAAGGTTTTTTGTTAAAAAAAAGTCAGTAAAACTGAGGGACCACTGGCAAGAGTAACTAACAAAATAAGAGAGGAGACCCAAATCAATAATATCAGAGATATCACAGGAAAATTACAACAGACATCCAAGATATCCAAATAATCATAAAGAAGTAATTCCAGACTCTAATCACAAAAGAAGGAAAACCTAGCAGAGAGGGATAAATTTCTACTGAAATTCAAATTTCTATTCCCCCCTTTCCTTTTCAGCCATGCTTCTCTACCATGTATGGTGGGGGCAGCAGTTCGGTAAACAAATATCTTTTCCTGCCTGAATAGCATGTGGTGTTCTCTTCATTGGCTACCTAATGAAACCTACCTATTTAATATACCTTACATATGGTGCCATGATTCGGATGGGGTTTTTGAGTCGGAAATGTTAGAATTTCCTAACCACCACTTTTCTGTGAACCAAACTGCCTTGAGACTTTTAACCAATACCATTGCTGGCCTTCACATCCACATCCACATTACTTCTCCAGTCTTGTGAGTGAAACTACTCTCTATGGCTCTTTGTTGGTCAATCTCTGTGCAGATGTGGCAGCATGACAGATAACTCCTATGGCCTTTAGCCGAAAGCCTGGTAACCTACGAAGCTGAGGATGCTAGGTTTGGGGGGCTTGGCCATTTCTCTCTAGAGGGCTCTGGGGGAAGTCGGGATGCTGCTTCTGGTTGGTCAGCTCTTCTTCATTCACCAGACTGACTCGCCTACACATTTTCTGGGGTGCTGTGAGTCATGCCCGAGCCGTAAAACCCCTCTGAAATGCCTCCTGCGCTCTCTGGATATCCAGAGCACCTAATGTTTTAATGCTATTCTAAGATTTAGACAATTATTGCCTCTGCAATGGTACATGGTCAGAAGTCTGTTTACTTTCAGGCTCTCTATGCTCTCTGCTATTCATGTCCAACTTTCTATATCTCTCCCTTTGTTTTCTACAACTTTTTGGATTGTGACCTGAAGAATGCAATATGGGCTGGGTTCCAGGGACCCCCCTCTAGGTTCCCTCTCGAAGGCTTGCCAAATTAAGCTTGATTTTTTGTTTATGCTTTCTTTGCTTTTTTTCAGAAATTTGCCATCTTGAGTTCGCTATCTTGGCCACATGGTGGGTTAAGGGTTTGGCCGGATCCAACCCTTACCGCTCCACCAAGCTTACTATTCCTGCACCCACCTATTCTAATGTGCCTTTCTAACAAGTTACTCTTTTCACAGACCCTGGAAACTGAGGCCCAACCATCTGATGTGCTTTGTTAGAAAAGATGTCTAAAAAATGTCAAAAAAATTTAGGTTTTGCGCTTTGCCTTTTTTGTTTTGTGTTGTGTTCAAGTACTGACAACATGATTCTAAAATATTGGGCATATGTGTCCTAAGATTCTCTCATCTAATGAGTTTTTTCATTGCAGAATATTTGGTCAATTCTTGATAAGGACTAGGTAAGCTCTTCTTATTCTATTTGATCTCCTTGTTACTTTAGTTGAAAATAACAAAGGGCTTTTGTGGCAAAGATTGTAGTTCAAAGCCAGCCCGGGCTGAAAAATCCCTCAGACTCCATTTCCCAACTAACCTGCAAACAGCCAGGCAGGAAGCATTTGCTCAAGGCTCTTATCTCTAACCAGCAAACACTGCAAGTGGTACTATAATTCAAAGTGGTAGAGAGCTAGCCTTGAGCAGAAGTGCTCAGGGACAGTGCCCAGGCCTTAAAGTACAAACCTCCTTGAATACCAACTGGGACAAACCATCCCAGCAACAAGCACCTAGACTCAGCCAGTCTGGGGAACAAGGAAAAATGGAAAGGAGTAAGAGGAGATATTATCACATCATTCACTTTGTGCTGCCCTTTCAAAATTAACCAGAGCCGGGAGATCAATAGAAGTAAGAAGACTGCCCATCTAATGTCAATATCTATCTAACTTTCAACTGGAAAGGAATTTATATTCTTGCCTTTGTTACTTGACTTATTCTCTACCTAGTCACCAGATGTCAGAAATAGTTAGCGATATTTGTACCAACATTTTCAGCCCCAAGACCTTCCTCTTGCTATTTATTTGCTCTATAGTATTTTTTTCAGTCCCTCAATGCCTGAGTCTTCTCCAGACTTCATCCAAGAGACTTGCCTACTCTCGACTTCATCTAAGCACTCAATGCCCAAGTGACAGCTGTTTCCTGCTGCCTTCTCCTAGAGGGGACCATATCTCAGCCTTTTACCACTACTGTTGACACCCATGAAAACAGGAAGTAGCCAGAGAGAATCTTCGCACTTTTTCATAATTATCAAAAGGCTGGAATATAAGGTCTGAACAGGGACACCCCCCTTCTTCTTGGCTAAGTTTCCACCCAATATCTGTTACATAGATAACTGGCAGATCTGGAAGCAGTCACCTTCCCCTCCTGCTAGGTCACATCCTGGGCCACCTCTGGTCACATGCCTCCCATCTGATCTTAGGAGGGTCCCAGACCCTGAGGTCACATCTGGAACCAGTGTGTCCACACCTTTCCCCCACCTGGCCACGCCTCCTCCTGTCCGTGGCCTAGATAAGTCCTGGCCCAGAGGTGGGGAACCCCTTCCTTTTCAGCCATGCTTCTCCACCATGCATGATGGGGGCATCCTTTTGAAAAAAAATAAATATTGCCCAAACAGAACCAAGAAGAAATAAATCAATTGAGCATGTCAATAACCTACAAAGAGATAATAGAAGTAATCAGAAGTCTTCTAACAGTAAAAGCCCAGGACCTGATGGATTCACATCAGAATTCTACATGGCCTTTAAAGAGGAACTAATACCCATACTCCTCCAGCTCCTCAGAGAAATAGAAACAGAGGGAGTAATCCCAAACTCATTCTATGAAGCCAATATCACCTTCATTCCCAAATCAGGCAAAGACCCAACAAAAAAAGAACTATACACCAATCTATTTTATTAAGACAGATGCAAAGCTCCTCAATAAAATTGCAGCCAACAGAATCCAGAAACCTCACCAAAAAAAATCATACATTATAACCAAGTAGGCTTCATCCCAGAGATGCGGGGATGGTTTAACACATGTAAGTCAATAAATGTAATCCATCACATCAACAGATCCAAGGTCAAGAACCACATGAATATCAACATTGATGCAGAAAAGGTTTTTGATGAAATTCAGCACTCATTTATGTTAAAAGATCTGGGAAAAAATAGGAATATATAGAACATTTGAAAAGACAATAAAAGCCTTACATGGCAGATCAAAGGCCAATATTATACTTAATGAGGAAAAACTACAACCAATTCCCCTAAAAACAGGAACAAGGCAAGTATGCCCACTCTCTCCACTCTTCTTCAATATAGTTCTGGAATTCTTAGCCAGAGCAACAAGGCAAGAAGAAGACATTAAAGGGATCCACACAGGAGAGGAAGAAGACAAACTATTTTTTTTCAGATGGCATTATTTTATAAATTAATGATCCTTAAAGCTCAGCCCCAAACTCTTAGAGCTTATAAACCAATTTGACAAAGTAGCAGGATACAAAATTAACCCACAAAAATCAGTCGCCTTTCTGCACACCAACAATGTACAAGCAGAAATGGAAATCAAGGAAACAACCCTATTCACAATAAAAAAGTATCTAGGAATTAAACTAACCAAAGATGTACAGGGTCTATTTCATGGAAAGTGTAAAAGCCTTAAAAAATGAATCATAGAGTGTGAAGATTCAGCGTCTATGTTGAGGGGGTAAAATGATACAGGCTCCAGTCTCAGGATTATCTGAGGACTGTGTTTGGTATTAGGAAAGCTCTTGGCACGCCGGGCTAGAGAGGGAAAATGTTCTCTCTCCCTATCTCAAAACACATGTCATAGACTCCTGGGAGCTGAGGAAGTAGCTCTTCTGCTTACTTAAGCATAGATGAACAGCTGGTCAAGCATTTTCCTGAGATTGGAGAAGTGGTTTGAGCTTGCTCTAAAATAGTTTAGATAATAATATACCAAGACATTGTCTCATAGGTCAAGTAAAAATGTATCTGTTGAAATTTTTGTGTGAATATCTTCTGACCAAATCTTGGCAAAGATCATGCTTGCTTGTCTTTAAATACCTACTAACAATAAATCACAGCATGCAGTGGAAATTGCATTTTTCACTCTGCATCCCCTGTGTCCTGGTGATTTCGTGACCCTTACCCAGGGACCCCAATGAACTAGACGTTGACAATTGGCGCCCGAACAGGGATCCTGCACTGTTGAATTCAGGAAGGGTTATTCAGGTAAGTACTTTTAATTACAGGGTGATGGGACAAGTTAAGTCTACTCCGTACTTACATATGCTTAAATATTTACTTGCTGCCTATGGTGTAAATATTTCTTCTTTTGACATAGAAATGTGTATTAATGTAGTTAGGGAATGGAATCCTTTGGTTCCCCGATAAAGGAACATTAGATGTTGATAATTGTAAACGAGTAAAGAATAATGTAGAAAGAGCTGTTCGAGAAGGGGAAGAGATTAGATTTTGGTCAATTTGGGCTATTTTACATACCCTTTTTAAAGCTTTGAATGAGGAAACATTAATGGCAGACTTAAAGAAAGAGGCCACCCCTTCTATTGAAGATTTACAATTGGACTCTGAGGTTAAGGATGCAATAGATAAGGATGCATTGCAATTAACAAAGAAAAAACTAGAGGTAAAAATGGGCTGAAAAGGAACAAACTGAAAGTGTAAATAAAATGTCTGAGCAAATGGAATTGATTTTATCAAAATTACAGCAAATGGAGTTGGAAATTAGCAGAGTGAATGGAGAACCTGAGAAAATGAAAGTAAAGCAGCCTTTGGCTCCTCCGCTGACCGATAAAATTTTTAGAGCATCACTCCCTCACAAAACAGAGGGCTCAGACAGTGAGTTTGATGATGAAATGCCTATTTTTTCTTATCCTGTAATTCGACCACCCCCTATGAATGGTATAGCTCAACCAGCCAGATATGAAGGTGTTGCTGTTGATGATATTGGTAAACTTAAAAAGGCAGTGACGTTGTATGATCCTCAGTATCTTTATGTTAAGGAATTGCTTAATGGGCTTGCTCGACATTACAATAATTTTGTTCCCGAAGATTGGAAGATGCTTCGTAAAGCCTTGCTTAAGGAACCTTAATACCAACAATGGCAAATGTGGTTTACTGAGTTATGTACAGAAAGGTCAAGACAAAATGCACAGAGCAGTAATTCACGCCTACAGGTCATAACCTTTCCCATGTTGAGTGTAACAGAACAATATGTGGATGCTCCTATGCAAGTGAACTGTCCGAAAGAGATCCATGAGCAGTTACAAGACATAGCATGGGAAAGGATTCGGCCAGTAGAAGAGCATTATGGCTCTTGGACTAAAGTAATTCAAAAACCTAATAAACCCTGTGTTAAATTTTTATCACAATTAAAATAACACCTAAAAATACAAAAAGATACAGGGGTAAAATATTTAGGATACGTTGTTTCTAGACAAACAGTGACACCTCAAAAATATCTTTATGACGTGATCAATTACATACGTTAAATGATTTTCAAAAGCTCTTAGGAGATATTAATTGGATGTGACCAGCCTTAGAAATTCCTACTTATCAATTGCATAATTTGTTTTAATTGTTAAAGGGGAGCCTGATTTACATAGCAAAAACTTTAACTTAGGAGGATAAAAATGAATTACAATTTGTACAGCAAAAAATAAAAAAGAAATGGTTTTACATCGAGTAATGCTGAATCAACCCATATATTTATATATTTTGGATGCATGGAAATACCCAACAGGAATTATAGGACAAAATGAGCTACCATTAGAATGGATTTATACACGGCATGGATTTACAAAGAATATTATGCCTTATGAACAACAGTTGACAATTATTATTCAACAGGACAGGCAATGGGTATTTACCCTATCGGGGTATGATTTATTTAAAATTATTTTTCCTTTGCCAAAAGAACAAGTAAAATATTTGTTAAACATGTCTGAAATGCTACAAATAGCATTAGTAAATTTTACTGGGCAATTTTCCTATCATTTTCCCAAAGGTAGATTGTGGGATTGCTTGCATAAACAACAATTTGTCATTAATGATATAATTACCAAGGCCCCTATTCCCACTGCTCTTACCGGTTTTACAGATGGCTCCAAAACAAAAAGTGCTTATTGGACAACAAATAAATATTAGGTACAAACAACTACTTTTGCATCAGTTCAACAAAATGAACTTTTTGCTATTATTAAGGTGCTGCAAGATTTTGTGGGAGATATTAATATTGTTACTGATTCTGCCTATGCTGTAGTAGTTGTGACTAATATAGTCACTGCTGTTACATATTCATCTAAACCCCAGCTAAATCAATTATTTAAACAATTACAAGCATTACTACAACATACTGCAACAACGTAATGCCAAAGTGTTTGTAACTCACATTGAGGCTCATTCTTCATTACCTGGGTACCTTGTATATGGCAATAATCAGGTTGATAAATTAGTTAGTTTTGCTTCTGCTGAACAGGATGATGCTCATTTACATACAAATGCTGGCCTTTCACATATGCATTATAAAATACCTTATTCTCAAGCTAAACAAATTATTAAAAGGTGTCCTATCTGCAGACCAATGCATTTGAGAGTTGTATTTGCTAGAGTAAATACTCGAGGATTACAACCTAACGAGCTCTGACAAATGGATATGACCCATGTACAAGCCTTTGGACGTTTTTCCTTTGTACATGTTACAATAGATACTTATTCTAAATTTGTTTGGGCTTCTGTCCTTATGGGAGAAACTGTTAACCATGTAATAGAACACTTTTTGGAAGCTTTTGCCATTATTGGAGTACCTGCCAAAATAAAGACTGATAATGGACCAGCCTATAAAAGAATCAAATTTAAAAGATTTTGTGAACTTTATGATGTGGTATATATTACAGTAATAGAATATAACCCCCAAGGACAAGCCATTATTGAACGAGTTCATGGCACACTAAAACAACAAATTAAAAAATTAAAAAGGAGGAAAAGGTTGGATGAAGGTATGGATATTTTGTGGTTTTCCATGCAAAATCCTAAAATAATTTTACATCAAGCTCTTTTTGTTCTCAATTTTTTAAACTTACCACAAGGAGATATTTTAACTACAGCTGAGCACCATTTTGAACAAGTTTCAGAAAATCCTTATTTAAATGCTTCCGTATGGATTAAGATTGCATTGGATGCAGAATGTCAACCAGGAACATTATTACATAAGGGGCGAGGGTATGGTTTTGTGTCTACACAGGATGGCAAACAATACTGGCTTCCAGCACTGTGGATACAGACCCTGCCCAGTGAGGACAGCCAGTATCCCACAAGGAATCAACCACCAGTTGAGGAAGAAGAAAGCCCAGCTGCCCACCTGGGGGCAGGTTAAAAAGTTGACTGGAGAAGGACAAAACATGTTACAACGTGCTGGTAAACCTGTCACTGCTGAGAACTTGTTCTTGGCCATGTGTGCCCTGCTTACTGTAAACTCTGGCCATGCTAATGCTAATGTAAGTTATTAGGCCTTTGTTCCTAACCCTCCTTTATTGGAACCTGTTGTTTGGAGAGACATGGATATAACCATCTATACTGTTCCTGCTATTTTATCTCCTCCTTGGAATAATTTGACATTTTACAATAAGGATGATGGTAGCTTTTTAAATTTTACTTACTATATTCATTCCTTGCCTGTTTGGGGCCTCCTCCATGTTTAGTTATGAATTGGCAACATTGGGTTTTACCTGGGAAACACATTTCCGATTCTAGAACACAGCTACAGTGATTAACTACTTGGTCCATTAATAGTAGCTGGGAAAGTGTCACCTTTGATGGCGAGTTATCCTTACCTATGTGCCCTGATTTTACTTGCCTTTTGTGTGTCAAGAGTGTAGAGCAACATTTGGAAAAAAGTTCAATAATTTTATTAATTGAGGAACTTTTGAACAATTTATTAACACATGTTCAGAATGGAATATTACCAGATGTGATTTATCAAATGTTACTAGGATGCCGGATGCCATTAATGGATTGCTTACTGGAGCTCGATTGATAGCCTGGGGAGATGGAGGCATTACAGATGCTCGATGGGCTTTCATGGCTGCACCCACTGCTGATCAGGTAGGGCGCAGCGGCGCTATACCCCGTGATGCTACCAAATGGATTGTTTTCGGGGATGGCCAACTCTGCATCCACTTATAATTTTACTTTGTACAAATCTTATAATGTAACTGCTTGTGTACCTCTGCCTTATGTATTTTTAGTGGGAAATTTTACATTTTCTCCTACTATTTTTTTGTTTTAATTGTCGCCTGTATTCTTGCATTAATTCCTCTCTTAATTTTAATGACAGTGATAGTATTATGATTTTCCACAAAGAACTCATATTTGGCTACCTGTTAAATTAGGAAGAGAATACTCCCCAAATCCTTTGGATAGTGTTGTTATTGAATTTTTTACCAAACTACTAAAACGTACAAAACGTACAATTGGAGCCATTATAGATGTGATTTTAAGCCAAATTGCTATTACTACTGTTGCTGCAGTGTCTGGAATTGACCTACACACTTCTTTACAAACTAAACACTTTGTGAAAGAATGGCACCGGGATTCACATAAATTGTGGGTCTTACAGGCAAAAATTGATGCTCAATTACAAACACAGATTAATATTCTTAAACAGACAGGGGGATGGTTAGGAAAAAGTTATTGGCTTTAGAAAAACAGTTATTGTTAAAATATGATTGGAATTCTACTACCTTTTGCATTACTAATGTAAAATATAATAAATCTATACATGATTGAAATGGACTACAGCAGTATTTATCTGGAAAATCTACTGCTGCTCAATTAGTTGCTCAGTTACAATTTAATGTACATGATATTTTTGGTAAACAATTTGCAAATGATGATGCTTCTAATATTGCTGATACATTTATTAAACGGTTGGAAGGGTGAGATCTGAAAGGAATACTACAAAGCATTTCACATACTGCTAGTGGTATGGGAATTATGATTGTTATTATTCTGTTTGCACTTTTGCTGTTATATTTGATTTTTATGAAACCAAAGCAAGTTTCTATGATAACCCTGTGGAAAGCTTTACTTTTAAAACAAAAGAAAAAAGAAAGAAATTGTGAAGACTCAGGGTCTATATTGACGGGGTAGAATGATGCAGGCTCCAGCCTCAGGATTATCTGAGGACTGTGTTTGGTATTAGGAAAGCTCTTGGCACGCCGGGCTAGAGAGGGAAAATGTTCTCTCTCCCTATCTCAAAACACATGTCACAGACTCCTGGGAGCTGAGGAAGTAGCTCTTCTGCTTGCTTAAGCATAGATGAACAGCTGGTCAAGCATTTTCCTGAGATTGGAGAAGTGGTTTGAGTTTGCTCCAAAATAGTTTAGATAATAATATACCAAGACATTGTCTCATAGGTCAAGTAAAAATGTATCTGTTGAAATTTTTGTGTGAATGTCTTTTGACCAAATCTTGGCAAAGATCATGCTTGCTTGTCTTTAAATACCCACTAACAATAAAGCACAGCATGCAGTGGCAATTGCTGTTTGCACTCTGCATCCCCTGTGTCCTGATAATTTTGTGATCCTTACCCAGGGACCCCAACGCACTAGATCTTGACAATAGAAGATACCAGGAATCGAAAGATTTCCCATATTCCGGGATAGCAGAATTAATATGGTGAAAATGACCATACTGCCAAAATTAATTAACACATTCAATGCTATTTCCATTAAAATTCCAGTGACCTACTTTTCTGAAATAGAGAAAATAGTCCAAAAATTCATATGGAACAACAAAAGACCTAGCATAGCCAAAATAATTTTAGGCAAAAGAAAGAATGCAGGAGAGATCATGATACAGGACTTCAAGCTATATAATAGAGCCATAATAACAAAGACAGCTTGGTACTGGCACAAAGAGAGACCCAAAAATAAATGAGTCAGGTTAGAGGACCCAGAAATATAGCCGCATATGGACAGTCAGTTGATATTTGACAAAGGAGCCAAAAATATACAGTGGAAAAATCACAACCTCTTCAACTACTGTGTTGGGAAAACTGGCCACATGCAGAAAACTAAAAGTGGATCCTAGCCTATCATAATGCACTAACATCAACTCAAAATGGATTAAAGACCTTAACATCAAGCCTGAAAATCTGAAACTACTGCAGGACTGGGTATGAGAGACACTTGAACTTACAGGCATAGGCAGGAACTTCCAGAACAAATGCCCAGGGTCATTACAATTTTGAGAATGACTCGATGGGACTACCTTAAAATAAATAGTTTCCACACAGATAAAAAAATAGCAACCACACTAGAAAGAAAGCCAAATAATTGAGAAAATATATTTACCAGCAATTATCTTGTACATGTAATTGTAACCCCTCTGCACAGTTTTTTTGCAATAAAAATAAAATAAAATAAATATTTACCAGCAATATATTAGAAAAGGGTCGAATAGCCATTATATATGGTGAACTTAAAAAACTAACTCTTCATAAATCTAACAAACCAATCTTGAAATGGTCAAGGTTGCTAAAGAGATACTTCTCAGAAGAAGAGATAAAAAATTGCAAAGGAACACGTGAGGAAATGTTCATAATTCCTGGCTGTAAAGGAAATGCAAATAAAAACAACTCTGAGATACCACCTTACTCCATTCAGAATGGCCCACATCCTAAATTTAGACAATGACAAATGCTGGAAGGGATGCAAAGAAAGAGAAATATTACTGCATTGCTGGCAGTAATGTATATTAATACAACCACTTTGGAAAACAGTCTGGAGGTACCTCCAGCTAAATATCAACCTCTCCTATGAACTGGCCATACCACTCCTAGGCATCTACTCTGAACAATAGGAACCAGTATAGAAAGACACACACCTCAATGATTATTGCAGCACTGTTCACAATAGCCAAGATTTGGAAAGAACCCAGATGAGCTACTACTGATAAGTGGATCCAAAAATTGTGGTACCTATATACAATGAAATACTATGCAGCCTTTAGAAAGGACAAAATGATGGCATTTGCAGGGAAATGAATGGAACTAGACCAAATTATTTGAGTGAGATAAGCTAAGAACAACAAGACAAATGGCACAGGGTCTACCTGATATGTGGATGCTAAAGCCAAAATGCAAGAAGGTATGACAAAGTAAACAGGACTCGAGAAACAAAGGACAGCCACTCATTTGTTGTATCACCATTAATGACTCCATGTTCTTGACCATGTAGATGGTAGAAATATGCATGCAATAGAGGGAAGCCAGGAGGAGGAACACAATAAGTGGGAAATGGAACAACATACAACAAAGTGGCCCATCATTTGCACTGGACATAGAAGAAAAATAACTAAGCAACCCAAACACAGTGATGGGAAGGGAGGAATGTGTGGGAAAGAGGGAAACAAGGAATAGCCGACACTAAGCAAAAGGAAAAAAATGTAAACATCATCTGAGGTGGGAAAAATAATTTGGATTGTCAAAGCTCATAGAATTAACAAACTTTAGACCATGATAACAATAATTTGCCTTGTCAAGTTTAAAAAGTGTTTATGACTTTAACTAAGTATCACAATTCCACAATACTGTGAAATATGTGAAATATATGTAATCACCTATCTCAATTTTTCAAAACGTGTGAGAAGGGAAGGGTTATGAGGGATGAGTGACAATATTGTCAGACACCTTGTATTCATGTACTGTTTTGTAGGATGGGAACATCTTTGTAAAACTACTTAAAGAAAATAATAATAAAAACTGTTTAAAAATAAATAAACATTAGGATGACGATAAAAAAGTTCAAATATAAAATAAGAAATTAATCCAGTTGGAACGAAAATTTCTTTGGGGAGAGTAATGTAGTGTATTCTATAGCAAGTCTCACTTCAGCATTAAATTCAAAAGCTAGACCTCAAGTAAATGAAATAAACTAAGAAATTGAGTTGAAAAAAGAAAAAAAAAGAAACTCCACCCACTCTTCCTTGCCTGGACAGCTGGTGTGGGTAAAAATGCATCATGCTCCTGAATTGGAACTGAAGTGGCAAGGACCTTACTTGGTCATTCTAACTTCACTGTTGCATATTATATTAGCATGAAAACAGCATTAGATTCATCAGTCTCTAGTAAAATAGGCAGTGGACCCATATACAGAGAAGGCTACAAGATGGACTGTGCAGACACTCAGAGGGACCCTTAAGGATAAGACTTACTAAGTGTTAATTAGCAATAACTAGTGTGTTTCTATAATTTACTTGTTTATAATTAAATTTACATTTTAAGCCTGTTCATTGGGTGGAGAGATGGGATTTTTTAGGATTTGGTAAGAACGAATCAAGGATTTGATTTGACATGAAAACCAGTGGGGGATGTATAAAGCAGCAAAGCCCTAATAATCAGCATGACCCACTAATCAATGCGGCCCCGTGTCCTGGCCTGCAGGAGTGCATGAGTCATGCCACCAAAGGGGCCAGGGCATGCTGCTGGAGGGAGTTGGATGTCATCCTCAAATGAGCTGTTAAGAAGTTATTGAGGAATGTGCAGTTCATGAAGTGATGGATGAAAACTGTTAGGCAGGAGACCCACTAGGTCTGGGAGGGGTTCAAGCTATATATAGGCTGCATAGCCAGAGCAATGGAATTGGAGAAAATCAAGTGAAGACCTGGAAGGAAGGAAGTGGTGAGATAGCAGGGGGGAAAGACTTGGGAGAAGAGGAATTTGAGGGAGTGCAGGAGGGGAAGGACGCCAATTGGCCACCAGGCCAGAGAAGTGTAGGCCTGTAGATAGTGGAGAGGCCTAAAGAGAAGAAGGAAGTGATGGAAGGGAAAAAGGGAAATGAAAGACATGTCTATACAAAGGAGGGAGTTAGAGAAAAGGAAAAAGCCTTACCTATTGAAGTATGGAGTTTCGAGATGATAATTTGGGGGGTTGGTGGTTTGCACAGTAATTAACTATGTACAGGGCTGCCCATTGGCGGTCTGAGATTTGGTGGTTGGGGCTGGCTTGTCAATGAGTGTACAGCCCAGGACAAGGCAAATGCAGGCCCATTTCTAGCATAAATAAAATTACCCTCAATGTGCCTTATTAGATTGTCTTGTGTTTTATGTAACATAAGTATACAAGTTTATAAGTTAATAGTGTCAAAGGCCACGAATTTTGTAAAATGTTATGAGTTCATAATAGCTTTGCAAAACCCAATGGGACAATGATATCACAATGGCAATATGATGTCACAATATCAAATCATAATAATATTTTGATGTCATAATTAGTTGGTGATACCATAATGGTGATGAGGTCACAATAGGTTTATGATGTCACAATGGATTGATGATGTCACAATGGCATGCTAGACTTCAATTTTCCATAACTTCAAATGAGAATATAAATCCAGAATGGGATTGTGATATCTACAAAGTCATGCATTGGCCTAAACGTTATGAACTCCCAACAAGTATGTAATGTCACAATGTATTACAATGTTCATGATACCTGACAGAGTGATGACATAATTTTCATGATATCAGAGTGCATTTCTAATATCACATATCATACCTGAAATTAGTAAAAAACAGATTATCAGATCAAAAAGGGCTTGTGTGTCACAAGGGCATCAGGTCAAAGTTATGAGGAAAGGACCGGTTAATGATGGCACACTAGTGATTCTGCTTCGAAGGGTTTGTAATATTACAATGGTATAACTGATCCCAATTGTTAGACCACAAAGAATATATGGGTAAACAACTGAATTTTTTTGTCACAAAGGCCATATGCTGTTTCAAAGGTGCTAAGAGATCATAATCGATTAAAACGTCACAATGTGATGGTGATGTCACAATGGCAATGTGATGATGCAATAGGTTTGTGATATCACGGTGGTCATGAGGTCACCCATGGAATAGTGATGTCATTATGAATTTGTAATATTACAATCACATGTCTGATTTCAATTGCTACTGGTTTACAATGAGGATAAGAATTCAAGGAAGGAGCTAGAAGTCCTAAAACCCATGAATATTCTAACATGTGATGTCAAAATAAGTTTGTGAAAACAGAATGGTAGAGTAATATCACAATGTCAATATGATGTCACAATATCATGTCATAATGAAGTGTTAAGGGAGTTCTGAGGAAGATGGTGGAGGAGAAGCTGGAGGCTAAACAAGCTTTCTCATAGAAAGCAGTTTTAGTGTTCAAGTGAACAATCCTAGGGTAGAGAATCACACCAAATGTGCCATCACAGTACAGAGAGTGTGTCCAGAGAGGGAAAATCCAGTCAAGGAGACAGATCTGAGTACTTGCTAGTAGCCGTGGCTGCTGTGGCTGCAGCGGCAGCACTGGCGTCCATAGCCATCATCCCTACAACAGAGAGATCCCAGGACAAAGGTGCCAGACACAGCGGACAGGGGATTCTACTCAACACCAGCAAGAACTGAGAAGGAGCAGATACCTTCATCCTTCAGATTGCAGACCAGAGAGTGCCCAGGAACTAAGATTCTGTCATGAGTAGAACCCTGAAATCCTCACTCCTTCTCAGGGAGCAGAGGTGGGAATGCCAGCCCTATCCCCTACCACCACTGGAGATCTCCATCTTTGATACTGACAAAGACCGAGCTGAGCAGGTAGCTCCAACTCAGGCCTTGGAAGAAAACAAAAGAGTCATTTTGCAAGTCACAGGAACAAGAAGGGACCTGGCAGGCTCAGTTCCACCCAGGGCAAAGTCACCCCGCCCAGGCAGAGAGAGCTCTGCCCTCAGAGAAGTGACTTTCTTCACGGTGTAAACAGAGCCAGAGTCTGCCCCTCCCTACAGAAGCCTAGACAAACGATTGAAATTCAGTAAACATAAATCCTGAGAATGGCTCAAAGCTGGACTCTGTGTCTCAGAAGCTAGCCCCTCAGGGAAAAGCTACTCTTTGCTGAAAGGCCTCAAACCTACCCAGAACCTAGCCTCATCACAGCTTCTCCAAACTAGAGGAAATTGCCATTTCCCTCTTTTGGGATACTCAAAGCAGATCTCCGTCCCATTGAACTAGCCTGGGAAGAGGATCACAAAATCCTGCCTAACAAAGAGCATTTTCTGCCCAAACAAACTGACTTAAGAAACCAATCAAGCCATAGGAAACCAAACACCACAAACAGACCAGAGACTCGACCAAGAGACTGGTTATGGACACAGGGGAGATACAAGTTCTTCCCATTCCCGCCCACTAAAAAAAACTCAAAAAGCCAAAGAACCCTTTTATGAATTTTTTTTTAATTTTAATTTTAAAAATGTTTTCTGATAGTATTTTCTCTCATAATTTTTATTTTTTGTGTAAGTGCATGTGTGTGTTTGACCTTTTGGTCCTTTTTATTATTTTCATATTTTCTCTTTCTTTTTTGCATGACTTAATTGCTGTTCTGCTCATCCCCAGATATATACCTGTTGTCAATTATTACACCTTATCCTCCATTTTGTACATAATTAATCCAGAAATTTATTACTCAATTCACAACCTCTTAGGCTTAAATTCTTTACGAGCAGTTTTATTTCTTTATACCTACATAATTTTCTAGTAACCAATTAAAAAAACTTTTATTTTTTAGTTTTTTATGTCTCCTTTCTCTCCTCTCCTCTTCTCATCCTATTCTTTTCTTCTCTCAATATCATTTCTTTAAACTTACATAAATTGTGTTTCATTTCTTAAACTTGAATTTTTGTTTTTCCATTTTTTTCTTTAAAATATCTCTCCTATCATTCTGCCCAAACCACTTCCCTCTCAGAGATTAGGACTTGGTTAAATTTACTTTCCTTTAATCTATCCATATCCCTCTAGTCCTATTTTTCCCCACATTTCTACCTAAAGCTAATAATTTCTGGTTTGCCAAATCCTTCTTTGCTGTTTGTAACCCATTAATCCATGGTTGTTTGACGTTGAATAGATTGTATCTGTTGAACTATATTGTATTTGAAGCCATTTTGATTGTGCGACTACAGGACTCTGGTTGATGCTTCCCTTAAAATAGTATTCTAGCACAAAATTGGTGTTACTTTCATACCAAGTTGGCAGAATAAGCTGGAAGAACACAAGAAAAATGGCAAATCCAGGTGTCTGAACTCCCACTCATGATAATCAGGTGACCGAATAGTTAATGAATAATTCAGAGGAGAGTTATCAAAAGCTCTATGAACACTGCTGGTAAACATGGTGAATGAAATAACTGAAAACTTGCAAAGGACTCAGTGTGAGTATGATAGAGAGCGAGAGGAGGCAAACAAAAATTAATACAGGAATCTTGAGAGCATTAGGGAACTACTTAAAGATTAAAACAGGAATTGCATAAGCCGGTTGAGAACAGTTAAAGAGAAATACAGGGATAACATGAGAAGGTTGAAAACAGTCATAGAGAATTACAGGAATTGTGTGAATGTGAGGAAACTTATCAAAGTGTAATACAGGAATTGAGAGAGAGGGATGAGAATAGACGAAGATCAATACAGGCACTCATGGAATCCATAAACAGACAGCTGAAACAATTCTGAGAGACCACAAAGGAATGATGAATGGAGCCCAACAGAAGGAATGGGAGTCCAAGGAAACCATAACCAATCAACTAAGTGATTTGAGAATAAGCACTGAACACCAAATTAAGGAAGTAAAGTTGAAACAATATCTAAAACAAATCTCCAACAAAGAATTTGAAGCCATTAAAACCACCCAATTAGAAGGAAAAGTAATAAAAACAAAGAAGGAAGACTTGACAGTAAGTTAGACCATGCAGAATATCGAATCTCAGGGATTGAAGACAGCCTGGATATTATAGAGCAAGAACATACAATTATCCAAGACAAATTCTAGAAATACGATCTATTCAATATTTGGAAGACACCATCAGAAGGCGAATGTGAGGATACTGGGTATAGAGGAGCACCTAGAGACAGAAGTTAATGGTCTAGGAAATATATTTAACAGAAGCCTAGCAGAGAACTTCCCAAACATGCAAAAATATAGGCCTATTCAGATACAAGAAGCTATTAGAACCCCATATAGACCAGACCAGAACAGAACATCCCACTGTCACATTGTAATCTGCACAGGATCAATTCAGACCAAGGAAAGGATCCTTAAAGCTGTCAAGTCGCCTCTAAAAGGAAAAAAATTAGAATAACCTCAGATTTCTCAGCAGAGATGAATAAAGCAAGAGCCTGGCATGATGTATGCCATGCCCTAAACATAAGTAAGTACCATCCAAGAATACTGTTCCCAGCTAAACCCTCCTTCATAACCGAAGGTCAAATAAAAACAGTCCATTGCAAAGAAAAATTGAACCAATAAATCTCCACCAAACCAGCTGTACAAAAGTTACATAAAGATGTCCTACGCATAGAAAACGAACAAGACCACAGTAAAGGGTGAGAAACTGCGTTCAAGGGAATAAAATTAGAACTCAACACCAAAAGCCACAAATGAAGTCCTGTAACACATGGAGGTTGAACAACACACTGTTGAATCACAAATGAGTCATGGAAGAAATTAGAAAGGAAATAGAAATTTTCATGATATTCAACAAAAATAAACACACAAATTACCAGCTCCTCTGGGACACAGCAAAGGCAGTACAGAGAGGCAAGTTTATAGCTGTGAGTTCCTATATCAATAAATTAGAGAGATTTGAAACCATCAATTTAATAAGACATCTGAACCTCCTTAAAAAAAGAGCAGCAAGATAAACCCCAATCCAAGAAATGGAAAGAAATAATTAAAATTAAATCAGAATTAAATGAATTAGAATCCAAAAACACCATATAAAGAATCAACAAAACAAAGAATTGGTTCTTCAAAAAATTTAACAAAATTGATAGACCCTTAGGAATTCTTACCAGACAAAGAAGACAAGACACCCAAATAACCTCAAAGATGAGAATGGAAACATCACCACAGAAACAACCAAGATTCAGAACATTATAAAGGAATACTTCTCAAACCATTATGCTAATAAGTTTGAGAACCTGGTAGAACTGGACATTTTCCTAGCTAATATCGACTTGCAGAAACTCAACCAAGATGAGATAAATCAAGTAACATGACCATATCAAGCATAGAAATAGAAAGAGCAATAAGAAACTTCCCACTTAAGAAAAGCCCAGGACAAGATGGATTTTAAATGGAATATTACAAGGCCTTCAAAGCAGAGCACACACCAATACTCCAAAAACTCTTCAATGAAATTGACAGAGAAAGTTCACTACAGAATTCTTTCTATGAAGCCATCATAATCCTCATCCCAAAGCAAGGCAGGGACTCATCAAAGAAAGAGAACTATAAACCCATTTCTTTGATGAACATTGATGTAAAACACCTCAACAAAATTTTGGCCAATCGACTTCAACATTTCATCCAAAAACTCATACACAACGATCAATCAGTATTTATTTCAGTGATGAAAAGCTGGTTCAATATATGCAAATCAATTAATGTAACTTATCACATCAACAAGAGCAAGGATTTGAACCACACTGTTATCTCAATAGATGAAGAAAAAGTATTTGACAAGATCCAACACCCCTTTATAATGAAGGCTCTGGGAAAACTATGAATCCAGGGAATATTCCTCAATACAATAAAGGCTGTATATGACAAGCCTACAGCCAGCATTATACTTAATGGTGAAAAACTAAAGCCATTTCCTTTTAACTCAGGAAGGAGACAAGGATGTCCACTCTGTCCGCTTCTCTTCAATCTAGTATTAGAATGACTATCTACATCAATAAGAAAAGATGCAAATAAAAAAGGGATCCAAATAGGGAAAGATGAAGTAAAATTCTCCCTCTTTAAGATGACATGATCTTGTATTTAAAGAATCCCATGGACCACTCAGAAATTACTCATGATGATTCAAAACTTTGGCAAAGTAGCAGGGTATAAAATTAACTCTCAGAAATCAATGACTTTTCTGTATGCCAGCAATGAGAAAAGCGTGGCTGAAATTAGGAAAGCAACTCCATTCATAATACCCCACAAAAATTAAAATACCTAGGAATTAACTTAATCAAAGAAGTGAAGGATCTTTTTGATGAAAACTTTAAAAACCTGAAAAAGGAAATCGAATCAGAACTTAGAAAGTGGTAAAAAAAAAAACAAAAAAAAAAACAACAACTCTCATGCTCCTGGATTAGAAAGATCAACATCATGAAAATGGTAATACTTCCCAAGGCTATCTACAAATTCAATGTGATACCTATCAATATTCCAAACTCGTTCTTCATGGAAATAGAAGAGGCAATGCAAAAATTCATATGGAACAGTAAAAAACCCCGAATAGCAAAAACAATCCTCAACAGAAACAACAGTGCTGAAGGAATATCAATACCAAATTTCAAACTGTACTACAAAACCATAGTAATGAAAACAGTTTGGTACTTGCACAAAATCAGACCTCAGGATCAATGGAATAGAATTGAATACCCAGAAAATGAACGCACTGACATATAGCCACCTAATCTTTGAGAAAAGAGCTAAAAAATAGCATGGAAGAAAGATAGCCTCTTTAGTAAATGGTGTTGGCAACGTTGGTTAATCACTTATAGAAAACTAAAGCTAGATGCTTATATATCACCCTTCAGCAGAATCAATTACAAATGGATCAAAGACCTCGGAGTCAAAGCAGACACCCTAAAAACTTTAGAGGACAAAATAGGAGATACTCTAGATATCCTTGGAACAGGACTAAATTTTCTTAATAGAGACCCATAAACACAACAATTCAAAGAAAGGTTGGACAAATGGGATTGCATGAAATTGCAGAGCTTCTGCATGGCAAAGGACAAAGCTCACAAGATCAATAAAAAGCCCATGGATTAGGAGAAGACCTTCACTAACCATAAAAGGGACAAGGGTCTCATATCTAAAATATACTTGGAACTCAAAAAATTAAATCCCCCAACAACAAATCCTCAAAGAAACCACTGCCCAATAAATAAGTGGGCTAAAGACTTACAGAGAATTTTCTCCGAAAAGGAAAGTGGGATCGCTAGTAGACACATGAAGAAATGCTCAGCCTCCCTAGCCATAAAAGAAATGCAAATCTAAACAACACTGAAATACAACATCACTCCAGTTAGAATGGCTATAATCAAGAACTCTGATAATAACAGATCCTGGACGGGATATTGGTGAGATTGTAAACTTGTTCAACCACTTTGGAAAGTAGTATGGAGGTTCCTCAAAAGACTCTGCATAGAGCTCCTTGATGACCCAGCAATCCCACTTTTGGGTATTTACCCAAGTGATCACAAACAAGAATATACTAAAGCTACCAGCATAACTATGTTCATTGCAGCATTATTTACCATAGCTAAGATATGGAACCAACCCAGATGCTCCTCAGTAGATGAATGGATCAAGAAAATCTGGTATATATACACAATGGAATTCTATGCCTCCATCAGAAAGAATGACTTTGCCCCATTTGTTAGGAAATGGAAAGACTTGGAAAAAATTAAATTAAGTGAAGTAAGCCAGGCCCAAAGAAATATAGGTCCCATGGTTTCCCTTATTTGCAATAACCAATTTATGTCTGAGACAAGCTGAAACGGCCACATATGTTGATGTTAGGCGAAATGAACCCCTTGGTAAGGACTCAAATTGTTTTTCTTTTCTTTTTTCTAGTATATTTGTAAGATGATTTCTCTGTTGCTTTGCATGTTCCTACTCCACGGTATAACCCCTGTTTTCAGTATATTTGATGTTGGTATAATTTTGGGAGGGGAAGGGAAAAACAAATAGGGATACAGGGTGACCCATTGCAACAATGACATGTACAAGACATTATGTCGAAAACCAAACTTTATAACTTTGTCGTGGGGTGGGGAGGTGCAGAGGGAGAGATGGGAATGGATGGGAAGGGGAAACAACGGAGGAGGCAACAATGATTGATAAGAAATGTACTCATTACCTTATTCATGTAATTGTAAACCCACTGTATGTATTTTTACAATAAAAAATCATGAAATAATAAAGTAAAAATCCATGTCACTTTTTTTTGTCAGTCATGGGGCTTGAACTCTGAACATTGGCATTGTCCCTCAGCTCTTCAGTTCAGGAATGCCACTATACAACTTGAGAGCCACAGTACCATTTCTAGTTTTCAAGAGTTATATTGGAGATAAGAGTCTCACAGACTTTTCTGCCCAGGCTGGCTTTGAACCACTACCCTCAGATCTCAGACTTTTGGGTAGCTAGGATTACAGGCATGAGTCAACAAAGCCCAGATCCAAGACAATTTTTAAAAAGCAAGCTTATTGAAACTTCTGCCTTTTTCCAAGAAACAATCTTACTTTTTCAGCATTAGTTTATAACTATGAGTTACTTTTAGATGTAACTGAGTTTTTCAATAGAATCAAATATAAGTTTTATTATTACTAAGTATCCCACAAATATCACTGTAATTGATTTCCCCCAAAGTCAATTATTACATACAATATTACTCACTATTATTGTTAGAGTCTATATTACATATAATGTGAAGTGAACCATTTCATATAAATTAGTAGATGCTATTTTAGCATTATAAATTCACATCTGTGATTTTAAACGAAGGAAAGAAGATTTTTCAAGTTAAAATGAAATATGAATGTGTAGTGTGTCCCAACTGAACCTAAAATTCTGAGTTCATACAGACAAACTTATTTTCTTTCAACTAAAGACTTTCCACTAAAGTAACACTATTAGAAATAGTGAGGCAAGAGGAGGAAGAATTAAAATCATGTCAAACAATGTCTCTGTTATTCTGCTAACCCCTCCTCTTTGATGACCTGCCAATTCCCCGTTGTCACAAAGCTTCAAGTGTCCCTCTTAGAATTCTATTTGGAAAAGTTCTCAATCACTGATTCTTTTTGTACTTTCTGTTATATGAAACAAAATATAGACACAAAACAATTGATATAAAATGCACACTTATGTTGAAGTCACCACAACTGGAAAAACAACCAACAAAGTAGAATTCCCCCAGGAACAAAAACATGTTGTGTCCAGTTTTTTTTGAAAGCACAAATAACTCAAATACATGTTAACTTGGAGTAGAGCCATAAAGATAACTGTGTCTCAAAAATAAGGTTGTGTTAATTTGTAATTAAATTCATCTAGATGAACCTAATATAGCAAATCCCTTGAATGGATAAAATTGTTTAAAACAAATGTGACTGTATAAGGAGTGAGATCTGCATATATATAAAAGAATAAAATAACAAAACATACTTTAAAAATTCAGAAATGCAATGAATAAGTCCAATAATATCCATATTGAAAACTAATTCCTACTGATTTAACAAGAAAAAATATGCAACTATACAATCTGAGCAGTGTACGTGAGTCTACATAATTTTAAACTACTCCAAATTACACTTTGTAGAAGACTGAATGTGGGTTACCTAAAGGAAAACTTCAACATATAATATAAATGAATTAAAAATCTCATGAAAAGAGAAAAGTAGTTACTGGAAAATACTAGTTAAATAAATGGTGGTCAAAATCTTTCTAGTACTGAAAAAATTGCACACCTATTTATTTAGATCCAGAAAAATACCCAAGTTACTCGAGCTGATTTGAAACTTTGGCAAAGTAGCAGGATACATCTGTAAAATTTCTATGGATGTTGACTCTGGCAAGGAATGTATTTCCTCTTTGCTCTGACAAATAAATATCAAGACCTAACTAAACATATAACCAGAAAAGTCATCATGTAAGCTGTATTGCAACTGGAGTAAAATTGAGATACCACTTCACCCCAATTAGAATGGCTATAATCAAGAACTCTAGTAACAACAGATGCTGGACGGGATGTGGACACAAGGGAAAGTTACTGGATTGTTGGTGGGAGTGTAAACTTGTTCAACCGCTTTGGAAAGCAGTATGGAGGGTCCTCAAAAGACTCCACATAGAGCTCTCTTATAACCCATCAATTCCACTTTTGGGCATTTACCCAAATGTTCCCAAACAAGACCATACTAAAACTACCAACACGACTATGTTTATTGCAGCCTTATTTACCATAGCTAAGATACGGTACCTACCCAGATGCCCCTCAGTAGATGAATGGATCAAGAGAATCTGGTATATATACACAATGGAATTTTGTGCCTCCATCAGAAAGAATGACATTGCCCCATTTGTTAGGAAATGGAAAAACTTGGAAAAAATGATAGTAAGTGAAGTAAGTCAGGCCCGAAGAAACATATGTCCTATAGTTTCCCTTATTTGCAATAACTAGTATATGTCTGAGTCAAGCAGAAAAGGTCAGATAAGTTGATGTTAGGGAAATGAATCCTAAGATATATATTCAAATGGTTTTTTATCTTTCATACGATTGTTTTTAACACATTTATAAAATGATTCCTTTGTTGCTTTGTATGTCCCTCCCCCACTGTATAACCCGGCTTTCACAGTATTTGATGTCTCTATAATTTGTGGAGGGGAAGGGAAAAAACAAATCGTTTAAATAAGGATACAGGTGGACCCATTTCAACAATGAGATGTAAAAGTCGTTACGTCGAAAATCAACTTGACAAATTTGGTGCGGGGGGATGATGGAGGTGCGGGAGGAGGATGGGAAGGGATGTGAAGGGGAAACAAAGGAGGAGGCTACAATGTTTGATAAGAAATATACTCATTATTTGCCCATGTAATTGTAACTCCTCTGTATAGTATTTTCACAATAAAAAAAGATAAATCAGTCATACTGATTCTGTATTTATTGTAAATGTTGATTTTTTTCAATAATTATTTCGTTTAGTTTGCTTTTTTAAAACATTGTGTTAAATGATGTATATCTTGGTAACAAATTTTGGATGCCTCCTTAAATTTTGTTCTGAGTATAAAGTCTCACTTCAGTTCCGAACCCGTGAAATGATGTTGATTACAAAAAAAATTCTAATAGCCACTGTTTATAATACACAAAATCTCATAAGCATGACACCAAAGCATTGGTTAACATTTGGATATTAGGGTCTCATGACTGATGAGGCCTATCTGCAGGAGTATCATTGTACCTAGATTCCTCAGCCTAAATTTAGCCACTGTTTAAAAATGTTTATATCTTTGTCACCCATCAGAGATTAAATCTGAATATAAAGCCTAAGGAAAATGATAAAGAATTTAGCTTTTCTGGATATAAAGTAACAATATGCATCATAGAGTAACTCACTGGTTTAAAGTCAACCTATTTCTCCAAAACATTCTAGGTATTTCCTTAAAATGTGTATTATTTCCTTGAAAGCAATGGGGAATGTGAAAAGAGGATTAACCAAGCATTGCTTTGAAATATACGTAATTTGGATGTACCTCTACAATTCGCTATAAGCATTTCTGATAAAAATGTTTGAATAATTGATTTTCTGTTCAGATATAATATATCCTAGTTTCATATACTAAACTACATTCAGAAAATGGTATATACCGATTAACTAAAGAAAGTCCTGGAAGAAAAAATGGCATCTCTATACTATGTGATGCCCAATTCTTAGGTATTTCATTCTGCCTCCATTTAGTGAATGCGATTGTTTAAATCCTTCATAAGGTATTAATTAAAATCGATCAGTGTCCTATAATATAATTGTGTATGATTTTGTTCTAGAATGATTCAAGGAGTGCCCATTCAATCACGACAAACATCACATTCCATTGGTATTCATATGGATAGGAATGAGTTTCTTAGGATCTCCTGCCATTTGAAGGTGGCAGGATCAGGATTCGAACTGTGGGCTCCAGCTCCCACCACTTAAACCTGAGAATAGGGAACTCACCTGTGTGTCCAAGAACATCAGCAAGACCAGTGATAAGACAGGCACAAGTGTCTCTCAGCATTCCTCCTTGATACTTACAAGGCTTCTCTGAACATGACTTTTTTCATTTTATATTGTAAAAATATTATACAGATGGGTTACAGTTAAATGAGCAAGGTAAAGAGTACATTTCCTATTGAACATAGTTGTCTCCTCCTTTGTTTTCCCCATACCATCCCTTCCCTCCCATCTCCACATCTACTCCCCCTGCCGATCTCAGTGACTTAATTTTTTATTTTTGGCTTTGTACAGGGTTTGATCTCAAGTAGTGGCAACTATGAACTTTCCCTCACATTGGGACACATTTACCAAGACCCTGAGTTCAAATCCCAGGCTAGGAAATAAAAGTGGCAGAAATTCCAAACCAGGGAGCTTTATTTTTTATTTTAGTTAAATGATTAATTATTTTTTAAATTTATTCTTTATTTTGCCAACACGGGGGTTGAACTCAGGTCATGCAACTCTGCCTCAGCTTTGATCACCCTAGGCTGGAGTACAACCTCTGGACCCAGAGCCGATCTTGGGATCCTAGGCCCAGAGGGCTTGCACGAAGAAAAAAAAAAGTAGGATACCACAAAAAGTGGTGAGCTGTAGAGGGCTGGGGGTTTACGTTTTTTACCTTTACACGGTGTCCATCCTGGGTCTGAATGACACAGCTGCAATTGGACCTGACCAGCCATTGCTGAAGGCTGTTGGACTATCAGGGAAACCATAAGTCTACCTGTCAACATAGGCTCTGGGGTCAAATCCCGGTCCTGACACCTACCAATGGCAGGAGATCACAAGAGACTCATTCCTGTACCTATTGAAAGAGTACTTCTTGATTCAGTGTAGTCTAAAATTGGATGCAATAATCCTATCATGTGGATTGATCTTAATAGTTTATTGAACATGAAAAGAATAATATTACTTCAGGGGCGGTATAATAAATGCCTAAGAGTTGGTAGGAACCTAGTAGGTTTCATTCAATCATAGACAGACAGATCTCGTGCTCCTTTCCAATATGTATTTATTTGTATACCACCATCTGCCTATCCATGTATCACTGTTTTGGCCAAAACTGGGGCTGGAGGTCAGGACTTGGGAACCACCTGACAGCTTCATTGTCTAGAGGCTGCTGTGCTCAGACTCATCCATTCATGAATTGGGCGTGGTAGGCCCTGACTTCAGATCCCAGCACTGCCAAAAATTTAATCTTGGAGTAAGAAGCCGAGTATGACACATTTTATCCTTTTCTGGGAGAGTCCTGAGTGTCAGGCATGATGGATATCATATCTACAAATCTGGATGCTGTGATAGGATGTAAGCAATGTAACAAATGGTAGCGGTGTCATCAGAGTCAATAAAATAATTGCTAAATAAATGAATAAAACCAGAAATAAAATGAATAACTACACCAAACACAATATGTACTGAATATCTGTATGGAAGTATAAATCCTATATTTAAAATGGACATAAAGAGTATGTTTTCCCAGCCTGAAGCTTGAATTCAGGCCTAGGGAACAGGCCTGACTTTCTTGTCTTCAAGCATGGTCAGATTCCCTTCTCTCACAGTGCTGCATATTTACCCAGACCTTGAGTTCAAATACCAGGCCTGGCAGAAAAAATGGCACGAATTGCAAACAAGGGGGGTAATTTTTTTTTTTAATGGCGGGTTATTGGGGATGCCATTGTCCTGCATGACAACATAGGTTGTGAGCCCTGGAGAAGCAAAAGTTGAGAAGGTGACGCCTCCACAAATTGAGGATCGCAGAGGATGGAGACATGCCCCAGACCTAGAGGGTCTGCGAGCACTCTCAGAGGCTGAAATCCACAGGGGGAAACTCCCGCTGCAGGAGTGGTGACCCCTGCAATGGGGTCACAGTAGCTCAGTGGCAGACAGAGTTGGAGCCACAGGCCTCCTGCCTCATGAGCTGCCACCATAGCAGGCTTGGGGATGGGGCATCCGAAAACAAAATCTGCTTCATCCATGACCTGCATGATGAGGTGGACTTCCATAGTCCAGCGGATGAGCACCACCATCGATGCAGCCAGCTGTTGGCACACATCTGCACTGTCTTGGAATCCCTCATGGCGTGTAAGAGCAGATGTTCATCCTGGATGAACTGTGTCTGGAGAAAGCCAAGCGCGTATGCTGGCTCTCCCAGGAGAAGATGGAGAAAGGAGAGCTGGGGAGCTGCTGTCCCTTCTTGCAGAGGAAGGAACAGATAGAGGGCTCCAGATGCCGGCACAGGATGAGCCACCACAACCAGAGCTGCTTCAGATGCCTCAGGCTCTAGGGTGGGCAAAATGAGGGAGGAGCTGAAAGGTTTTGAAGAATTGCAACTTCAAGACAGCTTGGAAACTGCCAAAGGAGAAATCTGGGTTCCCGACCCTGTAGATGACTCCCCTATGGAGCACATCCTGCAGCAGATGCCCCACATCCAGAGCCACCTACAGCTAGCAGGCTTGGTCATGGAGTGCTCCCTTTCTTTCTTCTGTAGATTGATGTGGGTGATGACTCTCTATGTAACATACTGATTCTCAAAAGCTACGTCAGCCACCAGAAATAGGTGGCCAGGCAGCCTTCTCCCAGGCCTCCATCTGCCGTGTGATGGGAAGGGTAAACTGAAGGTCAGGTAGGGCAGAGGCTGCCGGGAAGCGGCCCAAATTCAAGGGACATATAATAGCCCATTGGTGGCCAAGGAAGAGACCCATGTTATGCTTATCTCAAACAATAAATTGTTTTCAAAGGGAATAAAAGCCTCCAACAAAGATTTGTTCTTCCAGTCCTGGGGCTTGAACTCAGGGCCTGGCCACTGTCCCTGAGCTCTTTTTGGTTAAGGCTAGCACTCTACCAGTTGAGTGTTTACTGATAGTTCATCGAAGATAAGAGTCTCACTCACTTTCCTGTCCAAGCTGGCTTGGCACCATGATCCTCCAGATCTCATCTTCCTGAGTAGGATGACAGGTATGAGCCCCCAGTGCCCAGCTTGTGATGCCTTTTGAAGGTATTTTGTCAAGTCTGTAAAAGGAGTCCCAAAGTCCTGGATAGACCATGACCCAATCAAGAAGCTGGGATGGGGGAAGGTTGACCTTCTAGCCATTCTGTTCTCCAAAATTAAAGATGCCAGTTGGCGTTGTATGCATCAAACACCTAGGCCAACAGCCATCAGGCTTAGTGGGGAATAGGTAGAGAATACCCAAAGATTGCAGTGTAGAAATCTCTGAATTTGCAAGCATGTGGTGTATGTGTGTGTGTGTGTGTGTGTGTGTGTGTGTGTGTGTGTGTGTGTGTGTGTGTGTGTGTTTGTGTGTGTGTGTGAACTCAGGGCCTAGGCTCTATCCTTGTGTTTTCTTGGTCAAGCCTAGTACTCTGCCACTTGAGCCACAATCCCATTTGCTTTATGATGGTTAATTGTAGATAGGAGTCTCAAGGACTTTCCTGTCCATTGTGGCTTGGATCAAGAGTAAACACAACTCACAGGTACAATCCTTATGGTGAGCGACTCCTGCCCCCTGATGGCCAGACATGGAACATGAGAGGCCGTGCCATTGTCCTCTAGAGTTCAATTGGGGGAAGTGACCAGGGCCAAGCTGACTTTTGCTCACCATTGGTGCTGATGCCAGAGCAGGTCTGTTCCACCCTAGGCCAAGAGAGCTCCAGGAGGCCCGGCTCCCAGGGGCACAAGGAAGGGAGAGGTCAGCTCTAGGCCGAGCTAAGAGCCTTTGCCCACAGACACCCCAACTTGGCTTTCCTGATCACCATAAGACCTGTCAAAGAAGAACCCCAATAAAACAAAATTGGAGCTGTGGGTCAAAGTGATAGAGCTCTAGCATTGAACCAGTGAGATCAGGGACAGAGCCCCCAAGGTTTGAGTTCAAGACCCCCAGCTGACCCTCCCCAATAAAACACAGGTTGGCTAAAGTAAACTTGTAGTATTTGTGAAGTGTTTCTGAAGAATGGTGATACTAAAGAAAGTACCGTAATTCTAATGACAGCTGAACTTGTGACATACAGCTATGTGCTGAGTCCTTCACAGGGTGCTATTTGCTGGGTCCTTCCCACATGGTGTTTTGTGCTGAGTCCTCAAAAATGTGCTGTTTTCTGAGTCATCCCAAAGGGTGCTATCTGCTGAGTCCCTGAGAAGAGTGGGCCATGCTGGGTTTTTTAAAGGGTGCTGTGTGCTGAGTCCATTACACAACGTACTATATGCTGAGTCCTTCAAAAGGTGCGGTGTGCTAATTCACCCCAAAGGGTGCTGCTATGTGCTGAGCTTGAGAAGTGAGGAAGAGGTGAATTTTTCAAGTGCTTTGTGCCAAGACCTTAAAATAAGGTGCTCTGTACTGTCCTGCAAATGGTGCTCTGGGCTGAGTCCTTTGACAGTGTGGTATGTACTGAGTCCTTCCACACTGTGGTATGTGCTGAGTCTTTCAAAATTGTGCTATCTGCTAAGTTTTTTGAAGGGTGCTATGCACTGAGTGCTTTACACAGTGTGCAATGTACTCAGTCCTTCAAAGGGAGCTGTGTGTGTCTTAACACAGGATGCTATGTACTGAGTCCCTGGGAAAGAGTGCTGTGTGCTTGAGTTTTTCAAAGCATGCCATGTGCTGAGTCCTTCACACTGTGGGCTATGGACTCCCTCATTCAAGGGATGCTGTGTGCTGAGTACTCTACATAGGGTACTATATACTGAGTCATTCAAAGGGAGCTGTGTTCTGAGTCCTTCACACAGGGTGCTTTGGGCTGTTTTTTGAAGTGCTTTGGGCTGTTTTTTGAAGTGTGCTGTGTGCTGAGACATCTCAAAGGGTGCTATGTTCTGAGTCCTTGAAAGGCAGTTATCCCCAACAATCACACACACACACACACACACACACACACACACACACACACACACACACACACACAAACACACACACACACACACAAGTGTCACTGTACACCTGCTTGGTGTGTAGAGTGGAGGGGGAAGAAGGAGAGTATCCTCCAGTGGTGGTGCTGAGGGGAGATTCGATCCCCTGGGCAGATACTGGGGTTAGGAGGTAGTGATGAGCTGAGGTGAGGCTACAATTGCATGGCCTGGAAGCCTTAGGGCCCAGTCAGGGCTTGGCTTGCAGCAGGGGTGGGGGGCCGGGGCCAAGGGGAAGGGGGCATGGCAAGCGGAGGAGGGGTAGGATCCAGGGCACACTGTGTTAGCAGCAGGGGGTGGGTGCACCCCATGGGGGCAAGACAGCCCAGGAGAGGAGTGGGGGCAGAGAGAGAGAGAGCAGATCGAAGAGTGAGCACACACACAAAGGCAAGCAGCTTTATAGGCTGGTGACCTCCCAAATCTTAGTGCAGGTCCCGGCAGGGGCCACAGAGCATGGGGAGCCTGTGCAGCAGGACATTGCAACAGACAGCCACTCAGAAGTGTGGTGGCCAGGGCAGTCCTGAGTCTGAGGTCCCTGCGCAGGGAGTATGGAGGTGGAGGTGGCTGAGGTGGGGGCAGTGTTGGCTGATGAGGAGGAGCAGAGGCCAGGTGCAGCCCCTACATGCCCAGCAGACACAAGCCTGCCCACTCCCTGCAGCATCGCATTTCAAACACTGTGTTTTTGGCTCAGACCCATGGTGCCTCTCGAAGTCGCCCAGCAGAGATGGCATGCCCCTGGCTTGCTTGCAGCCCCTACCAGGTCTCAGATCCCGGTCCTTGGACTACGGGCCTGCATGCACCTGGAGGCTCTGCCTACAGCTTCTCCCAGTAGCACACATGAGTGGCTGCCCCATGGGCCTGCACCCTGCAAACCCTCCTGCAAAAAGACCCTCTCCTGCTGACATGGACCTGACCCTCCTGTCTCCCCTCTCCTGTCCTGCTATTGCCTGCCCCATGCCCCACAGCCTGACATGTCCCTGCGACAAATGTACCCCAGTGTTGGAGAGTGGGAGTGGGTGACAACCCCGGGATCCCACCCCCACCCTAGTAACCGGTATACCAGGAAATGGGGTAATGCAGGAATGAGTGAGGAGGGGTCGCCACAGAGCTCCTGGCCTGGAACAGTGGGAGCCACACAGCCGCGCATGTGCACCCTTCCTCTCCCTGTTGGGAACCTGGTGGCTTTAGTCAGAGGTGGGGAGCAGCACCTCCACACCTGCCTTCTCGTGTCTTTTGCTTTTTGCTGGGGGTGGTGGGTGTTGGATGCAAATGATAGGCCCTCCTTGCTGTGTGAGCCCTTGTCTTCTGTGCTCGGTCACCCTTTCACCTAAGGAGGGCCCCAGAAAAGCCCATTAGTTATGTGAGGGCACTTGGAGTCAGATAGAAGGTGAATATCTGGGAAGAACACACCCCCTCTGACACACATATACCTGACCTGTCCCCCCACATCAGCTGTCAACAGTTCTCACATGGTGATCACATTTCCCAGCTCTCCCAGCATCTGCTGGCTCACAGTCCATCTGCTCTCCTAGTCCTTCACAAGAATCCACCAAGTCACCCAGAAGCATCTAGGCTGGAAGTAGGGAGTCTGTCCATGTATGTAGCCTTTAGGACCCCATGCATTTCCCAACACTGCCCCCACCCCAGGTCAAACACCCCTCTGGGACACTGTGACCCCCCTGCTTGTTTTCAGTCCTGGTTCTGAGGAGCCACCTATCTCAGGACACCTTCACACAGCGTCCTGGCCTGGGATTTTGGTGAATGGTGAATAAATGCTGGTTGTTCCCAAGGGAAAGTGTCTGGGCCTTGAGAAAGGGAGAGATAGAGTGGTTCTGCGTTATTAGAGTGGTGCTCATTTGGGTGGGAGCCACTAGTTTGACAAGGGAATCCCTGTGCTCCAGCTTGTACCTTGTCCCAGAGGAGGAACCAACAACTCAGGAGAGACACTGCTGAGTCTCTTTGTGTGTGCATTTGTGTGTGTGTGTGTGTGTGTGTGTGTGTGTGTGTGTGTGTGTGTGTGTATGCATGAGAGAGAGAGAGGGATGGAGGCAGAGAGAGAGAGACAGAGAGGGAGAGAGAGAGAGAGGAAGAGAGACAGAGAGGGAGAGAGAGGAGAGAGAGATCATCTTTCTCCTTATACCTGCCTGTCTGTGCTCAGGTGAGTGATCAGTTGGCAAATTGCATGTGCTGCATGGAGGAGTCTTCTGTCACAGGTCTGGATTTATGTGTGTGTGGTGTTTGTGTGTGTGTGTGTGTGTGTGTGTGTGTGTGTGTGTGTGTGTGTGTATGTGTGTTTGGAGAGCAGGGAGAACAATGAAAACATATTTAAGTCATTGTGTCTAAAAAGAGCAAAAGCATTTTATATGTATGTGTGTGTGTGTGTGTGTGTGTGTATTTGTTCTTCTTTTTTCATCAATGCCAAGTATGAGTCCAGCCATATTTTTGTTTTCTCCTTCACCGTTTCATGGCTCCTTTGGAGAAATTTTCAGTAGACATTCCTTTCCACCTACCTCTTCCCTATTTCCTATAGCCCACAGTAGCTGCTGGGCCTGTGTGGGTCTCCCCTAGGAGGCCTGTGTGAATTGCAGACCAGGGTGGACAGAAGGACTGTCTTCAGCCAGAAGGCTCATGAGGCAAGTGTGAATGCAGGCATACTCCTCTAGCCAGACAGTCTGCTCTCGTGTGTATAGTTGGAGCTAATTAGAGGGTTGGGAATGTGTCTGCCAAATATAATTAAGGAATTAGTTGCGGGGGGGGAGTAGGGCAGGGGCTGTGAGGCTAGGAGGGTCTGGGGCATGGTGAACGGTGTGACATGGCACATGGTTCACCACGACCGAGGATGAGAAGGCAACCTTACCCAGGGCATTGACTGTGTCCGTGGGCATCTGGGCAGGGTGCTCTGGGCCCCCACTGGTGACATGGATTCCCTCCCAGGGCATTGTACCAGTGGTCAATCATCTCTGGGGTCCTGCAGACTCCAATCTGTGTCCCGCCTGGGCAGTTTCCAGCTGGGCAGTGGTAGGCACGTGCATTCCCCCTGCGGAGTCCGCTCAGTATCAGGCCGTGGCTGTTAGCAAGGGCTGTCTGAATGCCAGTTTCTGTAACCTGCTCTAGGCTGTCTGGAAGGAAAAGGGGACAGCTGACTTTGGAACCCTTTGATTGGGACAAATTAAATACCATGTTTTCTAGGGTTTTATCTTGAAGCTGACAATTTCCACTAACACCTGGGATTATGGGTCAAATTAGATGGAACATTTCAGCCACCAAACAATGACGTTCAAAGCAGCACAGGCAGAGTTCCCTAGCCAGATGGTCTCCTGCTATGAACAGCATGCCTTGACTGCCTTTCTTTGGCAGCTGTTGATTCTATTCCTGCTCTCTCTAGGGTGACCACCACAGTCGAGGACATCATGGGGAGCAGAGATTGTGACCTCACCATCCCCAGCCTGCCAGCTGTGAGCAGAGATGATTCCCAGCATCTGCACAGGACTCTTGGAGATTCAGAAACCTGGGATGCTTCGAGGATCCTTTCTCTGCAACTTGAACCTTGGGGGCCGGATATGTTAGACCATCCTGGCTAGCCTCAGGGGGAGAAGAGGAGGCCCCTTCAGCCAGGCCTTCATCTCAAGGCAACCTCGTTCACACCTGTGTGGGGAATTGAGTGCCACAGAGATGGTCAGCAGCTGAACAGAGATCTTTGAGAAGATAGGCATCCCAGAGGCCCCGGAATCCAGTGAGTACCTCGTGGCTCACTTCCTCGGAACCAAAACAGTTAAGTGCAGTGGCACCAGGAGGGCAGGAAGAGGGAGGACAGAGAACTGTGGGAGAGCTACATCAGGCTTCCCCCCCACCAGGATGCTTACCTGTATCAGATGGGACTTTTCTGTAGTATTGTCGTAGAAAGATGCTCATTTATTTATCCAAAAAACAGTTACAGTATGAGCCAGGCTCCAGGGGTCCATAGACAATGAAAGGTTCCAGTGCTGGTTCCACAGTACATGAAGAAACCTTGGTTTGAGCTGGATGCCGATGCTTCACACCTGTCATCATAGCTACTAAGAGGCTGAGATGGGAGGATAGAGGCTTAAGGCCGGGGCAGGAAAGCCTGTAAGACTGTTATGTCCAACTAACTAACAAAAAGAAAACAGTAGAAGTGGATGTGTGGCTGAAGCTGTAGTCTGTTGGCCTTGAGTAAAAAGGCTCAACCACATCACCCAGGTTCTGAGTTCAAGGTCCAGGAGTGAGAGAAAGAAAGGAAAGAGAGAGAGGAAGGAAATACAGAGAGAGAAAAGGAAGAAAGGAAGGAAGAAGGAAGAACATGCAAGCCTTGGTTTGGAGTCCCTGGATCATGGGAGCCAACAATTCACATCTCTGTGGGGACAGTTGCAGAGCATAAAGGCAGTATGTAGGACCAAGCCACTGACCCCTCAGCAACTTCATGACATCCAGGAGCCTTGTGGTCACCGACTGCAGAGAGAAGGAGCCGTGAGTAGAGCCTTGGGCTCAGGGTGGGTCACCAGGTTTCAATCATCTTCCGCCCCAAGGAGTTTATTTTCTGGTCAGATATGAAGGAAATGTCTAAGGGCTAGGGAGGTGTTGGGGTGATGGAGTGTCAAGAGGGGGGAGCAAGGGATAAAAAGGAAGATGTCGAGGGAGGATGATCCCAGTTCAGGTGTGTCAGGACCTCGCCTGTCAACCTAGACCATCACTGATAGAGCTTTTGACCCAGCCACATTGCAATTAAATGTCCTGGTGCCTGTTGACCACCTGGCTATCATCCACCGCAGGATGCCTGTGCAGTAAGACATTGGGGACTGGGATTTCCAGGCTCAATCTGAAGATCACATCCCCTGTGTTCATTTCTTTACCAGAGAAAGAGGTAAGCATGCCACTGGCACAGGAAAGACAGGGAATGAGGGCGGGAGTCAGATCAGTGGTGCCCCAAGATTTCCTCAAGTGGGCGTTAGGACCCCGTGATTGCCATTCTCAGAGGCAGAGGTGGGTGTCTTTGCTGGCTCAGCCTTTAGTCTAGATGGCAGGTCTGGGACTCAGAGAGGGCCAACTGAAGGTGAGGAAAGTTTGGGTAGAGGCTGGTGGGAAAACTAGAGGCACTAGGCTCTGAGCATTGTTGTTTCTTTGAGAATACTCACCACCTAGGAACATTCTTGGGATGGATGAGCCCTTTTCTCCTTCCCGAGAGAGAGGGACCCTTGGCCCAGAAATCCTTTCATTCCCACATCTTGTAGTTGGATAACTAGAACTCACCTCACTGCCCAGTATTGAGGCAGTACAGCGAGAGATCCTGAGTCTTTGATAAGGTCAGGGGGTCTCAGTATGAGATTGTACTTGAATGTCCTAACTAGGTGCATGGTCAGTCCCATCTAAGAATGTCTTGATGTAGGACATAGAATCTAAAGAATCAGAGCATGATGGGGCCTGTTCTGGGAGTCTTGAATATCATGTCTTAACTTCGAGCTCCCATGTGCCCACATGCATCTCTTTCTTGGGTGGGTTTCAGCCTTGAGTAGCCTGGATTATAGCCACTGGCATCCAGCTACAAGGATATCTTTTCATACTTTCTTCTATTGTAACAGCTGTCTACTTGCCCTGGCCAAGATCTCTGACCTCCACAACAGGTCCCAGCAGCCCCTGATTGTGTGGAGACCACAAAGGTCAAACTGATCCCATTTCTTTGTCCTCAGGGGAGGAAGTTATGTTTCATCTGAAGCCTGGGGTAGGAGGGGTGGCTGTAGATGGATGCTCAGCTGGGAGAGAGGTAGTCTGTTTTAGCCAAGAAGGTAAATGTGGCCAAATGCTAATAGCAAGAAATGTCTGTGAGACTCTCCTCTCCCAAGAACCACCTGAAAGCTGGAAGAAAAGATGTGGTTCAAGTTGTAGAGAGCTAGCCCTGAATGAAAAAAGTGAGGGACAGAGCCTGGGCCCTGAGTTCAAGCCTTAGTACCAAGATGCATACTTGCTCATCCACACACAAACACACCACACACACACACACACACACACACACACACACACACACACACACACACATTCAGAGGAAGGTAGTAATGATGAGCTGAACTAGAACTGGGGGCAGTCTGAGGCATAGTCACAGTAAACTCTCAAGCCAAATCAAGTGCTTTCTCCCTAAGTCTTTCTTGGGCTGAGGGGTCTCGGCCATGCCAGTAAGTTCCAAGCCCTGGGATTCCTGGGATAGCGACTGCTACAAGGAACAGCCAGTTGGCTGTGGATTTCTGAGCCTACAAGGCTTTCATGAGCCCAACTCAACACCTGCCCAAGGTGTGCCTGACAAATTCACACACTTGTGATACCTGCATGAGTGGACGTTACTTGGAGTGACATCTTGTACCTCCTGCCCCTCCTGGCCCAGAACCCTGGTCTGAGATGGCAATCTACTGCTCAGATCCACATTGCACCCATGACAGATGCAATTCTGATGATCTCCATGCCCCAAGGCTCAATCTTTCTCTGGTACTGTGGCCCGCTCTGTAGGCAATGGCCTCCAAACAGGCTCCACTCAAGACTTGTAGAACACCTACACATTGGGAGAACCTCAGGGGGCCCACTGGAAACTACTTTGCCTAGAGCCATAGAGTGAGGTCCAAGCAGAACAGGTTTTGGTCACGGGGCTTGAACTATGGACCTGGGCTCTGTCCCCAGCTCTTAAGCTTACAACTTGAGCTACAGAACTACGTCGGGTCCTCTGGAGGATTCTTGGAGATCAGAGTCTCCCGGACTTTCCTGCCTGGGCTGGCATTGAACTGCGATCCTCACATCTCAACCTCCTGAGGAGGTAGGAGGACAGGTATGAGCCACTGGCGCCCAGCTGATCTGGCCTTTCACCAGAGTGGACTAGGAGCTCCTGAAAGCTTTTCTTTATTTTTCTGTGCCAGTACTGGGCTTGAACTCAGGGTCTGGTTTCTGGTCTCTTAACTTTTTCCCTCAAGGTTAGTACTCTACCACTTGAGCCCCAGCTCCATTTCTGCTTTTTGGTAGTTCATTTGCAAGAAGAGTCTCACTAACTTTTCTCTCCTGATCTGGCTGGACCCTCGATCTCTATCTCAGGCTCCTGAGTAGGTAGGATTTACAGGGTTTGAGCCACTGTTAGCATTGGGCTAGAAGCTTTTCTTCCTGCATTTGCCCTGACGCCTCCATGCAATGGATGGCTGAGGGTTAGGAGCTGTGAAAAATAGGCTTCCAGCCACAGGAAATGGCTGGGGTCCCTGGTGGAAAGCCATTCTAATCTTCCCCCTAGGCCCCACTCTAGGACTCTAGGACTCCACCCTCTGCCCTGTAACTCAAGTACAAACTTTGACCCAGCCTTGAATGTCCTACCAGACTTTTCTGAAGCCACAGAGCTTTCATTCCAACACCACCACCTGCTCTACAGCACACCTCAGGAGCTCTGTCCATGCTGTACCTTCTGCCTGAGGCTCTCTGTCCTGTATCCACATCTTAGAATTCCTGTAGAATTTTGGCACTGGATATATCACCTCCTGGAACAAGTCTTTGCTTCCCTTCTACCTCTTTTTTCAAATTGAGTTGCTAGAGATGGAATTTTTGCAGGCTGACTAGCAAATGCTCTATCTTGGTGTGTGTGTGTGTGTGTGTGTGTGTGTGTGTGTGTGTGTGTGTGTGTGTGTGTGTGTGTGTGTGTGTGTGTGTGTGTGTGCCTCTACTGGGTTTGAATTAATTGCCTGGATGCTATCCTATCCCTGAGCTTTTGTGCTCAAGGCTAGCACTTTACTACTTGAACCACAGTTCTATTTCTGGCTTTGGGGGTGTTTAATTGGAGAAAAGATTCTCATATAGACTTTCTTGCCTGCAATTGGGATCCTTAGATCTCAGCTTGCTGAGTAGCTTCCAAGGCTGAGCCACCAGCACCTGCCTTCTACCCTACCTCTTACATATAACCTCAGCCTTCCTCTGAGTCCCAGAAAAAATATGTCTCACCAGGTTCACTTCTTTTTGTGCCAGTCTTGGGGCATGAAATCAGGGTCTGGGCAAGTTCCTGAACTTCTTTTGCTCAAGGGTATCACTTAAGCCACAATGCGACTTTTGGCTTTTGCTGTTTCTGTGGAACTGAGGAATCAAACCCAGGATTTAGTGCATGCTAGGCAAACACTCTACCACTAAGCCACATTTGCAGCCCAAGGCTCACTTCTAATGGGAGTTATGAGGGTGGGATTTATTGGCATACATCTTTAGGCATAAAAATCGCTGAAAATTTCATATCTATCAAGATTTGGGAGCAGCATGTGACTAGGCAATGAGGAATGATAAATGAGTGATAGCCACCAGGCCCCAGAGGATCTAGGCTCACATCCTACAGAGGGATAGAGAATATGGAGCCAGAAACTTTGACCACTCCTACAATGTAGGAACTGTGATCTCCCTGGAGGCAGTGGCCGGCTTCTAGTTGTCCCGATGGGACACCTCAGCCAGAACATCAAGCTTCAGTTACTAAATGGCATACAAGGATGCTTTGTTCAAGTTGCTGGCTCAGACTTAGTACACTTCAGGGCTTGTCCCAGCTTGCCCAGTTTGGGGGGCTGGGCATTGGCAACCTGCTGAATGCCCATCATCCATACATCATCCATCCAAACACAGAGACATGGAGTTATTGCCTCCTTGGGGGGGGGAGCAGTTCCGTGTTGCACTATCAGCCTAGACCCTGTCCCTGAGCTCCTTTTGCTCAAGGGTAGTGCTCTGCCCTTGAGCAACAGCCCCATTCATGTTTTTTTTCCCTGTAATATCTTAGAAATAAGAGGGTCGTGGACTTTCCTGCCCCGGTTGAATTCAAATTGTCAGTCTCTACATCTCAACCTCCTGAGGAGCTAGGATTACAGGCAGGAGCCCCTGGGTCCTGGTTTTCTTTTCTTCTTTTTGTTCTTTTTGTAATCATAACAATCTGAAATCTTCACGGTGTTATTCCAATGGTTTGCATTCGAAGTAAACTACCCAGGCTTGGAGTTCGAATGCCAGGACTGCCACCCACAAATTGAAGGAGATACTGACAAACTCATTCCCATTCATGTGAATGCTAATGGAATGTTATAAAAATAATAATTAAATTTGCAGTTAATTCATGATTCTATTTTAGAATGCCATGCAAAAATTATTGGATTTATATTTTCCATTCTAGCACCTTGGTGTGATTTCCCTAATGGAAGGATATTGAATAATTTTTAATTAATGTTTCTATAAGTATTCAACCAGGATACTTTATTAAATGGAGGCATAATTTCATAACTAATAATTGGTAATAATGTATATAATTTAATATCCTCACATTCCCTCTCTCTTTATGCATCTATCTATCTATCTATATATATATATATATACACATCTATCTATCTATCTACCAATCTACACAATCAATCTGTTTATGCTCTTGTCACTATTGGCACTATTGGGGCTCAGTGGTAGAGTGCTTGCCTAGTACATACAAAGCCTTGGGTTCAATCCTCACTACAATGTGCATAGAAAAATCCAGAAGTTGTGTTGTCGCTCAAGCAACGGAGCACTAGCTTTGAGCATAAAAGCTTAGAGACTGTGTCTAGACTCTTACTCAACACCCAGGAATGGCACCAAATAAAGATAGAATGTTCTGACTGCAACTATATAACGATAGCACTGCAAATACCTCATCACAGAGCGAGCCAGAAGTCTGATGCTGACAGCTGACATCTAACCTGACTTAGCCAGATGTAAACGGCTGCAACCCAGCTCCACAGAACCAGATGGTGCTGGCTCCATCACCTTTGTCATCCAAGATACTCGGGGGCTGAGATCTGACACTGTTGGGTTTAAAGCCCAGCCCAGATAGGAAGTCGGTGAAATTCTGAGCTGTGGCACAAAGTGGTAGAGTTCTAGCCTTGAGCAAAAGATCATAGGACAGTACCCCCAACCTTTCAGTGAAATTCCCGTGGCTGACTCCACCTCCCCCAAAAACCCATCCCTCTTAATCATTAGATGTGAACTTTATGTAGTTTGTTATGTATTTCTGAAAGAATGGTGATACTGAGGAAAGCACCCTAACACTGACAGCTTGTGGGATACAGCTATGTGATGAGTCTTTCATGAGGTATTGTGTGCTGAGTCCTTCACGGGGTAAATTCTTTCACTTAGTCCTTGTAAGGGCTCCAGAAGTCAGATGATTGGTCAGATGAGAATCTTGAGGCTCAGATATGTCCCCATGTCAGTGCCAATTGTGTATGTACCTAACTCTAGTGAGTTGTCTCCTGCAGACAATTGTTTTGGTTTATTTTTCTTGGTCGTGAACCTTGAACTTAGGGCCTAGCCACTGAACTTTCTCTGTTGGGCTCATGGCCAGCACCCCACCATGTGGAGCCAAGAACCCTCTTGCAACAGAGTGTTAGAATGTAGGCATCTGTAGCTGAGGTCTGTCACCCTGCCTACTCAGGAAGCTGAGATATGACGACCTCGGTTCCAAACTATCCCAGACACAAAAGGTCCCATGAGACTATTATCTCCTATTCACCACTTAGAAACTTGAGGTGGAAGCTGGGTGCCAGCAACTCACACCTGTCATCCTAGCTACTCAGGATCCTGAGAGCTGAGAATCACAGTCCAAAGCCAGCCTGGGCAGGAAATTCCTTGGGAGGCTTCTCTCCAGTGAATTAACAAAAACCTGCAGGGGTGCTGTAGTTCAAGTGGTAGAGCACTTTTATTTAGCTGAAGAGCTCAAGGACAGCACCCAGGCATAGACTTCAATTCCTCCAACTTACAAGGAAAGAAAGAAAGAAACCTGAAATGGATTGCTGGGAATGTGTCTTAGGGTAGAGTGTTTTGCATGTATGAAACCCTGGGCTTGATTATTTAGTACCACTTCACTAGAATAAAGCCTGAAGTGGCTCTGTGGCTCAAGTGGTAGAGTCCTATTTTTGTACAGGAGAAACTCAGGTACAGTGTTCAGGCCCTGAGTTCAAGCTCTAGGACAAGTGTATGCATACACATTCATGCACACACACACACACACACACACACACACACACACACACACACACACACACACACACACACACACACACACACACAGATACCAGAAATGATGTTGTGACACCAAATGGTAAAGCACTGAGCTTCTGTTCTGAGCTCATAGTCAGCACTCAGGCCCTTTGTTCAACACCAAAACCTAGCCACCCAGGGCCCAACTAAGAGAGGTCAAAGGTTTTAAAACTTGATGAACTTCACCGGCTCTAGATGCCAGGAAGCATTGTGATATTACACATGTGCTTAGATTTAGCAAGCTTCTAGAACCTAGGAAGGCACCGTTGCCAATAATGAATCATTTTATTAGATTCAGCTCCCTTGTTGTCTGCCAGAAAGGACCCTTGAATTTATTGTAGCAAGTTATTTCAACACTGGAACATAGTCTAACAAAGACAGGATAAGTGCAGGGAACTTGGCCTTCCACAGGAGGTGGCACAAATGGAGGCTTCTTGTCAAAATAGCACTGAGGAGAGAGATAGCTTGAGTTTCAAAGGGGCCGTTTTTTCCTAGGCTTCAGAGCCCACCCACACTCCTCCTCACTAATTGACCCAGATGGAGTTGTTTGTTACACAGCTGTACAGATGTGAGGATTTTGTCTGCCTGTTCCAACAGTGAGGCAGACTTCCTCCAGCAATCCCTGGTGTGGAGAAAACCTCAGGCTACACTGGGATTGGGGAACCCCAGAACATGCACTGTCTTGAAAGCACTGTCTGTGCTATGAAATCATTTTATTCAAAGCAAATTTCCTAGTTTGGTGCCTTTCATCTTAGGGATTCTGGACCTTCACCGATAGAAATACATGCATACATATATGGGGAGACATGGAGTTACTTTTGTTTTTTTTGGCAGGTTCAGGGGTTGTATTATGAGCCTAGGCACATTCCCTGAGCTCCTTTTGCTCAAGGGTATCGCTCTGTCCTTGAGCCACAGCCACAGTTATGGCAATTTTTTATTTCTGTGATCCCACAGAAATAACAGTGCTGTGGACTTTCCTGTCCTGGCTGAGTTCAAACTGGCATTCTCTACCTCTCAGACTTCTGAAGAGCTAGGATTACAGGCAGGCACAAATGACACCCGGCTTTCTTTACTTCTTGTTCTTTTTTTCATTGTGACAAACTGAAATCTTCACAGTGTCATTCTAATGGTTTGCATTTTGAAGTAAACTACCCAGGCCTGGAGTTCGAATGCCAGGACTGCCTCCTACAAATGGAGGGAGATCTTGAGAAAATCTTCACGATTCATATGAATGCTTAATGGAGTGTTATAAAAGTAACAATTATAAGCCAGGCGCCGGTGGCTCACGCCTGTAATCCTAGCTACTCAGGAGGCTGAGATCTGAGGATGGCGGTTCAAAGCCAGCCTTGGCAGGAAAGTCCGTGAAACTCTTATCTCCAATAAACCACTAGAAAACCGGAAGTGGCGCTGTAGCTCAAGTGGTAGAGCGCTCGCCTTGAGCTAAAGAGCTGAGGGACAGCGCTCAGGCCCAGAGTTCAAGCCCCACAACCAAAAAAAAAAAAAAAAAAAGTAACAATTATATTTACAGTTAGTTCATGATTCTCTTATAGAATGCCACACAAAAAGTATTGGATTATGTCTTCCATTCTAGCACCACGGTGTGATAGTTCCAATTAAGGAATACTGACTACATTTACATTAATGCTTCAATAAGTATTCAACCATGATACTTCATTAAATGGAGGCATAATTTAATAATAATTCATAATATATATATAATTTAATATCCTCACATTGTCTCTCTCTCTCATATATAGCAAACTACACATCTATCTATCTATCTCTATATCAATCTCAATCTCTATATCTATGTCTATCAACCACTGCTATGGTTGTTCTCAGGTCCTCAGAACTGGCTGGCAGCTCAGTTTGCCAAGGACTATTTTTCTACACTGACCTTTTCATGAATTGGGCATTGTGGGCTGTGAGTTCAAGTCCAAGCATGGCCAAAATTTTACATGTGGAGTCAGAAGTAAATTTTGACACATTTTTTTCCTTCTCTGTGAAAGTTCTGGCTCTCAATATGATGTATAGTATAACCCATATGTAAATATACCCATGTGATAAGATGTAATACATGAAATAAATGTTATATATGTAATAATACTAAATAAAATAAAAAATAAGGGTAATAAATGTCATAGGGAATAAACCCATGTATGTAAATAGATCTCATATATGAATATTATTTTTATCTGTGCTGGGGCTTGAATTCGGGCCCTGGAAACTGGTCTGAAATTGCTTTATTCAATGATAGTGAGCTTCCTCTGCCCCACAGTGACACAGAATTGCCCAGGCCCTGAGTTCAAATTCCAGGCCTTCCAGAAAAATGGTGCAAATTCCAAGTAAGGGCCTTAATTTTTTTTGGCCAGGCTTGGGGCTTGAACTCAGCTCGTGGCAACTCTGCCTCAACTTCTATCATCCTAGGCTTGGGTGTAGCCTCTGGACCCACAGTCCATCCTAAGACCCTATGACCCGAGTTCAAATCTTGGGACTCACAAGAAAAAAAAGGAGAAGTGCTGGAAAGGTGGGTCAGTAATAGAGTGCTTAGCTTGCATGCATAAGGCACTGGGTTTGATTCCTCAGCACCACATAAGCAGAAAAAAGCTGGAAGTAGTGCTATGGCTCAAGTGGCAGAGCGATAGTCTTGAGCTGAATAGTTGATGGACAGCACCCAGAATCAGAGTTCTGGCCCCAATACCAAAAAAACAAAGAACAACAAAGAGAGGGGGAAAAAAGGAGAAGGATACAACTGAGAAGTTCCAGAAGTCGGTTTTACATAGTTTATTCCTTTGCATTGCAACCATCCTGGGTCTAAATGACAGGGCCCAGAAAGTGTACATGACCTTGTACTGCTGAAGTTTGGTGGACTATCATGGAAGCCATAGCCAAAACCAGCAACCTAGACCCGGGGTGCGAATCTCAGGACTGCCACCTACGAATGGTGGGAGATCCTAAGAAATGCTTTCCGATATACTTCCATACTAATTGAATGCTGTAAAGTAATTATATTAGTAGTGTATGATTATATTATAAAATTATGCACAATAATTATAGTACACTGACTAAATTTCAATTAATACTTTGTTATGTATTCAACCACCATTCTTAAATAAAGGAAGGAATAATTTATCAATAAGTGGTAGTAATATAGTATATAAAATCAAATAATATACAGATATCTCTGTCTTGTTTTATACATACATGCATATATATATATATATATATTTCTATGAAACAATCTATATATCTGTTTCTACATTTGTCATTCCTGGGGCTTAGTGGTAGAGTGCTTGCCTAGTACATACAAAGCCCTGGGTTCGATTCCTCTCTACTGTGTGCACAGATACATCAAGAAGTCATGCTGTCACTCAAGCAGCCGAGCACTAGCTGAGCATAAAAGCTTAGTGAATGTGTCTAGACTCTTACTCAAGACCCAGGAATGGCATCAAAAAAAAGATAGACTGTTCTGACTGCAACTATATAATGATAACACTGCAAATACCTCATGACAGAGCAAGCTGGGACTCTGAAGTTGATGGTTGGCATCTAACCTGACTTAGCCAGAGGTCAAGAGCTGCAACCCAGCACCATGGAACCAGACACTGCTGGCTCACCCCTAGCTGCTAGGGGGATGAGATTAGACACTGGTGGGTTGAAAACTCAGCCCTGGCAGGAAGTCTACCAGACTATAAGATGTGCCTCAAAGTGTTAGAGATGTAGCCTTGAGGAAAAGATCTCAGGACAATACCTCCAACCTATTAGTGCAATCCCCGAGGCTGATGACACTATCCACAAAACACACCCCTCTAAACCATTTAATGTGAACTTGTGCGGTTTGTGACATGTATCTGAAAGAATGGTGATACTGATGAAAGCACCCTAATTCTAATGACAGTTTGTAGGATACAGCTATGTGATGAGTCCTTCCAGGGGTGCTAGGTCGTTCATGGAGTACTGTGTGCTGAGTCCTGCACAGGGTCCTATGTACTGAGTCCTTCATGAGTTATATTGGTTCATCTGGTCCTTATAAGAGCTACAGAAGTAAGATAATTGTGCAGAGGCTCATATATGTCCCCAAGGCAGGGCTGAATTTATGTATACACTGAGCTCTAGTGACTTGTCTCCTGCAGACAATTGTTTTGGTTTAGTTTTCTCCATTACGAACCTTGAACTCAGAGCCTATGTGCTGACTTTCTTCTTGGGCTCATGGCTAACGTTCTACCATGTGGAGCCAAGGACATCCTTGCAGCAAAGTGTCACGGCTTAGGTGTCTTTAGCTGAGGTCTATCATCCTGCCTGCTCAGGATGCTGAGGATCTTGGTTCAAAACTATCCCAGATCATGGTCCAAAGCCAGCCTGGGCAAGAAATTCCTTGAGATGGTTATTTCCAATAAACTACCAGAAAGCCTAAAGGGGTGCTGTAGCTCAAGTGGTAGAGCACTAGACATGAGCTGAAGAGATCAGAGGCAGCACCCAGGCCCAGACATCAACTCTTCCAACTTACAAGAAAAGAAAGAAAGAAACCGGAAGTGGAGCATAGGGAATGCTTCTTAGAGGTAGACTGCTTTGCATGTGTGAAACCCAGGGTTTGAATTCTCAGTACCACATCCCTAGGGAAAAAAAGCCTGAAGTGGCTCAATTGGTAGAGTGCTGTCCTTATACAGGAGAAAAACTCAGGTAGAGTGGTTAGGAACTGAGTTCAAGCACCATGACTGGTGTATGCACACACACACACACACACACACACACACACACACACACACACACACACACGGAGGCATCGTTGCCAATAATGAATAATTTCATTAGGTTCAGCTCCCTAATTGTCTGCCAGAAGGACCCTTGAATTAGTGGTAGCAGTTTGTTTCAACACTGAAACATAGGCTTACAAAGACAGGATGAGTGCAGGGAACTTGGCCTGCCACGGGAGATGGCATAAATGAAGACTTCCTGTCAAAACACAGCACTGGGAGGAGAGATAGCTTGGGGTACAAAGAGGCCTTTTTCTCCTGACCTTCAGAGCCTGCCCACATACATCCTTCCTAATTGCCCCGCATGAATTGTTTGTTACACAGCTGTACAGGCAGGAGTGAGGCTTTTTCTCTGCCTGTTCCAACAATGAGGCACACTTCCTCCAGCATACTCGGGTATGAAAAACCCTCAGGCTACACTGGGAACATTGAGGGGAGCCAGGGAACATGCACCATCTTGAAAGTACTCTCTGTGCTATGAAATCATTCTATTCAAAGCAAATTTCCTAGCTGGGTGCCTTTCTTCTTAGAGACTCTGGATGTTCACCGATACAAATACATGGATACATTCACAGACACATGGAGTTACTGGCTCTTTTTTTTGTGGCAGTTCCTGAGGCTTGAACTGTGAGCCTAGACCTTTTCCCTGAGCTCCTTTTGCTCAAGGATGCATTTTATTGTATCTTAAACCATGATTACACTAGGCTGGGGTGCAGCTTTTACACCCAAAGATGATTCAGGGATCCTAGGACGCAAGTTCAACTCCCATCTCTGGCAAAAAAAAAAAAAAAACAAACAACAACCAAAAACATCAAACCAACAAAAATGGACGAGGAAAAAAACCAGATAGTTTTATACAACAGTTTTACTTTTGTTTCCTTAGCACTGTGACCCTCCTGGGTCTCAATGATTTGGCTTGAAAATCGTAGGTGACCTTGCATGGACGAAGGCTGGGGGTTGTCCATGAAGCCTGAGTCCAACCCAGACACCTAGGCCCTGAGTTCGATCCCAGGACTGCCACCTACACATGGCTGAAGATCCTAAGAAATGTGTTCCTATCTTTAGGAATACTAATACAATGTTTGAAATGTACTAATTAAATTACTAATTAGCTAGTCATTCTTGTATATGATGATAAGCAATAAATATAGGTCATTGATTAATACTTTATTAAGTATCCTACTGTGATTAATTAATGTAGGCATAATTTTATACCAAATAATTGGTAATAATATAATACATAGAAATAAGATATAGACATCACTCTTTTTTTTTTTTTTACCCTTCACATCCCTTCCCAGCCTCCCCCCTTCCCCCCTAATCCCAATCCTTCTCCTTCCCCCCTTCCGCCCCCCCCCCCCCGCAACAACGTTGTAAAGCTCGTTTTGGACATGAGAACTTGTACTTCTCATTGTTGCAACAGGTCCACCTGTATCCTTAAACAACTGGTTTTTCCCCATCTCTTCCACAAGTTATACTGACATCAAATATAGTGAAAGCAGGGGTTATACTGTGGGGGAGGGACATACAAAGCAACAAAGAGATAATCTTATAAATGTGTTAGAAACACATGCATGAAAGAAAAAAACATTAAAATACACATCTAAGGGTTCATTTTCCTGACATCACATTATCTGACCTTTTCCGCTTGACTCATACATATACTAGATATTACAAATAAGGGAAACCATGGGACCTACGTTTCCTTGGGCCTGGCTTACTTCACTTAATATAATTTTTTCCAAGTTTTTCCATTTCCTAACAAATGGGGCAATGTCATTCTTTCTGATGGAGGCATAGAATTCCATTGTGTATATATACCAGATTTTCTTGATCCATTCATCTACTGAGGAGCATCTGGGTTGGTTCCATATCTTAGCTATGGTAAATAATGCTGCAATAAACATAGTTGTGCTGGTAGCTTTAGTGTGGCCTTGTTTGTAAACATAAGGGTAAATGCCCAAAAGTGGGATTGCTGGGTCATAGGGGAGCTCTATGTGGAGTCTTTTGAGGAACCTCCATACTGCTTTCCAAAGTGGTTGAACAAGTTTACATTCCCACCAACAATGAAGTAAGGTTCCTTTCTGTCCACATCCCCTCCAGCATCTGTTGTTGTTAGAGTTCTTGATTTTTGCCATTCTAACTGGCGTGAGGTGATATCTCAATGTTGTTTTGATTTGCATTTCTTTTATGGCTAGGGATGTTGAACATTTCTTCATGTGTCTATTGGCCATCCTTCTTTCTTCTTCAGAGAAGTTTCTCTTTAAGTCTTTCGCCCACTTATTTATTGGGCAGTTGTTTCTTTGAGGATTTGTTGTTGGGGGGTTTAATTTTTTGAGTTCCAAGTATATTTTAGATATGAGACCCTTGTCCGTTGTATGGCTAGTGAAGATCTTCTCCCAATCCGTGGGCTTTCTATTGATCTTGCTAGCTATGTCATTTGCCCTGCAGAAGCTCTGCAACCTTATGCAATCCCATTTGTCCAACCTTTCTTTGATTTGTTGTGTTTCCGGGTCTCTATTCAGAAAATTTCGGCCTGAGCCAAGGACTCCCAGGGTTTCTCCTATTCCATCCTGTAATGTTTTCAGAGTGTCTGCTTTGAGTTCAAGGTCTTTGATCCATTTGGAGTTGATTCTGGTGCAGGGTGATATATAAGGATCTAGCTTTTTTTTTCTACATGTAGTTAACCAATTTTGCCAGCACCATTTACTGAAGAGGTTGTCTTTCTTCCATTCTATTGTTTTAGCTCCCTTATCGAAGATTAGATGGCTATAGGTCTGTGGGATCATTTCTGGGTTTTCAATTCTATTCCATTGGTCCTGAGGTCTGTTCTTATGCCAATAATAAGCTGTTTTGATGATTATGGCTTTATAGTAGAGTTTGAAGTTTGGTACTGATATTCCTCCAGCAGTGTTCTTTTCATTCAGGAGCATTTTTGCTATTCGGGGTCTTTTATTGTTCCATATGAATTTTTGGATTGCCTCTTCTATTTCCTTGAAAAATGAGGCTGGAATTTGGATAGGTATTGCATTGAATTTGTAGATAGCCTTGGGAAGTATTGCCATTTTCACGATGTTAAACTTTCCAATCCAGGAGCATGGGAGGTTTTGCCATTTTTTAAGTTCTGTGTTGATTTCCTTTTTCAAGATTTTAAAGTTTTCATCATAGAGGTCCTTCACTTCTTTAGTTAAGTTAATTCCTAGGTATTTTATTTTTTGTGGGGCTATTACAAATGGAGTTGCTTTCCTAATTTCAGCCACACTTTTCTCATTTTTGGCATACAGAAAAGCCATTGATTTTGGGGGGTTAATTTTATAACCGGCTACTTTGCCAAAGTTTTGAATCAGCTTGAGTAATTTGGGAGTGGAGTCTATGGGATTCTTTAAATACAAGATCATGTCATCTGCAAAGAGGGAGAGTTTTATTTCTTCTTTCCCTATTTGGATCCCCTTTATGTCTGCATCTTGTCTTATTGCTGTAGTTAGGCATTCTAATACTAGATTGAAGAGAAGTGGAGAGAGTGGGCATCCTTGTCTTGTTCCTGAGTTAAGAGGAAATGGCTTTAGTTTTTCACCATTGAGTATAATGCTGGCTGTAGGTTTGTCATATACAGCCTTTATCATATTGAGGAATGTTCCATGGATTCCTAATTTTTCCAAAACCTTCATCAGGAAGGGGTGTTGGATCTTGTCGAATGCTTTTTCTGCATCTATTGAGATAACCATGTGGTTCTTATTCTTGCTCCTGTTGATGTGATGAATAATATTAATTGATTTGCGTATATTGAACCAGCTTTGCATCCATGAAATGAATCCTGTTTGATCGTGGTGTATGATTTTTTGGATGAATTGTTGAAGTCGATTGGCCAAAATTTTGTTGAGAAGTTTTGCATCAATGTTCATCAAAGAAATTGGTCTATAGTTCTCTTTCTTTGATGAGGCCCTGCCTGGTTTTGGGAAGAGGGTTATGATGGCTTCATAGAATGTGTTCGGTAGTGAGCTTTCTCTTTCAATTTCATTGAAGAGTTGGAGGAGTATTGGTATGAGCTCTGCTTTGAAGGCCTTGTAAAATTCCGCTGTAAAACCATCTGGTCCTGGACTTTTCTTAGCTGGGAGGTCTCTTATTGCTGTTTCTATTTCAATGCTTGATATGGGCCTGTTAAGCTGGTTTAACTCATCTTGGTTTAGTTTTGGCATGTCAATATTTGCTAGGAAAAGGTCCATTTCTGTCAAGTTCTCAAACTTATTAGCATAAAGTTTTGAGAAGTATTCCCTTATAATGTTCTGAATCTTGGTTGTTTCCGTGGTGATGTTTCCATTCTCATCTCTGAGTTTATTAATTTGGGTGTGTTCTCTTCTTTTTCTGATAAGATTTGCTAAGGGTCTGTCAATTTTGTTAAGTTTTTCGAAGAACCAACTCTTTGTTTTGTTGATTCTTTCTATAGTTTTTTTGGATTGTAATTCATTTAATTCTGATTTAATTTTGATTATTTCTTTCCGTCTACTGGATTGGGGTTTATCTTGCTGCTCTTTTTCAAGGAGGTTTAGATGTGTCATTAAATTGCTTGTTTCAGATCTCTCCAATTTGTTGATGTAGGAGCTCAGAGCTATAAACTTGCCTCTGAGTACTGCCTTTGCTGTGTCCCAGAGGAGCTGGTAATTTGTGTGTTCATTTTTGTTGAATAGCATGAACATTTGAATTTCCTTTCTAATCTCTTCCATGACCCACTCTTGATTCAGCAGTGTGTTGTTCAGCCTCCATGTGATACCGGACTTTCTTTGGTGGCTTTTGGTGTTGAGTTCTAATTTTATTCCCTTGTGGTCAGAGAGAATGCAAGGTATAACTTCAATGTTTCTGAATTTAGACAAGTTTGCTTTGTGGCCTAAAATGTGGTCTATTTTAGAAAACGTTCCATGTGCTGCTGAGAAAAACGTGTATTCTGATGTTGCTGGGTGAAATGTTCGGTAGATGTCTGTTAAGTCTAGTTGATCTATGCAGCTGTTTAGATCTGCGGTTTCTCTGTTGAGTTTTTTTTTTTTTTTTTTTTTTTTTTTTTTTTTTTTTTTTTTTTTTTCTTTTTTTTTTTTTTTTTTTTTTTTTTAATTTAATTTAATTTTATTTGTGAACATACTGTACAGAGGAGTTACAGTTACATGGGCAGGATAATGTGTACATTTCTTACCAAGCATTGCAGCCTCCTCCTTTGTTTATCCTTCACATCCCTTCCCAGCCTCCCCCCTCCCCCCCTAATCCCAATCCTTCTCCTTCCTCCCTCCCCCCAGCCCCCCCCCCCCCACCAACATTGTAAAGTTCGTTTTGGACATGACAACTTGTACTTCTCATTGTTGCAACAGGTCCACCTGTATCCTTAAACAACTGGTTTTTCCCCATCTCCTCCACAAGTTATACTGACATCAAATATAGTGAAAGCAAGGGTTATACTGAGGGGGAGGGACATACAAAGCAACAAAGAGATAATCTTATAAATGTGTTAGAAACACATGCATGAAAGAAAAAAACATTAAAATACACATCTAAGGGTTCATTTTCCTGACATCACATTATCTGACCTTTTCCGCTTGACTCATACATATACTAGATATTACAAATAAGGGAAACCATGGGACCTACGTTTCTTTGGGCCTGGCTTACTTCACTTAATATAATTTTTTCCAAGTTTTTCCATTTCCTAACAAATGGGGCAATGTCATTCTTTCTGATGGAGGCATAGAATTCCATTGTGTATATATACCACATTTTCTTGATCCATTCATCTACTGAGGGGCATCTGGGTTGGTTCCATATCTTAGCTATGGTAAATAATGCTGCAATAAACATAGTTGTGCTGGTAGCTTTAGTGTGGTCTTGTTTGTAAACATTAGGGTAAATGCCCAAAAGTGGGATTGCTGGGTCATAGGGGAGCTCTATGTGGAGTCTTTTGAGGAACCTCCATACTGCTTTCCAAAGTGGTTGAACAAGTTTACATTCCCACCAACAATGAATTAAGGTTCCTTTCTGTCCACATCCCCTCCAGCATCTGTTGTTGTTAGAGTTCTTGATTTTTGCCGTTCTCACTGGAGTGAGGTGATATCTCAATGTTGTTTTGATTTGCATTTCTTTTATGGCTAGGGATGTTGAACATTTCTTCATGTGTCTATTGGCCATCCTTCTTTCTTCTTCAGAGAAGTTTCTCTTTAAGTCTTTAGCCCACTTATTTATTGGGCAGTTGTTTCTTTGAGGATTTGTTGTTGGGGGGTTTAATTTTTTGAGTTCCAAGTATATTTTAGATATGAGACCCTTGTCCGTTGTATGGCTAGTAAAGATCTTCTCCCAATCCGTGGGCTTTCTATTGATCTTGCTAGCTATGTCATTTGCCCTGCAGAAGCTCTGCAACTTTATGCAATCCCATTTGTCCAACCTTTCTTTGATTTGTTGTGTTTCCAGGTCTCTATTCAGAAAATTTCGGCCTGAGCCAAGGAGACCTAGGGTTTCTCCTATTCCATCCTGTAATGTTTTCAGAGTGTCTGCTTTGAGTTCAAGGTCTTTGATCCATTTGGAGTTGATTCTGGTGCAGGGTGATATATAAGGATCTAGCTTAAGTTTTCTACATGTAGTTAACCAATTTTGCCAGCACCATTTACTGAAGAGGTTGTCTTTCTTCCATTCTATTGTTTTAGCTCCCTTATCGAAGATTAGATGGCTATAGGTCTGTGGGTTCATTTCTGGGTTTTCAATTCTATTCCATTGGTCCTGAGGTCTGTTCTTATGCCAATACCAAGCTGTTTTGATTACTATGGCTTTATAGTAGAGTTTGAAGTTTGGTATTGATATTCCTCCAGCAGTGTTCTTTCCATTCAGGAGCGTTTTTGCTATTCGGGGTCTTTTATTGTTCCATATGAATTTTTGGATTGCCTCTTCTATTTCCTTGAAGAATGAGGGTGGAATTTTGATAGGTATTGCGTTGAATTTGTAGATAGCCTTGGGAAGTATTGCCATTTTCACGATGTTAATCTTTCCAATCCAGGAGCATGGGAGGTTTTGCCATTTTTTAAGTTCTGTGTTGATTTCCTTTTTCAAGATTTTAAAGTTTTCATCATAGAGGTCCTTCACTTCTTTAGTTAAGTTAATTCCTAGGTATTTTATTTTTTGTGGGGCTATTACAAATGGAGTTGCTTTCCTAATTTCAGCCACACTTTTCTCATTTTTGGCATACAGAAAAGCCATTGATTTTGGGGGGTTAATTTTATAACCGGCTACTTTGCCAAAGTTTTGAATCAGCTTGAGTAATTTGGGAGTGGAGTCTATGGGATTCTTTAAATACAAGATCATGTCATCTGCAAAGAGGGAGAGTTTTATTTCTTCTTTCCCTATTTGGATCCCCTTTATGTCTGCATCTTGTCTTATTGCTGTAGTTAGGCATTCTAATACTAGATTGAAGAGAAGTGGAGAGAGTGGGCATCCTTGTCTTGTTCCTGAGTTAAGAGGAAATGGCTTTAGTTTTTCACCATTGAGTATAATGCTGGCTGTAGGTTTGTCATATACAGCCTTTATCATATTGAGGAATGTTCCATGGATTCCTAATTTTTCCAAAACCTTCATCAGGAAGGGGTGTTGGATCTTGTCGAATGCTTTTTCTGCATCTATTGAGATAACCATGTGGTTCTTATTCTTGCTCCTGTTGATGTGATGAATAATATTAATTGATTTGCGTATATTGAACCAGCTTTGCATCCATGAAATGAATCCTGTTTGATCGTGGTGTATGATTTTTTGGATGAATTGTTGAAGTCGATTGGCCAAAATTTTGTTGAGAAGTTTTGCATCAATGTTCATCAAAGAAATTGGTCTATAGTTCTCTTTCTTTGATGAGGCCCTGCCTGGTTTTGGGAAGAGGGTTATGATGGCTTCATAGAATGTGTTCGGTAGTGAGCTTTCTCTTTCAATTTCATTGAAGAGTTGGAGGAGTATTGGTATGAGCTCTGCTTTGAAGGCCTTGTAAAATTCCGCTGTAAAACCATCTGGTCCTGGACTTTTCTTAGCTGGGAGGTCTCTTATTGCTGTTTCTATTTCAATGCTTGATATGGGCCTGTTAAGCTGGTTTAACTCATCTTGGTTTAGTTTTGGCATGTCAATATTTGCTAGGAAAAGGTCCATTTCTGTCAAGTTCTCAAACTTATTAGCATAAAGTTTTGAGAAGTATTCCCTTATAATGTTCTGAATCTTGGTTGTTTCCGTGGTGATGTTTCCATTCTCATCTCTGAGTTTATTAATTTGGGTGTGTTCTCTTCTTTTTCTGATAAGATTTGCTAAGGGTCTGTCAATTTTGTTAAGTTTTTCGAAGAACCAACTCTTTGTTTTGTTGATTCTTTCTATAGTTTTTTTGGATTGTAATTCATTTAATTCTGATTTAATTTTGATTATTTCTTTCCGTCTACTGGATTGGGGTTTATCTTGCTGCTCTTTTTCAAGGAGGTTTAGATGTGTCATTAAATTGCTTGTTTCAGATCTCTCCAATTTGTTGATGTAGGAGCTCAGAGCTATAAACTTGCCTCTGAGTACTGCCTTTGCTGTGTCCCAGAGGAGCTGGTAATTTGTGTGTTCATTTTTGTTGAATAGCATGAACATTTGAATTTCCTTTCTAATCTCTTCCATGACCCACTCTTGATTCAGCAGTGTGTTGTTCAGCCTCCATGTGATACCGGACTTTCTTTGGTGGCTTTTGGTGTTGAGTTCTAATTTTATTCCCTTGTGGTCAGAGAGAATGCAAGGTATAACTTCAATGTTTCTGAATTTAGACAAGTTTGCTTTGTGGCCTAAAATGTGGTCTATTTTAGAAAACGTTCCATGTGCTGCTGAGAAAAACGTGTATTCTGATGTTGCTGGGTGAAATGTTCGGTAGATGTCTGTTAAGTCTAGTTGATCTATGCAGCTGTTTAGATCTGCGGTTTCTCTGTTGAGTTTTTGCCGAGTTGATCTATATAGTGGAGAGAGTGGTGTGTTAAAATCCCCAACAATTAATGTCTTTGGATGTATATGGGATTTGAGGGAAAGTAGTGTTTCTTTGATAAATTTGGGTGCTCCATTGTTTGGCGAATAGATATTTAGAATTGTAATATCCTCCTGAAGGAGAGATCCTTTAGTTAGTATGTAGCGACCTTCTTTATCTCTTCTAACGAATTTTAATTTGAAGTCTATTTTATCTGATATTAAGATTGCAACTCCCGCCTGTTTATGGGGGGCCATTGGCTTGGTAGATTTTGTTCCAGCCTTTAACATTGAAAATGTGTTTGTTTGTACGGGCAAGATGTGACTCCTGCAGGCAGCAGATAGAAGCGTCTTGTTTTTTAATCCAACTAGACAGTCTATGTCGCTTAATTGGAGAGTTCAGTCCGTTAACATTAAGAGATAGGACTGAGAGGTATTTGGGAGTTCCTGCATGTTATCCACCTTCTTGGGGGCTGCGAAAACTGGGTTCTTCCTATGGTTCTTGGATTCTCAGTTTGGGTGCAGTTTCTTGGCCTTTGTTGCGTTCTTGTTGGTTTTCTATGTGTAGGACATCTTTAAGAATCTTTTGTAGGGCTGGTTTGGTGGAGATGTATTGTTTCAATTTTTCTTTGCTATGGAAGGTTTTTATTTGGCCTTCAGTTATGAAGGAGAGTTTAGCTGGGTACAGTATTCTTGGTTGATAGTTGTTTGTTTTTAGGGCATGGCATACATCATTCCAGGCTCTTCTTGTTTGATTGTCTCTGCTGAGAAATCTGAGGTGATTCTAATTGGTTTCCCTTTATAGGTGATTACCCTTTTCTCCTTGACAGCTTTAATGATCTTTTCCTTGGTCTGAGTTGATCCTGTGTGGATTATAATGTGACGGTGGGATGTCCTATTCTGGTCTGGTCTATTTGGGGTTCTAAAAGCTTCTTGTATATGAATAGGCCTATCTTTTTGTATGTTTGGGAAGTTCTCTGCTAGGATCCTGTTAAACAAATTTCCTAGACCATTAACTTCTGTTTCTAGGTGCTCCTCTACACCCATTATCCTTAGATTAGGCCTTCTGATGGTGTCTTCCAGGTGTTGGATAGATCTATCATACTTCTTGGACTTGTCTTGGATGGTTGTATGTTCTTTCTCTATAATATCTAGGCTGTCTTCAATCCCTGAGATTCGATCTTCTGCATGGTCTAACCTGCTGTCAAGACTCTCTACTTTGTTTTTTATCTCTTTTCCTTCTAATTGGTCAGCTTTGATGGCTTCAAGTTCTTTGTTGAAGCTCTGTTTTAGGTCTTGTATGAATTTCTTTACTTCCTTAATTTGGTGATCACTGTTTGTTCTCAATTCACTTAGTTGATTGGTTATTGTTTCTTTGGACTCCCATTCCTTCTGTTGGGTTCCATTCAGCATTCCCTTTGTGGTCTCCCTGACTTCCTTCAGCTCTTTGTTAATGCATTCCATGAATGCCTTTAGTGATCTTTGTGTGTTCTCTACCTGGTCTCTCAAATCCTGAATTACTCTTTGATTAGCTTCCTTCTGTTCGTGGGATTCCTGCAGTTCTCTTTCCTCCCGTTCGTGGGATTCCTGCAGTTCTCTTTGAGTGTTCTCAGCCTGCTCACGCCATTCCTCCCTTTCTCTTTGAGTATTTTCAAGTTGTTCACTCAAATCCTGTATCATTTTTTGAGTAGCTTCCTCACGCTTATGATATTCCTGTATAAACTTTTGGGATGCCTCCTCTCTCTCCCTATCACACTCATACAGAGTCCTTTGTAAGTTGTCAAACTTCTCATTTATCATGTTTGCCACCAGTGTGTGTAGAGCTATTTGGGAACTCTCCTCTGGATTGTTCATTATCTGATCTGACCCCTGATTATCAAGATTGGGAATTGAGATACCCGGATTTGCCATTTTTCTTGTGTTTTTTCGGCTTACTCTGCCCATTTGAGATGAAAATAGCACCAGTTTTGTGCTAGAACACTATCTTAAGGCAACCATCAACCAAGGTTTGCATTTATACAGTCAATAGTCTACAGATACAATCTAGTTCAACAGATACATCTATTCAACATCAAACAACTATATGTTAATGGGCTTCGAACCGCAGAGAAGAATTTGGAAAACCAGAAATTTTTAGGGTTAGGGAGAGATGTGGGTAAAAATTAGGAATAGATTGGTGTGGGGAGGCACAGGGAGAGTTAACTAAGTCCTAATCTCAATGCAGGAAATAGGTTGGGTAGGATGCAAGTAGAGAGGGAGAGAAAAAGAAGAAAGGGAAAGGGAAATGAAAAGAGACCAGAAAAAAAAATTAGAAACGTAAAAATTAATATAGTTATGGAGATTGAAAGACCATCTATTTAGAGAGGAATGTGAATATAATGAGAAAACAGGAGGGAGATAGAGGAGATGTGAAAAACTTAAAAAATGCTTAAAATATTATATAGGTATAAAGAGGTAGTACTGCTATTAAGGAATTCAAGTCTCAGAGGTTTTGGATTGAGTAATAAATTTGTGGATTAAGTGTGTACACAATGGGGAATAGGGTCTACTACTTAACTATGGGTTTATCAGGATGTGCAGGACAAGGGTTAAGTCACATACAGAAGAACAAAAGAAAGGAAAAGGTGAAAAGGATAAGAAAGGGAGAAAAAAAAAGATCAGAAGTTCAGTAGAGCTAGACAAAAAACAAAAAGATAATTAAGAAAGAAAGAAAAAGAGAGAGAAGACAAGAAAAGAAAGGAAAACGTACATTCACGTATTCCTAAAATAAAATTATAAGAGGGAAAAAAAAGTTACTGGAAAACAATTATTTTTTCAAAAAAGGCAAAAATTAAAGATTAATAAAAGTTTTAGAAAAGGAAAAAAAAATTTATATATATAAGGTACCAAAAAAAAAAAGAAGAAAAAAGAAAAGAAGAAAAAAAAGTTCTTTGATATTTTTTTTTGATTTTTTTGGGAGGGGTGGGAAGAATCCTGTATCTCCCTTTTGTCCGTAACCAGCCTCTTGTTGGAGTCTCTGGTCAGCTTGAGGTCCAGTGGCTTGATTGGTTTCTTAAGTCAGTTTGTTCGAACAGGCAGAAAAATGCTCTGCTTTACCCAAGATTTTGAGATCCCCCTCCCAGGTTAGTTTAATGGGAGGGTGATCTGCTTTGAGAATCACAAAAGAGGGGTGATGAGGCTAGGTTCTGGTAGAGTTGAGGCCTTTCAACAAACAGTAGCTTTTCCCTTTGGCTATTTTGTGAAAAATTCACAGCGCCCAGCCTGGAGCCATTCTCAGGGTTTCTGTTTTTCAATTGATTGTGGTGGCTGCTAGAGGGAGGGGCAGCCTCTGGCTCTGGTTACCCAGTGAGGAAAGCCACTCCAATGGCTGGTGCCTGAGCTGGGTGACTTTTCCCTGGATGGAGCTGAGTCTGGCAGGTCACTTAGCCGTTAAGTTCTTGTGAGCTGTTAAATGACTCGTTTTATTCCAAGGCCTGAGTTGGAGCTAGCAGCTCCTCCGAGCTTTGTTGGTATCCAAGATGGAGATCACCGGTGCTGGGGGGGGAGGGGTGGCCTTCCCTCCTCTGCTCCCTGAGAAGGAGTGAGGAAGTCGGGCTTCTACTCACGCCGAGTCTTGGATCCTGGGTCGTCTCTGGTCTGCAAACTGCAGGATGAAGTTGTCCGCTCCTTGTCGGTTCTTGCTGGTGTTGAGTAGAATCCTCTCGCCCGCTGCATCTGGCTCCTTCGTCTCGGACGGTCTGTGTGAGCGCTCAGGTATGGCCGCGGCTGCGGTCGCCGCTGCGACCCTGCCGCCGCGACGGCGGCTGCTGGCAGGCGCTCAGATGTGTCTCCTTGTCTTAGCTTCCCCTCTCTTGTCTAACTCTCTGTCCTGTGATGGCACACTTGGTGTGATTCTCTGGCTTAGGACTGTTCACTGGAACTCTAAAACTGCTTTCTATGCGAGAGCTTGTTCAGATTCCAGCTTCTCCTCCGCCATCTTCCCGGAACTCCTAACGACATCACTCTTTATATACGATTATACACTAGAATTTACATAAATGTCTGTCTCCCTGTATACATTTATAGATGCATATACATATGTAAATATACACACACACGTGCACACACACACACACACACACACACACACATACTGCATTCTAAGCATCTATCTGTTTATATATTGGCAATTCCTACGGCTCGATCTCAGGTCCTCAAATTTGCCTGCCAACTTCACTTGCATCAGACTGGTGTGCTAAAATTTGCCCTTTCATGAAGTGGGCCTGCCAAAACCTTAATCCTGCTGGAAAGCCAACTGTCCCACTTGTTTTCCTTATCAGTGAAAGTCCTGGGTCTCAGGAATGATGTATACTACACAGGAAAATCTATGTCTTATGTAATATGATGCAAAAAATGATATATGTTTAATCATACTCACTAAAGTACATAAGAAATAAATAAAACACAAAATAAAATGAATACATTAACTGCAATATGCAGTGAATATGTGTATGTAAATATAAATCATTTATTTAAAATGTATTTGAATATTATTTTTGCGAGTGCTAGGACTTGAATTCATGCCCTAAGAACAGGCCTGACTTTCTTTTGTTCCAGCATGATGATCTTCCCAATCTCCCATAGTGCTGCAGATTTACCCATACGCTGAGTTCAAATCCCAGGCCTGGCAGAAAAAATGGCCCGAATTCCAAGTCAAGGAGCCTCATAATATTTTAAATATGTTTAATGTATGTATGTATGTATGTATGTATGTATGTTCAGATGAAATGGAAATAGAGCAACTATGAACTCAAAAGGAATGTGTAAAGAAGACATAGGCACAAAGTAGAATATGCCAAGAAATGCTGAAGTATAATTTCAAATAATGTGCTCAGGTTTGAGGGTGTGTTCAAAGTACAGCTTCAGACAATGTAGTTGGATATCTTGGGGGGAAAACTGCTTTAAACTATTCTGGGATAATTGTACAAGTAGAAGCCCCTAACTCTGACTCTAATCAGCCACAACATCATCAACTTAGGGACAATTTTCCAAGGGCAAAGTGAGAAAAAGAAGGCTCATCACAGTTAGTGTTCAGGTTGAAGCAATGGCCATCACATAACTTTTCTTATAAATGTTCATTTATTTTGGAGCATTAAAGTAGGAAAAAGCCAAGTAAATATTCTGCATGTACCTAAATTAAGTGGAACGTATTATATTGGAAGTTATAGATTATGTCTTTTTATACTCTATCTTGGGACAAATGATCTACTGTCAGTTATTTTCTTCTCTTCCCCTCTTTTGCCCTTCCACTTACATAATTATTATTTGAAGCGACAGGCTTGAGCTTGCATTTCTAAATTCTTCAAAATTATCTGAACTATATCATACTTCTGGCAGTCTCCTATATCTTTCTCAAGGGAAATATTTTGTCACTACCATTTTTGTCCTATATGATATTGGATATCTTCTTGCCTAATTCAGTCCAAGATATACATTAAACTTATCCAGATATCTCAACAATTGTACCACCATAAAATACTATCTTACTTAGAAAGGGTTATTTTAGTATATCTGGTGAAGTGGCATCTGTCATTTTTGAATGACCCTAAATCATACTTACATGCAATCATGTTTAAAACCAATATGCCACTCAGTAGATGAACGAATTGACAAAATGTGAATTTTGTGGAATTCTATGCTTCCAATTCATAAGGAAATAGAAAGACTTGGAAAAATCCTACTAAGTAAAATCAACAAGCCACAAAGAAACAGATTCGATGGTTTTCCTCATTTGTAATAAGTAGAAAATGTCTAGGATAGTCCTAGCAGATGAACAGAATTTCTCAACAGCTATGTATACATGACCATATAAGATGATGCTGAGCAAAATGAACTCCTGGATATTGAAACAGAGGTTTAACTTTGTGGTTGTTGTTTTTAATGTACTATGTGATTTCTTTTTTCTTTTGTGTTTTCCCCTATGGTTTATCCCCTGCTGTATTTGATTTCAGTATCCTATGTATTGTATATACATTTATTTTAATTTGGCAAGGGAAAAGGCACAACAAAATGGCGAGACAAAGGACAAAGGGTAAACCAATGCAATAGCAATACTTACAAGACAACATGTTGGAAATTTACATTACAACTTGTCAGGAGTATTGGGGTGAAAGAAAAGTCTGAGAAAAATGAGGAAGGGTATAAAAAGTTCAACATGTTATGTATTCACTGCAATATGCAGTGAATACAATTACAACAACCCCTTCTATATATCACCTTGACAATAAAATTAAATTAAAAAATGACCTGCATAAAATACAATTTCACTGTATTGGTATAGTAAATATTATTCTATGTGTATTACCTTTTTAAAAAAATGAACATTTTGGCTGCTAATTTGAATTAATTACCCCTTTCTTTATCAAAGAGACATCCACTGGAATTTATCAAACTATACAATATTTTCACAATATGCTTGCTATTATATTGAAAAAATATCATTTTTTCATATTTTCTCATAATAAATCAGAAAACAGTTGAATTCTATGGAAACTCCTAACTTTTAAAACTTACTAATTGTTAAGAGGACAGAATATATATGGTCTTCAACATTCCTATGACTACTAACTACTCATTTTCAAATTCTGAAAATGCCATACCAGAGACATTCAAAACTACCTGTTTGCATTTTATTTCCAATGAGGCGTTACATATTTAAAAGTCAACAGAAAAAGTAGATACATTTTGGTAGAAGATAAAACTATAAAGTATCTATAATAATTAATTCTCAAAAGTAAACATTTGTTCATCAGAATAAGCTATTATTTCTATGACAATCAATCCCAATTTTTATTCCATACAGTCATCCTAGACAAACAGTTTCCAATTTGTAAGGTACATCTTAAAATTCCCTGAATTCACATCATGACTAGCTTATCACTATTGTGAAAAAATACTGCACTTCTGCTAATGTGATGCCCTTCGTCTTGTGGAAAAAAACACTATACTAAACTTTGCTGCATCATTTTCCCCCAGTGGTATTCTTGAGATCAGAACACTTGCAAATATTATTTTTATTTTAATATATACTTATATATATTATCTATCATAGATATTCAGGAGATCTGAATATCTGAATATTAAGATCTGAAGATTATGTTTCAAAGCCCACCCAAGCAGGAAGGTTCCTTAAATTCTTCTCTCCAATAAACTGCTCATGAAAATCTAGACACAAGTGGCACTGAGGTTCAAATGGTAGAGCAGTAGCATTGAGCAAAATAGGCTCACGGACAGTGCCCAGACCCAGAGATCAAGCCCTAGGACAAAACAAACAACAAAAACAAAATAAAACCAAACCCCAAACCTTGCATTCTCTCATTGTATACAGAGGTAAATAATTAAGGAAATTTCTTCCTGTGTTTTGTATAGGTAGAAGAAAAAAATGTCACAATTAATCTCTTCATACTATGTTACACAAAAATCTCAAAAGATTGCTCACTTTCTAAATTTATAAATTAATATCAATTTGTTGGCAACTATGTCTAGATTATTCACAGTATCATGTTACACATGAACTGTTGGAATTGTCGATCAACTAAGTTCTAATTATACCTCACTTGAAAGAATATTCTAGGCAAATAGAATGCCAGAATCATTTGTGAATTTCTAAATTAAATCTTCTACTTGAAAAGAATTTTGTAGTATCCTATTGAATAGTAAATTACAAACAAAAATATTTATTTTAAATCTAACTTCTAATTTGTATACAAAGCCCTACATTAAATCAATTTTCCTATTATTCAAGGCTTAAACTTTTGTAATCCTTCATCATTTCTTTGGAATCTAACAGAATGATTTTTACTTTTTCAAATTTTTGGTTTGGAATCATGATCTCTTTAGCATGTAGGAATGTTCTGTAATGAAGACAACATTTAAAACACAACTGAGGATTATATATTAGTTGCATTTCAATAGGAAACTTGACTTCTCAAAATATAATCACAAAATTAGCCCAAACTTCCAAATGTGTATGCCTTCCTTGTTTATTTTTTATTCCTTTCTTGGTTTGTTTTATTGAGACAAAATTATACTACCTAGTCCAGGGAATGTATCACTATGTAATTCCACTTTCTAATCTGCTGTCTTAGTCTGAGTGCTAGAATTCCTGGTATGAATCACATTGTCCTACCATTGTTTGTTGGTTTATTTAGATACAGACTCCAATAACATTTTCCACTAGACTGATGGCTCAGACTGTTCATGTACTATGTTCAAAGCTATTCTAACATTTGATACAGGATATGAACATTTTCAGATGCACCTGTAGGGATCTCTGATTCATTCCTCCATGGATACGTTCCCTTTATTAATGATGACTTGACTTTCTATCTCTGGCCCCTACCTATATAATATTCTCAAGCTTTTTTTGGGGGGGGGTCCGGTCGTGGGGCCTGAACTCTGGGCGCTGTCCCTCAGCTCTTCAGCTCAAGGCTAGCGCTCTACCACTTGAGCCACAGCACCACTTCTGGCTTTTTTCTTATGTGGTGCTGAGGAATCGAACCCAGGGCTTCATGCATGCAAGGCAAGCGCTCTACCACTGAGCCACCTTCCCAGCCCTATTTTCAAGCTTTTGGGGGGAAAGTTCCCTTGAGGACTTTCTAATATTAAAAATTATCACTTGATTCTAATCTTACGCAGGAAATATTTTCTATTATTTTCTTACTTTTCTAAACATTCTGAGACTTCCCAGACTCCTTTCCATTATTAGGTTTTATTTCTCCAGGAGTATCAACTCTAAAACTACAAACATTTTTCTGAGTGTAAAATCTAAGCTGTAGCCCAGATTTTTAACTCGAGTTCATATAAAGATAGATGGACATACACATTACATATGCTGAGTGTACACTGTTAGAAATATGATCCTAAGCAAGGTTCAAGTGGCTCACGCTTATAGTCCTAGCTACCCAGGAGGTTGAGACTGAGGATTGCAGTTCAAATCCAGCACGGGTAGGAAAGTTTCTGAGGCACTTATCTCCAATGAAGCACCAGAAAATTGGAGGTTGTGGCTCAAGAGGTAGAGCACAAGCTTTGAGTTGAAGAGAAGGGGGACAATGCCCAGGCCTGGAGTTCAGGCCACACGAGCATCAAAAAAAGAAAAAAGAAAAAGAAAAAGAGAAAAAGAAATGTGATCTTAGCCACCAGTTCATTGCTAGTATAATTCCTGCTCTCTCAACATGGCCTTTTTTTCAGTTAAGTCCATGCTCTTATATCTGACTTGCTTGGAACCAGAATTATTCTTCCATTCTACTTTTTTAAATTCGCATGACTAACTAACATGTTTAGAGCTAGTAGAAGAAAGAGAGTGGCCTCATCCTTCATATTCCATTTAGGAGTAATGCTTTCTCTATATCACTCCCATAGATCTACATACTGGTCTTGGCTTTATTGTTTCAAAGTTATCTTATTTGCATAGTCTTCTATAATGCATTGAACCATTATACCTAAACCTAGAACTTCTTTTTCTTCTATTCCTATTGTTTCTCCTTCTACTAACTTATGTAAACTTGGGAACTAATGCACAACACACACACTCACAAAAAATGTTTCTGAGAACCTTCTTCCCACTTAAAATTGGTCTTAATTTACAGAGCACTTAGGAAATTTGAAGTTAATGTACTCCAGGATAATTTTTTTTGTTTTTTTATTGTGAAAATGGTGTAGAGAGGGGTTTGAGTTACATAAGTAAGTTAATGAGTACATTATGTAATGAGCATTGTTATCTCATTTGTTTCTCCCCTGACATCCTTTTTCTTCCCACGGTCCCAAATCCCCCCTCCCATCCCCAGATTATAAAGTTCGTTTTCAACATAGAGTCTTGTTCATCTCATTGTTACAATGGGTTATACTGTGTCCTTGTTTCAGAATTTTATTTCCCTTCCACTCCCACAGTAGAAAAATGTATATGCAAGATGCAGGTCACCAACATCAAATACAGTGAAAATGGGTTATACCATGGAGGAAGAAAATAGAACATAGACTAAAAAAATTCACAGCATGGTAATAAAAGAGTTCCTGCTTGACTTGACTCCCTGCTGCCTCTGACTGTCTCCAGGTCTAGGAGAAGGTGGGGAATGGGCAAGCGGTGCACTTACCTTTCCTCGGACCCGGTCTGTCTTCTGCGGGATGGACCAAGACCCAACATCTGGCACCCAACATGGGGCACGAAAGGAAAATATTCCAGCCGAGGCTAAGGGGTCTCTAAGGGTAAGTGAAATCCTTAGTATGGGTAATGCTATCTCAGAGAAGGAGGAGGAGGGGGCAACATTAGGCCTAGAGGGAGTAAAAGAGGACTTGGGAAGTGGTAAGGAAAAGGGGTTACCCCTCTGACTTGGGTGCCCCTGACAGTCCTATGCCCTCACCCTAATCCCACAATTTAGGGGGGGAGGTTCAGTGCCCTATGCGGCCCTGCAGAGGAACCTGGGAGATCTGGACCCCTACAGACCTTCCACAGAGAAGCTGAGGGCTGGAAAAATAACCTACACTGAGTCCTATCCTGTAAAGGAAGGGCCACCCAGGAGCCTGGACCCTGGGCCAAAGGATTCAATTCCCCAAGTGTATTCAGTCAATCTGGCACCAGAGCTAACAGACCCTTGGAATGGTATCCATGGGAAGCCAAGGATATTAAACAACTCCGCAAGGCAGTGGCAGAGCATGGTCCAAACTCTCCTTGGGCCCAGACCCTATTACAGGACATTGCTTATTACCAGTGTGTCCCTAAGGATTGGCTAGATGTGGCCAAAGCAGTCCTCACCAGTTCTCAGTTTATTAAATCGTGTGCCTTCTTTAAGGAGGAATGCAGATGGCAGGAGGAGAATACCTGGGAGGCTCAATCCACAATACCGATTACTTATGCCATGTTAACAGGGGCAGGGGAAGGGTACTCCACCGGCATCCAACAGGCCGCAATACCTGGCCTGTACAGTGACCAGGTGAGGCAGGCAGGACTTGCTGAGTGGTACTAATTGGATGAAGGGCCCACTGAGTCTGCCATAGCATGAGTAAGACAAAAACTGGGTGAGCTTCTACCTGATTTTATAGACCGAGTCCAACAGAGTGTTCACCACAAGTCGCCAGCAGGGGACCTCCGAGATCAGTTTTTTAAAGCTACTGCTTTGGGAAGGGATGAATGCAGACCACCATGTAACCTGCATGGGATTGAGAGAGTGTTCCCTGAGCACATGAGTGGTGGCCTTGCAGGATGTGGAATGCAACAGCCCCAGGCCCAATCATTATCTTTACCTTTAAAGGCTCAGACATCTGCAATGTCTAAGGCTATTACCCAGGCTCTGGCAGCCCAGGGCCAAGGAACCCCAAGGCCATTAGTGAGAGGGACTTGTTTTAAATGCGGACAGGAGGGCCCCTTTAAGCCGGACTGTTCACAACAAGCCCCCCTGTCCCCCACCCCCTGCCAACCAGCCCAGGGGGTCCAAACCACTCCCTACACCCTGCCCCAGGTGCAGGAAGGGATACCATTGGAAAAAGGATTGTCGATCCAAGTTTGATTTAGATGGGAAGCCTTTAAACTAGGGGAGGGACATCCTCCAGCCCCGTTAGCTCAAGGAGGAACCCCTTCTGCTGTAAGGCCCAGGCAGCCTCATGGCAGGACAACCCAGGCCCATTGGACCATCCCCCTGGGGGAAGGACTCCACCCTAAAATGAGTATTTTCATAGGTGTAAAGCAGTTTCACTGCCTAATTGAACTGAGGGCAGATTGACCCATACTCAGGGAGGAGGAAGTTCCCTAGGACTGGAAGCTTGCACACGGGCTCCCAATATTGGGGGTAGGGGGCAAATCCTAGTCCAAAAAGTTGGTCGCCCTTATGAAATGGACTAGCTTAGATGGAGAGCAGGGAAAGATATGCCCTTTAGTGGCAAAAATCCTCACCACCAATGTACTAGAGCAAGACATGTTAAGACAAATGGATGCTGTCGTCACTACAGACCATCGAGCATCCTATGATGATATCCTGAATGGAGAAGAATCACAAAGGCTTAAACAGGATCTAGAGGGAGATAAGAAAAAGAATTTTTTAACTTTCATAAGTACAGAGAAGAACATAAGGGACCCACTTGGGTGCACCCCCAATCCTAAAGGCAATTGTCCCCCAAGTACCTCCCATTAGGTGGAAACCAAGAAGCCCTATTTGGGTGGAGCAGTGCCACTGACCAAACCTAAACTTGTAGCACTCCACCTTTCGGTAGAGGAACAGATAAAACTTGGGTAAATACTCCCTTCTGTGAGTCTTTGGAACACACCTGTATTTGTTATCCAAAAAGCATCCGTGGCTTGGTTCATGCTCCAAGATCTACGAAAGGTAACTGAAAGGATGGAGCTAGTAGGAATTCCCTAAGAGGAATGCCCTGGACTCCTGCTTCAGAATATACCTTGGTTGTAATTGATATTAAAGATGGTTTATTTTCGATCCCCTTGCACCTGAATGACTGAAAGAAATTTGCCTTCTCCATCCCTTCTCTTAATTTTTTCCCATCCTCTTTGGGGATTTGAATGGTTATTGCTGCCACAGAAAATGGCCAATAGCCTGGCCTTTTGCTAACAATACTTGGCCACACTTTTAGGGCCTGTGTTGGGTTGAGACACCTCCCGTCCCTATGCCTACATGGATGACATAATTCTGGGGCACCAAGACCTGGGCCGCCTGGAGGGCCTTCTAGCCCAGGTTCTCACCATATTAAAAAAAAGGGGAGTTTTATCATAACCCTAAATAAAATTCAAATGGTACCTCATTTTTATGGTGTTCGGATCCCACCATACCTTGACTCAGGCCAGCCCCCTTAAGCCTTTGCTGGATATTCCAGCATCTCTGTCCCTAACCCAACTTCAAAGTCTTTTAGGAGAAATCAATTGGCTGTTGCCATGGGTTCCCATCCCTAGAGATAGTCTTGTGCCCTTATTCACCCGACTAAAAGACAGGACACCCCAAGAAGTTATTACAATTACAAGCAGCCATTGGGCAATATTTTTACAGTTCCAAAGAGCCCTGGATGAACTTTCCCTGAAGAGGTATTCTATTCTTAAGCCATTTTCCCTCTCGTTGTTTGCAGGTGTTACATTGATTTCTGCAGTTTTAAGTCAAACGGGGGAAGCCATTAGAGTGGGTTCACACTCCCCTGGGGGACACACCTCAGGTGTACTCTCAGGCAGACCAACTTGCTGATGCTATTGTCAAGGGAAGGACCCAATCCCAAAGGCATTATGGCCTTGACCGTCACTCCACTGTTTTTCCTTTTTGGATGGCAGACGTTGAGTGTTCACTTGAGCCAATGCTCAACTTGCTCTCTCCCTGGAAGGGTTTCTAGGTCAAATTGACTGCCATTATGGGTCTTCTAAATGGACCGTCATGTTATGGTGACTTCCCCTCATAATGCCTTCTCTATTTTCTCCTACACCTATTCCTGGCTCCTTCCATGTTTTTACTGATGGAGGTAAAACAGGTTCTGCATATGCAACCTTTGAGGAGCAACAAAAGACCCCAAGCCAACAAAGATTTCAACCTTGTCAAGGGTCAGCACAATAAAAAAAGTTTGCCGTAATTATGGTCCTTCAGGGCATTCAAAAACCCTTTAATTTGTATTCTGATAGTTTATATGATTAACTTGCTCCCTCATGTTCCCCAGGCACATATTAAGCTGGATGGAAACCCTATTTTCCCATTATGGACACCCTTAAGGGCCTATTAGATGGACAGGGAGCCCCTATTCGTATTAAACATTTGAGAGGGCATTCAAAACTTCCTGGGTTTTTATCCATGGGCAATAATTGGGCAGACCAGTTAGCTACTGGCCCACAAGCTTTAATGTTACAAGAGGCCATCCATTTACATGATTTAACCCACAATAATTGGAGAGGTTTTCAACATAGATTTCCTCAGATTCCTGTAAAGGACCTCAAAAAGATAGTACATACCTGTAAAACATGCCAGCCCTTCTTAAAAGTACCCCCGCTACAACCACCAGGGGTAAATCCCAGAGGCCTCAAACCCAATGTCCTCTGGCAAACTGATGTGACTCATTTTCCAGACTTTGGTAAGCTTAAGTATATTTTTGTTTCTATAGATACCTATTCAGGAGCATGTTGGGCTACAGCACATACAGGAGAAAGAACTAAACATTCAGAAGCACATTTACTTCAATGCTTTGCCACCTTGGGTCTACTAGCACAAGTTAAAACTGATAATGGACCTTGTTTTGTTAGTAAAGCAATGTCAGAGTTCTCTAACAGATGGCATATTACTCATACTACAGGAAATCCCTATAATCTCCAAGGCCAAGCAATTACAGAAAGAAATCACCAATGTCTTAACGAGCAATTAGTAAAACAAAAAGGGGGAGTTAACCCCCATATATAGTTACAGATAGCTTTGTTTACCATTAACATTTTAAATTTTTCAAAAGGGGCAATTGAATCCAGGTTTCAGAAGCACTGGGGACAACTAAATCCTAAGCCCCAAGTGAAACAACAATGGAGTGGACCTGACCCCCTAGTTACCATGGGCAGGGGATTCAGATACGTTTTTCCCATAGGGGAGACAGCCCCCATTTGGATCCCAGCCAGGAACTTTAAGGTTTTACCCATTTCTTCTATACAGGAAGAAGCCCAAGGATAAACTAACCAACAAGGAAAGTAAAACGGCTATGCTGGTCGAGGATTGTGCTTAAAAGAGGGAAAGCTAAAAAGATATTTACTAACCATCCCCAAAGGCAATCAGCCTTTGAGAAACTCTTGCATTCTTTAACAATTGCAGATGGTGATGCTCCAGCTGTTGGCTGTCCTGACCCTCCCAGTCCTGGCAATGGCCCTACGGAATCCACATCAACCTCAATGGGTGACCTGGGCAGTGATTAGCATTGGCAATGGAGAAATCATCAACAGCACCAAAAGGAAGCTGTCCCTTCGACCTGGTGGCCTGAGGTTTATTTTGACATATTTGACCTGGCTAGAGGATCCTGGGATGTTGGAGATTGAGACCCCCTTTACCAAGGATAGCCTCAGTATGGGGGCCGCGAGGATGCACTGTGCCTCATGTGTGGTACCCCCAATACCCAGGCTGCTCCCATGCTTTAAAGAGGTCAACCTTATAAGATAGTGACTTTTATATATGTCCCAGAAGTAATCTAACTGCTTCGGACATTTCTAACTGTGGTGGGGCTGAAGTTTATTAACTTTACTGAGGAGGGAAAAAGGATAACTAACTGGGAGATGAGCAGGATGTGGGGTTTGCGGATATATTGAAAAAGATAGAGCCCAAGAGATCCAACGCATGGCTCTCCGTGTCTATTATGATAAGCTCATTGCTGAAGATTACTCCATACTTTATGTGAACCACGGAAAGAGGAGGTGCCAATTGGGCGAACCCCATAAGAGGTGCCCTGACCTGAACCTTAGCAAAGAGGTGGGTTTGCCATTAAAACAAAAAGGATGAATCTGTAGGGCACATGGACACCAAATGTGGCGCTGAGAGACAGTTGAGTGGACAGAGTCCGAGTTGTTTATGTTAAAATCTGACTGTATACCACAACCAGGTACTTGAATAGCTCGAAAGACAGCAGGGAAAGTATAGAAAGCTTAGGTGCATGATAAGGTGACCTCTACAATGATTGGTTGGTTCCTTTTCCTCCCCTTCCATGCCACACGGTTTTTTGCTTTAAAAATTGCTTGCTGCATGGTGATAAACGAGTTCCTGCTTGGCTTGACTCCCTGCTGCATCTGACTGTCTCCGGGGCTATTGGAGGCTGGTGAATGGGCCAGCAGCACACTTACCTTTCAACAGACCCCATTCATCTTCTGCGGGACAGATGAAGATCAAACAGGTAGGAGAACAAAGGAGGAAGCAACAATGCTCAATAGGAAATGTACTCATTACTTTGTTAATGTAACTGTAACCCCTCTGAACAACATTTTTACAATAAAAAACATACAAAAAATAATGTAGTACTCAAAGAAGCACTTTGGGGTAAGGGAAGGATATCTGAATAACTGTACAAAATTCTACATTGCTTTTTTTTAACTGTTCAGTATGGAACTGAATAAACATAAGTGCTTCCATTAAAAATTTGAAGTCACTGTCTTGGAACTGAGGCCAGTATTTCTGCCATTGAAGGGATTTGAGCTCATTGTCCAGGGTAACTCTTTTACACCATTAGTGAAGGGGAAGCTCACTCTCCTTGAGGAAAAGAAATTCAAGCTAGAGTTCCCAGGGCCTGCATTGAGGCCCTGCAATGTAAAAAATATTTCTATACATGTGTAATATATGATATATATGTACATATGCATGTTTATTATATATTGATTATTTTAATTATTGATTTTGTATTTATTTTATTTTATTCATTTTATAGTTTATCGTATTTCGTATTATTATACACATAATATTTATTATGTTTTGTACATCTATTATAAAATTATACACAATAAAGCAGGTCATTGACTTGTTTTTCATTAATACTTTATTAAGTGTTGAAAAATGATACATAATTAAATGGAGGCATTAGTCACAGTCATCACATGTTTAGAGTCTCTCCCAAGTATGAGCTTTGTCTTAGTTATCTTTTGACAACTTTCTATAGGGATTCCTTTAGATGATTTATACTCAGAAGCCTTTTCTTGAGGATAGGCAAGTTGCGGAATAAAATTGTAAGGGTGGGGCTGGGAATGTGGCTTAGTGGTATAGAGCTTGCTGAGCATGCATGAATGCCAGGGTTTGAATCCTCAGTGCCACATACTCAGAAAAACCCAGAAGCTGTGGAGTGGCTCAAGTGGTAGAGCGCTAGCCTTGAGAAAAAGAAGCTCAGAGACAGTACCCAGGCACTTAGATCAAGCCCCAGGACTGGCAAAAACAATAGGCCAGATGCTGCTGGCTCACCCTTGGAACCCTAGCTTCTCAGGAGACTGAGATCGGAAGACCAAAGTTCCAAGACAGCCTACACAAGGAAAGCCTGTTAGACTCTTATCTCCAATGAATCACCAAAAAACCTCACATGGTGCTGTGGCTCAAGTGGTAGAGTGTTTGCCTTGAGCTGAAGGGTGCAGGGACAGCACCCAGGCTTCAGTCTGAGAAAAACAACTGGATAAAGAGTGAGGGATAATCAAAGTACTTTTCCTATTTGCTAATTATGAGAATATTTTCTGGAAAATGAACATTGATATACACCAGAGTTGGAGTCAGGGCTCAAGGTTCAAGTATAGCAGATCCATATTCCCAGCCTCTCAGACCCTAACATTATAACCTTGTGTCCTACAGAGTTCTGAAAGGTCCAATGTTGAAAGGCATAATATGCTCCCCAAGCCCTTTGTGATAAGCACTTGACTCCTATTGTCAATGTCATTACAGTTCTGAACCTAGCACAGCACAGTAGCTCAGGCCCATCACTCTAGCTCAGGAGACTGAGGTCTCAGGATCACAGGGTGAAGCCAGCCAGGGCACGAAAGTCTACGACACTCTGACTTCCACTTCTGAAAGGTGAGATGTTCAAGAGATTCCTATGTTTCCCTTGCTGATGAGAGGTTACTTGCACTCTAAATGTTCTTAGAGTTATCAAGCTATAGAAACAGGAAAGAAACATTGTTGACCCATCCTGGGTTCAAATGAAGTTCTCAGGATCCAAGCCTTAGCCCTGTTAGCAGGAAGAACTCCAGTGTAACACTGAATTTGAAGGACAGAAAACAGTTTCAAAAGCCGGGCTAGGTGAAGAGACCTAGGCCTGTAGGATTAGGAGGCAGAATGTACACACTCAAAAGGGAAGTGAGCTGTAAAACCACTTCATTCATTCCAGGCATAGCCTGCAAAGAGGAAACCTCAAACATTTGTTAGAGTTACACTAGGGTCAGGCTTTTCTCAGCCTCTTCAAACAATGACTAATTAACCTTCTTCCCTCAGGTGAAGGGAGCCTCAGGGTATCTTTATGTTAATTATAGAGAGCCAGTTTAATGGGGGAGAGGGGAGAAACAGAGTAGAAAAACCCTACGCTCTGGTCTTAGGGAGTAGGTTTTTGACTCTCTGTCAGATTTGAAGGCGCTTCTACCTCTTCCAGTCCATTCTCCTTCCTTCCTTCTCCACATCATTAATGCAAATCCCCAGTCCAAGGGTAGGCAGGGTCCATTCTCTCCTATCTCCAAGCACCTGAGTTAGAACCTGGCTCTGCCCTCTTGGCTCTTCTGCTGCCTGAGAAGTGGGATAGGGACAGTCTTCCTGCTCTGTGGTGTGTGATGGCGATTCTGGTGGCCTAGAGCACTGCAGAAGGCCTCATGACTGGGAATTGTTCCCTTCTTTCCTCCTGAAGTTTAAGACCAGATTCACCTATCTATCTATCTATCTATCTATCTATCTATCTATCTATCTATCTATCTATCTATCTATCTATCTATCTATCTATCTATCCATCTATCTATCATCTACCTACCTACCTACCTACCTACCTACCTACCTACCTACCTACCTAGTGAGCTAGCTATATCTTTGTCAGTTCATGGGTTGAACTCAAGGCCTTGGCACTGTCTCTAGCACTCTACTACTTGAGCCATAGCACCAATTCTGGCTTTTTCTGTGTATGTGCTACTGAAGAATCGAACCTAGGGCTTCTTACATGCTAGGCAAGCACTCTCTCACTAATCCACATTCCCAGCCTCCTCATCTTTTTCTTAATGGTAGTTTTATGTAAGTTTGCTACCAACTTATGTCCCCAAGTTTAAATTTCTGAATACTGGTTATTTCTACGAATCCTGATCTTCTCTTCTCCTGCCTGATTTGTGACTGTTTCTACTTGGCCTCAAAATAAAATTTAAATAAAGTCTGCTGAGATCTTAAGTATGCATCATATAAGGACACAGGCCTAGAACCATGGAAGAGAATAGCCATGGCCAGAAATGAAGAGAATGATGTGGTATGTGCAACAAGTGTATCTGAAAAATAAATCAGTAAATAAAAGCAAAAGCAAAGCATATGATCTGTTTGTACTCAGGGTAATATACACCCATAAGTAGATAGGGTACTGGTACATAATTTGGCCTTCTCTTTTTGAATTTGTATGGCCATCCCAGGGCTTAAACTCAGGGCCCCATGCATTCCTCAGTTGTTTTGCTCAAGGCTGAGGCTCTACCTCCGCCACAGCTCCACTTCCAGCCATCTGATCATTAATTGGATATAGGTCCACCCAGGCTTGCCTGGTCTGTCCTGTATCTCCTGCTCGGCTCTCTCAAAGCTGGAGGTCTACCGTCTGGGCCACTGCTCCTCTTCTGGTTTTCTGGTAGTTTATTGGATATAAGAGTCTCACAGATTTTCCTGCTCAGGCTGGCTTTGGATGGCGATCTCCTGAGGAGGCTTCAAGCGGCTTTCCTCATGGATTTACTGAGAAGCTGCTCCACACAAAACCTTAGTCCAAATCTTGGGAGGTACTAGCAAAACAGAAACATGAAGATGCTTCTAGTGTGTTCTAGATACTTGTTGGAGACACATAACACTCATAAATATTGGATCATTTTATAGGGGAAAGGAGCAATGCAGAAAGTACGAGGATCACTCCAGATTTCAGTACTCTCATCCTGAGACAGTAAATTCACTGCAGCTCAAAGCTAAGCGACAGAGCTGCATGAACTGTGGACCTTAGCTCCCAAATCCTATGACACTCATTTCCCACTTTTGGCTGCTAAACTGTGACCAGAGGGGAAAATGAGGAGAGAAAATGCTTCTTAGAGAAAGCAGCTATAAAGAACATTGGGTAGTTTAATTATCAATTCAAACTATTGGAATCACCCTTGAAGAAATTAGGTTGTCCAGATTAAAAAATGAAGAAGTAAAGAAAGGCAGGTGCCAGGGTCTGCTGACTATAATCCCAGCTCCTCAGGCAGATGAGATGTAGAGATTCTCATTTTGAGTCCAGCCCAGTTAGGAGAGTCCTTGAAATGCTTTTTCTAAGAGATAACAGAAAAACTCAGAAGTGGGACTGTGATTCAAGGCTAATGCACTACCCTTGTGCAAAAGGAGCTCAGGGACAACCCCTAGGCTCATAGGTCAACTCCAGGACCTGGCCCCCCCCCCCAAAAGAGCCTTTACCTCCATGTCTTTGTGTATATATGGATGCATTCCTATTGGTGAAACACCAGAGTAGCTGTTATGAATGGCACCAAGCTAGGAAATTTGTTCTCAATACAATGATTTCATAGCACAGAGACAGCTTTCATGACAGTGCATGTTCTGGGGATACCATGAGTGGGCCCAGTGTAGCCTAAAGGATTCTCTGTACCCCAGGCCTGCTGGAAGATGTCTCTCTCATTGTCTGGACAGGCAGACAAAAGGCCTAACTCCTGTACAGCTGTGTAAGTAACAACTCCATCCAAGCCAATTAGTGAGGATGAGTGTGGGCAGGCTCTGAATGCCAAGAGAAAAAGGCCTCTTTGTACCCCAAGCTATCTCTCACCCCAGTGCTCTGTTTTGACAGGAAGCCTTCATTTGTGCCACCCCCCGTGACAAGCCAAGTTTCCTGCACTTACTCTGCCTTTGTCAGACTATGTTCCCGTGTTCAATAGAGTGCTAAATGTAATTCACGAGTCCTTCTGGAACACAATTATGGCTCTGAACCTAATGAAATGTTTCATTGCAGGCGATGATGGGGCTATGATGCCTCTCCTTGGTTTCCTGAAGCTTGGGAAATCCAAGCATATGTCGGATATCACAATACTTCCTGTCACATGGAGCTGGTGAAGCTCATGAGGTTTTGAAATCTTTGACCTCTCCTAGTTGGATCCAGGGTGGCTAGGTTTTGAGCACAAAGCCTGTGTTCTGGCCATGAGCTCAGAGCAGAACTCTATTGCTTGGCCATTTTGTGTCACAGCTTCTGCTTTCTCTCTCTCTCTCTCTCCTTCCCTCTCTCTCTCTCTCTCTCTCTCTCTCTCTCTCTCTCTCTTCTCTGTCTGTCTGTCTGTCTGTCTGTCTCTCTCTCTCTCTCTCTCTCTCTCTCTCTCTCTTCTGTCTGTCTGTGGTGTGTGTGTGTCTGTGTGTGTCTGTGTGTGAATACACTAGTCCTGGAACTTGAACTCAGAACATGAGCATTGTACTTAGTTTCTCTTGTAAAAATATAGCCCTTTCCCACTTGAGCCACAGAGCCAATTCAGGCTTTATTCTGGTAATGTAATCAGGCCCAAGGTTTCATATATACAAATCACTCTACGCCTAAGGCACATTCACAGCCCTTTATTTCAGGTTTGTTAGTATGTTTCTGTCTTTTTGTTTTTGTTGTTGTCGGTTGTAGGAGTTGAAGTCTGGGTCCTGGGTGCTGTCCCTGAGTTCGTTAGCACAAGTCTTGTGTGCTAACACTTTAGCCACAGAGGCATTTCAGGTTATCTGAGCCTCAATATTCCTGTCTGCATAATCATCTCAATTGTGGAACTCTTAAAAGGACCAGATGAAAGAATGCACCCTGTGAAGGACACAGCACATGGCACTCTTTGAAGGACTCAGCACACAGCACCCAATGCGTAAATATGAAGCACTGTGGGGGAAGGGGCTGCTCACTGTGCTGGAAGACAAGAAAGTCAGGCCTGTTCCCAGGGGCTGAACTCAAGTCATATATTTTAAGTACATGATTTATATTTACATACACAATACTGCATATTGTGGTTAGTGTAGTTATTCATTTTGTGTTTTATTTATTTATTATGTATATTAGTGAGTATGATTACTAATATAACACTTTTTACATCCTATTCCATAGGACATAGATTTGCCTGTGTATTAGGCATCATTCCTGAGACCCTGGATTTTCACCAATTAGGAAAACAAGTGGGACAATTGGCTTCTTCCACCAGGATTAAGTTTTTGGCAGTTCTGTGATTTGAACTCTGCACCTAGAAGGCCCACTTCATGAATGGGTCAGTGTTAGCACACCAGTCTGATGCAAGTGAAATTGTTGGGCAAACTTGAGGACCTGAGATCAAGCCCTAGGATTGGCCAATATATAAACACATAGATGTGTAGATGCAGTGTGTGTGTATTTACATATCTATATGCAGCTATACATGTATACAGAGACAGACATTTATGTAGATTCTAGTTCATAACTATATAAATTGATGTCTATATCTAATTTTATATATTCTATTACTACCAATTATTTGGTCTAAAATAATGTCTCCATTAATTAATCACAATAGAAGACTTAAAAGTACTAAATTAATCAGTGACTTGAATTTATTGCATACAATCTTATACTAGAATGACTAGCTAATTAGTAATTCAATTAGTACATTTCAAACATTCTATTAGTGTTCCTATACATAGGAACATAGGCTCTTCAGCAGTGTGTAGGTGCCAGTCCCAGGATCCAACTCAGGGCCTAGGTGTGTGGGTTAGGCTCAGGCTTCACTGACAGCCCACCAGCCTTCAGCCATGCTAGGTCACATTCAATTTTCAAGCAGACCCAGGATGGTCAAGTGCAAAGGAAACAAAGGTAAAACGGTTGTGTAAACTTCCTGTTTTTCACCCTCCTCCATTTGCGTTGGTTTGATTTTTTTTTTTTATTTTTATTTTTTGCCAGTGCTAGGAGTTGAATTTGGTCCTAGGATCCCTGGATCATCTGTGGGTGTAAAAGCTGCACCCCAGCCTAGGGTAATCATGGTTTAAGACACAATAAAATGCTTCCTTGAGCAAAAAGGGCTCAGGGAAAATGTCTAGGCTAACAGTTCAAGCCTCAGGACCTGCCACACAAAAAAGAGCCAGTAACTACATGTGTCTGTGTATGTATGCATGTATTTCTACCGGTGAACATCAAGAGTTGCTATGTTGAAAGGCACCCAGATAGGAAATTTGCTTTGAATAGAATTATTTCATTGCACAGATAATTCATTCAAGACAGTGCTGGATCTGAGGCTCCCCCTCACTGTTCCCAGTGTAGCCTCAGCATTTCTCCACACCCCAGGCTGCTGGAGGAAGTCTGCCTCATTGTTGGAACAGGCAGACAAAAAGCCTCACTCCAGTACAGCCCTGTAACAAACAATTTATGCGGGGCAATTAGTGAGGATAAGTGTGGGCAGACTCTGAAGGCCAGGAGAGAAAGGCGACTTCGTTCCACAAGCTCTTTCCCCAGTGCTCTTTTTTGACAAGAAGCCTTCATTTGTGCTGCCTCTCAGGTCAGGCTAAGTTCCCTGTACTTATCCTGTCTTTGTTAGACTATATCCCAGTGTTGAAACAAACTGCTACCACTAATTCAAGAGTCCTTCTGGCAGACAACTGGGAGCTGAACCTAATGAAATGATTCATTATTGGCAAGGGTACCTCCCTGGGTTTCTGGAAGCTTGCTAAATCTAAGCTTATGTGTAATATCACAGTGTTTCCTGTCATCTAGGGCTGGTGAAGCTCATCAGGTTTTGAAACCTTTGACCTCTCCTAGTTAGGCCCTGGGTGGCTAGGTTTCGTGGTTGAAAACAGGACCAGGGTGCTGACCATGATCTCAGACCAGAAGCTCTTTGCTTTACTTTACTTTACTTCTGGTCTCTCTGTGTGTGTGTGTGTGTGTGTGTGTGTGTGTGTGTGTGTGCGCGCGCGTGTGTGCACAGGACGCATGCATGTGCACATGCACCAGTCCTGGAGCTTGAACTCAGGACCTCAGCACTCTTCCTGAGTTTCACCTATACAAGGATAACACTCTACCACTTGAGTCACAGAACCACTTCAGGCTTTTTTTCTAGTGATGTGATACTGAGGATTCAAACCCAGGGTTTCATATATATAAAGCACTCTTCCCCTAAGACCCATTCCCAGCATTCTACTTCAGGTTTCTTTTCTTGTAAGTTGGAGGAATTGAAGTCTGAGCCTGGGTGCTGCTCTTAGCATTTTAGCTCAAGCTCTACCACTTGAGCTACAGCGCCCCTTCAGGCTTTCTGGTCTTCACTGGAGAAAACCATCTCAAGGAATTTCCTGCCCAGGCTAGCTTTGGACCATGATCCCCAGCTCTCAGGCTCTTGAGTAGCTAGGATAACAGGCCCGAGTCAGTGGCAACCTGCTTCCACTTCAAGTTGCTAAGTGGTGAGTAGGATATAAGAGTCTCATGGGATCTTTTGTGTCTGGGATAGTTTTGAGCCAAGATCGTCAGATCTCAGCTTCCTGAGTAGGCAGGTTGAAAGACCTCAGCTACAGACGCCTAGGGTCCTTGGCTACACCTGATAGGGCACTAGCCATGAGCCTAACAGGGAAGGGTCTGTGCCTAGGCCCTAAGTTCAACATTTACGACAGAGAAAAATAAACCAAAACAATTGTCTGCAGGAGACAACTCATTAGAGTTCAGTACATACATAATTATAGTCTTAACATGGGGACATATCTGAGTCTCAACTTTCTCATCTGCATAATCATCTTAGTTTTGGAGCTCTTACAAGGATCAGCTGAAAGAATGCACCTTGTGAAGGACTCAGCACACAACACCTCATGAAGGACTCATCACATAGCTGTATCCCACAAGCTATCACTAGAATTAGGATGTTTTCATCAGTATCACCATTCTTTCAGAAACACGTCACAAACTGCACAAAGTTCACATCTAATTGTTTAGAGTTAGAGAGATGGGTTTTTTATTAGGGAGGGAGTTAGCCACGGTATTGCTCTGAAAGGTTGGGGCTACTGTCCTAAGATCTTTAGCTCAAGGCTAGAGCTCTACCACTTTGAGCCACAGCTCAGAGTTTTGCAGACTTCCTGCCAGGGCTGGGTTTTAAACCCACCAGTGTCAGATCTCAGCCCCCAAGTATCTTGAATGACAAGGATGAGTGAGTCAGCAGCATCTGGTTCCATGGAGTTGGGTTGCAGCGGTTTACTTCTGGCTAAGTCAGGTTAGATGGCAGCTGTCAGCATCAGACTCCCAGCTTGCTCTGTGATGACGTATTTGCAGTCTTATTCTTATATGGTTGCATTCAAAACATTATTTATTTATTTTTGGTGCCAGTCTTCGGTCTTGAGTAAGAGTCTAGACATAAGCTTTTATGCTCAAAGCTAGTGCTCGATTGTATGAGGGACTGCTCAACTTCCAGATTTTTCTGTGCATGTGGTAGTGAGGAATCGAACCCAGGTTTTTGTACATACTAGGGGAACACTCTACCACTGAGCTCCAGGAGTGACAAGTGTATAAACAGATACATGTGTAGATTGGTAGATAGATAGATAAATAAATGTATATGTATAAAACAAGAGAGATGTCTGTATACTATGAAATTGCATATATATACGATATTATTACCAATTATTAGCAACTAAATTATTCCTTCCTTTATAAGTATCCTGACTGAATAAATAATAAAGTATTAATTGAAAATTAGTCAACGAATTATAATTGTGTACAATTTTATAATATGAAAATCATACACTACTAATTTAATTGTTACTTTTATAACATTCCATTTGTACGGATGTAATATCGGAATGCATTTCTTAGACCATCCCACCATTCATTAGTGGCAGTCCCAGGATTCGACCTCCAGGTTTAAGTTGCCAGTTTTGGCTATGTCTTCCCTAATAGCCCACCAAACATCAGCAATGCAAGTTCATGTGTACTTTCTAGGCCTTGTCACTTAGACCCAGGATGGTCACAATTCAAAGGAAAAAAATAAAGTAAAACCACCTTCTTGAACTTCTCAATTTTATCCTTTTCCTTATTATTTTTACCAGCCCTGAGATTTGAACTCGGGTCCTAGGAAACCAGGGTTGGCTGTGGCAGAGGTGCCAAGACCTAAGTTCAAGCCCCGTGCTTGGCAAATAAGTAAATAAGTAAGTAAGTAAGTAAATAAATAAATAAATAAGGCCCTGACATGCAATTTGCATCATTGTTCTGGCAGGCCTGGTATTGAACTCAGAGTCTGGGTAACTCTATAGCATTGTGGGTGAAGGGGAAGCTCACTGACCTTAAAGACAAGAAATTCAGACCAGTTCCCAGCATCTGAATTAAAGCCTCAGCATAATATTCATATATGAGATCTATTTACATACATGGGTTTAATGCATATATGGTTTATTACCCTTATTTATTTAGTATTATACATATAACACTTCATTTATTACATCGTATCATCTAGATTATATTTACATATGGATTATACATCGTACTGAGACCCAGGACTTTCACAGAAAAGACAAAAATTTGTCAAATTGGCTTCTAACTTCATGAATAAATTTTTGGCCTTGTTAGGATTTTAACTCACAGCCTAGAATGCCCAATTCATAAATGGGGTCTCAGTCTTAGCACACCAGCCTCTAGCAAACTGAGCTGGGAGGAAACTCTGAGGACCTTAGATCAAGCCACCGTAGTGCCCAATATATATATTGATAGATATGTATGTGTATATACAAAAATATATAATATACAGAAAAATAGGGAATGTGAGGATATTCAATTATGTATATTATTACCAATAATTAGTCATTACATTATGCCACTATTTAATGAAGTATCATGGTAGAATACTTATAAAAGCATTAATTAAAAATTAGTCAATATCCTTCCATAGAATGGAAAACATAAATCCAATAATATTTGTGTGGCATTCTAAAATAGAATCATGAATTAACTGCAAATTTAATTATTTCTTTTATAACATTCCATTAGCATTCACAAAAATAGGAATGAGTTTGTCAGGATCTCCCTCCATTTGTGGGTAGCAGTCCTAGCATTTGAACTCCAGGACTGGGTAGTTTACTTCGAATGCAAACCATTAGAATGACACCTTGAAAATTTCAGATTGTCATGATTAAAAAAAGAACAACAAGAAGAAAAGAAACCCAGGTGTCAGTGGCTCCTGCCGGTAATTCTAGCTCCTCAGAAGGCTGAGATGTAGAGAATGCCAATTTAAATTCAGCCAGGGCAGCAAAGTCGGCAACACTCTTATTTCTAAGAGATCACAGGAAAAAAAAAAACACCATGAGTGGGGCTGTAGCTCAAGTTGCAGAGTGCTTCCCCTGAGCAAAAGGAGCTAAGGGACAAGGCCTAGGCTCATAGTTAAACCCCACACCTGCACCCTCCCCCCCAAAAAAGGGAGCAGTAACTGCATGTCTCTGTGTAGGGATGGATGATGTATGGATGATGGGCATTCAGCAGGTTGCCCATGCCCAGCCGCCCCAACCTGGGCCAGCTGGGACAAGCCCTCAGAGAATACTAACTCTGAGCCAGCAGCTTGAATAAAGCATCACTCTGCCATTTAATAACTGAAGCCCTGAAGGCTTTTCTTGGGCTGGTGTGTGCAATGGATGCATTATGTTCTAGCTGAGGTGTCCCCTTGGTACACCTAGCAGCCAGCCACTGCCTCCAGGAGTGGTCGAAGTTTCTGGATCTATATTCTCTATCCCTCTGTAGGATGTGAGCCTAGGCCTCTGGGGCCTGGTGGCTCTCACTCATTCATCATTCCTCATTGCCGAGTCATAGACTGGTCCCAAATCTTGGCAAAGTTATGAAATAGTCAGCAATTTCTATGCCAGAGGGTAAGTCAATAAATCCCACCCTCATAACTCCTGTTACAAGTCAGCTTTGGGCTTCGAATGTGGCTTAGCGGTAGAGTGGTTACCTAGTCCACAAGAAGCCCTGGGTTTAATTCCTCAGTACCACAGAAACAGAAAAAGCCAAAAGTGGCACTGTGACTAGCCTTGAGCAAAAGAAGCTAAGGAACATGCCCAGACCCTGAATTCATGCCCCAACACTGGCAAAAAATAAAAGGGAGCCTGATGAGACATATTCTTCTGGGACTCAGGAGGGTCGAGGTTAGAGGAAAGAGATAGAGGGCAGGTGCTTGTGGCTCACCCCAGTAATCTCAGCTACTCAGGAGGCTGAGTTCTGAGGATCACAATTACAAGCAGGAAAGTCTATATGAAACACTTTTGTCCAATTAAACACCCAAAAAGCCAGAAGTAGAGTTGGGATTCAAGGAGTAGAGTGCTAGCTTTGAGCACAAAAGCTCAGGGATAGTGTCCAGGCCATGAATTCAAACCCCAGTACTGGCACACACACACACACACACACACACACACACACACACACACACACACACACACACACCAAGATAGAGTATTTGCCATTTAGCCTGCACAATTTCCATCTCTAGAGGGAAAAAGGAAGGAAAGACTTGCTCCAGCAGGTGATATAACCAGTGCCAAAATTCCACAGGAGTTCTAAGATGTGAAACAGGATAGAGAGCCTCAGGCAGAAAGTACAACATGGGCAAAGGTCCTGAGGTGTGGTGTAGAGCAGGTGGTGTTCAGACAAATCTGGCAGGACATTTGAGTCTGGGTCAAGGTTTGTATTTGAGTCACTGGTACGGAAGAGCCTGGGGTCCCAGAATGAGGCCCAGGGGGAAGATTAGCTTAAGTTTTTACCATGGACCCCAGCCATTTCTTGTGGCTGAAAGCCTATTTTTCACAGCTCCTGACACTCAGGCATCCTTTGCATTGAGGAGTCAGGGCAAACGCAGGGAAGAACTCTTGCTTAAGAAAAGCTTCTAGCCCAATGCTAACAGTGGCTCAACTCCTGTAAATCCTAGCTTCTCAGGAGACTGGGTTCAGAGATCATGGGTCAAAGCCAGCTGAGAGGAGGAAACTTAGTGAGACTCTTCTTGCCAGTGAACTACCTAAAGCCAGAAATTGCGCTATGGCTCAAGTGGTAAAGTGCCAACCTTGAGGGAAAAAATTAGGAGACCAGAGCCCAGCCCTGAGTTCAAGGCCAGTACTGGCACAGAAAAAATAAAGAAAAGCTTTCAGGAGCTCCTAGTCCACTGGGGTGAAAGGCCAGATCAGCCAGGCACTGGTGGCTCATGCCTGTCCTCCTAGCTCCTCAGGAGGCTGAGATGTGAGGATCGCGGTTCAAAACTAGCCCAGGCAGGAAAGTCCAGGGACTCTGAAACTCCAGAAAACTGGAAGTGGCCCTCTGGCTCAAGTGGTAAGCTGCAGCTAGGTGACAGCACCCCATGACCAACACCTGGCCTGCTTGGATCTCACTTTGTGGCTCTAAGCATAGTATTTTCCAGTGGGCCCCTGAGTTTCTCCCAATGTCTAGGTATCCTACAAGTCTTGAGAGCAGCCCATTTGGAGGCCTTTGCCTACAGATCGAGCCACATTATCAGAGAAGTGTCCAGCCTTGGGGCATGGAGGTCATCGTCTGGCTCATCAGAATGAAATCTGTCATGGGTGCAGTGTGGGTCTGAGCAGTAAATCAATGTCTCAGACCACGGTTCTGGGTCAGGAGGGGCAGAAGGTGGCATGGCAGGTAAAGCCTACTCACGTAGGTATCACAAGAGTGCAAATCTGTCAGGCACACCTCCGGTGGGTGTTGAGTTGGGCGTGAAAGACTTGTGCATTCAGGAATCCACAGGCAGCTGGCTGGTGCTTGTAGCATTCGCTATCCCTGGAGTTCCAGGGCACACCAGTGCTTGAGGTCCAATGAAGGTCTTCAGTCGTGGGCCAACTACAAAAGAGCATCCATAGTGACATTTCCATTGGTCCTGTGGCCCTGTGCACGGATGGAGGGGCAGGTTCCATGGAACTTACTGCCATGGCCCAGACACAGTCAGTGGCTGCTGGGAGCTGATGTGTACTGTAGTTCAAGTGGTAGAGCACCAACCTTGTGCAAACAAGCTAAAGGATATCACATAGGCTCTGAGTTCAGGCCTCGGTAAACACACGAACACACACATACACACACACAAACACACACACAAATACACACACACACACACACACACACTCATGCACAAAAAAGCACACACAATAACATCCTTAGCAGGTCCCAATGGTTCATACCAGCAATCCTAACTACTTAAGATGTTGAGCTCTTAGGATGGCAGCTTGAAGCCAGCCCAGGCAAGAAAGTATGTGAGACTCTTCTCTCCAGTAAACTACTAAAAAAGATGAAAGGTGAGCTGTGGTTCAAGTGGCACAGTGTTAGCTTTGAGCAAAGGAAGCTCAGGGAAAGTGCCTAGGCCCTGAGTTTCAGCTCTAAGATTTTTTGTACAGACACCCTTTGCCTCCACCCCACCCCCAATCAGGCCATAAATCCAGATTTTGGTCACCCTGGATCTCACTTCCACTCCTGCCACTTTCATAGCACTGCCACAAGTGCCCGGTGTTTGGCCAGCACTGGATTAAGGGAACTTTGAACAAGAGGCACATAGCCAGGTCAAGGCTAATGCCCCAGAACATTGAGGTATTGGCCATACCAGTTTCTCATGCCTCAGTTCCCTGGACCTAGAATCTAAAGTCTGTGCCTCTGTATTCTGGGCATCCAGAATTGTCTATAACGACCTGATAGGCCAAGCTGGGGCAGGAAGATAGCCTTGCCTGCGACAAGTTACGTTGACATTTCCTAGACACCAACGAATACTTCCAAGCCACTTTGGCCTCACCTCCCATGTAGCCATGGACCCTCCTTGTATGGGCAACCTTCAGTCAGCTATCAAGCTCAAGTTGGCCAGAGCCACCAGAAAACCTGTTTCCTCCACTCCACTGCCAGCCTGAAGAGAGGGACACGCAGCCAGAGGCCCAGCTGAGGAAAAGAACAGGACATCGCATAACTAAGGACCCCCAGAGGCAAGGGAGACCCTATGCCATCCGGCCCTGCTGGCCCAGAATCCCCTGGAGGTGCCCAAAAATTTGCACAGGCCAGACTTGGGTCCCAAAGTAAAGCTAAAATGCAGGCCTCTGGCAATTTAGGACTCATTGTTGAACTTGATAGGGGGCTAAAGGACAAGGTCGGCATGGAGGAGGGGCACCATCTGAGGCAGAAAGAGTCAAACAGGCACCCAGGAAGTGGACAGAGAAAAAAGAGGGAAAAATACACACACACACACACACACACACACACACACACACACACAAGTAGCCCAAGGCCAAGGCCTCAGAAGTCACTGAGCACCCTGAACATCACACCCCCAAGAAGATGGCACTACTATCCTCAGACCAACTGTAGACAAAACTCATGGCCTCTCACACATCTGGAATGGCTTATAACACAGTTTGGAATTTACTTAATGTACACACCACTATGCAGAAATCTCAGCTACCTTATTTTTGGTTGTCTGTCATGGAGTTTGAACTCTGGGCCTGTGCACAATCCCTCAGCTCTTCAGCTAAAGATGGGAGCTCTACCACTGGAGCCACAGTGCCACTGCTGGCTTTCTGGTGGTTCACTGGAGATAATGTGTCACAGATTTTCCTGCCCAAGCTGGCTTTGAACCGCGTTCATCAGATCTCAGCCTCCTGAGTATCTAGGATGACACAGTGTGAGCCACCAGTGGCGCCTGGCTTCAGCCAACTTCTTAGACCCAGAGGAAACCCAACTCATCAGGCCACAAGCCACATGCAACCCTTCACTTCAGACTTTGACACCAGCATCCAAAACCATTGTTCCATGGATGGAGAGCATATAATTGACACTAACATCCCACCCCTGCTCCAATTCACCCACTCCCTGCCTGCCACAGGCCACGACCTATGGAATTCCTGGTAAGGCACCTCCAACCCTACTGTGGTTTCACACTGGGGCACACCTGGGGAGTTCTTAGAAATGTCTGTACAGTGAGGCCAGCACCTGGTCTCCCAACCACAGCACCCCCACTACTTCAACATCTCTTGCAAGCAAGGAAGGGGTGTCTTTCTTTCTTCCTTCCTTTCGTTGATTTTTGGTTGAGGAGCTTGAACTCAGGGCTTGGGTACTGTCCCTGAATTCTAATTTTCCTTAAGGCCAGTGCTCTACAACTTGAGCCACACTACCACTGCCAGTTGCAGATTGGAGCTGAGGCTCTCGTGGGACTTTCCTGCCTGGTCTGGGAAATGAGAACCTCTGGATCTCAGCCTCCTGAGTGCCCAGGATGACAGGCGTGGGATGACAGGTGTGAGCCACCTGCACATGGCTTAAGATGTGTCGTCCTTCAGAATTTCCAGCTAGTCCTCCTCTAGATGCTATCACCTAGACACCCCTCTACCTCCCTCAGGAACAGCAAAGGGAGGCTCAGAATCTGGGTGGGGCCATGGGCATTAAAGGGCCCCTCCACATCACTAGCCCTCTCTAAACTCCCATTTGCCTCCTATGGATGGCCTGGTCTTCCAGAGCAGATCAGACCCACTAGGAGTTCTGGGGCCTTCCCTGTATCCCCCTGCCTCACCCAACCAGTACCTGAGAATTTCTGGGGCCAGCTGTTCCATGTCCCAGTGGAAGACGTTGGGATGGTTGCTGATAACGGTTCCAGGGATGTCCAGGGCAGAAGGAATGTCCAGCTCCCTTCTGTCAAAGAAGGAAACACAAAGCATGGATGATCTATTAAGAGCTACAGGGCATAGCCATCCACCGGTCACCAAGGTCCCTTGGAGAGCTGTTTTATGTTGACAGCCCTTGGGCTTGGCCTTGGGGCCTGGGTGGTATCCCCGAGTTTCTTTGGCTCCAGGCGAGCACTTCCACCTGCGCCACAGTGCCACATTTGACATTTTCTGTGTATGCAGGACCTAGGAATCGAACCTGGGGTTTCCTCCATGCTAGGCAAGCCATCTACCTCTAAGACACAATCCCAGCCCTGCATAGCTGTTCTTCTGTGACCCATCGGGCCTGTCTCCAGACAGTCTTGCACATCTGTACCGAGTTTCTCACCAACAGCCCTGGCTGGAAATGCACATGCTCTGCTATGTTGTCCGTCATCTGTGGCAACTTTGCTCTCTGTGCTTCCTGTCAGCTCCTCCTTGTTAAGCGAGACCCCCTTCTCAAGGGATGCCTCTAAGAAGCCCATTCTGATCACCTTGGCAGACCTGGAACCTCTCTGCTCTGCAGGCTTCCGGCCTTATCACACCCTGCCTTCCGTCCAGTGTGGGTTAAGAACGCACAAAGTGGAAGGCCTGGCTTCCACCACCGGATTTCTGAAGGCACTGATACACCACCCAGGGACAGGTGTTGTACCACACTCCGAGATAGGGCCCTCGAAGCTCGGGCAGTCTGTGGGCAACAAGACAGGGCCATTTCTTCGTGTGGGGTTGAACTCCGGATCTGGGAGCTGTCTCTGAATTTTCATGGCCAAGGCTGGTGCTCTACCACTTGAGCCACAGCTCCACTTCAGGCTTTTTGGTGGTTCCATGGAGAGTAGAGTCTCACAGGCTTTCCAGTTTATGGCTGGCTTCAAACTGTGATCCTCACATCTCAGCCTCCTGAGTAGCTAGGATGACAGGTGTGAGCCTTAGCCCCAGGTGATGGGCACCAAAGCCTTTTTTTTTTTTTGCTCCCGTTTCAACTAGCAAGCCCAAGTTAAAATAATCAGTTACAGGGGATCAAGATCCTCTCCTAGGTCAGTTAATCCAAGGAGATAAAGTGTCTTTGGAAAAGGCTAGTCTGAGTAGGCCTAGTGGTATGTGTGGGGATGTGGGTGGGGGTGTGTGGAAGTGTGTCGGGGATCCCCATCCCATCTCTCTGGAATCTTATCTTTCCAGCAGGGAGTGCAGCCAGGATAGTCACCCCAAGGAAGGAGAATGGGGGAGGGTACCTAAGGTCACATCCAGGGGGATGATCCGAATTATGTCCTGCAACCGAACCTGGACAGATAAAGGAGAGAAAGAGAAGTTTTGGGGAACATCAAGGGAAGCCCCTTACCTTTGGCTACAAGTACTAGCAAGAAGACTGAATCCGTCTTTCTTAGTCGTCAGATAAAAGGTGTACACTGTTCATTTATTATATTATTATTTTGTGAGTCCTAGGGCTTGGATTCAGGTTATCTCTGAGCTTCTTTTGTTCAAGGCTGAGGCTCTACCATTTGAGCCACAGCACCAAATCTGGCTTTTGTGTGTGTGGGTTTTGAGGGGGAGGTGGTTCATGGGAGATAAGAATCTCACAAACTCACCTGCCTGGGCTGGCTCTGAGTCACGATCATCAGACCTCAACTTCCCAAATAGCCAGGATGATGGGCAGGAGCCACCAGCTCCTGACTGCCACCATCCATTTATAATCCCTTAGTCCCAGGACTGAGCCACCCACACTGCACCCCATTGTTGGGAGTGGGAAGCAGATATGAGTGAGTTTGATAATTTAACAGCCTACCTATCTTTGAGCATTGTTCCGGGTCAGACTGATGGCGGCTTCCTCCTTGTCCACAGCAATGACTTGGCTCTGTCACAAGAACAAACGTCCTCGGGAGGTGTCAGGTGTAGGGCCTTTCCTCTGCACTCTGCCCCACTAACTGAAATGACACACCCTAGCAAAGGATAGTAGACACTGAGTGATTTCATTGTCTTATAGCCAGGGCCTGGCCAGATAGGTGAGGGTGAGGGTCAGAGGCCCGGGATTGTGCAGGGCAGGGGGACAATGCCTCCTCATCCAATTTCCTTCAACCGTATAGCAGAGGGATTTGGGGAAGGACTCATGGAATGGACAATGAATAACCATCATGGTCTAGCCAGGGCACAGAGGGGCTTACCTCATGAAGCTGGTTCAACAGGCTGACCGACACATCTCCTGACCCACAGCCCACATCCAGAATGAGAAGGCCACCTTGGGTTCCAGCCAGATAGGGATGCTGGGCCACCTCTTCCAGCACCCATTCAACCAGTTCCTGTGTGAGAGAGAGACAGAGAGAGAAAAAAGGCCAAAATTACACTTTTGCCGGGTGCCAGTGGCTCAGGCCTATAATCCTAACTACACAGGAGGCTGAGATATGAAGATCATGGTTCATAGCTGGCCCAGGCAAGAATGTCTGTGAGTCTCTTATCCTCAAAGAACTACCAGAAAACCAGAAGTGATGCTGTGGCTCATGTGGCAGAGTGCTAGCCTTGATCTGAGGAGCTTGGGTACAGTGCCCTGGCCCAGAGTTCAAGCCCCACGATGGACAAGCAGTGGACTTCCCACCATAAGAAGTGGACTACATAGCACCCACTGTCCTACGGAGCATGGCAGAGAAGTCAGGCCAAGCTTCCTGTGCACTGGGAGTCATGGGTAGATCACCCGGCTTCTCCATGCCTCATTTTCCCCAGCTACAAAACGAATAGAGTGAAGGATCCCCTTCATCATGGAGATAGGGCAATGTTGAAAGAGAGCCATGTTTGTTTTCATTATCCCACACCTATTGCATGATTAAGAGCAGACCCCCTCTGCCATATCACCTCCTGCTGAGTCTCCCTGAGAGATCATGCCAGGCAAAGCATAAGCTTCATGGAAGCATGCCTGCAGGAAGGGGGTGTTGGTTCAAGGCTTCCTATACACTTGGCTGCACCTTTATTACCTCTACCTTTATTCTTACTATATTCTTCTTGACTGTACATTTGTTGCCTTTATTCTTGTTTTGGCTATTTTTCTATTGATCCGCGAACAGAGCATGTCGATTCTTTCCATTCCAATAGAGATGGCTTCTCTAAATAATAAAGACTAGGACCAAAGATTAGATGTGGACAATTCCCCAATCAATATATCATCTGATGAGACGCTGCCTCCAGAAACTCCTGCAACTTCAAAAGCAGTTTTGCGGCTCACTCATAGTAAATATAGAAATTTAAAATTTCCAGATATGATACAATAGGCAGAATTAATGAATTAAACTAAACCAGAAGGAGTTATCCCAAAAGCACAGAGTTATAGAAAAAGGGACCTCTGATAATAAAAGGAAAATAAAGATTCCCACAACAGTTATGACTAAGTTTGATCCAGCTTATGTTATAGGGAATAGATGGTGGTTTCCCACAAAATATAAAGTTAGTGACATAACATTTCCTGAGCTGACTGATGAACCATTGCCTTATACAGGAGTTTACAAAGATGCAAATAGATGGATTAATGTAAAAGGAAAAAGAGTATCTTGGTACTCATTAGATTTTATGCAAATATTAGGCAGCTCTAGACCATTATGGTGTTTATTATCAAAATAACAAGATGTTTTAAAATAACGATTAGAAATTTTTGTGAACAAATATTGGGATTAAAATCATAGGAAACGGAGAATGCCTGACTCAACCTGGAAGTGGTTTTAAGGATGGTTTCAAAGGGTCTTGAAAATATATGGAAAAAATAAAAAGAGTACAATATAAGTACAGCCCTGTCTTAGGTTTGTTAATTATTAAACATAAAAAGGCTAAATAGATGATGCATTGTATTAAACAATATGCTAGACTTGTCTCGCACCACTTAGCTTAAAGAGTTGATGGGATAGTCATCAATTTTCATGTAGCCCATTAATGCTTTGCTTTTCTTAGAAATTGATTATATGCTGAAATAAAGAATCTATGTCACAATCACCCACTGTATAAAAATGTTAATTCTCCTCAATAAAGATACACTCAGCTGCAATTCTTTTGAGTCTGTGTCCTTTTGTCACTTTGCTGACTCCTTGCCCATCTATCCCAAAATCCCTGTCCCATCGGTCCTAGTACTCTGGCCGAGCTGGTCTGTTGCAAGTGGCGCCCAACGTGGGGCTCGAAAGCACATGCAGCTTGAAGCTGTACAGACAATTCTTGGGAAGGTGAGCTGTCTCTTCTCTTTCTCTCATTATTTTCAGGCAAAGGATAGAACCTCATCAGAGCACTGCAGGCTCCCTGATAAAGGCTGATCAGCATAAGACGATGAGCAGGTATTTAAAATCATTGGGCATTCTCAATCTAGAAATAAGGAATTATTTCTCTCTGTGTTAAACCACATGTTGGAAAGTAAAGGTAATCATGTTTCTAAGAAAACTTTTGTGGAGTTTGTTTTAAGGGTTTCACCCTGGTTTCCTGAGGAGGAAAGCTTATCTCTGCAAAACTTGAAGAAGAGTGGTATGAAATGAGAAGCTTAGCTGGCATTCAGCAAAAACAAGATGAGCCTTATAAAGAATTTGTGGCTAGATTAGAAGAGGCCTTGCAGTGAATGCTTCCCTCCCTGAAGGAATAGAGCTATTGCTCAAACAGTTGGTGTGGGAAAATGCAAATTCACAATGTAAAGAACTCATAAGACCAATTCACTAAATATTATTTGCCATTTTTTTCTATCATGCTTTTTACTTTCCTAGCGAGTCCATTAAACTTCCCCCTTGAATTTGGTTGTCATGAACACCCAACTTCTATGTTAATGAGGACAAACTCTAATGTAAAACTTTGTCTCCAAAAACCAGTCCAAGAAGCTGTGATCACAAATATTTGGCTATACTTTTTTCTTTTTCTTTTACCTGAAATCTTCTGGTGTCTAAATTGCCCACAAAAATAAGTACTACACCACTTTTTGGTTCAATCGCTTCTAACCTCAAATATATATTTTGCTAACAAGATGCTTAGAGGAAACCAAAGTATACTCCACTTTTTTTTCTTTTCTCTTAAGTCTCTCTTTAGATACAATATCAGGAAAAGTGAAGTTATTCTTTGCAAAATTATTTCAATTGAATATTTTTCTCTTGGTCTTGCATTTGCTCAACAAGATGTATGGAGGAGAATAGAGTGAAATCATCTATACCTTGGATGACAGTGTCTGTTACAAAGGACAATGCTGCTATGTCCTACTTCTATGTCCTCCTCTTAGCTCTTTCCTGATTTCCAATTAATCACAGCTTCTTGGCTTCAAGTTTAATGAAGCTAAAGAACTATAAGGCCTCCCCCATTGTTCCATCTTCATGGTTTCTCAATTAAAACTCTTTTAAGTTGCCTCATTCGATGTGGAATTTATTTTCATATCTTCATTCAATCTGTTCTGCATCGTAGTGAGCCAAATAGGCTCTGTAAAATCACTTTAGGTAGCTAAAATATTAAGAGAATCTATATCAAAAAGTTTTGGCCTCTCTCCACTGTTGAAGCCAATATGATTAGCTAGGGCTTCTAAGAACAGTTTTCTTACCTTTTCCATTTCCTCAATTCTTTTCTGTTCCCAAAATTTTTTGGCTTATGTAATAAGAGAAGTGTTCACTATCTCATCTTAATAAGGATATTATTTTTTGTGAGCCATTTAGAAATGTGAAATCATTGGTTTGAATTATCCTATCAGATTTTTTTTCTGTGTTTCAGTGCTTCATGTGCAAAGACATTGTGGAAAAAATTACAAACAGAAAAATGTAAACCCAATACATTCTTTCATTGTGCAGGGCACTTTCTCTCTAAATATTTTGACTCAAAATATCTTTTTCAGAGAATTACAGTTTGTTAATTAAAGGTCAATTCACAAATTTTGATGTCTTTTTTTTTAAAGAACTTTGAATTTAAATTCCACTACAGCCTTGTTTCACAAACTGAAAGTATATTTCCTGGGTAAGGACATTCTCAAGGGAACTTACAGGATTTCCAGCAAGATTTCTGAGGTTTGTTGGTTTGTTTGTTTGTTTGTTTAATAAGCCATCTTCACCCATATTGCTCTCTCTCCACTAAGTCTCCATGGATTTCTTTGCTTGAAAGCCTCTTTTACCAGGCAATTTTAAATTTTCTTAATAGGCTAAGTTGTTAAAAATTTTGAAGAATTAAAATTTACCTGTCATAATTATAAAACTCTTTTGAAATTCCTTTATCAGAATCGCGAATTCACCAATCCTAATTCCACCTTTACCATCAAAAACAGTTAGCGTTGTTTTCATGATATAGTGTCCATGCAACTATTCTTTTCCAGTGGCTTTGTTATGCATATATATTACCATATAAGCTGATGCAGAGCAAAATGAACGCCAAGTTATGGAAACAGAGGCTTTTTTTGTGGTTGCTGTTTTTAATATAGTATGTGATTTCTATTTTCTTTTGGGTTTTCTCCCTCTGGTTTATCCCTTGCTGTATTTGATTTTGGTACCCTGTATTTTGTATATACATTTACCTTAATTAGGTAATGGAAGAGGAAAAACAAAATGGTGAGAAAAAGGACAAAGGGCAAACCAATGCAATAGCAATGCTCACAAGACAATATATGGAAATGTACATAACAACTTGTGAGAGGTATTGAGGAGAAGGAAAACTGTGAGAAAAATGAGGGAGGAGGTAACAAGTATGAAAAGTTATGTATTAACTACTTTACAATTACTGACGGGATCATTGCAAGATAATGTTAAAGCATGCATAGATGCCTCACCAGCAGTCATTCAAGGAATGGCATATGCTGCAGCAATGAAAAGAGAACCATTCAGGGCTTATGTACAAAAATTACATGAGACACGACCTCAGGCCAGAAATGGGGTCTGTTTCTCATGTGGCCAGTCAGGACACATGAGTAAAGATTGTCAACAAAAGCATAATAAACCTAGTAACAATAAAAAGGGTAAAGCGCCTGGACTTTGTCCACAATGAAAGAAAGGCAATCATTGGAAAAATGAGTGTAGATCAAAATATCATAAGGATAGAATTCTCCTAACAGCAGAAGAAAAGGAGACCAAAAAACAAGAAGAGGGGTGCTCCCTCAGCCGCGTAAACGAAAGAGGGGAAACACCTACTGTTACACAATAATCACCTAAGGGGTCAGTTCCATTAAATCCCTTGTCTCCTCCATTAACAGTAGGGGATTTTCCAAGAGCTACTCCAGGAAGTGCAGGGTTAGATCTGGCAGCAAAAAGAGATTACTTTATCATGTATGGTGTTCAGCTTATAGACACTCAATTTTATGGTCCTGTAATTGATGGAACTGTGGGCTTAATAATTGGTAGAAGCTCAAATTATAACAAAACTTTGAGGTATTACCGAGAGTAGTTAATGCAGATTATCAAAGGGAAATTAAAGTAATGGTAAGGTCTTTAAAAGAAAATATGCAAGTACATATGGATCAAAGAATAGCTCAAATCTTAATTTTAAATTAAGTCCATCTTCTAAATCAAATCATAAAACAAGATCGAGGTACAGGAGGTTTCAGTTCCACAGAACTGTGGCCTGGGTACAATCTATTTCTAAGGATCGACCCATGAAAACTATGAAAGTGGATAGAAAGCCTATTAAAGGTCTCTTGGACACAAGGGCAGACCCAACATGTATTGCACGAAAAGACTGGCCCTCATTCTGGCCAATTATGAAGACAGAATCTCCATTAATGGGATTGGGTATGGCTAACAATGTTGCTAAAAGTTCAAAAATTTTAAAGTGGGAGTGTGAAAATAGATTTGGAAACTTTCAACCTGATATTATATCTTCTTTGCCCTTACATTATGGGGCAAAGACATTATGCAAAACAAGGAACTAAAATTAGGTACTTTAGATTTCTTTAGTGTACAAAATTTTTCATAGGGGCCGCTGATGAGAAGTTTGCTGATGCAATATCATAGAAAAATGATCAGCCTGTGTGGGTTGATCAGTGGTCCCTAACTCAAGAGAAGATACAGGATGTAGAACAATTGATAATTGAGCCATTACAGAAAGGACATTTAGAGGAATCCAATAGCCCTTGGAATACTCCAATTTTTGTAATTAAAAAGAAATCTGGGAAATGGAGGTTGTTACAAGACCTCAGAGCCATTAATAACACGATGTATGACATCGGGGCTCTTCAGCCAAGACTTCCATCTCCTGTGGCTGTTCCTAAAGGACGTTATATAATAATCATTCATTTTCAGGATTTTTTAACAATAAAATTGGATCCTAATGATTTTCAAGGATTTGCATTTCGTGTGCCTTCATGTAATTTGAAAAGGCTCTGGCAGAGATATCAGTGGAAGATCTTGCCACAAGGCATGAAAAATTCTCCTACATTGTGTCAAAAATTTGTGGATAAAGCTTTACAAAATCTAGGGAAGAGTTTTCTAATGCTTATATTATTCATTATATGGACAATATTTTAATAGCTGCTGAAAGTAAACATTTAACAGAACAAATTTTAACAATTAATCATTGAACAATTAACCAACTTTGGTTTGCTTATTATTCCAGATAAAATTCAACATAATAAACCTTTAAATTATTTAGGAAAAATAATACATTAAGTCACAAAAATGAGTATTAGGCTAGATAAATTAAAAACATTAAATGATTTTCAAAAATTACTAGGAAACATAAATTGGGTTAGACCCTAATTGAAAATTACCACAGGAGATTTACACTCATTGTTTGAAGCCCTAAATAGGGATTCTAATCCTAAATCTAAGAGACAATTCATTCCAATAATGTTAGAAAAAATTTCATTGCTGGAAGAAAAGTTACAAGAAAAAGTGGTCCAATTGGACTATAATAAAGACTGGGCTTTTATAATATTAAAGACATCTTATATTCATACAAGATGTTTATGACAAGATGGAGTCCTGGAATGGCTTCACTTGCCTCACAGTCAGACAAGAATGATAGCTTCTTATGTATATTTGTGCAGCCATATCATTGTCAAGGCAAGGAGTAGGTCCGAGAGTTATTTGAGAATAATATAATTATACCTTATAATAAACAACAATTAAAAATATTATTACAGAATGATGAGAATTGGAGATTAGCATTATTAAATTATACAGGACAAATAAAATTTCATGTCCCTCAACATCCTTTATTAAAATTTGTGGAAGAGGTAAAAACCATTTTTCCATTAGTGGTAACAACACTTTTAGAAGGAGCTCTAAAAGTTTTTACTGATGGGTCCTCTAATGGAACTTCGGTGATATACATTCCAGACCACTCCCCTATTATTAAAAGGGCATCTGACATTTCAGAGCAACAGGCAGAAATTATTGCTGTAATTTTAGCTTTAACCATATTTTCACAGCAGCATAACATTTACACAGACTCTAAGCATGTGGTTAACTTATTTGCCGCCATAGGGATAGCTCTTTTATCAGGACAATCAAAAATTATAGACTTGTTACAACAGTTACAAAAAAATTAATTCAACTTAGAAAAGAAAAATTATTTATTGAACACATAAGAGACATACAAATTTACCAGGTCCTCTTTCATTTGGAAATATGATGGCTGACTTATTAACTAGAGAAACCATCATGCTTTATTTGTAATTAATCACCTTAATACTAATGAACAAAATCTTACACTTATGCAAAAACTTTGGAGCGAAATTGGAGTTAAAGTTTAGCCAAAAGTTAAAAGGAAAGATTTGCTCACAGCACCTGGAAAGGGCCTGATGTATTAATCACCTCGGGAAGAGGGTATACATGTGTGTTTCCACAGGATGCCGAGTCACCCATCTGGAATCTCAACCGACTCGTGTGTCCCTACAAAAATAAGAGAAACCCAGGAAAAAATAAAAGAAGATGCAAATGAAGAAAGCGATGCAAAAGCTCAAAAATCTTCACCTTTCTCCTCAACAGGCGAAGACAACAAAAGAAGCCCAACCACCAATCTGGGAACAAATTAAGAAGCTCACCAGTTCTGCAGAGGAGATTGTGGAAAGACTATCACTGTTGAAAATATGTTTTTTGCTATGCTTGCCATTATTGCTGTGCAGGCAGTGTCTGTTTCAGAAGAACAATACTGGGCATATGTTCCTACTCCTCCTCTTCTACATCCCATGGGATGGGGGCGGGGAATGAGGATCTAATACAAGTAATGACAAATAATAGTGACCTGTTTGGGGGTTTGGAGGACTATTCTAATTCTCATATGACTTCTCAAACAATTAATTATGAAGGAATGACAGATACCACTCCAATTTGCATAACGCTATCAGGAGAAAATCTCCCCGGGTGTTTGCCTCTAAACTATAGAACTTTTTGACTGATGCCCTTGATCAATCCAATGATAAAAATAGTTCAAAAAAAGATTGATGTGGGAAATGGCATGATGACATTAGGCTTTCATACTTATAATGAATCCTTTTTCATTCCCAAGAGGAATATACATTTAGGTAACTGCCTACAAAAATATCATGACAAAGATCAGTTTGGGGATGCATTAATTACCTCACCAAAATGGTGGGAATTTGAATTTCAAAAGGCCTCTTTTTTACAATCCTATGGGGCACCAGATAGTATTTTTGATTTTTCCATTGCTAACCCCGATTATGATTATGCCACCTACTTAAAACATAATTCATGGAAGTTTAATGGCTATACTCTTGATATGCACGGGGAACCCCTAAAAAGATGGCTCACTGCAGGGTGGGTGGCTTCTATTTTGGTGAGTCACTCTTCCTTTCACAATAAAACGTGCATTCAGCTGGATTGGTTCAGACTTTTTGCAGCAACAAACATGATTTTACTGAAAAAGCCCAAAGAAACTAAGAGTACTGCAATTGGGGTAAAAGCATGTGTGGGTTAGCCTATGGGAATTTTAGCTGGAAAACTAGATAACTTAATCATTATTAATCAAGGAAAATCTTATTATATTAGCTGTAAGGATTGTATTTTTACTAATTGTCTTACTTCTTCTCTGGATAAAACATATTCTGTAATTTTTATTTTAAAAAGACCTTCATATGTAATGTTATGTGGAGATCTATAAAATGACCCTTGGTTTAAAAATTTTGCTTTACAAATGCTGAAAACTCTGGATATTATGTTGCAGCCAAAACGCTTTGTTGCAGCCTTGATTTTAGGAATAAGTGCTTTAATAACAATAATTAACTCTTTAGCGATTTCTACAGCAGCCTTAGTAAAGGAAGTAAACACTGCTCATTTTGTTACTGATTTAAGCAAAAATGTTTCATTAGCCCTAGCAGAACAACAAATTATAGATAAAAAGTTAGATATGAAAATAAATGTTCTGGAGGAAGTGGTTCTGGCTATAGGTCAGGAAGTTCAAAATTTAAAAACACAACTCTCAGTTAAATGTCATGCTAGTTTTAAATATATCTGTGTTACTCCTCTAAAATATAACTTTTCTCTTAATTGGAATGCCACAAAAATCATTTGTTAGGAGTTTGGAGAGATAAAGATATCTCTCATGTTATGGAGGCTTTATAGGGCAAAATTAGAGCAGTTAGTACAGCTCATTTTGATGTAAAAAAATTACAATCTTTAGCAGCATTATTTAAGCATAACTTAGAGGCCCTCAATTCTCTGGATTGGATTCATGTAATAATTATAATTACCATTGTCAGATCAATTCTCCCAATTCTTATTCTTATATTTCCAGTCATTTTCCGGATGATCTTTAGATTTGTCTCTTCTGTGCACCGAGACATTCATGAGCTTCAATTAAAAAGTAAAAAAAGGGAGAAATGCCATGATACCTCCTGCTGAATCTGCATGAAAGATCGTGCCAGACAAAGCATAAGCTTCATGGAAGCATGCCTGCAGGAAGGGAGTGTTGGTTCAAGACTTCCTATACACTTGGCTGCACCTTTATTGCCTCTACCTTTATTCTAACTATATTCTTGGCTGTATATTTGTTGCCGTTATTCTCGTTTTGGCTATTTTTCTATTGATCCACGAACAGAGCATGTGAAGCCACTTCCCCTCGTGCCTGTCCTTGCTCCTCTCTGCTCTCTCTCTCTACCTCTACTCCTCTCGTGGACCGCGTCACACCCTCTGCGCATGCACACCTGCCCCTGCAAGACCCTGGCCACTGATGCCTCCATAGTGAGGCCCCTGGGTGCTGCCTCCTCCCCTCGGCCAAGTCTCCTTTTCATTTGGCTCCGCCCCCTACCCTTGCCCACAAGAGCAGCCCTGACTGGGCCCTAAGGCTTCCAGGCCATGGGAATTATAGCCACCTCAGCTCAGCACTCCCCACAAACCCTATCACTTGCTCAGGGGATCGAATCTCCCCTCAGCCCCACCACTAGAAGAGACTCTCTTCCAAACCTCTCCACTCCACATATCAAGCACGTGCACAGTGACCCAGTGAGAGAGAGAGAGACTGAGAGACTGAGAGACAGAGAGATTGTTGGGGAAAACTACCTCTCAAGGACTCAGAACATAGCACCCTTTGGGATGACTCAGCAAACAGCATACGTCAAAAAACAGCTCAAAGCACCCTGAGTAAAAGACTCAGCACAATGTGCCCTTTGAAGGACTTAGCATATAGTAGCCTTTGGGATGACTCAGCACACAGCACCTTTTGAAGGAGGGAGTCCATAGCACGCAGTGTATAGGACACAATGCATGGCATGCTTTGAAAAACTAAGCACGTAGAATTCTTTCCCAGGACTCAGCACATAGCACCCTGTGTTAAGATTCCATACACACCACCCTTTGAAGGGTTGAGTATGTAGCACCCTTGGTAAAACACTCAGTGCACAGCACCCTTTGAAAAACTCAGCACATAGCACAGTTTTGAAGGACTCAGCACATACAACCTTGTGGAAGAACTCAGCACAAAGTACCATTTGAAAGACAGTACAGAGCACACTGTTTATAGGACTCGGCACACAGCGCTCACCTCATCCCTCTCTTCTCAAAGATGCAGCACATTGCACCCATTGGGATAACTCAGCAAACAGCTCTCTTTGAAGCACTCAGCAAAAGTGTCCTCTGTAAAGGACTGGTCCCACAGCACCCATTGAAAAACTCACCTGTCCCTCCCTTCTCAAGGCTTCAGCACATAGCACCATTTGGGATGAATTAGCACACTGCACTTTTGAAGGATTCAGCATAAAGTACATTGTGTAATGGACTCAGAACCCAGCATACTTTGTAAAACCCAGCACAGCCCACCTTCTCAAGGATTCAGAACATAGCACCCTTTCGGATGACTCAGCACAGAACATGGTTTTTGAAGACTCAGAAAAAACACCCTATGTGGGAAGGACTCAGAAAACAGCACCCTGTGAAGGACTCAGCACATACCTGTATGTCACAAGTTCAGCTGTCATTTGAATTAGAGTGCTTTCTTCAGTATCATCATTCTTCAGAAACACTTCACAAATCCTACTAGTTCTCATTTAGCTAAAATATTTTTTATGGGAGAAGGTCAGCTGGGGGTCTTGAACTCAAAGCTTGGGGCCCCTGTCCCTGAGCTCTTTGTTTCAATGCTAGAGCTCTACCACTTTGATTCACAGCTCCAATTTTTGTTTGTTTTTGGGATTGTTCTTTGACAGGCCTTATGGTGATCAGGAAGGCCAAGTTGGGGTGTCCATGGGCAAAGGCTCTTAGCTGGGCCTGGAGCTGACTTCTCATTTCCTTGTGCCCCTGGGAGCAAGGCCTTCTGGAGCTCTCTTGGCCTAGGGTGGAACAGATCTGCTCTGGAATCAGCACTCAGGGTGAGTGAAAGTCAGGTTGGCCCTGGTCACTTCCCCAAATTGAACTCTAGAGGACAATAGTCCCTCAAGATGGCACAGGGACACATGTTCCACGTCTGGCCACCAGGAGGCAGGAGTTGTCCACCATAGGGATTGTATTCAGTTGTGTTTACTCTTGTTTCCCTGGGGCTCCCATCATGCTTTGAAGCCACCCTGGACAGGAAAGTCCTTGAGACTTACCTACAATTAACCATCCAAAAGCAAGTGGGATTGTGGCTCAAGTGGCAGAGCACTAGCCTTGAGCAAGAAAACTCAGGGATAGAGCCTAGGCCCTGAGTTCACACACACACACACACACACACACACACACACACACACACACACACACACACACACACACACACACACCACATGCATGCAAAATCAAAGAGTTCTACACTGCAATCTTTGGGTATTCTCTACCTTTTCCCCACTGAGTCTGGTGGCTGTTGGCCTAGGTGTTTGATGCATCCAACACCACCCGGCATCTTTAATTTTGGGGAACAGAATGGCTAGAAGGTCAGCCTTCCTCCATCCCAGCTCCTTGATTGGGTCAGGGTCTATCCAGGACCTTTGGGTCTCCTTTTACAGACTTGCCAAGATGCCTTCAAAAGGTATTAAATGCTGGGCACTGGTGGCTCATGCCTGTCATCTTAGCTACTCTGGAAGTTGAGATCTGGAGGATCACGGTTCAAAGCCAGCCTGGGCAGGAAACTGTGTGAGACTCTTATCATCGATGAACCATCAGAAAAAAAGAAGTGGCCCTGTGGCTCAAGTGGCAGAGTGCTAGCCATGAGAGAAAGATCTCAGGGACAGTGACCAGGACCTGAGTTCAAGCCCCAGGACTGGAAGAACAAATCTTTATTGGAAGCTTGTTTTCCCTTTGAAAACAATTTATTCTTTGTGATAAGCATCACATGGGCCTCTTCCCTGGCCACCAATAGGCAATTAGATGTCCCTTGAATATGGGCCATGTCCCAGCAGCCCTTGCCCTACCCAACCCGCAGTTTACCCTTCCCATGACCCAGAAGATGGAGGCCTGAGAGAAGGCCACCTGGCCACCTACTTATAGTGGCTGCTGAGGCTTTGGAGAGTAATTATGTCATATAGTCATCATCTGCATCAGTCTACAGAAGAAAGGGAGGGAGCACTCCTCACCTGAACCCATGAGCTCTGGGTGGCTCTGTATGTGGGGCAGCTGCGGCAGGATGTGCTATGTTGGGAATCCTCTATGGGGTTGGGAACCTCGATCTTTCCTCTGGCAGTTTCCACACTGCGTTGAAGTGGCAATTCTTCTAAACCTTTCTGCTCCTCCCTCATTTCCCTGGAGCCTGGAGGCATCCAAAGCTGCAGCAGTGACAGGAGGCTCAGCCTGTGCTGGCATCGGGAGCCTGTTGTCCATGTCTTCCCCTGTGAGGAGTGACAGCGGCTCCCGCTCCTAGGACAGCTGGTACACACGTTCACGTTTCTTCTGACACAGCTCAGCCAGAATGAACATCTGCTCTTTACATGCCATGAGGGACTCCTCAACAGTGCAATGTGTGCCGACAGCTGCCTGTATCTACGTTGAAGATCACCTGCTGGACTATGGAAATCCATCTCATCAGGCAGGTCATGGACAAAGTAGATTTTCTTCTCGGATGCCCACGTGTCCCGCTTCCCATCCCCACACAGGCTGTGGTGCCAGCTCATGGAATGGAGGGCCTGTGGCTCGAGCTTTCTCTGGCACTGAGCTGCCAGGTGAACCAGGTGCCCACAGCGGGCCTGCCACTCCTGCTGCAGGAGTTTCTCCCTATAGATTTCAGCCACTAAGAGTGCTCACAAATCCACATCCCTCTCGGTTTGGAGAATGTGTCCATCCTCTGCAATGGTCATGTGTGTGGGGGGGGGGGGGAGTCACTTTTTACTTCTCCAGGGTTTTCAACTTACCCTTCCCCAGGGAAAGCCAGGAAGCTCAGCTGGGCCTGCAGCCACTCCTCTTGTGCTCTGGTTGCTTTCAGGCACTTGAGAGGGTCCTGTCACTTTGGGGGCACCACCTGGTCTCCCCAGTTGGTCAGGCCGTGCACTTGCTTCAGCTGCTCCAGGAGTTGGGTCTGCCTCTCTAGGTGCTGCTGCATGGCCTCCTTCTCGGAGCTCAGCCGCTAATTGGAGGTGATGTGCTGCTCACAGGTGGCTCTGAGCTCCTGCAGTTGGGCCAGGGATTGCTCCTGCTGGTTCTGAGATGCTTGGCTTTCTTTCTCTCTCAGCCACTACGTTACATTCCTCTATCTTCTCCTCTGTGTGGACCAGTTGTTCCAGCAGATGTTTCTTCACCTGCTGCTCTGTGTCCAGGATGCTGGCGAGCTCTTCCTTCTCACCGCTCACCCTGTGGAGAGCGTCCCACAGCAGGGCCAGCTGTTCCTCCAGCTGTCCGTCACACATATATGCACATCATGGGGTCACGGGGATCTCCTGCCAATCCTTGGCCTTCTCCTCCAGTCTCCACAATTGCTCCTGCTGCTCCGCTTTCTGGAGATGGAGCCTCTGGTTTTCCTGGACCTGGATGTGAAGTTATTCCTCCAGGTTTTTAAACTCCATCTGCATGCAGTAGGCCTGGGCCTGCAACTGCCACTCGGCCTGAGATGGGCCATGGTTCCTCTAGCCTGTTCTCTAGGCCGAACACCTGCCTCGACCCTCGTTCCTTCTCCTCTGTCAGTTGGTTCACCCGCTGGGTCAGCTGCCGGGCCTCCTCCTTCCACGTGGACCTCTCAATGCTCAGGTCTTCTGTGAAGGTGTCTCTCTCTAGATTCACTGTGCTCACCAGTCAGCTCACATTGTCCAGTAGTCTCTTCAGTACCTCATGCCCCACCAGTGCTTGTTGGAACTTGCAGATTCCTTTCTTCCTATTGTCCAGAGCACTTCCAGCTTCTCCTGTAACTTTGGGTTTACTTGGTCCAGGTCATTGAAGCTTCTGCCCTTTTCCTTGAGCAGAAGGGTCACATCATACAGCTGTTCAAAGAACCTTTCAATCTCATTCTGTGATCAGTGACCACAGAAGTTGACATCTCCAGCTCTGGCATGCACTGCTCTGTGGCCTGCAGGCAGCTGGTGAGAGCTTTGTGCTCCCTTTCTGTGTCATCAGCGGCCTGATGCACACAGGCGGGTGCACATTGTAAATTGCTTTCTGCTAAAACCAACCTCTGTATGGGTGCCTTGTGGATCCCTAGTTCCATTTTAGGTACTGCATGCACCTGAGCTATCTTCTACCTCTCTTTCTCCCGTTGATCCTGCAGGTCTGTCTTTTCCTGCTTCAGTGGTTGGATCTTGGCATAGAGTGCCTGGTTTCTTCTTTTGTTGGGGTCCAGGGTGGGCACCAAGTGTCGGTAGCATCTCTGCAGATCCTTGGTGGTATCAGGACCATTGATACTCTGGAACCTCGTGGCTGTGACTGTGTCTAAAGGCACAGGAGGCCCATGGTGGCTATCACCTTTGGCCAGACCCTCCATTGAATCACACTCCCCGGTGGTGTTTGTTTGGGGATCCTTCCCTTTTTCATGTTCTTTGTTTTCTTGAATGTTGCAGATCTTTCGGGAGGATTCTTCTACCTGTGTTCTGGTGGCAGTTTCATGCCCGCAGCTTTCTCATGGAGTCTTGTTGTTTCAGACATCGGAGAGCTGGGATGGGAAAGATGGGCTAGCCACGTTCCCAAGCTCTGGAAAATCCTCTCTTCTCCCACTCACTGATTAGGATGTCAATTTCATACTCTACTCCAAAGTCACCTGGAGTCTCTTGCTCACAACTTAGCCACCTCTACCTTCCTCAACTGCTGGTATTGGTGTCAACCAACAGAGGGAATCCTGGTGCTTCCAGGGCAGCATGGAATGTGGGTGTGGCCATCATTCTTGTACCCCATTGGTCAGAAAGAACCATGAAAGAATGGGGGTGTGACCAGAATACTGTGATGCAGGCAGAATGGGCGGAGTCAAGATGAGAGCAGCTGCTTTCCCAGGAAATTTGGTCCAATTCCGTTGGGGACAAGATGGTGATCTGATTTAGCTGGATGGCTGCACAGATTGTTCTGTATGTCTGTTTGTTGCCAGTCCTGGACTTATAACTCAAGATCTGGGCACAGTCCATGAGCTGCTTTTGCTCAAGACTAGCCCTCAACCTCTGGAGCCACACGGCTCTACTTCTGGCTTTTTTGACATTGAAGTTGGAAAGGGGTCTGAAGGACTTTCCTGCCTAGGGTGACTTTGACCATGATCCTCCTATCACAGACTTGTATGTATTAAGGAGGACTGCTGTGAGCCACGGGTGCCTGCCTAATCATTGATCTTGCTGTTGTTCTTGGACAGACCTGTGAGTTCTCTATCCTGGGGATTAAATGGTAGAAGCTGGAGCCCACAGTTTGAATCCTGTTCCTGCTACCTCCAAATAGCAGGAGATCCTAAGAAACTCATTCCTATCCATATGAATACCAATGGAATGTGATGTATGTCATGATTGAATGGGCAGTTCTTGAACGATTCTAGAATAAAATTATACACAATTATATCTTAGGACTCTGATCAATTTTAACTAACACTTTATGAAGCATTTAAACAATCATATTCATTAAATGGAGGCATAATGAAATATCTAAGAATTGGGTGTCACATAGTATGAAGGTGCCATTTTTTCTACCAGGACAGGGATTGGAACTTATGGTCTGGGTAACTCTGTTGCACTGTGTGGGAAGGGGAAGCTCACCTCCATGAAGTCAAGAAATTCAAGTCTGTTCCTTAGTCCTGAAATTGATCCCCAGCACTAGAAAACATCTTTTTCATGTATATTTTACATACATGATTGTATTTACGTACATATGTTGACTCTTTATTGCGTTCAGTGTAGTTATTCATTTTAATTTTGTTTTATTCATGTATTGGCCATTTATTTTATTGAGTATTATGGCACATAGAACATTGATTACATTGATTACATAGGATATAGGTCTGCATATGTATTCCACTTCATACCTGACACCCAGGACTTTTACAGAAAAAGAAAAAGTGTCACCATCAGCTTCTTACTCCATGATTCATTGTTTGGGAGTGCTGGCGTCTGAACTCAAAGCCTACAAGGCCAAATTCATGAATGAGTGAGTGTCAGCATGCCATCCTGGGGCAAATTGAGCTGACAGGCAGTTCCCAGGATCTTAGATCCAATCCCTAGGGTTGACAAAATAGGAACAGATTGACATGTAGATGGTATTATGCTAATAAATATATATCTTTATAGATTGCCAGAGATGTCTACACATTATTCAGTTATATAGACTACATTTCTACCAATTCTTGGGTATTTATTATGCCTCCATGTAATTAATGTTATTGTTTTAATCCTTAATAAATAAATAAGTAAATAAAATAAATCCTTTATCCCTGTAAGAAATAGTATTCTTTTCATGCTTTATATTAAATAAAATCAGTCTATTGAAATTATGATGTCTAATTTTATACGGGTAGCATTCATGATTAGCTCATTCATCTGTGACATTGATAACATTCCATCGTTATTCCTACGGATGGGAATGAGTCTCTTAAGATCGTCCACTATCTGGAAGTGGCATGACTGGGATTCGAACTCTAGACCTATGTTCCTGTGTGGGACTATGGCTTCCCCAATAGCCCGCCAGCCTTCAGCAATACAAGATGAAGTACCCTTTGGAACCCTGTCATTCAGACCCAGATGGTCATGGTGCAAAGGAAGAAAATGTAAAAATGCAATCATGCAACCTTTTTTTTTTTGGTCGGTCATAGGGCTTGAACTCTGGGCCTGGGTACTGTCCCTGTGCTCTTCAGCTCAAGACGAACACTCTACCGCTTGAGTCACAGCGCTACTTCCGAGTTTCTAGTGGTTTATTGGAGATAAGATTCTCATGGACTTTCCCGCCTGGGCTGGCTTTGAACTGTGATCCTCAGATCTCAGCCTCCTGTGTAGCTTGGATTACAGTTGTGAGCCACTGGCGCCAAGCTCTGCCACTTTTTTTTCTGTGCATATTTTTTCCACTTGCAAGGCTTGGAGATCTAGCATCCCAGGATCAGCTGTAGCTCCAGTGGCTGCACCCCAACCTAGGATGATGGAAGCTGAGAGAGAGTTGCCATGACCTGAGTTCAAGACCTTGCTTCGCAAAAAAAAAAAAAAAAAAAAAAAAATAGCTCCCTGGCTTGTAATTCACACTGTTTTTTTCCTACCAGGCTTTGGATTAGAACTCAGGGTCTGGGTAACTCTGTAGCACTGTGGAGGAAGGGGAAGCTCAACATGCTTGAAGACAAGAAAGTCAAGCCTGGTCCCTAGGCCTGAATTCAAGCCCCAGCCCTGGAAAACATACTATTTATATACATTGTAAACATAGAATGTGTATATACCTATAGATGTTCAGTCCATGTCCTGTTTTTGTGGTTATTGATTGTATTTTTGTTTTATTCAATTATTTACAGCTTATTGACTGTGATGATATGCATTCCATTTATACTGACATCCCATCACATAGTATCTAAATTTGTAGACGTGTTCTCCATCATGTCTGACACCTAGGACTCTCAGAGAAAAGGAAAACAGGTGTCACACTTGGCTTTTTGTTCCACAATCCAATTGTTTGCAGTTCTGGGATCTGAACTCAGGGCCTAGCAGATCCAATTCAACATGGCAACCTCTAGCCAAGCAAGCTGCCAGGCAGTTCCCAGACCCTGAGATTGAGCCACAGGGGTGGACAAAATAGCCATACATGGATAGGCAGGTGGCAGTATACCAATAAATATATATTTGTATAGAATTCCAGAGACATCTACTTAGGATTCAATGACATCAACTACATTCCTACCAACTCTTAGGTATTTATTATGCTGCCATTGAAGGAATAGTATTGTTTTCATGCTTAATAAACCATTCATTAAGATCAATCAGCATCCTAGGATCATTGCGTCCCATTTTAGATTAGACGGATGCCCGCAGAAACTTATTCAATCATGAGTTTCCAAACATCCCATCGTTATTCCCGTGCATAAGAACAAGTCTCTTGGGAAGTCTCCCTACTGGTAGGTGTCAGAACCAGGATCCAATAGCAGGGCCTTTGATGACATATGGGCCTGTCACTTCTGCAATAGCCCGCTAGCCTTGGCCAATGCAAAGTGAAGTAAACTTGTAGCCTTGTCATTCAGACCCAGGTGGGTCATCATGCAAAGGAATAAAATGTAAAAAATCCATCCTGTGGCTGTTTTCCACAACCCTGCAAGGCTTCAGGGCCTAGGATCACAGGATTGGCTATGCGCCCATGGCAGCCCACCAGCCTAAAGTGATCGAAGCTGAGGCAGAGTTGCCATGAACTGCGTTCAAATCGCTTGGTTGGCAAATAAAATAAAATAAAATAAACCACTCTAGCTCAGAATTCGCACCATTTTTTCTGCCACAGCTGGGATTCCAACTCAGATCTGGGTAACCCTACAGCATGGTGGTTGAAGGGGAACCTCACCATCCTTGAAGACTACAAGATCAGGTCTGCTCCCAGGGCCTGAATTGAAGCCCCCGCACTGGCAAAAAATCATATGCCCACCTATTTCAAACATAGGATCTCTATTTACATACATGTGGAATGCATGATACGTTCAATGTATTATTCTTTTTATTGTGTGTCTTAGTCAGGGATGCATTTTGTATTTTATTGATTATGATGACAGGTATAACTGTGCTGGCAGGGATGAGAACTAATTCCCATGTCTATAGCATTGCTTAAGCCTTCTCCATCCTAGCTGAGACCCAGAACTTTCACAGGGCAGGAAAACAAGTGGAAGGATTGGATTCTCACATCTGCATTCCTCTTTTGGCAGTGTTGGGGTTGGAACTTAGAGCTTAGCAAACCCAATAGGAGAAAGGGTCAAGTTGAGGGCAACATGCTGAGAGCTAATAAGGAACTAAGCTGTTCCCAGGACCTGAGATCGAGCCCCGGGAGTGGGAGGGGGAGAGCACAATACTCATCCATTCCTAAGCTGAAGGTAGTATGCATATTTGTATACAGTAGGAGAGATGGCGACCTGTGATGGAATCCAATATACCACATGACTACCGATTCTTGGATCTTTCCCGATGCCTCCATTTCATGACTGTGATGATTATGTTCACGCATCATCAACTCTTCACTAAAAATAATTGATACACAATGAGTCTTGCCTATCATTTTCTACGTGCATCCTGAAGAAATTACACATTCAAAGATGAGATTAATCGAATTCCATGACCTTTCCAAGTGCCAGAAACGAGTATCTCAGGATCTCCCTCCATTCCCTCAATGGAGGGGGGCTGACCTGGATTCGACCTTGAGGTCTCCGATACCCCGTTGCCCTTGGGCTTCCCCAAGAGCCAGCAGACCTTCAGTCACTCCAGGTCACCTTCACTCTGCAGGCCACCGTGTTCGGACCCAGCATGGTCACCAGGCAAAGGAAAATGAACATAAAAGCGCCAGGTGGAACTTCCTGCCACATTTTTTTTCCCTTCGCGGTTTTTTTTTCCTGCAAGCCCTGGGGTCCTAGGATCCAATGATGGGTTGTAGGTCCAGAGGCTGCAGCCTAGGATGATCGGAACTGAAGCAGAGTTGCCATGAATTGAGTTCAAGCTCTGAGTCTGTTAAAAAAAATTATGAAGGAAGCATCCTAGCTTCGAATTCGCCCCATTTAACTGCCAGAGCTGGGATTTGAACTCAGGTCTGGGTAACTCTGTTGCACTGTGGGGGAAGGGGAAGATCACCATCCTTGAAGACTACAAGTTCAGGCCTGCTCCCAGTGCCTCAATTGAAGTGCAACACTGGCAAAAATAATATGCCCACCTATTTTACACATAGGATTTCTATTTACATACATGTGTGGAATGCATCATGCTTTCAGTGTAGTTATTTATTTTATTGTGTGTCTTAGTCAGAGATGCATTTTGTATTTTATTGAGTATGATGACAGATATAAATGTGCTGACATGCATGAAAACCTATTCCCATGTCTACAGAGTTGCCTATGCCTTGTCTATCCTAGATGAGACCCAGGACTTTCACAGGACTGGAAAGCAGGTGAACTGATGTATTGCTCACATCAGGATTCATGTTTCGGCAGTGTTGTGATTTGAACTCAGAACCTAGCAGGCCCAATTGGCAAAAGGGTCAAGGTGAGCACACTGGCCTGTGAGCAACTGAGGAGCTAGACCATTTCCAGGACCTGACATTGAGCACCAGGGAGGGCCAGGATAGGCATAAATTCATAATTTAAACATCGGAATTTTATTGATATACATGTGTGGACAGCATCTTGCTTTCGGTGAACTTCTCCTTAATTTGTGTCTAATTCATGGAGGTATTGTGTATTTTACTGAGTATGTTGACAGCTACAACTGTGCTGACATAGATGTCAACCTGTTCCCAAGGCTATAGAGTTGCCTATATAGCATGCCCCATTCCTATCTGAGAAGCAGGACTTTCACAACACAGGAAAAGAGGAGGATTACTTGGCTTCTCACATCAGTAATCATCTTTTGACAGTGCTGGGATTTGAACTCAAGGCCTAGCAAACCCAAGTGGTAAATGGGTCATGGTGAGTACAACAGCCTGTTAGCAAATAGAGGGTTAGGTCCATTCCGGGACCTGAGATCGAGCCCTGGTGGGCGCCATTATTGATATAAATTCATACTTTACAGAGATGACCTCTATTTACTTACATGTGTGGAATGCATCAGGCATTCTGTGTAGTTATTCTTTTTATTTTGTGTGTTAATCAGAGATCCATTTTGTATTTTACTGCATATGATGACAGATATAACTGTGCTGACATGGATGGAAACCTATTCCAATGAGTATAGAGTTGCCTATATAGCATACTGTGTCCTAGCTGAGACCCAGGACTTCACAGCACAGGAAAACAGGTGCAACAATGGGCTTCTGAAGCATTCAAGTTTTGGCAGAGTTGGGATTTGAACTCAAAGCCTAGCTGGCCCAATTGGTGAAAGGGTCAAGAGGAGGACACTGTCCTGTGAACAACTGAGGATTTAGCCCGTTCCCAGGACCTGACATCGAGCTCCAGGGAGGGCCAAGATCGGCATAAATTCATAATTGAAACAGGATCTGTATTGACATATTTGTGTAGACAGCATCTTGCGTTCGGTGCACTTCTCCTTAACTTGTGTCTAATTCATTGTGTATTTTAGTGAGTATGGTGACAGATATAACTGTGCTGACATGGATGGCAACCGGTTCCCATGGTTATAGATTTGCCTATGCATTCATTCTCCATCCTAGCTGAGACCCAGGACTTCCACATGAGAGGAAAACAGGTGCAACGTCTGGTTTCTGACCTCACGATGAAACTTTTGTCAGTGCTGGGATTTGAACTCAAATCTGGGCAACTCCATTGCACTGTGTGGGAAGGGGAAGCTCATCATCCTTGAAGACTAGAATGTCAGACCTGGTCCAGGGCCTGATTTGAAGTCCCAGCACTGGACAAAATAACAAGCCCACCTCTTTTAAACATAGGATCACTACTTCCATACTGGGGTGATATGCATCTTGCATTCAATGTAGTTTTTTTTATTTGGAGTCTTATTCATGGATGTATTGTGTATTTATTGAGTATGGTAACAGGTATATCTGTGCTGCCCTGGATGACAACTGATTCCCATGAGTAGAGAGATGCCTATAAAGCATTCTCCATCCTAGCTGAGAACCAAGATTTTCACAGCACAGGAAAACAGGTGCAACGATGGGCTTCTCACATCAGGATGAATCTTTTGGTAGGTCTGGGATTTGAACTCAAGGCCTAGGAGGCCCAAGTGGTGGATGGGTCATGATGAGCACACCAGCCTGTGAGCCACTAAGTTGATATGCGATTCCTGGACCAGAGATTGAGCCCCAGTGGGGGCCTTAATAGTCATCAATTCATAATTAAAACGGTGAATCTCTATTTGCACACATCGGTGGGCAGCAACTTGTTTTCGGTGTAGTCATTGTCTTTACATGGTGTCTTATTCACGATGTATTCTGTATTTTCCTGAGTATAGGATGACAGATATAACTGTGGTGACCTGGATGACCACCTATTCCCATGAGTATAGAATTGCCTATGCATTCTCCATCTTAGCTGAGACCCAGAATTTGCACAGCACAGAAGAACAGGTGTAACGACTGGTTTCTCATATCAGGGTGAATTTTTGTCAGTGTCCATGTGAGCACACCAGCCTTTGAGCCAGTATGAATCTGGGCCCTTACCAAGAACTGAGATCTAGCCCTAGGGAGGCCACAATAATCCTCAATGCATCATTGAAACATGGGTTGTCTATTCATATGCATGTGTGGACTGCCTCCTGCAATGACTGTAGTTATCCTCTCTATTTTGTGTGCTATTCGTGGATGGATTGAGTATGTTCTTGAGTATATGATGACAGGTATAACTGGAATAACATGGATGACAACCTATTCCTATGGCCACAGCGTGGCCCATGCAGTCTCCATCCTAGCTGAGACCAAAGACTCCCACAAGAAAGGAAAATAGGTGTAAACACTGGCTTGTGACATTAGGATGTATCTTTTGGCACTGCTAGGATCAGAAATTAGGGCCTAGCTGGCCCAATAGGCGAATGGGTCCACGTGAGCACACTAGCCTGTGAGCCACTAAGGAGCTAGGATGGTCCTAGGATGTGAGATCGAGCCCCAGGGCGGGGGTTCTGGGGAGCTCAATATTCATCCATTTATAAGCTCAAGATATTATGCAAATAAGTACATATTTGTACAGAGTAGAAGAGATGGCAAAATGTGATGAAATCCAATCTACACTGTGACTACCAATTGTTGGATCTTCCACTATGCCTCCATTTCATGACTGTGATGATTATGGTCATGCTTCATCAACTCTTCATGAAAAATAATTGATACCCGATGAGTCTTGCCTATCATTTTCAACTCGCATCCTGCAGGAACTACTCATTCAACCACATTCCATGACTCTTCCTAGGTCCAGAAACTAGTATTTCAGGATCTCCCACCATCCCCTCAATGTAGGGGGGCTTTCCAGGATTCGAAATTGGGGCCTCCGTTGCCTGATCAGCCTGGGGCTCCTCCAATATCCAGCAGGCCTTCAGCCATGCCAAGTCACCTTCAATCTGCAGGCCACCAGGTTCAGACCCAGCAAGGTCACCATGCAAAGGAAAATAAACAAAAAAGCATCAGGTGGAACTTCCTGCCACTTTTTTCTTCTCATGGCTGTTTTGTTTGTTTGTTTGTTTGTTTTTCCTGCAAGCCCTGGGGTCCTAGGATCTGAGGATGGGCTGTGGGTCCCGAGGCTGCAGTCTAGGATGATCACAGCTGAGACAGAATTGCCACAAGTTGAGTTCAAGCCCTGGGTATGGAAAAAAAATAAAAAATTAAAAAATTATGAATGAAGCACTCTCGCTCAGAATTCGTGCCATTTTACTGCCAGATCTGGGATTTGAATTCAGGTCTGCGTAACTCTGTTGCACTGTGGGGGCAGCTCACCATCCTTGAAGACTACAAGGTCAGGCCTGCTCCCAGTGCCAGAATTTGAAGCCCCAACACTGGCAAAAATCATATGCCCACCTATTTTATACATAGGATCTCTATTTACATACATGTGTGGAATGTATCATGATTTCAGTGTAGTTATTCATTTTATTCTGAGTCTTAGTCAGGAAAGCATTTTGTATTTTATTGAGTATGAGAACAGGTATAACTTTGCTAACATGGATGACAACCTATTTCCATGTCCTATGCCTTGTCCATCCTAGATGAGACCCAGGACTTTCACAGAACAGGAAAGCAGGTGGACTGATGTACTGCTCACATCAGGATTCATGTTTTGGCAGTGCTGTGATTTGAACTCAGAACCTAGCAGGCCCAATTGGTGTAAGGGTCAAGGTGAGGACACTGAGGAGATAGACCATTCCTAGAACCTGACATTGAGCACCAGGATAGTCATAAAATCATAATTTATACATAGGACCTCTATTGATATACATGTGTGGACAGCATCTTGCATTCGGTGCACTTCTCCTTAACTTGTGTCTAATTCATGGAGGTATTGTGTATTTTACTGAGTATGCTGACAGCTACAACTGTGCTGACATGGATGTCAACCTGTTCGGATGGCTATAGAATTGCCTATATAGCATGCTCCATCCTAGTTGAGTCCCAGGACTTTCACAGAACAGGAAAAGAGGAGGATCGATTGGATTCGGACATCAGTATTCATCTTTTGCAGTGCTGGTGTTTTAACTCAATATCTAACAGGCCCAAATGGTGAATGGGACATGGTGAGTACACCGCCCGTGAGCCACTTGGGGGTTAGGTTGTTCCTGGGATCTGAGATCGAGCCCTGGTGGGGGCCATTATTGATATAAATTCATAATTTACACAGATGATCTCAATTTACATACATGTGTGGCATGCATCATGGGTTCAGTGTAGTTATTTTATTGTGTGGCATAGTCAACGATGCATTTTGTATTTTATTGGGTATGATTACAGATATAACTATTCTGACATGGCTGGCAACCATAAGTATAGAGTTCCCTATATAGCATATTCCATCCTAGGTGAGACACAGGACTTTCACAGCACAGGAAATCAGGTGCAACAATGGGATTCTCACATCAGGATGAATCTTTTGGTAGGTCTGGGATTTGAACTCAAGGCCTAGCAGGCCCAAGTGGTGGATGGGTCATGGTGAGCACACCAGCCTCTGAGCCACTAAGTTGATATGCTGTTCCTGGGACCTGAGATTGAGCCCCAGTGGGTCCTTAATAGTCATCAATTCATAATTAAAACAGAGGATCTCTATTTCCATACATGGGTGGGCAGCATCGTGTAGTCACTGTCTTTACATGGAGTCTTATTCATGATGTATTCTGTATTTTCCTGAGTATAGAATGACAGATATAACTGTGGTGACCTGGATGACAACCTATTCCCATGAGTATAGAGTTGCCTATGCATTCTCCATCCTACCTGAGACCCAGAACTTGAACAGCACAGAAGAACAGGTGCAATGACTGGTTTCTCACATCAGGGTGAATTTTTGGCAGTGCTGGGATTTGAACTTGGGGCCTAGGAGGCCAAACTGCCCAATGGGTCCATGTGAGCACACCAGCCTGTGAACCACTAAGGAGCTGGGCCTTTCCCAGGAACTGAGATCTAGCCCTAGGGAGGCCACAATAATCCTCAATGCATCACTGAAACATGGGATGTCTATTCACATCCATGTGTGGACTTCCTCCTGCATTGAGATTAGTTATCCTCTCTATTTTGTGTGCTATTCATGGATGTATTGTGTATGTTCTTGAGTATATGATGATAGGTATAACTGGGCTGACATGGATGACAATCTATTCCTATGGCCACAGGGTGGCCCATGCATTTTCCATCTTACAGGAGACCCAGGACTCGCACAGGAAAGGAAAGCAGGTGCAATGACTGGCTTCAGACATCAGGATGAATCTTTTGGCACTGCTGGTATCTGAACTTGGCGCCTAGCAGGCCCAATAGGCAAATGGGTCCACGTGAGCACACCAGCCTGTGAGCTTCTAAGTATCTAAGCAATTCCCAGGACCTGAGATCGAGGACCGGAGTGAGGGGGAGCACAATCTTCGTCCATTTTTATGCTGAAGGTAGTATACAAATAAGTACATATTTGTATAGAGTAGGAGAGATGGCGACCTGTGATGGAATCCAATTTACCCTGTGACTACCAATTCTCAGATCTTCCCCAATGCCTTCATCTCATGACTGTGATGATTATTGTCACGCTTCATCAACTTCATAAAAAATAATGGATACCCCATGAGTTTTGCCTATCATTTCCTACTCGCATCCTGCAGGAACTACTCATTCAAGGATGAGATGATCACATTCCACACTTCCTAGGTCTGGAAACGAGTTTTTCAGGATCTTCCACCATTCCCACAATGTAGGGGGCCTGACCAGGATTCCAACCCGTGGCCTCCGTTGAATGGTTGGCTGTGACTTCCCCAATAGCCAGCAGGCCTTCAGCCATGCCAGGTCTCTTTCACTCTGTAGGCCGCCGGGTTCAGACCAACATGGTCACTATGTAAAGGAAAATAAACGTAAAAGCAAGAGGTGGAAATTCCTGCTGCTTTGTTCCCCATCTGGCCTTTTTTTTTTTTCATGCATGCTCCGGGGTCCTAGGATCTGAGGATGGGCTGTGGGTCTAGAGGCCGCAGCCTAAGATGATTGCAGCAAAAACAGTGTTGCCTCGACTTGAGTTCAAGGCCCGGGTTTGGCAATAAATAAATAAATAAATAAATAAATAAATATGAATGAAGCACCCTCTCTCAGAATTCACGCCATTTTACTGACAGAGCTGGGATTTGAATTCAGGTCTGGTTAACTCTGTTGCACTGTGGGGGAAGGGGAAGATCACCATCCTTGAAGACTACAAGGTCAGGCCTGCCCCAACACTGGCAAAAATCATATGCCCACCTATTTTACACATGGGATCTCTATTTACATACATGTGTGGAATGCCTCATGCTTTCAGTGTGTGTCTTAGTCAAGGATGCATTTTGTATTTTATTGAGTATTATGACAGATATAACTATACTGACATGGATGGCACCCGATTCCCATGTCCCATGTCCATGTTGCCTGTGCTTTCTCCATCCTAGCTGAGACCTAGGACTTTCACAGGACAGGAAAGCAGGTGGATCGATGGGCTTCTCATATCACCATTCATGTTTTGGTACTGTTGTGATTTGAACTCAGAACCCACAGGCCAATTGGCGAAAGGGTCAAGGAGAGGACACCGGCCTGTGAGCAACTGAGGACCTAACATCGAGCCCCAGGGAGGGCCAGGATAGGCATAGATTCATCCTTGAAACATAGGATCTATATTGACATATATGTGTGGACAGCATCTTGCATTCAGTGCACTCCTTCTCCTTATTTTGTGTCTAATTCATGGAGGTATTGTGTATTTTACTGAGTATGGTGACAGATATAACTGTGCTGACATGGATGATGACCTATTCCCATGGTTATAGGGTTGCCTATGCATTCATTCTCCATCCTAGCTGAGACCCAGGACTTCCACATGAGAGGAAAATAGGTGCAACGACTGACTTCTGACGTCAGGATGAAACTTTTTTCAGTGCTGTCATTTGAACTCAGGTCTGGTTAACTCCATTGCACTGTGTGGGAAGGGGAAGCTCACCATCCTTGAAGACTAGAATGTCAGGCCTGGTCCAGGGCCTGATTTGAAGCCCCAGCACTGGACAAAATAACAAGCACATCTCTTTTAAACATAAGATCTCTATTTGCATACAGTTGTGTTTGCATCTTCCATTCAATGTAGTTTTTTTTTTTATTATTTTGAGTCTTATTCATGGATGTATTGTGTATTTTATTGAGTATGGTGACAGGTATATTTGTGCTGCCATGGATGACAACCTATGCCCATGGCTATAGAATTGCCTATATAGCATTCTCCATCCTCACCTAGGTGCAGGACTTTCACAGGACAAGAAAACTGGTACATTGATGGGCTTCTCACATCAGGATGAATCTTTTGGCAGTATTGAGATTTGAACTCAGGGCCTAGCAGGCAAAATTGATGAATGGGTCAAGGTGAGCACATCAGCCTGTGAGCCACTAAGGTGCTAGGCCATTCCCCTAACTTGAGCTTGAGCCGCCGAATGGGGTGGTGTACTATATCCATCCATTCATATGCTGAAACTTGTGTGCTAATAAATACCTATTTGTACAGAGTAGGAGATGTGGCGAACTGTGTTAGAATCCTATCTACCATGTGAGTACCGATTCTTGGATCTTTCCCAAGGCCTCGATTTCCTAAATGTAAGTATTATTGTCACACTTCATGAAGTCTTAATTAAAAATAATCATTGTGCCAAAGGTCTTGCCTATCATTTCCTATGCGAATCATGCATTAACTTCTCAACTCTTCCCTAGACCTGAATTCAAGCACCAGCCTGAAAAACGTAACATTTATAGATATTTTAAATATATGATTTATACTTACATCTATATATTCAGTCTATATGGTGTTTGTTGGAGTGATTCATATTTCATTATTGATAGATTGATTTAGCATTTATTTTATGGACTGTGAGTGCACCTATAACATTTATTACATTTATTCCAATCTATTCCATAGCATGTAGCTTTGCAGATATATTATATACATCATACCTGACACCCAGTACTTGCACAGAAAAGGAAAACAGTTGTCACACATGGAATCTTACACCAGGAAGAAACTTTTGGCAATGATAGGACCTAGACTAAGGGCCAAGGAGGCCCAATTCATGAATGGATGAGTGTCATCATGGCAGCCGCTAGCCCATTCAACTGCCAAGTGGTTCCCAGTATCTGGGATCAAGCCCCAAGTTTGGCCAAATACCAATAACTATCTATGCAGATGATGGTATATAAATAAATATAAATTTAGATATTTAGATACTGTCAGAAATGTGTATCTGGTATTCAATGTTATATACCACATTCCTACGGATTCTCAGTTCTTTAGTGAGGATTCCATTTAATCAATAGTATCCTTTTAATGCAAAATAAACTATGAATTTTAATCAATCTGTGTCCTGTGATTATTGGGTCTAATTTTATGCTAGACTGATTCATGAGCTACTCATCCAACCATGACATTGACCACATTCCTCTGGTGTTCCGAGGGACAGGCAATAATTTTGTAGGCTCTCCAGCCCTTTGTAAGTGGCATAACTGGGATTCAAACTCAGGGCCTAGGGGTCCAGCGTGGCCTATGGCTTTGCTGACAGCCCAACAGCCTTCAGCAATGCCAGGTGAACTACAGGTTGCAGCCATGCACTTGGTCATGGGAATGGACACCATGAAAGGAAAGGAAACCCGAGAAACTACTGACCATCCGCAGTTCACAGCTTTTTTTCGATGCCATTTTCATTTGATTTCTTGTCAGCCCCCGAGGCCTAGGATCCCAGGATGGGCTGTGGGTCCAAGGTTGCACCATCCCAGCCTAGGGTGATGTTAGCTGAAGCAGAGTTTCCACGAACTGAGTTCAAGCCCTGTGATTGGCAAGTAAATAAATAAATGAATGAATGAATGAATAATTAGAACCTAAAAATATTGAAAGGACTAATGAAGCTCCCTGGCTTGGAATTTGTGCCCTTTTTTTTTTTTTTTGCTAGGCCTAAGGTTTGAACTCGGAGTCTGAGTAAATCTGGTGTACTGTGGGGAAAGGGGAAGTTTACCCTCCTGGAAGATAAGAAATTCAGGACAATTTCCTAGGCCTGAATTCTAGCCCCAATCCTGGAGAACATAACATTTATAGTAATTTTTAGTATATGATTTATACTAACATCCATATGTTCAGTCCATATCATGTTTGTTGGAGTGTTTAATTATATTTTAGTATTTATTTATGTATTTACCAATTATTTTATTGATCCTGAGTACACCTATAATATTCATTACATTTATTCCAATCTATTCCATAGCACGTAGCTTTGCAGACATACTATATACATCATACCTGACACCCAGCATTTGCATAGAAAAGGAAAATAGGTGTCACATTTGGAATCTTACTGCAAGATGAAATTTTTGGCAATGCTGGGACCTGAACTGAGGGCCAAGGAGGCTCAATTCATGAATGGGTGAGTGTCAGCACAGCAGCCTCTAAGCCTCTAGCCCATTAAGCTGCCAAGTGGATCCCAGGACCTGGGATGGAGCCACAGGTTTGGCCAAAACAGCAATACCTTTCTATGCAGACAGTGGTATACAGATAAATATATATTTAGGTATTTAAATACTGCCAGTGATGTCTATCTGGTATTAAATGACATATATTGTGTTCCTACGGATTCTCAGGTCTTTAGTGAGGACTCCATTTAATGAATAGTATTCTTTTAATGCATAATAAACTATGAATTAAAATCATTTGTGTCCTGTGATTATTAAGTCTAATTTTATGCTAGACTGATTGATGAACTACTCATCCAATGATAACATTGATCACATTCCTCTGGTGTTCCTAGGGACAGACAATAGTTTCTTAGGCTCTCCAGCCCTTTATACTGGCATGACCGGGATACAAACTTAGGGCCTAGGTGTCCAGGTTGGCCTATGACTTCGCTACCAGCCTGCCAGCCTTCAGCAATGCTAGGTGACCTACAGGTTGCAGCCTTGTCATTTGGATCCAGGATGGTCACCATGTAAGTAAGGAAAACCAAGAAACCGCTATCCATCCACAGTTTGTGATGTTTTTTCAGTGCCGTTTTCATTTTGTTTTCCTGTCAGCTCCGGAGGCCTGGGATCCCAGGATGGGCTATGGGTCCAGAGACTGCACCATCCCAGCCTAGGGTGATATTAACTGAGGCAGAGTTGCCACGACCTGAGTTCAATCCCCGTGCATGGCAATAAGGAAATAAATAATAAATAAAAATAATTTTGAAATATTAAAAATAGTCGGGCACCAAAGGCTCATGCCTGTTTTCTTAGCTATTTAGGACGCAGAGATCTGAAAATTACGGTTCAAAGCCAGCCCGAGCAGGAAAGTCTTTGAGACTCTTATCTCCACTAAACCACTAGAAAACCAGAAGTAGCGAAGTAGTGCTGTGTTTCAAGTGGTAGGGTGCTCGCCTTGAGCTGAAGAGCCCAAGGACAGCTCCCAAGGCCAGAGTTCAAATCCCACGACCAATATATATATATATATATATATATATATATATATATATATATATATTACTAATGAAGCTCTGTGGCTTGGAATTTGTGCCTCTTTTTTTTTTTTTTTCTTTGTTTTTCTGCCAGGCCTGGGAATTGGATTCGGAGACTGGGTAACTCCAATGCACTGTTGTGGACAGAGAAACTTACCCGCTTTGAAGACAAGCAATTCAGGCCTGCTCCCTAGGCCTGAATTCAGTCTCCATCCCTGTTAATATAATATTCATCCACATTTGAAATAATGATTAATATCTACATACTTCTGTTTATTGCATATTACTTTGAGCGTATTTATTTTATTTTTTGTATTCTTCATTCATTCATTATATTATTGACTATTATTATACTTATGTATTAAATTGATTATATCTTCTGAGAACTATACAGATTTGCATATGCATTATATATCTTACTTCAGACCCAGGACATTCACAGAAATACTATAGTAGATCATCCCATGCGTAGAAAAACAGAATGAATGCACCAGCCAAAATCTAATTTATCCCTAGGAACCCCAGTGGCTCACATCTGTAATCCCAGCTAATCAGAGGTGAGAAGTGGAAGATTAAGTTTCAAAGCCAATCCAAGCAGAAAACCCTGAGAGATTTCATCTCCAATTAACTGGCCAAAATTCAGGCTACAGGGATGGCTGAATTGGTAGAAAATCAGCTATGAAAAACCAAGCCAAGATAGAGCAAGCTGAGTTCAAGTTCAGGGAGAGGGGGTTTGGGGCATAAAGGGGAGAGAACACCTCCAAAAACAGAGAACAAACAACAGTACACAAATCCCACCTAATTTAGGGTACCAACCAAAGTGAAAAAAAAATCAAGCTTGTGCAGTTGTATAACTTTACATGAGCACATATGTTCTTAGGTACATTTCAAAGCTATGTTTTTAGTAATATATATATGTATATATATTAATAATGTATATATATATATATATATATATATATATGAATAAACTAAGAAACCAGCCAATGAATAAATACTTCTGAATTAGTGCCTTAACCATGGCATTTTAAATTATTTGTACTAAAAGTATATTCCAAGTTTCTTTCTTTAGGATCAATCTTTAAGATGTTTGTTCATGTGCCAGGCGTTGGAGGTCCATGCCTATGATCCTAGTTACTCAGGAGGCAGAGATCTGAGGATGGTAGTTCAAGGCCTGCTCTGGCAGGAAAGGCCGTTAAACTGGAATTGGCACTGTGGCTCAAGCGGTAGAGTGCACACCTTGATCTGAAGAGCACAGGGATAACATCCAAGCCCAGAGTTCAAGTCCCACCACCAAAGAAGTTTGTTCATACAAAATTCTAACATTCTAAGCTTTAGGAAACTTTACTTCCAGGGTCTTATGCTCTTTAGGCAACTACTCCACTGCTGGGCTACATCCCAGTCCCAATGTTTTTGTTTTTAATTTTACAATCCAGCTTATTCCCAAAATGCTTACAAGTACCTACTCTCCTCACAGAAGTGAGTTTTTATTCACAAACCCAACCTTTTTGATATGAGGACACCCCTAGTGTATTTCTTGGTAGGCACTGAGGAAAACTCACACAACATAATTGCAGACAGTTTATAATTAAACCACTATTTGAAAAACTCTCATGTTTTAAAATCAAAATGTATCAAATAAAGGCAAAGTGAACTTTAAAAAAATATTAAAAATGCTAATGAAGCTCCCTGGCTTGGAATGTGTGACATTTTTTGTCTACAAGGCCTGGGATTTGAACTTGGGGTCTGGGTAACTCTGTTGCACTGTGGAGGAAAGGGGAATCTCACTGTGCTTGAAGACCAGAAAGTCAGGCGTGTTCCCTAGGCCTGAATTCAGGCCCCAGCCATGGAAAACGTACTCCTTATATACATTTTAAAGATAGGATTGAACTTCCATACAGATGTTCATTCTATATTATGTTTGATGTGGTTATTCATTGTATTTTTTGTTTTATTCATTTATTTACCATTTATTTTATTGACTGTGATGATACCTAACCATGTATTACATCCTATCACATAGCATCTAGATTTGTAGACACCCAGCACTCTCACAGAAAAGAAAAACAGATGTCACACTTGGCTTCTAACTCCAGGATGAAATTTTTGTCAGGAGCTGAGATCGAGCCTCAGGGGTGACCAAAATAGCCATAGATGGATAGGCAGGTGGTAGTATACTAATAAATGTGTATTAGTACAGAGTGCCATAGCCATGTATCTAGTAAATTCCTACCAAGTCTTTGGTATTTGTTATGCCTCAATTGAAGGAATATTATTCTTTTTTTGCCTAATTAACCATTAATTAAATTCACTATGAGTCCTAGGATTATTGAGTCTAATTTGAGACTAGACTGCTGCACGGACTATTCATTCAATCATGACTTGGATACCATTCCATCTGAACTTCTATGAATGGGCAGGAGTCTCTTGGGATCTTTTGCCATTGGTAGGTGTCAGGACTGGGATTTGAACTCAGACACGCTGTTGTGTGGTTGGCCTATGGCTTTTATGTCAGCCAGCCTTCAGCAATGACAGATCACCTGTGTTTTGCAGCCATGTCATTCAGACCTATGATGAACACCATGCAAGGAACCAAAGCCAAGAAACCGCCTACCATGTGTGGCTCGCGGCTATTTTTTGGTGCCATTTTCATTTTGTTTTCCTGTCAGACCTTGGGACTTAGGATTCCAGGATTGGCTTTGGTTCTGAGGGCTGCACCCCAGCATAGTGTGATGGAAGCTTATGCAGAGCTGCCACGATCTGAGTTCAAGCCAAATGCATAGCCAAAAAAAAAAAAAAAAAAGAAAAGAAAAGAAAAGAAAGAAGAAAAAAAATTAAGACAACTAAAAAAAGTAAAAGAAAAACAAAAAACAATTACGTAACTCCCTGGTTTGCAGTTTGTGGTATTTTTTCTGCCAGGCCTGAAATTTGAACTCAAGGTCTGGGTAAATATGCAGCACTGTGGGGGAAGGGGAATCTCACCATGCTTGAAGACAGAAAGTCAGGCCTGTGTCCTAGGCCTGAATTCAAGCCTCAGTCCTGGAACACATAATCCTTATATATATTTTAAAGATAGGATTTATACTTCCATACAGATATTCAGTCCATATCATGTTTAATGTCATTATTCATTTTATTTCTTGTTTTATTCATTTATTTATTTACCATACATTTTATTGACTCTGATGACACCTATGCCATTTATTACCTTGTTTACATTCTATCACATAGCTTCTAGATTTGCAGATGTGGTCTCCATCATGGCTGACACCCAGGAATCTCCCAGAAAAGGAAAACATGTGTCACACTCAGCTTCTTACTCCAATATTAAATTTTTGGCAGTTCTGGGATCTGAAGTCAGGGCCTAGCAGGCCCAATTCATGAATGGGTGAGTGTGAGCACGGCAGCCTCTAGAAAATGAAGCTGTCAGGTAGTTCCCACATACTGAGATCGAGTCCCAGGTTGGCCAAAACAGAGATACATGGATATCCAGACGGTGGTACACAAATAAATATATATTGATAAAGAGTGCCAGAGCTGTCTATCTATGACTGAATGACCTCTACTACATTCTGACCAACTCTTAGGTATTTATTAACCGCCATTGAAGGAATATTATTCTTTCCATGCTTAATAAACTATTAATTAAGATCAATCGGGGGCTGGGAAGGTGGCTCATTGGTAGAGCACTCGCCTTGCATGCATGAGGCCTGAGTTTGATTCCTCATCACCACATAAGCAGAAAAAAGAAAAAAAGCAGGAAGTGGTGCTGTGGCTCAAGTGGTAGAGTGCTAGCCTTGAGCTGAAGAGCTGAAGGACATGCCTAGGCCCAGATTTCAGGCCCCATGACTGGACGCCTCCCCCCAAAGAAAATGATCCATCAGTATCCTAGGATTATTGCATCCAATTTTAGACTTGACTGATGCACAAACTACTCTTTCAATCGAGTCTCTTGTGATCTCCTGCCATTGGTAGGTGTCGGGACCGGGATTTGAAGATGAGGCTATGTTGACAGGTCGGACTATACCTTTCCTGATAGTTCACAAGCCTTTAGCAATAGCAGGTCAGATACACTTTGCAACAGAGTCGTTGCAGACCCAGGATTGTCATCGTGCAAGGAAAAAAAATGTAAAACCCCCAGCCCTCTGCAGCTTGCGACTTTTTGTGCTGTCCCACTTTTTTTTCATCCTGCAAGCCCTCTGGGCCTAGGATCCCAGGATCGACTATGGGTCTGGAAGCTGCACTCCAGCCTAGGGTGATTAAAGCTGAGAGAGTGTTTCCATGACCCGAGTTCAAGCCCCATGGCTGGCAAAAATAAAAAGAATAAATACACATAATTAAATATTTAACTAAATAACAAATCTCCCTGGTTTGAAATATCTGCTAGTTTTCTTTCCTAGCCTGGGATTTGAACTCAGGGTCTTGGTATATCTGTAGCAATGTGACGGAAGGTTCAGAGTTGCCAATACTTGAGTTCAAACCCCATGCCAAACCAAAAATAAAAAAAAATTAAGTCACTGACCTTGGCAGGGGGAGCAGTTGTGGAGATTGGAGGGAAGGGATGGTAGGCGGAAAACAAAGGAGGAAGCAACAATGCTCAATAGGAAATGTACTCGTTACCTTGTTCATGTAACTGTAACTCTCAGTACAACATTTTTACAATTAAAAACGTGCAAACAAAAAAAGAAACAATGTAATGCTCAGAGAAGCATTTGGGGTAAGGGAAGGATGTCTAAATAGCCGTACAAAATTCTACACTGCTTTGCTTTTAATGCTCAGTATGGAACTGAATAAACATAACTGCTTCCATTAAAAAAATCAAGTCACTGCCTTGGAACTGGGCCAGTATTTCTGCCATTGGTGGGATTTGATTGCATAGCCCAGTAACTCTTTTGCAACAAGGGTGAAGGTGAAGCTCACTGTACTTGAGGAAATGAAATTCAGGCTACAGTTCCCAGGAACTAAATGAAGGCCCTGCAATAGAAAAAAATATTTCCATACATGTGTAATATATGATATATACTTACATGTGTATGTTTATTACCTATTATTATTTTCATTATTGATTTTGTATTTATTATTTGATTCATTTATTGTTTATTGTATTTAGTGTTATTATACACATATTTTTACATGTTGTAATGTATTATAAAAATATACAAAATAAATTAGGAGATTGACTCATTTTTCATTAATACTATATTAAGTGTTGAAACATAATACATAATTAAATGGAGGTATTTGTCACAGTCTTAACATGTTTAGAATCTCTTCCCAGTATGAGCCTTGTCTTATTTATCTATGGACATCTTCCTATAGGGATTTCTTTACATGATTTATACTCAGAAGCCTTTTCTTGAGGATAGGCAAATTGAGGGATAAAATTGCAAGGGTGGGGTTAAAATGTGGCTTACTGGTAAAGAGCTCCTTCAGCATGCATGAATGCCAAGGTTTGACTTCTCAGAGCCACATACTCAGAAAAAGCCAGAAGCTGTGGAGTGGCTCAAGTGGTACAGCACTAGGCTTGAGAAAAAGAAGCTCAGAGACAGTACCCAGGCCCTAAGTTCAAGCCCCAGGACTGTCAAAAACAATAGGCCAGATGCCGATGGCTCACTCCTGGAAACCTAGCTTCTCAGGAGGCTGAGATTTGAACACCACAGTTCAAAGACAGCCTATGCAAGGAAAGCCTGTTAGACTTTTATCTCCAATGAACCACCAAAAGACCTCACATGGCGCTGTGCCTCAAGTGTTAGAGTGTTCACCTTGAACTGAAGGGCTCAGGGACAGTGCCCAGGCTTGATACAAGACACACAACTGGAAAAAAAGTGAGGATTAATGAAAATACTTTTCCTATTTGCTAATTATGAGAACATTCTGTGGAAAATGAACACAAATGCGCACCAGAATTAGAGTCAGAGCACAAGGTCCAATTGTCCACATCCATATACCCAGCCTCTCTGACTCTAGCATTATAAATTTATGTCCTACAGGTCTGAAAGGTCCAATGTTGGAGGGATTAATATGATCCCCAAGCCCTTTGTGATAAGCAGTTGACTTGTATTGTCAATTTCATTACAGTTCTGAAGGTAGCAGAACACCAGTAGCTCATGCCCATCACCCTAGCACAGGAGGCTGAGGTCTCAGTATCACAGGCTGAAGCCAGCCAGGGCAGGAACGTCTATGACACTCTGACTTCTACTTCCGAAAGGTCAAATGTTCAAGAACTTCCTGTGTTTCACTTGGTGATGAGAAGTTACTCGCACTCTAAATGTTCTTAGAATTCTTGAGCTATAGAAGCAGGAAAGAAACATCATTGACCCATCCTGGGTTCAATTGAAGTTCTCAGGATCCAAGCCTTAATCCTGTTGGCAGGAAAAACTCCAATGAAACACTATATTTGAAGGACAGAAAACAGTTTCAAAAGCCGAGCTAGGTGAAGAGACCTAGGCCTGCAGGATTAGGAGGCAGAATGTACACACTCAACAGGGAAGTGAGCTGCAAAACCACTTCATTCATTCCAGGCACAGCCATAAATGGTGGGGGGGAACCTGAAATATTTGTTAGACTTACACCAGGGTCAGGCTTTTCTCAGCCTCTTCAAACAATGACTAATTAACCTTCCTCCCTCAGGTGAACCGAGCTTCAAGCTATCATTAAGTTCATAATAGTGAGCCAGTTTAGTGGGGGAGAGGGCAGGAACAGAGTAGAAAAAACTATGCTCTCTGGTCTTAGGGAGTGGATTTTCGTCTCTCCATCTGTCATATTTGAAGGCCCTTCTTCTACCTCTTCCAGTCCATTCTCCTTCCTTCATTCTGCACATCATTAAAGCAAATCCCCAGGCCAAGGAGAGGCAGGGCCCTTTCTCTACTGTCTCCAAGCACCTGAGTTAGAACCTGGCTGTGCCCTCTTGGCTCTGGGGCCTTTGGCTGCCAGAGAAGTGGGACAGAGACAGTCTTCTTGCTCTGTGGTTGTGTGAAGGCGATGCTGGTGTCCTGGCACACTGTAGAAGGCCTCATGACACCATTGTTTCCTTCTTTCCTTCTAATGAAAAAGACCAGCTTCATTTATCATCTATCTATCTATCTATCTATCTATCTATCTATCTATCTATCTATCTATCTATCTATCTATCTATCTATCTATCTATCTATCTATCAATCAATCAATCTATCTATCTATCTATCTATCTATCTATCTATCATCTATCTATGTAGCTATGTATGTATGTATGTATGTATGTATGTATGTATGTATGTATGTATGTATCTATCTATCTATCTATCTATCTATCTATCTATCTATCTATCATCAATCTACCTACCTACCTACCTAGCTAGCCAGCTAGGTATCATTTTGCCAGTTCTTGGGTTGAACTCAAGGCCTGGACACTGTCTATAGCACTCTACTACTTGAGTCACAGCATCAATTCTGGCTTTTTCTGTGTATGTGCTATTGAGAAATAAAACCCAGGGCTTCTTGCATGCTAGGCACTCTCTCAGTAATCCACATTCCCAGTCCCCTCATCTTTTCTTAATGGTAGTTTTTACTTAAGCATGCTTCCATTTCACGTTTAATTTTACGTTAAATTTTCTGAATACCGGTTACTACTATGAAACCTGATCTTCTCTTTCCCTGCCTCATTTGTGGCCATTCCTGCATTGGCCTCATAATAAAATGTAAATAAAGGCTGCTAAAAGCTTAATTGTGCATCATATAAAGACACAGGCCAGGAACCCTAGAAGAGAAAAGCGATGGGCCTGAAGTGAAGAGAATGATGTAGCATGCACAATGAACATATCTGAAAAATCAATCAGTAAATAAAAGCAGAAGCATTACATGTGCTCTGTTTGCATTCAGGGAGGTAATTTACATACATAAGTAGGTAGGGCACTGATTCATAAACTTGGCCTCCTCTTTTTGAATTTTCTTTTTGGCCATCCCAGGGCTTCAACTCGGGGCACGATGCATTCCTGAGCTGTTTTGCTCAAGGCTGAGACTCTACAACTGCCACAGCTCCAGACATCTGGTTGTTAATCGGACATAAGCACCTCCCAGGCTTTCCTGCTTGGTCTGGACTGTATCTCTCACTCAGCTTGTTCTCTCAAAGCTGGAGCTCTACCCTCTGGGCCACTGCTCCACTTCTGGTTTTCTGGTGGTTTATTGGAGATAAGAGTCTCACAGACTTTCCTGGTCGGGCTGGCTTTGGAGGTTTGGAGACACAAAACACTCATAATTTTTAGATAATTTTATAGGCAAAAGGAGCAATGCAGACAGTATGAGGATTGCTCCAGCTTCGGTCCTCTCATCCTGAGACAGTAAATTCACTTCAGCTCAATGGTAAGTGACAGAACTGGCATGTCCTGTAGACATATGCTCCCAAATCCTGTGACACTCATTTCTCAATTTTGGCTTCAAATCTGTGACCAGAGAAGATAAGGAGAGAAAATCCTTCTCAGAGAAAGCAGCTATAAAGAATATTGGTGTAGTTTACTTATAAATTCAAACTATTGGAATGATCCTGTTAAGAAGTCAGATTGTCCAGATTAAAAAAAATGAAGAAGAAAAGTAAGGCAGGTGTTAGTGTAATCCCAGCTTCTTAGGAGGCTGAGACGTAAAGAATCTTAGTTTGAATCCAGCCATCATAGGAAAAGACATGTCATTTTTATTTCTAAGAGATCCCAGAAGAACCCAGAAGTGAGGCTGTGACTCAAGGTTAATGCACTACCCTTGAGTAAAAGGAGCTCAGTGGACAACGTCTAGGCTCAATGTTCAACCCCTGGACCTGCCCACCCCCAGTAGAGCCTATACCTCCATGTCTTTGTGTATGTATGGATGTATTCCTATAGGCAAAGCTCCAGAGTAGATATGATAAATGGCACCAAGCTAGGAAATTTGTTTTCAATACAATGATTTCATAACACAGAGACTACTTTTATGTCAATGTGTGTTCCAGGGCTCCGTTCACTGTTCCCAGTGTAGCCTGAGGGTTTCTCTGCATCCCATGCCTGCTGGAAGAAGTCTCTCTCATTGTCTGTACAGGCAGACAAAAGGCCTCAGTCCTGTACAGCTTTGTAACAACAACTCCATCTGGGCCAATTAGTGAGGATGAGTATGGGTGGGGTCTGAAGGCCAGGAGAAAAAGGCCTCTTTGTACTCCAAGCTATCTCTCTTCCCAGTGCTCTGTTTTGACAAGAAGCCTTCATTTGTGCCACCTCGTGTGGCAGGCCAAGTTCCCTGCACTTATCCTACTTTTGTGAGACTATATTCCGGTGCTCAGATACAGTGCTCAATATAATTCAGAAGTCCTTCTGGCAGACAACTAGGGCACTGAACCTAATGAAATGTTTCATTGCCGGCGATGATGGGCCTATGATACCTCTCCTTGGTTTTCTGGAAGCTTGAGAAATCCAAGAACATGTCTGATATCACAAAGCTTCCTGTCAGCTAGGGCTGGTGAAGATCATCAGGTTCTGAAATCTTTGACCTCTCTTAATTGGGCCTTGGGTGGCTAGGTTTGGGGGTTAAACACAGGGCCTGGGTGCTGACCATAAGTTCAGTGGAGAAGTCCAGTGCTTTGCCTTTTTGTGTCACAGCTTCACTTCTGGTCTATGTGTGTGTGTCTGGGTGTGTCTGTGTGTCTGTGTGTCTGTGTGTGTCTGTCCATGTGTGCGCACACATACAGTTGTGGAACTTGAACTCAGCACTGCACCTAATTTCTCTTGTACAAGGATAACCTTCTCTCACTTGAGCCACAGAACCACTTCATGCTTTTTCTAGTGATGTGGTCCTGAGTAATCAAGCCTAGGGTTTCATATATGAAAAGCACTCTACCCCTAAGGCACATTCCCATCCCTGTACTTCAGGTTTGTTAGATTGTTTCTGTTTTTGTTTTTTGTTTTTTTTCTGATGTTGTCGGTTGTAGGAGTTGAAGTCTGGGCCTGGGTGCTGTACCTGAGCTCTTCAGCTCAAGTCTTTTGCTCTATCACTTGAGCAACAGCTCCACTTCAGGTTTTCTGGTGGTCCATTGGAGCTAAGTGTTTCAGGGACATTCCTGCCCAGGCTAGCTTTGAACCAGGATCCTTAGTTCTCATCCTCCTGAGAATCTAGGATGATAGTCATGAGCCACAAGCACCAAGCTTCCACTTAATGTTTCTTAGTGGTGAATTGGAGATAATAGTCTCATGGGACTTTTTGTGTCTGGGATAGTTTAGAACACAGATCCTCAGATCTCAGCTTGCTGAGAAGGCAGGATGACAGACCTCAGCTATCGACCCCTAGGCCATGGCACTCTGCTGCAAGGGGATCCTTGTCTCCACGTGGTGGAGTTCTAGCCTTGAGCCCAAGAGGTAAGGCTCAGAATCTAGGTCCTGAGATCAAGGTTCATGACTGAGAAAAAAAAAAACAAAGCAAAACAATGGTCTGTAGGAGACAACTCACTAGTCTTCAGTAATACTTAAGTTTGTCCCTTCCATGGAGATATATCTGAGCCTCAATATTCTTATCTGCGTAAGCATTTCAGTTGTGGAGCTCTTACAAGGACCAGATGAAAGAATGCCCCCTGTGAAGGACACAGCACTTGACACTGTTTGAAGGACTCAGCACACAGCATCATGTAAAAGACTCAGCACCCAGAACCCAATGCAGGACTCACCACACTGCAACTTGTGAAGGACTCAACACATAGCCCCATGTGCTGTACTCAGCACAGAGCACCCTATGAAGGACTCAACACATAGCTCCCTTCCACAAGCTGTCATCAGAATCACCATGCTTTCTTCAGTATCACCATTCTTTGAGGAACATTTCACAAACCACACGAGTTCACATCTAATGGTTTAGTGGGGTGTTTTTTTTCAGGGGGTGGTTACCCAAGGGGCTTGAACTCAAATATAGGGATACTGTTCTAATAACATTTGCTCAAGGGTACAGCTCTACCACTTGGAACCACATTTTGAAGAGTCTCACAGACTTCCTGCCAGGGCTGGGTTTTAAAGCCCACGAGCAGCTAGAATGACTGAGGTAAGCCAGCAGTGTCTGGTTCGGTGGAGCTGGTTGCAATGATTTACATCTGGGTAAGTCAGATTAGGTGGCAGCTGTCAGCACCAGAATCCTAGCTTGCTCTGTGATGAGGTATTTGAAGTCTTGACCTTCTATAGTTGCACTTAAAACAGTCTACCTTTTTTGGCGGCAGTCCTGGGCCTTTAGTAAGGGCTTATACACTCTCCCCAAGCGTTTGTGCTCCAGGCTAGTACACAATTGATTGAAAGAAAAGAGAACTTCTGATTTTTCTTTTTATGTGGTACTGAGGAATGGAAGCCAGGGCTTCCTGCTTACTAGGCGAACACTCAACCACCGAGTCCCAGGAGTGTATGAGGTATAAATAGAGATTGGTGTATATAAATATTATATATACAAAAAGAGAGATGTGGTCTGGGAATGTGGCTCAGTGATAGAGCACTTGCCTTGCAAGCATGAGGCCCTGAGTTTGATTCCTCAGCACCACATAAGCAGAAAAAAAAGCCGGAAGTGGTGCTATGGCTCAAGTGGTAGAGTGCTAGCCTTGAGATGAAGAGCTGAGGGACAGCGCCCAGGCCCAGACTTCAGGCCCACGACTCAAACCCCCCAAAAAAATAAAGAGAGAGAGATGTATGCATATTATTAAATTATAGCTAATAGTACTACCAATGACTAGGTATTAAATGATGTCTCCATTTAATGATGTATCTCAGTTGGACAATTAATAAAACATTAATTAACTCTTATTGTTTAACATATATGTACATACATCCATACATATAATTACATATTTTATACAATGAGATGTCTATTTATAATTAATTTATGCATCATTTGTTTCTACCAATTATTAGGTATTTAACTATGTCTCCATTTACTTTTCATTCTGTTAATTCTTAATAATATATTAATTAAACTTAATCCACGTCCTATAATTATTTTGTCTAATATTATCCTAGAATGATTCACTACTAACTCAATCTGTTTTTCATTTATTGTAGTGACAATTCTTCCACCTATGACATTTTTACCTTTATGACATCCTATTACATAGCATATAGATTTGCATACGAATTATACATCCTACCGGACACCGAGCAATTTCATAGAAAAGGAAAATATGTGTCACTCTCAGCTTCTTAGTCCAAGATTGAATTTTTGGCAGGGCTGGGATCTAAACTCAGGGCCTAGAAGGCTCAGTTCATGAATGGGTGACTGTCAGCACAGCAGCCTCTAGCCAATTCAGCTGCCAGGCAGTTCCCAGGCCATAAGACTGAGCCCCCTGTGTTGACCCCATATTGCGCTTAGTGTAGTTATGCATTTTATTTGTTGTTTTATTCATTTATTTACCATTTATTTTATTGACTGGTATTACACATAGAATATTTATTACATTTATTACATGGGATATAGGTTTGCCTATGTATGAAACTTCACACCTGACACCCAGATGCTCACAGAAAAGGAAAACTTCTGTCACCAGTGCTTCTTACTCCACGATTCAATGTTTGTGAGTGCTGGCATCTGAACTCAAAGCCTACAAGGCTCAATTCATGAATGGGTGAGTGTCAGCACGGCCAGCCTGGGCCATATGGAGCTAACAAGCAGTTCCCAGCACCTGAGATCGAGCCCCAGGGGTTGACAAAATAAGATAGATTGACATGCGAATGGTAGTACACAAATAAATATAGATCTTTATAGAGTGCCAGAGATGTTTATACATTCTTCAGTTATATAGACTACATTTTTAACAATTCTTGGGTATTTATTATGCCCCCATGTAATTAATATTATTGTGTACATCCTTAATGAATTATTAATTTAATCAACCACTGTCACAAAACTATTGCATCCATGTAATTAATTGTATTATTTTAATGTGTCAAAATATTCATTAAAATCCATCAGCCTCCTAAAATCACTAATTTTATAGTAGTATCATTCAGGAACAACTAATTTAATCTTGACATTCATAATCTTCCATCAGTATTCCTATGAATAGGAATGAGACTCTTAGGATCTCCCACTATTGGTAGGGGTCAGGACCGGGGTCTCGACCACAGGGCCTATGTTGCCGTGTTGACCTGTGGCTTGCCTGGTAGCCCACCAGCCTTCAGCAATGTCAGGTTACAAAACTTTTCAGCAATGTCATTCAGACCTAAGATGGTCACCTTGCAAAAAAAACAAATTTAAAACAGACAGCCATGTGCAAGTTTTCAGATTTTTATCTGTGTCGTTTTATTTATATTTTTCCTGTAAATCTTTGGGGCCCAGGAACCCAGGTTTGGCTGTGGGTCTAGTGGTTGCACCCCAGCCTAGAGCGATCGAAGCTGAGGCAGAGTTGCAACAACCTGAGTTCTTGACAAACTAAAAATAAAAAAATAAATAAATTCATTAAAAATATTTTAAAAATTATGAGGCTCCTTGGCTTGGAATTCATGCCATTTTTTCTGCCAGGCCTGGGAATTGAATTCAGAGTCTGGGTAAATCTGCAACATTGTCGGGGAAGGGGAAGCTCACCATGCTGGAAGACAAGAAAGTCAGGCCTGTTCCCAGGGCCTGAATTCAAGTCTTAACACTCAAAAAATAATATTCATATACATTTTAAATACATGATTTATATTTGCATACACATGTTTAGTTATATTGCAGTTAGTGTAGTTATTCATTTTATTTTATTTTTATGTATTTCTTATGTATTTTAGTGAGTATGATTACACATATAACATTTTTTACATCCTATTACATAGGACATAAATTTGCCTATGTATTAAACATCATTCCTGAGATGCAGGAATTTTGACACCCATAAGGAAAACAAGTGGGACAATTGGCTTCTTCCACCAGGATTAAGTTTTTGACAGTTCTGTGATTTGAACTCTGGCCCTAGAAGGCCAACTTCATGAATGGGACAATGTTAGCACAACAGTCTGATGCAAATGAAGTTGTTGGGCAAATTTGAGGACCTGAGATCAAGCCCTAGGAGTGGCCAATATATAAAATGATAGATATATAGATTGCAGTGTATGTATTTACATATGAATATGCATCTATAAATAAATGTATACAGAGAGAGACAGACATTTATGTAGATTCTAGTGTATAACTCTATATAAAGTGATGTCTATATCTTATTTTTATATATTATATTACTACCAATTATATATTCTATTACTACCAATTATTTGGTCTAAAATTATGCCTCCATTAATTAATCACGGTAGAAGACTTAATAAGTTATTAATTAAATTAATCAATGACATATATTTATGCATACAATATTATACTAGAAAGATTAGCTAAATAGTAATTCAATTTGTACATGTCAAACATTCTATTAATGTTCCTATAGATAGGAACGAGTTTCCTAGGATCTTCAGCTGTGTGTAGGTGGCATTCCGAGGATCGAACTCACAGCCTAGGTATCTGGGTGGGGTTCAGGCTTCACCAACAACCCGTGAGCCTTTGGCCATGGAAGGTCACATACAATTTTCAAGCCGAGTCATTGAGACCCATCGTGGTCACAGTGCAAAGGAAACAAAAGTAAAACGGTTGTGTAAAACTTGTTTGTTTTTTCCTCCTCCATTTTTTTTGGTTGATGTATTTTTGCCAGTGCTGGGAGTTGAACTGGGGTCCTAGGATGACTGGATCATCTGTGGCTGTAAATGCTGCAAACCAGCCTAGGGTAATCATGGGTTAAGACACAATACGGTGCTTCCTTGAGAAAAAGGAACTCAGGGACAGTGCCGAGGGTCACAGTTCAAGCCTCAGGACCTGCCTCAAAAATAGAGCCAGTAACTCCATGTGTCTGTGTATGTATGCATGTATTTCTATCACTGAACATCTAGAGTTGCTATGAAAAAAGGTTTGAATAGAATGATTTCATAGCACAGAGAGTGCTTTCAAGACAGTGCATGTTCTGGGTCTCCCCTCACTGTTCCCAGAGTAACCTGAGGGCTTCTGTGCACCCCATGCTGCTGGAGGAAGTCTGCCTCATTGTTGGAACAGGCAGACAAAAGGCCTCACTCTTGAACAGCTATGTAACAAACAATTCATCCGGAGCAATTAGTGAGGATGAGCAATGAGTGAGGATGAGGCAGACTCTGAAGGCCAGGAGGAAAAGGCCTCTTTGTACCCCAAGCTATCTTTCTCCCCAGTGCTCTGTTTTGACAGGAATCCTTCATTTGCGCTGCTTCTCGGGGCCGTCCAGGGTCCCTGCACTCATCCTGTCTTTGTTAGACTATGTTCCAGTGTCGAAACAAACTACTACAATTAATTCAAGTGTCCTTCTGGCAGAAAACAAGCCAGATAAACCTAATGAAAAGATTCCTAATTGGCAAAGGTGCCTCCCTAGTTTTCTGGATGCTTGCTAAATCTAAGCACTTGTGCAAAATCACAATGCTTTCTGTCATCTAGTACTGGTGAATCTCATCAGGTTTTGAAACCTTTGCCCTCTCTTAGTTGGGCTCTGGGTGTTTCTATTTTGGGGTTGAACACAGGGCCAGGGTGCTGACCATAAGCTGAGAGCAGAATCTCTTTTCTTTACCATTTAGTGTCACAGCTTCACTTATGGTATCTGTGTGTGTGTGTGTGTGTGTGTGTGTGTGTGTGTGTGTGTGTGTGTGTATGTGCGTGTGTGTGCAAAAACCAGTCCTGGAGCTTGAACTCAGTACCTCAGCTCTGTACCTGAGTTTCTCCTGTACAAGCATAGTGCATTACCACTTGAGCCACAGAACCACTTTAGGCTTTTTTTTCCTAGGGATGTAGTACTGAGGATTCAAACCCAGGGTTTCATACATGCAAAACACTATACCCCTAAGACACATTCCCAGCACTTCACTTCAGGTTTCTTTCTTTCTCTTCTTGTAGTTGGAGGAGTTGAAGTCTGGGACTGGTTGCTCAAGTCTAGCACTCTACGACTTGAGCTACAGCACACCTTCAGGCTTTCTGGTGGTTCACTGGAGATAAACATCTCAAGGAATCTCCTGCCCAGGCTGGCTTTGGACTGTGATCCTCAGCTCTCAGGATCCTGAGTAGCTAGGATGACAGGCATGAGTCACCGGTGCCCAGCTTCCACTTCAAGTTTCTAAGTGGTGAATAGGAGATAATATTCTCATGCGACCTTTGGTGTCTAGGATAGTTTGGAACCCAGATCCTCAGCTTCATGAGAAGGCAGGATGACAGACCTCAGCTAAAGACACACTTTGCTGCAAGGGGGTACTTAGCTCTGCAGTAGAGTGCTAGCCATGAGCCCAAGAGGAAAGTCAGTGCCTAGACTCTAAGTTGAATGTTCATGATGGAGAAAACTAAACTGCAAGAGACAAGTCACTAGAGTTCAGTACATACATAAATTTGGCCCTGCCTTGGGGACATATCTGAGCTTCAACTTTCTCATCAGCACAATCATCTTACTTGTGGAGCTCTAACAAGGACCAGATGAAAGAATAAACACCGTGAAGCGCTCATAGCATAGCACCCTGTGAAGGACTCGGCACACAGCAACCCGTGAAGGACTCAGCACCCAGCATGCCAGGAAGGGCTCATCACATAGCTGTATCCCACAAGCTGTCATTAGAATTAGGGTGCTTTCATCAGAATCACATTCTTTCAGAAACACATCACAAACCACACAAGTTCACATCTAACGGTTTAGAGGGGTGATTAATGGGGGGGAGGGTTGTCAGTTTGGGGGATTTCACTCGTAGGTTGGGGGTACTGTCCTAAGACCTTTTCCTCAAGGCTAGAGATCTACAACTTTGAGCCACAGCTCAGAGTCTTGCATACTTCCTACCAGCCCTGAGTTTTCAACCCTCCATTGTCAGATCTCATCCCCCGAGCACCTAGTGGTGAGCCAGCAACATCTGGCTAAATAGAGTTGGTTTGCAGCGTTTCACCTTTGGCTGTCTGTTTAGATGGCAGCCATGAGTTTCAGTCCCTCGGTTTGCTCTGTTATGAGGTATTTGAAGTCCTGGCCTTCTATCGTTGCAGTTAGAACGTTCTAACTTGTTTTTTTTTTTTTTTTTTTTTTTTTGGTGCTTGAGTGAAAGCACCACTTCTGGCTTTTCTGTGCATGTGATAGTGTGGAAACGAACACAGGGCTTCATACATACTAGGCGAGCACTCTACCACTGAGCCCCAGGAGTGACAAGTGTAGACTTAGATAGGTAGATTGTTTTATATATACATATATATGCATAAAACAAGAGGGAGATATCTGTATATTATTAAATTATATATACCATATTACTACCAATTATCGATAAATTATTTCTTCCTTTAAGTATCATGGTTAAATACATAATAAAGTATTTATTGAAAATTAGTCAATGTACTATGATTATTGTGTATAATTTTAATATAATCATAGACTAAATACTAATGTAATTGTTACTTTTACAACATTCCATTCATATGGATGTCTATCGGAATGTGTTTCTTAAGATCTCCTGACATTTGTAGGTAGTGGTCCCGGGATCCGAATCCCGGACCTAGGTTGCTGGTTTAGGCAGTGACTTCCCTGATAGCCCACCAAACTTCAACTGTGCAAGGTCATGTACACTTTTCGGGTCCTGTCATTTAGACCCAGGATGGTCACAATGCAAAGGAAAAAAACATGTAAAACTGCCTTCTGGAACTTCCCAGTTTCAGTTTCATACTTCTCCTTTTTTTCCCCATCGTTTTTTTTTTTTTTTTTGTCTGTTGTGGGGCCAGAAGTCTGGGTCTGGGCGCTGTCCCTCAAATCTTCAGCTCAAGGCTATTGTTCTATCACTTGAGCCATAGCACCACTTCTGGCTTATTTCTGCTTATGTGGTACTGTGGAATCAAACCCAGGGCCTTATGCATGCAAGGCAAGCACTCTACTATTGAGCCACCTTCCTAGCCCTTCACCTTTTTTTTTTTTTTTTTGTGCCTGTCCCGAGATTTTAACTTGGGTCCTGGTAGATCAGGATGGGCTGTGAGTTCAGAGGTTGCACCCCGGCCTAGGATGATCAAAGCTGAGGCAGAGTTGCTATGAGCTGAGTTCAAGCCCCGGGCCTGGCCAAAAAAAAAAAATAAGGCCCTGTGTTGGAATTTGCACCATTTTTCTGACAGGCCTGGGATTTGAACTCAGGGTCTGGATAACTCTGTGGCACTGTGTGGGAAAGGAAGCTCACCATCATTGAAACAAGAAATTCAGACAAATTTCCAGGGCCGAATTCAAGCCACAGCACTGGAAAAATAATATTCATGTATGAGATCTTTTTACGTACATGGGTTTACCCCATATGACATTTATTACCCTTATTTATTTATTCTTTATTTTATTATTTTTACATATATAATATTTATTTCATTTATTACATCTTATTACATGGATATATTTGCACATGGATTTTACATCATACTGAGACTTAGAACTTTTACAGAGAAGGAAAAAAATATGTCAAAATTGGCTTCTTACTCCACCTTTAAACTTTTAGCCATGCTGGGATATGAACTCACAGCCCACAATGCTAAATTTATGAAAGTGTCAGGAAGCTTTCATTTGTGTCACCTCCTGTGGCAGGCCAAGTTCCCTGCACTTATCCTGTCTTTGTTAGATTACGTTCCAGTGTTGAAATAACCTGCTACAATTAATTCATGGGTCTTTCTGTCAGACAATAAGGGAGCTGAAACTAATGAAAAGATTCCTAATTGGCAATGGTGCCTCCCTAGGTTTCTAGAAGCTTGCTAAATCTAAGCACTTGTGCAAAATCCCAAAGTTTCCTGTCATCTAGGGCTGATGAAGTGCATCCGATTTTGAAACTTTTGACCTATCCTTTTTGAGCCCTGGATGGCTAAGTTTTGGAGTTGAACACAGGGCTAGGGGGCTGACCATGAGCTCAGAAAAGAAGTTAATTGCTTTACCACCATTTGGTGTCACAGCTTTACTTCTGGTATCTGTGTGTGTGTGTGTGTGTGTGTGTGTGCATACACTTGTCCTGGAACTTGACCTCAGGACCTGAGCATGGTTCCTGAGTTTCTCCTGTACAAGGATAGCACTCTACAACTTGAGCCACAGGGCCTCTTTAGGCTTTTTTTCTAGCGATGTGGTACTGAGGATTCAAATCCAGGGATTCATACATGCAAACACTCTAACCCTTCCTCTTTAGGTTTCTTTGTTTCTTTTCTTTTCTTGGAAGTTGGAAGAGTTGAAGTCTAGGCCTGGGTGCTGTCTATCCTGGAGCTCTTCAGCTAAAACCAAACGCTCTACCACTTGAGCTACAGCACCCCTTCAGGTTTTTGGTGGGTCACCGAAGAGAATTGTCCATAACAAGGAATTTCCTGCCCAGGCTGGCTTTGGACCATGATCCTCAGCTCTCAGGCTCCTGAGTAGTTAGGATGACAGGCATTAGTAACTGGTGCCCAGCTTCCATTTCAAGTTTCTAAGTGGTGAATAGGAGATTATAGTCTCATGGGAACTTTTGTATCTGGGATAGTTTGGAACCCACATCCTCACATCTCAGTTTCTTGAGTAGGCAGGGTGACAGACCTCAGCTACAGACACCTAGATTGTAACTCTCTGTTGCAAGGAGCCACGGGGGATGCACTGAAAATTTGGGGGTACTGTTCTAAGATCTTTTGCTCAAGGCTAGAGCTCTACTACTGTGAACCACAGCTCAGAGTTTCACAGATCAGCCCCGGAGTATCTTGGATGACAGTGGTGAGTGAACCAGCAGCTTCTGGTTCTGTGGAGCTGGGTTGCAGTGGTTTGCCTCTGGATAAGTCAGGTAAGATGGCAGCTGCAAGCACCAGACTCCATGCTTGTTCTGTGATGAGGTATTTGTTTTAGTACTATGCTTATATTGTTGCAGTCAGAACATTCTATTTTATTTTAATTTGGTGCCAGTCCTGGGTCTTGGGAAAGGGTCTAGACACAGTCTTGAAGATTTTATGCTCAAAGTGAGTGCTCGACTGCTTAAGCGACAGCACGACTTCTAGATTTTTCTGTGCACAAGGTAGTGAGGAATCGAACCCAGGGCTTTGTACTTAGTAGGCGAGCAATCCACAAATGAGCCCAATGACTGACAAGTGTATGAACACATAAATATGTAGATGGGTAGATAGATAAATAGATTTATATGTATAAAACAAGAGAGAGGTGTCTGTATACTAGGAAATTGCATATAAAATATTACTACCGATTATTGGCATTTAAATTATTCCTTCCTTTTTTAGTAACATGAGTGAATAAATAATAAAGTGTTAATTGAAAATTAGTCAATGTAGTATAATTGTTGTGTATAATTTTATATAATCATACACTAACTCCTAATTTAATTGTTACTTTTTTTCTTTTATTTTAAATTGTGAAAATTCTGTACAGAGGGGATACAATTATATGGGCAAGACAATGAGTACATTTCTTATCAGGCATCGTAGCCTCTTCCTTTTTTGTTTCCCCTTCCTATCCTTTCCCATTCTCTCCCCGCCCTCTACCACCCCCCCCCCCCCGCCACAGTAAAGATCATATTTTGACATAACGAATTGTATATCTTATTGTTGCAATGGGTCCACCTGTATCCCTATTTAAATGATTTTTTTCCCTTCCCCTCCACAAATTATACTAACATCAAGTACAGTGAAAGCAGGGGTTATACCGTGGGGGAGCAACAAAGAAATAATCTTATAAATGTGTTAGAAACAATAGCATGAAAAAAAAAACCATTTGAATACATATCTTAGTGTTCATTTCCCTGAAATCAACTTATCTGACCTTTTGTGCTTGACTCATACATATACTAGTTATTGCAAATAAGGGAAACCATGGGACCTATGTTTCTTTGGATATGGATTACTTCACTTAATATAATTTTTCCAAGTCTTTCCATTTCCTAACAAACGTGGCAATGTCATTCTTTCTGATGGAGGCATAGAATTCCATTGTGTATATATGCCACATTTTCTTGATCCATTCATCTACTGAGGGGCATCTGGGTTGGTTCCATATCTTATCTATGGTAAATAATGCTGCAATAAACATAGTCATGCTGGTAGCTTTAGTGTGGTCTTGTTTGTGAACATTTGGGTAAATGCCCAAAAGTGGAATTGCTGGGTCATAGGGGAGCTCTATGTGGAGTCTTTCGAGGAACCTGAATACTGCTTTCCAAAGTGGTTGAAGAAGTATCCACATCCCCTCCAGCACCTGTTGCTATTATTGTTCTTGATTATAGCCTTTCTATCTGGGGTGAGGTGTTATCTCATGTTGTTTTGATTTGCATTTTTTAATGGCTAGGGAGGTTGAGCATTTCTTCATGTGTCTATTGGCCATCCTCTTTCCTCTTCAGAGAAGTTTCTCTTAAAGTCTTTAGCCCACTTATTTATTGGGCAGTTGTTTCTTTGAAGATTTGTTTTTGGAGGATTTAATTTTTTGAGTTCCAGGTATATTTTAGATATGAGACCCTTGTCCATTGTATGGCTAGTGAAGATTTTCTCCCAATCTGTGGACTTTTGATTGATCTTACTAGCTATGTGCTTTGCCATGCAGAAGCTCTGCAATTTCATGCAGTCCCATTTGTCCAACCATTCTTTGATTTGTTGCGTTTCTAGGTCTCTATTAAGAAAATTTCTGCCTTTGCCAAGGAGACCAAGGTTTCTCCTATTACACCCTGTAATGTTTTCAGAGTGTCTGCTTTGATTCTGAGGTCTTTGATCTTTTTGGAGTTGTTCTGGTGCAAGGAGATATATAAGGATCTAGCTTTAGTTTTCTAAAAGTAGTTAACCAATTTTGCCAGCACCATTTACTGAAGAAGCTGTCTTTCTTCCATTATATTTTTTTAGCTCTCTCCTCGAAGATTAGATGGCTATAGGTCTGTAAGTTCATTTCTGCGTTTTCAATTCTATTCCATTGGTCCTGAGGTCTGTTCTTGTGCTAGTACCAAGCTGTTTTGATTACTATGGCTTTGTAGTAGAGTTTGAAATTTGGTATTGATATTCCTCTAGCACTGTTCTTGCTGTTGAGGAACGTTTTTGCTATTCGGGGTCTTTTATTGTTGCATATGAATTTTTGGATTGCTTCTTCTATTTCCTTGAAGAATGAGGTTGGAATATTGATAGGTATCGCATTGAATTTATAGATAGCCTTGGGAAGTGTTGCCATTTTCATGATGTTGATCTTTACAATCCAGGAGCGTGGGATTTTTTTTGCCACTTTCTACGTTCTGTTTTGATTTCCATTCTCAAGTTTTTAAGGTTTTCTTCATAGAGGTCCTTCACTTCTTTGGTTAATTCCTAGGTATTTTATTTTTTGTGGGGCTATTACGAATGGAGTTGCTTTCCTAATTTCAGCCACACTTTTCTCATTGTTGGCATACAGAAAAGCCAATGATTTTTGAGGGTTAATTTTATACCCTGCTTCTTTGCCAAAGTTTTGAATCAGCTTGAGTAATTTGGGAGTGGAGTCTGTGGGATTCTTTAAATACAATATCATGTCATCTGTAAAGAGGGAGAGTTTTACTTCTTTCCCTATTTGGATCCCCTTTATGTTTACATCTTGTCTTATTCCTGTAGAAAGGTAATCTAATACTAGATTCAAAAGAAGTGGAGAGAGTGGACAGCCTTGTCTCGTTACTGAATTAAGAGAAAATGGTTTTAGTTTTTCACCATTATATATAATGCTGGCTGTTGGTTTGTCATACACAGCCTTTCTTGTATTGAGGAATGTTCCATGGATTCCTAATTTTTCCACAACCTTCGTCATAAAGGGGTGTTAGATCTTGGCAAATGCTTTATCTGTATCGATTGAGATAACAATGTGGTTCTTATCCTTGCTCCTGTTGATGTGATGAATTATATTAATTGATTTGCATATATTGAACCAGCTTTGCATCCCAGAAATGAATCCTGTTTGATCGTGGTGTATGATTTTTTGGATGAATTGTTGAAGTCGATTGACCAAAATTTTGCAGAAATATGATATTTATTACCCTTACTTATTTAGCATTATTACACATATAACATTTCTTTTATTACATCATATCACATAGTATATATGTACTTATGGATTATATATCATACTAAGACCATGGACTTTCCCAGAAAAGGAAAACAATATGCTAATATTGGCTCCTTACTCCATGAATTAATTTTTGGCTATGCTGGGTTTTCAACTCACAGCCTAGAATGCCCAATCCATAAATGGGGTCACAGTCATAGCAGACCAGCCTATTGCAATCTAAGCTGCCAGGAAGTTCTGAGGACCTGTGATCAAGCCACAGGAGTGCCCGATAATTAGATAGATAGACAGACAGACAGACAGACAGACAGACAGACAGACAGACAGACAGACAGACAGACAGACAGATAGATAGATAGATAGATAGATAGATAGATAGATAGATAGATAGATAGATAGATATAGAGCAAGTGTAAATTGATATACACATATATATATATATTTATATATACAAAGAGAGAGAATGTGAGGTAATTAAATTATATATATATATAAAATTACCAATTATTAGTTATTAAATTATGCCTCCATTTAATGAAATATCACTGTTGAATACTTATAAAAGTATTAATTAAAAATTATTCAATATCCTTAATCATACCATGGTGCTAGAATGGAAGACATAAATCCAATATTTTTTGTGTGGCATTCTAAAATAGAATCATGAATCAACGTCACATTTATTACTTTTATAACATTCTGTTAGCATTCACATGAACAGGAATGAGTTTGTCAGGATCTCCTTCCATTTGTGGGTGGCAGTCCTAGCATTCGAACTCCAGGCCTGGGTAGTGTACTTTGAATGCAAACCATTGGAATGACATGGTGAAAATTTCAGACTGTTACGATTGAAAAAAAGAACAACAAGAAGAAAGTAAAGTAAGGTGCCAGTGGCTCCAGCCTATAACCCTAGCTCCTCAGGAGGCTGAGATGTAGAAAATGTCAATTTAAATTCAGCTGGGGAAGGAAAGTCTAGGACACTCTTCTTTCTAAGAGATCACTGGAAAAATAAACATGAATGGGGCTGTGACACAAGGGCAGAGTGCAACCCTTGTGCAAAAGGAGCTCAAGAACAGGGCCTAGGATTATGTACAACAGTGTATCTGCCCTCCCCAAAAAAGGAGGCAATAACTCCATGGATGTGTGTATGGATGATGGGCATTCATCAGGTTGCCCATGCCCAGCTGCCCCAACCGGGGCAAACTGGGACAAGCCCTCATAGAGTACTAAGTGTGACCCAGCAGCTTGAACAAAGCACCCTCTGCCATTTAATAACTGAAACCCTGAAGGCTTTGCCTGGGCTAGTGTTTGCAACGGGTGCATAATGTTCTGGCTGAGGCATCCCATTGGGACACTTTGCAGCCAGCCACTGCCTCCAGATAGTCCACAGTCCCTAGGCTGTAGGAGTTGTCCAAGATTCTCTCTCCATAGTCTCTATCCCTCTGTAGGATGTGAGCCTAGACCTCTGGGGCCTGGTGGCTATCACTCATCTATCATTCCTCATTGCCAAGTCAAAGGCTAGTCCCAAATCTTGGCATAGACATGAAATAATCAGCGATTTATAAGCCCAAGGGGTAAGTCAATAAATCCCACCTTCATAACTTCCGTTAGAAGTGAGCATTGGGCTGCGAATGTGGCTTAGTGGTAGAGTGTTTACATAACATGCACAAAGCCATGAGTTCCATTCCTCAGTACCACAGAAATAGAAAAAGCCTAAAGTGGCGCTGTGGCTTAAGTGAGAGAGTGCTAGCCTTGAGCAAAAGAAGCTCAGGAACATACCCAGATCCTGAGTTCAATCCCCAAGACTGGCATAAAGAAAAAAAATGTGAGTCTGGTGAGACATATTCTTCTGAGACACAAAGAAGGGCCAAGGTTATAGGTAAGAGGTGGGGTAGAAGGCAGGTGCTGCTGGCTCACCCCTGTAATCTTAGCTACTCAGGAGGCTGAGATCTAAAGATTCCAATTACAAACAGAAAAGTCTATATGAGACATTTTTCTCCAATTAAACACCCAAAAAGAGAGAAGTAGAGCAGTGGTTCTAGTAGTAGAGTGCTAGACATGAGCACAAAAGCTCAGGGATAGGACAACTTCCAGGCCATAAATTCAAACATCAGGATTGGCACACACACACATGCGCATGCTCGTGCGTGTGCACGCACACACACTCACACAACACACCAAGATAGAGCATTTGCCAGTCACCCTGCACAAAGTTCCTTCTATAGCAACTCAATATTTTAAAAAAGGGAGAAGGGAAGGAAAGACTTGCTCCAGGAGGTGATATAACCAGTGCCAAAATTCCACAGGAGTTCTAAGGCATGGAATGGGACAGAGAGCCTCAGACAGAAGGTCCATTATGGGCAAAGGTCCTTAGGTGTCATATAGAGCAAGTGGTGTAGGTGGAATGAAGGTTCTGTGGCTTCAGACATTCTGGCAGAACATTCAAGGCTAGGTCAAGGTTTGTTGAGTCACAGGTAGGGCAAATAGTGGGGTTCCAGAATGGGGCCCAGGGGGAAGATTAGCTTGGCTTTTCACCATGGACTCCAGCCATTTCTTGTTGGTGGAAGCCTATTTTTCACACCTCCTGACCCTCAGGCCTCCTTTGCATGGAGGATTCAAGGCAAACACAGGGAAGAATGCTTGCTTAAGAAAAGCTTCTAGCACAATGCCAGAGGGGCTCAAACCCTGTAAATCCTAGCTACTCAGAAGACTGAGATCAGAGATCATTGGTCAAGCCAGTTCCAGTTATTTCTTGGAAAGCAGGGGATGGCGCTGCACAACAGGAAGTCATGCTGGGAACAGGCTGGGAAGCAGGAAGGTAAGACATGGGTGATCCATAGTGCTATTGTCCTGCAGGGCCTCTGAATTCCATGGGCTTTCCTATCCAGACCCAGTGAGAACTGGTACAGAGCCCTTGACAGAGGAATGAGTATCTGAGCCAGCCAAGTGGGCTTTTGAACCCTCGGGGAGTGGGACCCTCAGAAGAGATTTGGGGGTTGGGAGTAGAAGGGGGAATGGGGGCCTGCACCTGGGAACTTTGCCCCAGGAAAGGCCACTTTGGAAGGAGCAGGCCCTGAAGGGATGAGGTTGGAGCAAGATCCAGGACTGGGAACTGACACTTGATGGCCCATGGAGCCTTTGCCATTTTGAGAGGGCCGGGCTGCCCAGGAGGGGTGGGGATAAGTGGAAGGGGGACGAAACTTAGGACAGGGGCAGGCCAGGAATGGAGGTGGTGGGACCGATGGGGGAAATGGAGGAGCAAGGAGGGAGCAGATCGGGAGGGGGTCTTGGTGTTGTGCCTGCTGGGTCCCTAGGCCTCTATGGTTAGGAGAAGCAGGAGAGGGACTGGCGGGGCAGGAGAGGCAGGAACAGTCAGTGGGAAAGGGCCGGCCAAGCGGGCAAGAGGAAGGCAGGAGTTCTGGGCTTTCTCAATGGGAACCAACCCAGGCTGCCAGGGAGGTGCAGCAAATGAGGAGCAGGCCAACCCAGCAGTGTGGGTGGACTCAGTAGGCAGAGCCCTCAGAGGGCAGTAGGGGAGAAGGGATGGGCCTCCATCTGGGAAATCTTGAAGTTGGACTTCAGGGAAGGGAGAAAGTAGGAAGGGGCAACACAGGGCTGCTGCCATCTGCCTGTGGGGGGATGGGGGCTAGGCCTCCTGCGGGCTTTGCTACAGCACATCCTACCATACCAGTGGGGCCACGGGGCACCAGCACCTCCTCCCAGCATAACATTCTGGGAAGGGGGAATTTAGGAGATAGGAAAGGCTGCCCTCAACCTGTGGGTCCTCTCTGGCTCCTGAGGCCTCTCTAATTCAGACCCACTGTGGCTGACATGGCCCAGGAGCCAACAGAAAGCCTTGGCTCTGTGTGTACCTGTGGCATTGAAGGTTATTTCCTGAGGAAATAGGTGAGCTTGGGGGAGGGAACTCAAGAAATATCTGGGAGCAGTGGAGGGGGGAGCCTCCCACGGGATGCAGGCCAGCTTCTGGATTTCCCACACATATCAGACTTGGTTGCATAGGTCTGGGAAGCCAGGAGGGAGCCAAGAAGGAGCTGGGGATGAGGGTGCTGTGGGGGGTGAGGAATCAGCTGGTGACCTCCCCAGGTGGGGTGAGGAAAGGCATCTCCAGAGAAAAGGGGTTGGGGGAGGCCGCGTGCACCTGCAGAGCCCACAGCAGAAACAGGCCAGGAAGGAAGAGGGGGAAATATGAGCCAGGTGCTTGGGCTTACCCCTGCCCCACCAGGGAGCCCATCTCTCCCAGTCAGCTGTCTCCCTGGAGTGGGGCAAGGGGTGAGATTGCGCCTTTGGCTCCCTAGGAGGGGGAGGGGGCAGGGGCATGTCCCACAAGCCTTATCCAGCCATGGAGAGGTCCTTCCTGCATGGGGAAGGTGGAGAGGGAGAGCACAGTGCAGAATCAAGTCCAGGAAGGAGCAATGGAGGATGCACGGTGTATACGGAGCACCCTTTGGCTCAGCAGTGGGTGGAGCAGGGAAGGGCTGGTGGGGGAGAGTGGGAGAGTGGGTGGTCGGTTCAGATGCGGCCTCTGGTACTTTGTGTTTGTGGGGGGTATCTCCTAAAATCTATTCCCAACAGATGGGGAGAGCCCGCATGCAGGAAGTGAAGAAGCCTGGAGTAGTCAGGGATAAAACAAGGAAGCAGGGATGAGGAGGGAAGATGGCCCCTTTTGGGGTGGTGCAGGACCTACTCAGCAACTTGGGCTTCTGGGGGTATTTGGGTGCAGATCTGATGTGTTTGTGTGGGGGGGGAAACTTTGGCACCTGTGGTAGGCAGGGCTTCTAAAAGGTATTGCTGCTGGGAGGGTGGGTGGGAGGGGTTTCTTAGAGCAGGAAGATTTAAGAAGCAAAGGTAAAGACATTAGGCCATGAAAAATATGTAAAATTGGAAAGGGTGTGGAGGATTTGACAGGAGGGTGCTGGGGTGAAGAGGGGCTGCATGTGGTGGAAATTAAGGAGATGTGGCTCCATCTGCTCAGCTAATCGGCAGCTCTGGCCCCATAGAGCCCAGGGATGGGGGTCTCATGCAGAGGGACATTTCCAGTGTACAGGTGTCGGGGAGAAAAAGGGAGGAAGGAGGTTGAGTCAGATACCTTCTAAGAAGTTATCCAGACTTCCATTTTCCATTGGTCTCTGTAGGCTCCAAGGTAGAAGGTGGCTCTGAGGCTTTGCATAGAATCAGGGTCAGGAGATTTCAGTATTATAAGATCCACATTCAGACCCCCTTGCAGATACCAGGGACTCGGGAGGGAGCTGGACTCGGAGCCGTGGGTCTCGAGCAGAAGAGTGCCTGCCACATGGGAGAAAGACATGCCGGATTATACAGGCATGTGGGACCAGAGTCTGGCTCTGGTGTGTACACACACACACACACACGCACGCACGCACACACACACACACACACACACACACACACACACACACACACAGGCCTAGCATAGAATACCTATCTATAGGTAATGGTGAGAGAAAGATATACTACACAGGGAATATACACATAAGGTGTCTTCAACCTAAGCTAAAATGGCTTAAGGCCAGTTTGGTTGGCCATTCAACCAAGGGCCTGTGAACCCTTGAGTGGGCTGGAGATCCACCTGTTCAAGTGGGGATAGGGTGGGGAGAGGGAGGAGACAGTCAAGATTGACTGATAACGGCTTTCATCAGCCACTAGGTTTCTGGTCCAGGTGTCCCTGTGCTCACTCATGGGGAGATCGCCAGGTGGGTGTAATGGGAGGGGGTGCTGCTCTGGGGGAAAGGGGAGGGTCAGGGGGTGGGGCTCAGGATGGGGCAGAGATTGTGACACCTTGGGCAGGGGGAGGTGGCCATGGCTCTGGCTACAGACCTCCACTCTCTGGGTGGCTTTGCACTTGCCAAGCAGCGCTGGCAGAGGTAGCCAGACAAGTGGGGCACAGACCCAGGAGCCAAGGATTCAGGAGACTTGGGGAGGATGGGAGAGCAGGGGATTGCTCCAGTCCACCCTCACAAAGGCCACCTCCAGCGCCAGGGGCAGGGGCCATGGGCATGTCGCCCAGAGGGTGGAGCAGGAAGAAGGAAAGGGAGCACGAGGATTCCCTATGCGAAGGCCGGGCCAGTTTGAGGCAGCGAGGACCAGTGGCACAGGGCCACCCCTTCAGTGACCAGGGTCCCTGGGGGCCATCGGGTATAGACAGCAGCCCTACTTCTGCCTCCCCCTCCCACCTTGATCTACTTCCCTCTGCTTCCCTCTACCAACCTTGCTTCCCTCATCCTTCCCGCTACCTCCCCCCCATCTATCCCTCCTGGCCTCCATCCACAACTTTCTTCCTGACTCTCTCCTCTACAGCCCTAACTCCCTACCTCCCCACCTCTGCCTCTCTGACCCCACCTCTCTCCCTGACTTGCTTCCTGCCTCTCCACCTCTGCCTCATCCCCCTGCCTCCCTTTGCCCACCCTGCTTCCCTTCCTGCTACCTCCAGCAGCCTCCCACCTCCTCCTCCCTCCCACCTAACTCCACCTACCCCTCTGCCTCACTCCCTCTATCCCTTCCTCTTTTCTCTCCCAACTCCCACTTGGCCTGACTGGCAGGAACACAGAGCTTGGTGGGGAACACCACTCCTGGACACCACACTCCATACTTGGGTGGGTGAGTCAGTGGTTGGGCTGGCGCATGTGCAGGCGCACAACCAATCCTCACATCTACTGCTGGCCTGGACACACACAGATACAACTTTTGACTGCTCTACTTTCGTGTTTAGCCTTTATTCACAGCACAGCAACCCATTGCACACACATGGGGAGGAGGGGGTGTGCGCAACCACAGGACACCATCTGCCCCCCATCTCCAAGACATCTGCCTCCACTGAGGAGGCGCCTGCACTGCTGCTGCTGCTACCTGCCTCCATCTCCCATCTTCCACATTCCCCCACAACCCTGGAATGAAGCAGCCATGTTGGGGTACACCCTGGAGGAACAGCCTTGACCCTTCCCCACCCTGCTCCCTAGAAAATGATGGAAAGATAGGTACTCACCAGACTCAGCCAAAACAGACAGGGCTGCCGGCAACCACATGGCAGTGTGTGGTGGCTCCATGGACTTTGGTATCCTGGGGAGAAAACTCAAAGTCCGAGGTCCATCTCGAGATTCAGTATGGGACCAGTCCTCACCCTGGGCAGGGAGCAAAACTCTGCACAGTCCAGGTGCCAGCCCTGCGGGTCTAGTGGGGCATGGGCCTGGTGGATGCTGGAACAGTGTGGTGTGATGTGGGTGTACCCATAGATGCTCCCAGAAGCCCTTGGGGATGTTCCAGAAGCCGGGGTCCCAGGAACGGCCTCGGCGACCTAAGCCTTGGAGGTGGCAGGTGGGCCAAGGTTCCCAGCCCCTGCTAGGGCATGGCTTTCCAGGAGTGGTGGTTTCTGGGTCCCTGTTATGGTTGGCCAGGGCCCTGGTGTTGGCCCTGGTCATCGAGCATAACTGTGTCCCAATGCCCGAGTTCCCCACAGGGACGGATGGTGGGCTTCTTGGACACCGGAGGAGAGCAGGGCAGAGTGGAGCAGAGCAGGGCAGCCTGGTGCAGGCCAGGGCCTGGCATCCCTCTGCAGCTGCTGGGGACCATGGCTTGGCCGGGTCCCTTCCCAACACAGAATCCATCAAGGATGGGCTTCAAGGTCCCGCTCTGAGCGTGTGGTTTCGGAGTCCCCATTGGGGACTGGGTGAGAGGCACCGGGCGATGGCCCCGCCTATCCAACTTGTCCCTGTGGACCAAGGCCTGAGTTCCTCAGTGAAAGAGACTGCAGGCAGGTGGTCAGGCAGGTTGGCTAGGGTTCCCTCTGCTGATGATGGGGATAGGGCCCGGGTAGGGCCCCATCCAGGAGGGGACCCCCATGAAGGGCACACTTTGGGGTCTCTTCCTCCAAGCTTGGGTAGGCCCTGGATATTGACCTGTTGGTCCTCTGAGTTCCTCGACTCCCGCCAAGTTAAGGGGCCCAGGAAAGGTGGACTTGGAGGTCTCCTACCATGTGTACATTGGGCAGGCCCAGGGCATGGGCCTGGGGCAGCCCCTTCGGCTGCCTGCAGGCAGAAACTTTGCCCTCTGGGGTAAGCACTCGGGGTGGGAGGGGGAGGCATCTGGGGAGTCGAGGGCCTCTCTGTGCCAGGGCTGTATCACCTTGAGCCGGGCCTCAGCTTGGATGGGAACTCCATTTCGGGGCTAGCTTCAGGGGCCTTCCCTTGTGAGGGCCTCTGGCCTTCAGAGGCTGTCTACACACTCCCAATGGTTTGAGGCCCGAGATAGGGGATGGAAGGTGGGCAGGGGGATTACTCAGAGAGATCAGCTGTCCTTGCGAGTCCCCTGGTTGACCAGTTGTTCCCAGGAAGGACTCAGGTCCACCGACTATCCCTAGGAGGGACCTTTGGTCGACCAGCTATCCCCAGGAAGGTCCCCCTGGTTGACCAGCTGTCATCAGGAGGATCTCTGCATTGACAGGTTGTCACCAGCTATTTTATCAGTTGTACAAGGGAACTACATGAGAGATCATTCGAAATTGTCATGTTCAATGTAATGTAAATATAAACTATATAGTATAAATAGGTGATATAATCAATAAAACATATCAGCATGATAATAAAATATCGTCATATAATGTATACTAAAATTCATAAGATAGAATCCAAGTAATACAATATTAACTAGGATATATATATATAATATATATATAATTACAAATTCATACATAACATGTAACAAAATTCACATATAATATACTACCTACTATAAACTACGCAACAATGATAGATGTGAGAATAAAATAGAGGATGTTATAGAATACATAGGTTTGTATCTACTAAATAATACACAGTTGAGTAAAAATAATGTATACTATAATTTCAAGTATAATATATAATACAAAAGTAATTCATATATCCTACAATAGAACATATATTACCTGTGATAAGCATAGATATCTACATTTGTAATACAACATGAGATCTACCAACACGTAATACAAAAAAGTGACATAGACTAGAAAGAAACGTATACTATATCACAGTTCATACATAATAGGTGATACACTACAGATTATAAACATATAAGAAATGAACATTTCAACCACATAGACTCCCAGCCTAGGAGAATCCTTGGTGATGATGATGATGGTGATGATGATGATGATGATAATGATGATGATGATGATGATGAGGATGATGATGGGGAAGATGAGATGGGGATGAGTTTTGGTCTCCACAAGTCTATGGCCCAGAGCTCTAAGGTGGGGAGGGGATAAGGGGAGCTGAGTCCTGAGGTCAGCTAGTTCCTGGGACTGGATTGGGCCTGGGCCAGGCGTTGCGCATGTGTGGGTTGGCTGGGCTGGACAGGGGTGGGGAGGAGTGAAGGAAGGACGTGGCCTGGGTGCCTCACACTGCTGCCTCACTCCCTGTGGACCAGGGTCATCGCTGGTGGAGCCCAGGGCACCGTGGGGCACATGTGTGGACATGGGGGTTATGACCACTCCCATCCCCTTGTGCTTCTCTGCAGGCACCTCCGGGAGCCCCTGCTGCACAGGCCTCGGAAACAGGGCCCGGGCCAGCTGTGTGGCCTGGCTTTGCCTGCCAGGTGTTCACCCCTGGATCAGGTCCCCTCACCACTTTATTCATTATTTTCCAGTAGAGTCTCTTGTTTTTTCAGGAACTGTATGCATGTTTCACCACGCCCAGAGGGTTGGTGGAGATGAGATCTCGTTTCTTTGTTCATTTAGGCTTCAGCCTCAGTTTCCAAGGTCTGGCAAACCTCCACACCCCCGTCTGCCTCCCCCTGGGTCTGGACCCAATCAAGGGGGGTCTTCTCTGGAAATGAGGGAAGTAGGAAACATCCTCTCACCGTCCACTTTCCCTCTTCCAGATCTTGTCCTCCACTGGATGCAGAGCTGATTGGGCAATGAACCCTGTGGGCCCAGACCCTAAAACTGCCTGATCCGGCCGTGCAGCCCCTACCAGCAGGGGCCTTCCCAGAGGAGGTTGCAGCAAAGACTCCCATCTGAGGCTGGTCCCAGGAAAATCAGAAGACCCTAACTGAGCACTCTGTTAAATCCCATCCTCCCTCTGCTCTCCTCAAGCATTCTGGACTCCACATCTCCACATCTGGTTCTGCCCTCTCAGCCACCCCACACGGGTTCCCTTCTCCTGGGACCGCCCTCCTTGGTGGCATCTAGAGGACTGACTCCTACTCTTTGCTCGGGTCTCTGGGTTCACTTCCACCGTATTCAAGGCTTTCTCTGAGCCTCTTGATAACCATAAACCCCTGCTTTCCTTCTTTCCTTCCCTCCCTCTAACCCTCCCTCCTTTCCTGCATGGTTGCCTGCCGTCCTTCCCTTTCCTTCCCTCCCTCCCTTTCTCCTCTCCCTCTCCTTCCTTCCTTCTCTGCCGGTACTGGAACTCAAACTCACGGCCTCACACTCTGGATGGGCTTCTTCACAGATGACTAGTCCTCTACCACTTGAGCCATGCCTCTACTTCTAGTCTTTGACTGCTTAATTGGAGATGAAGGGTGTCTTCTTGGGTCCATCTTAATCAACCCTCAGTGCTCAGCTCCCTGAATAGCTGGGATAACAGGTATGAGTCACCTGTGCCTGGCTGTTTCTTTCTCTTTTCCTTTCCCTCCTCCCTTCCCTCCTGCCTTCTTCACATATTTCCCTTCCTTCCTTCTCTTTTTCCCTCCCCTTGCGTCTCTCCTTCCTCATCTTCCTTTTCATTTCCTCTTTTCTTGTGAGTTCCTACTTATAATGAAACATGAAGGAGGCTCCTTGTTTCCCTACATCCCCACTCAAACCTATGTTTTGCAGGGCAGAGCGGTGGGGTCGGGGTGAGATAGTGCCCATGATCTCAACCTGAGGATTTCAGTTTGGAGCCAGATTGGGCTTATCTCCAATGCACCACCCAAATGCCTAACGTGAAGCTGCAGCTTCAGTAGTAGATTAGTGGAGCTGTGGCTCAAATGGTAAGAGTGTTAAGTGGCCTAGTGGTAGAGTGCAGCCCTGGGTTTGAATCCTTGGTATCCCGTAAAGAGAAAAAGTGGGAAGTAGTGCTCTGGCTCAACAGATAGAGCACTGGCTGCCTTGAGTAGAAGGTCTGAGAGATGGCACTCCAGCCCAGAGACAAGCCGCATGACATGTGTGAATAACACGATGACAATAAAAACTAAGGGGAGGAAAAGAGATCACATGAGGTCTTAAGCAGTACCCAGATTTATTGAGAGCTTCCTTGCATCTGTGGAACACCTGCACATGAGTTTACAATGTTTTGAAACTCCTTTGATTAAAAAGATATTTCATTTCGATGTGTTCTGTACCGAACAGGATCAAAACCACATCATCAATCTGCAGGTAGACTCACTGCAAACAGGATCCCCACCCTCTCTGGCCTGCAGTTGACCTAGCATCACTTGTGTCCCCAGAATTGTGGGTGAATGACCCTTGGCCCCATCCTTTCCAGCGAGTGAGGAACCAAATGAATCCCCGAACCAAAGTTCAAGGTGCAGGTCCAGTTGGGAGGTGTGTTGTAAAGACACACAGAGATGTGTCCTAGAAATGGGGAGTCCAAGTGGGGCAGAGATGGAAATTGACATTGCTTTGGGCAACCAGAGTTGTGAAAAGCCCCATCTGGTGCTGGGCACAGAATTGCAGGAAGGTTCCAGTGGGCCTGTTGTCCTAGTGGCAGGCACACTTACAGCCTGGACTGCTGGACGTGCAGGAACCGGGGCCTGGAGAAACAGGAAAGCGGGGAGCAGTTAGCATCCTGTCTCCGGGGGATGGGACAGGGGGTGGGAATGGCTGGAGAGCATGAGGCCCGTGGCGGCCATGGGAACAGAAGGCTGGGCGGACTCTACCTCCCATGCCAGTCCTGGCACACAGAGAGAAGGAGGTATGGGTTGGCCCGGCTCTGGAGCCATTTCTGGGCCCAGAGTGATGGCTGGGGCATGCCCCTACATGATGGGAGTGAGTGGAGGAGGCCACGGAGATGGATCTAAATGAACTTTCCGGTCCATACCCAGAGGCCTTCAGGAGCCAGGGGCCAGGGTCGTGATTAAATCATCTACTTGAAAAGCATTTTGTAATGTCTTATCGAATATGAAATTACAAACCAAAAAATTATTTTAAATCTAAATTCTAATTTAGCCAGGTCTACTGAGTCCTACATTAAATGAACTTTGCTATTTCTCCAGGCTTAAGCTTTCATAATCCTTCATCATTTCTTTGGAATTCAACAGAATGATGCTTGCTTTTTCAAATTTTTCGCTGGGAATCATGAGCCATTTTGCATCTAGGAATGTTCTGTAATGAAGAGAGCATTTAAAACGCAACTGAGGATTATATATGAGTTGCATGTCAATAGGAAACTTGACATCTCAAAACATAGTGACAAAATTAGCCCAAACTTCAAACTGTGTATTCCTTTCTTGTTGTTTGGTTTGTTTTATTGAGACAAAATTATGCTACTTGGTTAAAGGAAGGTATCGCTATGTAATTCCACTCTCTAATCTCCTGTCTTAGTCTCAGTGCTAGAATTCTTGTCTTTTATCACATTGTCCTACCATGGTTTGTTAGATACAGACTAGCAATTCTGAACTTCTCTGATGATATTCTCCATAAGACTGACTGTTCAGACTGTTTATGTACAGTTTTCAAAGATGTTCTAACATTTGACACAGGATATGAACATTTTCAGATGCACTTGCAGGGGTCTCTGATTCATTTCTCCATGGATCTGATCCCATTAATAATGATTACTTGACTCTCTTACTATCTCTAGTCCCTACCTATGTAATAGTCTCAAACTTTTTTGAAGAAAGTTCACTTGAATACATTCTAATATTAAAAATTACCACTTGATTCTAGTCTTACTCAGGAAATATTTTCTATTGTTTTCTAACTTTTCTACATATTCTGAGAGTTGTTTCATTTGTGCATTTGTGCCTTCACATATAAGTGCCTCTGAGTGTATGTGTATGTGTATGTTTGTATGTATGTATGCAAAAGCCTCAATCTCTTATTCAGCCATCTTGCTCATGACTGGTATTCCATCTCCTGAGCACTTCTTCCAATTCAGCTTTTGCCTGGATAATTATAGGTAGTATCTCAAAGCCTGTTCTGCCCAGGCTGAATACAAACCGAACTTCCCAGACTCCTTTACCTTCTTAGGTTTTATTTCTCCAGGAGAATCAATTTTTAAATGACAAACATTTTTGTGAGTATAAAGTCTAAGTTGTAGCCCAGATTTTTAACTCAAGAATACATATAAAGATAGATGAACATACACATTACATATACTGAGTGTACACTGTTAGAAATGTGATCTTAACCCGGGTTGCAGTGAGATCTGAAGATGGGGTTCAAAGCCAGCCGAGCTAGGAAAGTCCAGGAGATTCTTTTCTCCAATTAACTACCAGAAATCTGAAATGGCACTGTGGCTCAAGTGGTAGAACACTAGCCTTGAGCTGAATAGCAGAGGGACAGTGCCCAAGCCCAGAGTTTAAGCCCCACTACCATAAAAAAGAGAGAGAAAGAAAAAGAAAGAAAAAAAGTAAAAGAAAAGTGATCTTAGCCACCAGTTCATTGCTAGCATCATTCCTGCTCTTTCAACATGGCCTTTATTCCAGTTAAGTCCATGCTCTTATATCTGACTTGCTTGGAACCAAAATTATACTTCCTCTCTAATTTTCACTAATTTACATGATAAGCTACCATGATGAAAGAGATGAAAGAGCCTTATACATCATATTTCACTTAGTAGTAATGCTTTCTCTATATCACTCTCATAGATCTACATATTGGCCTTGGCCTTATTGTTTCAAAGTTGTCTTATTTGTAGAGTCTTCTATAGTGTTTTGAACCATTATACTTAAACACAGAACTTCTCTTCCTCCTATTATTCCTATTGTTTCTCCTAATATTAACCTATGTACACTTGGGAAAGAATGAACAACATACACACTCACAAAAAAATGTTTCTGAGAACCTTCTTCCCAATTAAAATTGGTCTTAATTTACAGAGCACTTAGGAAATTTGTACTTAATGTACTCCAGGATACTGTTTTCTTTCATGTTTTTTATGGTGGGTTAGTTACATAAGTAAGTTAATGAGTACATTATCTAACGAGCATTGTTAGCTCCTCTTTTGTTTGTCCCCTGCCATCCCTTTTCTCTTCCCCTCCCCAACTCCTCCCCTCCCCAAGTTGTAAACTTTGTTCTCTTCATAGTGACTTGTTCATCTTATTGTTACAATGGATCATACTTTATCCTTGTTTCAACATTTTGATAGTTCCCTTCCCATCCCCACATTAGGAAAATGTATGTGCAAGATGCAGGTCACCAAACTCAAATACATTGAAAACAGGGGTTATACCGTGGAGGATGAAAATAGAATAGAAACAAAAAAATGACATAGTTAGATACATTTTAAACAATAGCAAGAAAGAAAAAAAAAGTTGTATCCTAACTTGTGATTTATTTCACTTAACATCATCTTATATGGCCATATGTACATGGATAATTTTTATAAGCCATGTAAATTCCACATTTTCTCATTTCTAAGTTGTTTCTGAAACACGTGTTACCTCATGTCCAAAGATGTACTTGTGGTATTTCAATGAAGCCAGAAAATATTCATTTTTACTGGGAGCAGCACCATAGATTGTTACTGGAAGTAAATGGAAGGAACTGTTATGGGCAGTGGAAACTGATTCCAAGACAGGAATTGAACATAGAGAAATGACAAAGTTCAAGTTAATTTGTGCTGTTCTTTTTACTGAACAAGAAAATAATCCAAGGCTAGAAGGAAAATCTGTCCCTGACTTTTTCGAGTGTGTTCTTTACTCATATAAAACTTTTCTGTAAACTTCTATTTGAGAGTATTACAAAAAGAAACAATATGCCATTTGCAGGCCAGCATAGAAAAAAAGAGAAATAACTTTGTTTTAAAGTGTTCTACTGCAAAGAAAGAAAGACATGGAGGTTTTAAAATGTCTTATGCATGGATATTTCACTCCTGACATGATTGTCTTGTTGCAGAAGTCAGTTATCCATTTCTTTAAACTGGTCCTGAGTTTTCCATAGCAATAAAGATTCCAAAAAGCAGAATGCAGTGTGTATGATCAGCAAAAGGGGCCTCTTCTCAAACAGTGCTTAAACGATGGTCCCAAAGAAATATGTGGGGTTATTTTTGTTTGTTTGTTTAATTTGTGCTGGTTCTGGGGCTTGAACTCAGAGGCTGGACCCTGTCCCTGGACAATTGTCCTTCCTGCCCACCTGACCCCAAAGCTAGTACACTATTGCTTGAAAAAAAACTCCACTTCTGGTTTTTTTGGTGTTTAATTAGAGATAAGAATTTGACAGACTTCTCTTGCCAGGGTTGGCTTTCAACTGTGATAGTAAGAAAGCCAAGTGACATCAACTATATGGACTTCTCATTTGAACAGAGAAATATTACATGAAGTTTATTATAAAGCTAATATTTGACAATTTTTAAAAGAAGAGAATATGTCCAACAAAGAAGCCATAACAAATAACAGCAAAAGAAGGTGCACTGAATCATTTTGGAATTATTTTTTCTGCTTGGGAAGATTACTATTGACTTTGTAGTTCCTTTTGGGGAAACTTAATGTCATATTTGCACTCTTTTAATGGTCGTGTGGCTTGAACTCTGATCCTGGGCAATGTCCCTCAGCTTTTCAGCTCAAGTTGAGCACTCTACCACTTTAGCTACAGCACCACTTCCAAGTTTCTGGTGGTTAATTGAAGATAAGAGTCTCATGGACTTTGCTGACCAGGCTGGCTTTAAACTACAGTCCTCTTGTCTCAACCTCCTGAGTAGCTAGGATTACAGGCGTGAACCACCAGCACCCAGCTCATATTTGCATTTATGTTCACTTAATGACACTATGTAGACAAAGAATGGAAATTTGAATCAAATGATGTGGCATTGCAGCTTTTCAGAAAAATTTGAGGTAGCAATAAATATGTCCTCCTTTTCCATGTTGTTACATGAATGACTCATGAGTTATGGGACTCTTACATTAGCATCCTCTGCTGTCTGCAAATTTGGACTTAGTATCAATAACTGTTAATAGAGAAATAGAGAAAGACAAATTTTTAGAAAGCAAAGAAGATCTGGTATGAAAAAACAACATAGAAATAGATACAACTTATCCCACAGAGATTAATAACTAACCTAAGAGATTTAGTATGCTAAAGGCAATGAGGAATAAGTGTAGTTGATAACTAGTTCTTTAATAACCAAAACTAGTTTCTGGTATAATTATTTATTATTATCATTTATTTCTCTCATCTGGAGTTATTCCTTCACTTCTGTCAAAACTGTTAATTAGCCTTGCCTTTTTGGTGCCATAACTGAACAAAACGTTTTCCAAATCTCACTTACACTATCCTTCTCATTGTTATTAACAGTGACCTCTCAGAAGCCTGGAGTCTTTGAATTTCCAGGATTAATCCTCACCTGATATCTAAGCACATTCCTGACATTAATTGCCATGACCTATTAACAAACCATTTTTTTTGTTTGTTTTCAACACAGTATTCTAATATAGGTAAAGTAATTGAATTAAGGACGATTGTTAGACATAGTTGGAAGGAGCAATTATATATTCCAAGTATAGTTTCTTTATTTGTCATTTACTAGCTAAATGACTTTTTTGCCAGTCCTGGGGCTTGAACTCAGGACCATGGAACTGTTCCAGAGCTTTATCTTTCTTTCTTTCTTTCTTTCTTTCTTTTTGCTCAAGGCTAGCACTCTATAACTTGAGGCACAGCACCACTTCTTTTTCTGTTTATGTGTTACTGAGGAATTGAACCCAGGGTTTCATGCATGATAAGCAATCTCTGTGCCATGAAGCCACATTCTCATAGCCCTAAATGACTTTCTTAAAATGGCATTACTTTTTCATTCCATTATTTTAATTTAGACTAGATGGTGGAAAAGGAAGTGGAAACCAATACTAAGTCCAGTAAGGTTGACATTCCTATCACATCACTAAGGAAGTACAGTGTTAAGAACTGCAGGACTTATACGGCTGTTGCATGTAACATTATTATGGAAAAAAAAAACATTTAACAGTCATCTCCGACATCCAAAATATTCTGCTTCACTTACACCGTCAAGAGCCAAATGATTTGTTTTTCCCATTCCCCTCTACAAATTATACCGACATCAAATACAGTGAAAGCAGGGGTTATACTGTGGGCGAGGGACATACAAAGCAACAAAGAAATAATCTTATAAATGTGTTAGAGACAATCGCATGAAAGTAAAAAAAAAATTGAATACATATCTTAGGGTTCATTTCCTTAACCTCAACTTATCTGAACTTTTCTGTTTGACTCAGACATATACTAGTTTCAGTTCGCAGACAAGGGCAAACAAGCCCTAGGATGGGAATTAGGAAAGACTAGGGGACTAAGATTGTACAGATGGGGAGAGACACATGATGGCATTCTCATAATCCTACAAGCAATTGCCACAGCCAGTTATTCCCCTTCAGCAATGCGACCAAACACAGTTTTAAAACCAGTCTCTGCCATAAACCCAAAGTAGACAACAAGAAAGAGCCCTGGGTTGTAGTGACCCCACCTCCTTCGAAAAAGGGGAGAGCATCCCCTTGGCAGAGGATTCCCTATGGCAGCTGTTGGTTCAAACTTACAATGTGATCAATCAGACCCATGCTGATATTACAAGCTCTTGTTGGATGTGTTCTGATATGAGACCTCCATTTTATGAGGGTATTGCAGTGATACAGAATGTGACTAATGTTAAAACAAGTAAATCATGCAGATGGGAACAAAAGGAAGCAAAACTTACTCTACAGGCAGTTATAGGACAAGGGTTATGTGTGGAATGAGTACCAACTAAGTTTACTCACTTAAGTAATTAGACTCAAGAATGGATTCCAGAGGAAGGATGTCTATTACCTCCTCAAGATGCTTGGTGGGCATGTTCAACTAGCCTAACCCCCTGCGTCCATTTAGAAATTTGAAATAGGTCTAACAGTTTTTGTGTCATGGTACAACTTATCCCACAACTGTTCTACCATTCTCAGGAAGACCTGATGATAAAGATGTCTGAAGCAAGCTATTGGCCATGAAAAGCTAAAAGAGAAATAATAACAGCAATAAAAGTTGAGGTACTAGTGGGCTTAGCTGGACTAGGAACTGGGGTGGCATCCCTAATTACTCAGAGAACATCTTATGCTAGTCTTCATGCCAATATAGATGAGGATATCAATAACCTGGAAAGCGCTATAGCCTACCTTCAAAAATCACATGACTCCTTAGCTGAGGTAGTGTTGCAGAACAGATGGGACCTGGACTTAATTTTCTTACAACAAGGAGGTCTATGTGCTGCCCTCGGGGAAGAATGTTGCTTCTACGCCAATCATTCCAGAGTTGTAAAAGAATATTTAGCTAAAGTAAGAAAGGGACTAGTAAAACGAAAAAGAGAAAGAGAAAAACAGGAAGGATGGTTTGAATCATGGTTTAATTATTCCCCTTGGATAAGCACCTTAATATCCACTGTGTTCGCTCCATTATCATTCTGGTACTTGTGTTCACACTAGGGCTTTGCGTTGTCAATCTACTAGTGATGTTTGTTAAGGAATGCGTTAATAACATGCAGCAGATGGTATTGAGAACACAATATCTACTGATTCCTGACAAAAGACATAGTGCAGGCCCGTAAGGACCATGATTGGCCCTTAAAGTGCATATTAGAAAGGGGAGAAATGAAGAGCCTAAAGTTTAAAGAGGCACAATAAAGGCCTAAGTAACTCCATTACACGCTAGCAACCATCTTGTGAGGTATGAATTATAAAAATAACCATGGGTTTGACCCAGAAATGACACAAAAAGAAAAACAATTCCCAGACAATTGAGACATAAATAATCCTTGGGAAAGCCACAGGAATTTCCTCCAGATGCATTGACCAAACACTGGGTGGCCATGCAGGACAGTGACACAGTGGCCAGAAAATTCCCATCAATAACACGTCAATAATAATATTACCAATCACATATGCATAGCTTAGTTTGCTTAAAATTTTAGCCAATCATGTAATTTCTCATGTAAAACTTCTTTAAAGTTGTTTGTTCAATAGTATAAAAACTATGCTGATTCTATGCTCGGGGGCCTCTTAGCTTCACAGGTTACTGAGTGCGTGGAGGACCAACCTTGAATTTGCAAATAAACGACTCCTTTGTTATTTGCATTGGTCGTGGTCTCTGGTGCGGGGGGGGGGGTTCTCGAGTCCATGTACAACAAATTTATGATATTACATTGAAAGAAAGCGAGCATACATTTTAACCTATTTGGTACAAGTAAATTAATATTAAGCAAAGCTAATTAAAACAATTACTTATTTACTCCAGAGAATTAGTATAGTACTCTTGGATATCTTGGAGGAAAAGACTTTAGACTCATTACAATTGATGCTTTACATTGAAATTACTGGCTAAATTTTCCTTTTCAGAAAGGCCAAAACTCCATTTCTTTCATGTTAGTATTATAAAATCATAATATCTGCATGTTGAATTATTTTCCTCTGCTGTTTTCAATACCATTCTTCATCCATTAGGTATCTAGGGCTTTGAATGACCAATTCCTTAAAATACCTATATTGCTTATATTGTGATTGAAATCTCAATAATATTAATATGAATTTATCTGAGTCTCATCTTGAGCTACATTCAGATGAAATTTATGCAATCTCAAGCAAGAAACCTGGCTATTTTACTTCTATATTTTAATCAATAAATCTATTCTCTTTAAAAATATATTCTCATCTTTTATATTGCTCCAGTAAACATCATGTATTTCTAGTACTTTTACTGAAATAAATATAAAGTATGGAACATGAAGACAACCCCCCTCATCACTTTAAAGTAAATCCTTTGGGACTATTTTATATATAAAAATAAAAAAGTGCAATGCACATGTTTATACATGAATAATCTAATGGTTAAGTCAATTAGACACAAGAATTACCATACCACATCAAGTCTCAATTTACTTAAAGGCACCAAAATGCGGCGAACGCCTTCTCGGCCAGCGAGGAAGAACGACCACCACACCAGGAGTCTTCTCAGATCACACTTTATTGGAGAGCCTTTTAGTTGAAGGGAGAGCTTGAGCGCAAGAGAGCGAGCAAGGAAATGCAGCCGCCTATATAGGGTTTGGAACACGGGTCGCTTCAGGATTGGCTGTCCGCCTTCTACCGTCACCAGGTGCCACGGGATTGGCTCAGGATTTACAATGATGGCACATGTGCAAAGCTAGGGACCCGCAGCCCCGCCAAGCACTTGCCCAATATGGAGTCGTTTACCTCTAAGCTGAAAGGAAGTGGGCGCCATCTTGTAATGGCATTTGTCCCGGCTCCCTGCAGTTCCCCCTTTTTGTTTTGGTAACAGGTAAGAGTAGAGGTCGGGCCTCTGTCTCAAAGAGAGGACCTTGCACTGGCCTTCGCCTGGGGGGCGCCTTCCCCAGTGACGACCAGGCCCGTCCGATGCCTTTTTTGCAGAGGTGGGATCTTGAGCATCAACCCACTTGCAGCCCAACGTGCTCTTCTTGAGAGGAAAATTCTTCTCAAGTGCAGTGCACTTGCCTTGCACCCTGTCCCAAGTTATCAGTCACATACCCGTCCCGGTGCAATGGGATCCCCAGATCCCTCGGGGTGCTAGGGCTATGCGAAATGATAAGGCTTAATGACCTCTCAGGGCCGACAGCCAAATTTGGGGTGAGGATCCACTCTCCAAGGCGGCTAATGCTTGCGAAATAACAACTTTGTCCCTACTGGTTTGGGCTCGAAGGCGACAGACCAACCATAGGCAGACCACGCATCCGCCCAAGCAGCAAGCTAAAAATAAACCCCACCCCCACCCATTCCTTGAACCAGGAAACAGCGGAGGAAATCCAGGACTGGAGCCCCTCCACAAATCCGGGATCCATTCGCGTTGAATTGACAATCACAATGGCAATCCGCAGCTGCTCCAGCATCTCATCAAACTCGCCAGTCCAATTACCTAAAAGATAACTTGACAATTGTTTAGACAAATTTGCAGCTCGGGTAAAATTATATTGAATGCCATTGACAGCCAAGATGAGCAATTTGCCAAAGAGTCGAAAATCAAGAAATTGCCCGTGGTTAAGGCAGGTGCGGGCCACCTCGAACCAGTCCGTAGGCGTCATAGCATTAACAGTCAGCCTTCGGAGTAAGGCTATGGTATAATTAGCCGTCACTCCATAAGTCCGGACTGCCTCAACTAAATCCTTAAGCTGGGAGTAGGAAACGGGCTCAAAATTTCTTTCATTAGTAATTGGATTTTCAAAAACTGGAAAGGCGGCTGCCAGCCGCGACCAGGTGCTCCCTTTTATAAAGTGACTCCGCCCCGCCGGCGGGTACGGCGGGGGAGGGGGGGGCGACGGGTGAGGGCCAGCTCCTTTCCTCCTTTCTGGCTGTTGCGGTACTCTTATCGTTTGGGGACGCCACCCCCCATATCTGTCTGCCTCATACTCAGCCGCAGCCTCTTCTAAGTCTTCATTATCAGCTGGATCGAGCTGCTCTCCCTCCTCCTCTAACATTTCTTCCTCTGAGTCACTCACAGGATCACTGCGTTCTTGGTCCTGCCCTTCCACATGTAGGGCTGAGAACCGGTTTGAAAATTCCTTCAAAGAAGGGTACAGGGGTCTCCTTGAGACCCCCTCTTTGTGGTCATCCCCACAACGCAGAGAGGCACAGAGAACCACCAGAAAGACAAACCACAAAGGAAGCAGCAATGCAAACAACCAATAGTCCATAGTAAAAAACAGCATACCTAGGGATACTTACCGACGTCTCCTCTCCGTGTGTTGAGTTCTGGCTCCTGTTCGACCTCTTGCGCAGGTCCCGGGTTTCGGCACCACTTGCGGCGAACGCCTTCTCGGCCAGCGAGGAAGAACGACCACCACACCAGGAGTCTTCTCAGATCACACTTTATTGGAGAGCCTTTTAGTTGAAGGGAGAGCTTGAGCGCAAGAGAGCGAGCAAGGAAATGCAGCCGCTTATATAGGGTTTGGAACACGGGTCGCTTCAGGATTGGCTGTCCGCCTTCTACCGTCACCAGGTGCCACGGGATTGGCTCAGGATTTACAATGAGGGCGCATGCGCAAAGCTAGGGACCCGCAGCCCCGCCAAGCACTTGCCCAATATGGAGTCGTTTACCTCTAAGCTGAAAGGAAGTGGGCGCCATCTTGTAATGGCGTTTGTCCCGGCTTCCTGCACCAAAATATGTGTTCATGAATATCACTCATTTTATAAAATGACTTTTCACAACAAAGTTTATATTATATTTCAAATTTTAAAAATGAAAATTACACCCAGATTAGATGTGAATATCCTGTTTCCAGGAATACATTTATTCAGCAAACAGGTAAATAAAAAAGTCAGGGTTTGTCATATAGAATGAAAGATGTAAAAGCAGACTATCTTTCCTTAAGATGATAAGTACATGCAAATCGTGTGATTTATTCAAAGATACTCTAAAAATTCATGAAAGGATTTGTGATCAGAAGTGATAGGTAAGCAAAGAAACTGGAAAACTGTATATGTAAATTGTGCTTTCAATATAGGATGACAGGTTTTCAATAAATGAGCTTATAGATGATAATTTTGTATCTGTAACACACATCCAGTATTCTACATTTTAGACATACTCCCATTCCCTTACCCCAGTTATTGATCTATATTCCTCTACTTTCATGATGTCAATTGCTACTAAAGTAACAAGGTGGGGTTTTTCTTGGTTTCTAGATTGAATAAATTTTAGTATTTTCAAACAGTAGTATAAATTCATGGAGTTTGACTTGAATGTCAAGTTTGAGGATACTGTATTCATGGTATTGTTAATTGGCCTGAAGCAGCGAGGAACATATTATGAATACACAGACACACAGTATACTAAGAACTAGAGACTTGATCTCAGGGAAAGATAAGATCTTGAAGTAGAGATAAAGAAATGGAGCAAACATCAATCAACTATCATAATAAAGGAATGGAACTGATCACTGATGTGTCTGGGTGACAGCTGTGTGTGTGTGTGTGTGTGTGTGTGTGTGTGTGTGTGTGTGTGTGTGTGTGTGAGAGAGAGAGAGAGAGAGAGAGAGAGAGAGAGAGAGAAGAGAATTTTAGTGTGGCTTCTATATATACAGTCTATAGAGCATTACTTGTTAGGGAGAAGGTGCTCATACCAGAGCTTTGATACCACTGTCATCACTTTTGCTTCAAAAAGCACTTGCTTAATCCCTAAAAAGGGAAAAGTAAACTAATATCATACATGATTGTTTTGAAAATTAATTGGCATATTGAAGGCCAAAGGGAGGAATTGGAGAGTAATATAATCTCTCTTCTGATTATTACACCGCAATAGCCATGATTTTCAGGAGTCTTCTGTAATGTACTTACAGCTGAATTACTACTATGGTTGATAATATGAAACATATGATAGAGAAATAGATCAGCCTGCAAGCACAAAGATCTAGTGATAAGATCGAGGTTTTCAGCAAGGTTGCCACATCTTTTAAGAATGCAATTCCTTCATATGAACTTCAAATTTTATGGCTTTCCCTGTGTGATTAAAAGGTAAGAAAATACTGTAGAAACAAGAATTCCTGTTCAGCCATGTAGAAAGTGCTCATGTTCCCATCCTCATGTTGCAAATTTTGATTTCATAAAGACTCTTTGTTAGAGTGCTTTCATTTAATATACTTCAGCACATCATCCTTCCCTGATGGAGACAGGAAAAAACATAATTTTGTTTGAATATTATCTTATGTAAGTTATTGCGTACAGGCATGATTTGTGTAATTACAAAATTTTGCAATAAATATAATTAGGGATCATGTCACAACTAAAAAATGTAATTAAAATCACATAACAAGACTAGAAGTCAAAGCATTTTTGTGCATGAAAACATACATTAGATTAGTTGCAGAATTTCTATTTTGAGATAAACTTAATATTGAAGTTTATATATAAACTTCATATATATATATATATAGTTATATTTGAGATAAATTTTATAAAGCCCTTTACTAAGGGTTGAAACATTTTATTGAAAGATGTATTTCTTAGAGATATTTTTGCTTCATAATTTTAAGAAGAAAAATGGTCCCAAAGTAATTATTTTTTAATTATTTTCCTGTTTTCATGTGATTAACCTTCAAATTAGAAATCCAGATATATAAATTTACTTTAACCAAAAATATTTATTGAGTATAAGAACCTTCTACTCTCTACATTCTTCTCACTAAGTTTACCAAATCTGAGTCTGAAATACTTTGTGACCTGTGTTGATATTATTTACAATATGAGTGAAATATTTAAAAAGTAGTATTTACTTTAGCTTAATTGCTCTGAAGAGAAAATAAGTGATATAATCAAAGGCTAAAAATGATTAAATTTAAAATTTAGAAATCAGGAAATGTTTTTGACCACACTGGTTACTGGAGCCTTCACAACAACCTCATGAGATAATTTATATTGATGAATCAAAAATCCAAGAGGTTAGACATTTACAAATACAAAAATCGTGTCATTCTGAATATGTAGAGCTTCGTATCAAACATAGAAAATTTAGCTTTTTAATACCTGAATATACTAATACATTTCATTGCAGGGAAAGTACTTGTTCTGAAAGGAGATAAAATTGCATTTATTTTGATAACTAAACCTAATTAAAGACAATGTTTAAAATATCACTCATTCAAGAAACAAGATGTAGAGTTAGTTGTTTTTCATGTCAGTTATGTTCTCTAAACTTACTAGAAGTACTAGATTAGTAAACCTAAACCATTGCTTTGTAAGGAAATAGAAATTTAGTTCCCTAAAACTCATGACTATAACTTTTTCTCAAACAATTACTAAGTAACTGTTTAATGTTTTTTGTCATGGAATTTATTTGATATATTTTTATTGATTAAGCTAAATAATTGGCCAATAACAATATAAAATATGCAAGAACAAAGTTTATCTAACACAAGTATTTTATTCACAAGACATATCATGGCTCTCTTAAAGAACACTAGAAGGCAGAGTTTTTTCTAATTTTTAGTTATTTTGTTAATGGTTATTAATTGTCAGAAGTGGCAATTCCATAATATATTTAAAGCATTTGATTTTACTCCCTCTATTTTCTTTTCATTACTCCTTCTCCCAAAAATCTTCTGTTTTTTACATAAAATTACATCTTTATATAAGCATATATAATCTAATTTGGATAAAAAAAGATTTAAGCTAAACTGCAAAGAGATTCAAGATTGACAGTGGATTAACAGGATGAATAAAAACTTGAATATTTTTTGTTAACTTCTGAATTGAGCTATCATTACTATTATAGTTAGGGTTAGGATCACAGACAGAATTAGAATTAGGGTTAGAGAAATAGAAAATTTAGCTTCAACACAGGATGACACGTTGTAACAATGATATTCACAAGACACTATGCTAAAAATGAACTTTACACCATGGGGAGGGAGGAGTAAGAGAGGTAGGGTAGAAGGAGAACAACAAAGAAGGAGGTAACAATGCTCAACAAGAAACATACTCATTACCTTACACATATAACTAATCCCTTTTTAAAGCATCTTTATAATAAAATAAAATTTAAAAAAAATAATGAAGACGGGAGCTGGTGGCTCACGCCTGTAAACCTAGCTAATAAGGAGGCTGATATTTGAGCATCATGGTTCAAAGACAGCCCGGCAGGAAAGTCCCTGAGACTCTTATCTCCAATAAACCACTAGAAAACCGGAAATGGCGCTGTGGTTCAAGCAGTTGAGCGCTCACCTTGAGCTGAAGAGCACAGGGACAGCGCCCAAGGCCAGAGTTCAGGCCCAACGGCTGACCAAAAAACAAAGAAAAAAAAAGAAAACCTGACAGGAAATCATAAAACACTTAATTTAGGCTCAAAATGCAAGTAAAATTTAGACCTATACGCTGAGCAAGAGAATAAATGTGCAATAGAGGTGTGCTATTAACAATATGATTCAGTTTTTATTTGTAGGTTTAGGATTAGGAAAGGTTTTCCAGTTAGAGCTGTGGTTAGATTAAGAAAAAGATGTAAGATATAAAAAGGTGTATATAAGTAAGTTGTATATAAGATTTAAGATATAAAAAGGTGTAAAACTGCAACATATTTTAAGAATAATGAATGGCATCAAGGTTAGCGTCAATGAAAACCAGTGTCTGTTACTTTAAACATTCAGATATAATTTGGCTTAAAGTGTGAGTTACTTTTTTGTTCTGGTTAGGGTTAGGGAAGGATAAGCTTTAGGGAAAAATTTAGTTTTCCAATAAGAAGTAGAAGCAAAAATAATGTGTGATTGAATAGAATCTAGAAAATTTCCTTACATTAACCATTTGGTGTTAAATCAAATTGTGATTAGGATTAGGTTTCTGGCTAAAGGGGGTTGAAAATAGGATAAAGAAATTGGTTAAACGGTCTGAGAAGGTAGCTCAGTAGTAGAGCACTTGGCTTGCATGCCTGAGGCCCTGGGTTCGTTTCCTCAGCACCACATAAACAAAAAGAAAAAAAGCCAGAAGTGGCACTGTGGCTCAAGTGGTAGAGCGCTAGCCTTGAGCTGAAGAGTTGAGGGGCAGCTCCCAGTCCCAGAGTTCAGGCCCCACGACCGGACCCCCACCCCAAAAAAGAATTGGTTAAAGTAGTGGCTCGTGCCTATTATCTTAGCTACTCAGGAAGCAGATTTCTGAGGATCCCAGTTCAAAGCCAGCTGGGGCAGGAAAGTTCATGAGTCTTTTATGTCCAATTAACCACCAGTAAACACAAAAGTGGTGCTGTGCCTCAAGTGGTAAAGCAAACACTTTGAGCTAAGAATTCAGAGATCATATCCATTCCTAGAGATCAGGGATTGTGCCCTGGCCCAGAGTTCAAGCCCCACGCCCGACAAAAAGAAAAAAAAATGTGTTAAATGTTAAGTAAAGCTGAACTTATTTTACATTCTAGGAATGCAGGAAAAGCTGGGATAATGGAAGTACAATGTATTTCATAATATCAGGATTTGCAATCAATGGGTATAATGATTCCTGTTATGGAACATGATAGATTCAGAGTTAAGAGTGAGAAAATCTGTAGGGTTTAGGAAATCCTGAAATTTATTTCAAGAATTACAAGTGGAATTTCAGTTAGGATGATACAAAATGAGCATTTTACATAAATTTTAGAACTGGGATACTATTAGTGTCAAGGACATGGTTAGGATTCTAGCCATAGTTAGGGTTAGAGTGAGGAAGAAAAAAATGAGAGTCAAATTAAAGGTAAATTTTAGAATAAGCATGGTAGGAATTAGAATGAATACGAACTAGAGTATTGCTAATAATATTAGAATCTACTTAAAATTAGCCTTATGGTTATTCTCAATGTTCCAGTTTAGATTAAGTTTAGGGTTAGAAAATGACAGGTGGAACTGTTGCAACAATGAGAAGTACAAGTTGTCATGTCGAAAATGAACTTTACAACGTTGCTGGGGGGGGAGGGGGGAGGATTGGGTGCGGGAGTAGGGAGGAGGCTGGGAAGGGATGTGAAGGGTAAACAAAGGAGGAGGTTGCAATGCTTGATAAGAAATGTATGCATTATCGTGCCCATGTAATTGTAACCCCTCTGTACAGTATGTTCACAAAAATAAAATTAAATTAAATTAAAAAAAAGAAAATGACTAAGATATTGGAAAAAAAATTGAAACCTGGGCTGGGAAGGTGGCTCAGTGGTAGAGCGCTTACCTTGCATGCATGCGGCCCTGGGTTCGATTCCTCAGCACCACATAAGCAAAAAGAAAAAAAGCCAGAAGTGGCGCTGTGGCTCAAGTGGTAATGTGCTAGCTTTGAGCTGAAGAGTTGAGGGACAGCGCCCAGGCCCAGAGTTAAGGCCCCACAACTGGACCCCCCCCATAAAAAAAATTGAAACCTATTTTTTGAAGGCTTATTTGAATCAAGTTAGGATGAGTGAAAACTAGTGTACTTGTGTTTGTGTTAGTATTGACATATAATTTGGATTAAGATTGCGATCAGTATTTTGTTCTGATTATTATTGGTTTTATAAATAGGAAAATTTTTAGTATAAAATTCATCTTTTACTAACAAGTAAAGGGGAAAATGTGACATTGAATAGTATCTAGAGCATTATCATTATATTTATTTCTCAGTGATCATTCTTGTAATGATTAATGAGAGTTTTCCAGCCAGGTTTAGGTTGAAAGTTAGCATTAAGTAATGGACTAGATGGTAAGTAAATCTGAAATTGATTAAGGGTACAGAGGTCCAGGAAAAGGTAGGACCAATGGATGGAAACTACAGTATTTTTCCTGATAAGAGAACTGGAGGACAAATAATATAATGGTTCATGTTAAGGAACAAGATAACTTCAGAGGTAGAGTCAGAAAATTGTGGGAATTAGGTAAAACTGAAACCCATTTCCAGAGTGCAAACTGGAGTGTTCATTAGAATGAATAAGAGCTGGAGTATTTTTCTTAAACATTAGAATTGGACTATCATTAGGGTGAAAGTTAGGTTTCAGATCCAGCTGGAGTTAGTGTTAGATTTAGGGAAAGGGAAAGTTTGGGGTCAAACTGAGAGTAAATCTTTGAATAACAAATCGAATTAGAATTAGGATGAATGTGAAATAGGAACCTGGTGACAATATTCAGATTAGTGTGAAGGTTATTCTCAATATTATGATTAGTATGATTAGTGTGATTATTATTAGTATGATTAGTGTGAGGGTTAGTCTCAATATTCCAGTTAGGTTTAGGGTTAGAAAAATGGCAAGATATTGAGTAAAACTATGAACAATATTTTTTGAAAGATGAATGGATTCAAAGTTAGAATGAATAAAAACTAATGTCTTGTATGGCTTTTAGAATCCAAAGGCTATTTAGTTCTATGGTTAGGGTTACATTTCTAGTTCAGGTTAGACTTAGGCTTAGGAAAGGGTAAGCTTTAAGGTAAAACAGTTTTCTGCTAACACTTTCAAGTAAAATAAGTTTGAAATTTAAAAAAAACTACAGAGTTTTCCTGTTCCTATACAGGGTTCAATAGGGTTAAATTTAGAGTTAGGTTTCTAGTAAGGTTTAGATATATAGTTAGGGTTAGGAACTAGAGTAGATATAAAGTAAACCTGCAACTTGTTTTTGGAGATCTAGGAGTTCAGTAAAAGTTAAGATCAGTGGAAACTATGGTAGTTTTCAAAATATGAAGATTTGAGGCTAATGATTCATAATAGGGAACAATTTCAGAGTCCAAGGCAGGGAATCTGTAGGATTTGGAGCAAACTACAAATCATTTCAAAGACAATGAGTATCTGTTAGGATGAGCTACCAGTGCCCAGGAAAGTGCCTGACTTACTGATTGTTTTTACTTTTGTTCGAGATCGAGACTTAAATTCAATATCTGACTGCTTTGATCACTAGGTGGCACTGCCACTTGAGCCATATGTCCAAAAATGATTACTTTAAATAGCTGGAAGTCATTAAATTTTCTTCAGATGATATGAATCATTAGTGTTGTTCTAAAACTTATCTTAACTAAAAAAGATTTATAGACCCTAGAGATGATCTGAGGAGATTCCCATGCTTTGCTTCTAATTGCATAAATTTTAGGGACCTGATTTTTTAAATTATTATTTTAAGTAGCAAAGGATTTCTCATTAAATACTGCAGTTTATGCGTACAATATACCTTGGTCAATGCTAACACTTCAACATTCTCATTGATCCCTCCCCTATGCACTTCTTCTTTCACTCTGCTTAATTTTGTAGGATATTTACTGGATTCCTCTGCATTTCCCCCTTTTCACCTGTTCATTCTTCTACCTTTTCCAACTTCATCCCTCTTTTACTACCCAGTTCCATATGATCCAACAACTCTACTTCTGGGCATTTACCTGAAAGATTACAAACCAGGATATAGTAAAGGTTTCAGCTCAACCATGCTTACTGTATCAGCCCAGATATCCCTCAAGAGAGAAATGAATCAAGAAAATGTAATACACACACACACACACACACACACACACACACACAGAGGAAATTCTACTTACTGATCAGAAAGAATATTGTACCATTTGTGTCTCTCATTTCTCATTTCATCTACCTAGTATCCCATTGTCATCATATTGTCCCTGTACTGCGGTAACCGACATAGGCAAACTGATGTAAAAGATTTTCAAGGTTATCGGCTAGCCATAGATTCCTGAATATGAGTTTTCTGCTCATTCTCTTTGTCTATTCATGCCTTTGAGTAGTGATTGTACAGATTCATTTGTTACACAGAAAAGAGATGAACCACTTGTATGTATGTATCTATACATATATATATATATATATATATGTATAGATACATACATGTATATACATACATACATGGATATATGCACACATATGGATATATATTAAATACTGAGTACATTTTATGTTTTCAAAATTATGGAGCTAACAAAAATCACATGCATTTTTCTTCCTTTTCATTTTTTCAAAACCTAAATAACTTTGTCTCTTTTGAATACCTAATTTTAAAGAGAATGTCATCATCTCTGATCTGTCAGTGGCCTTGAAATTAGATGTTCAAATAGGACAAAGTTGTTTAGGCTTTTTGGTAGAGGAGAGATGTTACTAGGGTTCTATTCAGAGGTTCTCTGCTTGCTAGATAGGATTTTGTTGTATCGCACCAAGCAGCTCAACTACTTTTGCCGTACTTCTAATCCGTTTCATTTACTTGAGGTCTTGAACATTTTGCCAGGGTCTGATCTTACATTGACTGAGACTTGGTAACTATGCTTCCCACATAATTAGCTAGGATTACAGATGTGAACTATTATGGCAAGCATTTGTTGAGATGGCTGTCTTGGCAGTTTTTTATCTGGTCTGGCCTCAGACCATGATCGTTTTCATTTCTGCTTCCCAATCAGCTGGGATTACAGATGGGGGCTACAATACTTGGTGTACATGACACCTCCTTTTTTTTAAAAGAGGCTTTTATTGTAAAAATACTTTATAGAAGGGTTATAGTTACAGGAGCAAGGTAATGAGTACATTTTCTATCAAGCATTATTACCTCCTCCTTTGTTTTTCCCCTGCCCTCCTTTCCCTCCCACCTCCACAACTACACTCTCCCTCTCCTACCTTCCCCTCTTCCCCACCTATATTGTAAAGTTCCTTTCTCAACATAGTGTCTTGTGCATCTCATTGTTACAATGGGTCAGCCTGTATCCTTATTTAAACATTTTGGTTTTTTCCCTTCCCCTCCCCAAGCTAGAGAAGGGTGTGTACAAGATGCATGGTACCAACATTAAATACAGTGAAAACAGGCGTTATACCATGGGGGAGGATCATACAAAGAAACAAACAAATCACATGGTAGATTCTAAACCCTATCTTGGGTTTCATTTCCCTAAACATCATCTTATCTCGTCGTATGTACATAGCTTTTGAACTTTTATGCTTGTCCAGACATATACTAGTTGTTGCAAAAAAGGGAAACCATAAGACCTATGTTTCTTTGGGTCTGGCTTTTAATATAATTTTTTCCAAGACTCCACGTAGAGCTCCCCTATGACCCAGCAATCCCACTTTTGGGCATTTACCAAATGATCACACACATGACCATACTAAGCTACCAACACAACTACGTTTATTGCAGCATTATTTACCATAGCTAAGATAGGGAACGAACCCAGCTGCCCCTCAGTAGATGAATGGATCAAGAAAATATGATATATATATACATATATATATATACATATATATATATATATACATATATACATACACACACAATGGAATTCTATGCCACCATCAGAGAGAATAACATAGCCTCATTTGCTAGGAAATAGAAAGATGCAGAAACAATTATATTAAGTGAAATAAGCCAGGCTCAAACAACCACAGGTCCCATGGTTAACCTTACTTGCAGTAATTAGTACATGGTACCATGTAACCATATAAGAGGATGTTATGTGAAATGAACCCCAAGATAGGGACACAAATGAGTTTTTATTCCATGAGATTCTTATCTCTATATAATGCCCCAAATAAAATTGGCAGGAGAGCTGTGGTTCAAATACAGAGCACAACACTTGAGGGAAAAAGCTTAATTGAGAAGGTAAGGTCCTGAGTTTAAACCATAATATGAGCACTCAAAAAAGTTGATTTTTTTCCTGAGGTTTTTATTAAATTGCTCAAATAATAATCAACGTTGTATTTATGTTTAGCATTACTGTTAAAATCATGCTATATTTCTTGATGTTATTCTTTATTTTCTTAAATTTAATTTACACATTAATATCCAGTAATGATAAGAGATGATTACTGTTTCACAAGTTTTTATAGCAGCTGAATATATGGATGAGAGGTGCATACAAGGTGTTTGGACAAAAAATAGATATTTGCAAGCTCTTCACATAAATCAATGATAGTTGATGAAGCTGTTGGCATGTATTAAATAAACTAAAGGAACCAGCAAGGAAAGATAAGGTATTATTCTGGAAAACATGAAATTTTGGAAGAAAAATCAACAAGGAAAATCTGTATCTTTTGGTAAGTCTTTGTAACCCACCTACACATTTGATTCGTTATTTCTAGTGGGGCATTTCAGTTAGCTTTATTTTACAAAGTTAAACATGATTGACATTTAATACTAACTGGCTTCTGTCTCAGGTAAGCAATTATTCTACCCAGGTGACAGGCCCGTATGCCTATAATCCTAGCTACTCAGAGGGCTGAGATCTCTAGATCCTAGTTCAAAGCCAGGTTGGAAAGGAAAATTGGTGAGACTTTTCTGTTCAATTAACCACGAGAAAACTGGAAGTGGCACTCTATGGCTCAAAGTAGCAGCAATACTATTGAGTAATAAATCTCAGAGACGGAACCCAGACCCTGAGTTCAAGCTCTCTGACATTATTCTTAAAATACTTGTTCTCACTGTTTAATTTGTCTAGAAGAATGTTTTAAACTTAGGGATTTTTTTTATGTTGTCAGGATTGATTTTTAAGATGTGCAAAGAAAAATTATAGTCAGAACTGGTTTGTATTGCTTTGTATTATGCATTGCCTCTACATTCAGAGATCAGCTGGAAAGCAGATGGCCAAATCTTATCTCTTGGCAATGAAGATGGATATGTGTTTCTTTTAGAAAAGTAACAAACTTATGAAATGGTAGCCTTTATATATAATAACTTAATAGTAACAATAAAATTAATATTATTGCTATTATTTTTTGTCTGTTGTGGGGCTTGAACTCTGGGTCTGGGCATTGTCCCTCAGTTCTTAAGCTCAAGGCTAGCACTCTACCACTTGAGCAACAGTGCCACTTCACATTTTCTGAACCATTATTTGGAGATCTGGGTCTCACAGACTTTCCTGCCCTGGCTGGCTTCGAACAGAGACCCTCAGTTCTCAGCCTCCTTAGTGGCTAGGATTACAGGTGTTGAGCCACTGGGGCCCAGCATAAAATTATTTTGAAAAAGAAAAAACCCACGATTGTATACTTAAAACAATCACAATCTGGGAATTGTGTCTCTAAAGTTGTTGTATCAAAGTAACCATAGGCAGCAATCATTTTTAGATCTCACTATGTCCTGTCCAATGCCAGATAATATTTCACCAATTAATTTTAATTTTTCCTAACCAAGTTCATTATGAATGCCCAACAGCACAATTTTCTAGTGAGTATAAAGAATTCTTCAAAATATTTATTTCAACAAACTGCATTTTGCACTTGGTTGGTTTTTTTTTTTTTTTAATTTTGCCAGAGCTGGAGTTTGAAATCAGGGCCTGAGCACTCTCTCTGAACTTGTTTTACTCAAGGCTAGCTCACTACCAATTGAGCCACAGCACCACTTCCAGTTTTTCTGCTTATGTCATACTGAGGAATCAAGTCAAGTGCTTCATGCATGCGAGGCCAGCACTCTACCACTAAACACATTCCCAGTCATTGGGCCTTTTGTTTTTGTTTTAAGATAGCATTTTACTATATGTCCTCTGTTGGACTAAAACTTAGGCTGGTCTCAAGCTAACTTCTAAATTAGCCTCCCAGTTTCAGAGATTACAAACAATGGCTACCATATTCAGCTCAGGATTCTTTGTGAGAGAATACTGTTTTCACATATAGAAAGAGTTATTCTGCATATAAGGGAAACCATGGGACCTATATTTCTTTGAGGCTGGCTTACTTCATTTAATAAAATAACTAGTATATGTCTGAGACAAACAGAAATTGTCAGACAAGTTGATGTTAGGTGAAATGAACCCCAAGATAAAGATTGAAATGTTTTTTTTCTTTCTTGCAATTGTTTCCAATATATTTATAAGATGATTTCTTTGTTGCTTTGCATGATATAAGCCCTGCTTTTACTCTATTTGATGTTGATATAATTTGTGGAGGGGAAGGGAAAAAACAAACCATTTAAATAGGGTTACAGGTGGACCCATTACAACAATGAGAAGTACAAGACGTTATGTCAAAAAAGAAGTTTACAACTTCGACGGGGGTTAGGGGAGTGGTGATGGTGGTGGCGGTGTGGGGGTCGGGGGGTGAAGAGGGGAAGGGATGGAAAGGGGAAACAAAGGAGGAGGCAACAATGCTTGATAAGAAACGTATTCACTATTTTGCCCATGTAATTGTAACCCCTTGTATGGAATTTATCACAACTAAAAAAAACAAGACTTGAATTTAAAAAAAAATGAAAGGAGCTATTCTGTCTTCCTTGGACTGGATGTTTTTTGCATTCAGCACTGTTAATCACATTTTTTTTAATTTAATTTAATTTTATTTGTGAACATATTGTACAGAGGAGTTACAGTTACATGGGCAGGATAATGCGTACATTTCTTACCAAGCATTGCAGCCTCCTCCTTTGTTTACCCTTCACATCCCTTCCTAGCCTCCCCCCTCCCCCCCTAATCCCAATCCTTCTCCTTCCCCCCTTCCCCCCCCTTCCCTCCCCCACCCACCCCCCCCGGCACCAACGTTGTAAAGCTCGTTTTGGACATGACAACTTGTACTTCTCATTGTTGCAACAGGTCTCTTAATCACATTTCTTGTCCTGGTATGATTCCCATTCTAGATCAATAGAAATATTTCAGGTTCTGAACTTGAAGCTGATCCTTGGCATCCAACAACATCAGATTCTTGTGAATAGCACTAGCTGGCCTCATGAGCATAGCAGCCAGCTGGAGTTCAGCTATCTGAGGGCATTCGGCTCCAACAATGGAATCATTTCTGTGCACAGACTGAAAACTGTCATAGGTAATTTTGATTTATTCCACTCTATTCTCAACTACTTGCCATTCTCAGCTTTGTATGTTTTAAATTCTGTTAAACATTGATTACTATTTCCTGCCATTCTCAAAAGTAACATATATGTCTTACTTTAAAATTCATTCAAACATGCAAAAATGTTAACATAGTTGCTGTCCACCAGTGGCTCATGTTTTAAAACCTAGATACTTAAGAGGTCAAAAACTGAGGATTCAGTTTCAAATCAGCCCATGCAAAAAATCTGAGATATTTCTCCAATTAAGAAAGCAAAATCCAGAAGTGGAGATGTGGCTCAAGTGGTAGAGTGTCAACTTTGAGCACAAAGACAAAGCAAGAATAATAGGTCTAATTCTAACTCCATTATTTACTCATAGAAAACACACACATACACACACACACACACACACACACACACACACACACACACAATTTACATTCTCCTGGACTCCCCTTCTTGAACAGTATTCAATGCCATTAACTTAATGCATGTTTTCTCCAAATTATTATGGTAGGGATTAAACTATATTTGTATTTATGATAATGTATTTTTTGTACATTTTGTTTTGCAATTTTGTGAACTTACATGACAGAACAGTGTTTTGTGAAGACTAAACAGAAATCAATGTGTCAGTAAAAATGTAGGTGACATGTAGACTGAAAGATGCAGATAGTACCACTTGAAATTTTATTTCTCCAAGTTTAAATATATATGCATATGTATGTATTTAAAATTTCTGTCAAGATTTTACTTCCATTAACAATGATCTATTTGTTCCATTATATAAATTTAATATATTGTATGTTTCATAGTAGATTACTATTTAAGAATTCCTCACCTCCTCATTCTCCTGTGTCAGGTTCTTGATTATTGGCAGGCATTACCATATGGTAGGATAGTACCATGTCTAGCTATATTATTTACATTTTGTTCAGTAGAATTGTTTTGCCAAGGTCGCAGGACCCCCACCAAGACTACCAATAGTCAGACTCTACAGCTATTTTATTTAAATGGGCTGCAGCTCAGCCTCTTCCTAAATTCTGACACAGTGGAGCCCAAAAGTAGATCCCCAAGCTCAGGATTTTCTGGTCTTATAAAGGCACACAATCAGGTGGTTTAGCACCACGTGTTGCTTTGCTCTGAAACAAGCAACAAATGATCACTGCCTCAAGTACTTTAACCCTTCATTCTCCCCTTGACTTATGGTCTGTGTCTCCGGCCCAAAACTTATGAAGGGTTAAAGTTTTGAGGCAGTGACAACTTGTTGCTTGTTTCTAGCAGAGCAACATGTGGCAGTAATCCAAACACCTGGTTGGTTGTGTGCCTTTATAACCCCTGCAAATCTTTCAGTTGGGGCTCTCCTCCTAGGCTCTGCTATGTCAGAGTGTAGGATGAGGCCCAAGCTGCAGCCATTTAAATAAAATCTTAAAACAGCTGTAAAGTCTGACTCTCAGTGGTCTTCTTGGTGGTTGTCCTGAGACCTAGACACAACATATTAGTGGGGGCTCATCAGGAATCCCCCCAAAGACCCCCAAGACCTCAGACTCCAAAGGTAAAACAGCACTATCTTTGTTAATGTGTCTTGACCTGTCCTTTGTCTATTTTACTTTCGTTTTCCCTTGTGAGGACAGCCCTCAGATTCGTAAAGGGTTGTCAAAGCAGATACACTTGCATGACAACCATCAAGGAACTGGGAGACATCCCATATCCTCTTGTGGGGCGGGGGTCACCCTGCCATGTGGAGAGGGGTTCCTTGGAAGCCCGCTGTGTGGAGCGGGTCCTTGGAATCCTGCCATGTGGGGCGGCGGGGAAGGGGTCCTTGAAACCCTGCTGTGTGAATTGTGGGGCAGTGGTCGACTCCGTGTTGGGCCGGAATTGACAAAGAGGGCCTCCTAACTGAGGCCCAACTTGCCCACTGTGGGTCTGCACCTTCTGCTGTGGGGCCTGGGTGTGGAACCCGCCATGACAGGAGTCAGTGGACCAATTCGGGAGATCTCCACTTTGTAAGCTTTTTTTTTTTCCGTAACCATCAGGCCTGCATGTGTTTTGTTTGTACTGTTTATTGTTTTTTTGGACTGTACGATTGAAGGGACTGGAAACCATGGGCAACACTAAGAAAGAGGAAAAGAAATTGTACCCCTCACCCCCGTTTTTCAGGGAGATAACTTAGAAGAAGAAATGTTTCCTTCCCCCATACTTCCCTTCCCAGGTTCCTTCTTCAGAGCCTGAGAATAATCAAGAGAAGCAGGGAAGTTATAGAACGAACAGCCGTACCTTCAGCACCTGCCCTTACATTTTCTGAGGGGCCAGTCACTCGACGATGCTGTGGGATCAGCCCCCTTTCTACTGCAGCTGTTTTTCCCTTAGGCGCTGTAGATCCTGTGGTTGCGGATAGTCAACATCAACGCCAATATTGGCATTTTCTACCAGTGATCTACACATTTCATGCACCCAAAATGCCCCCTTTTCTGAGAAACCCCGGGATTTAATTAGTTTGCTTGAATCTATTCTCTTTACTCATCAGCCCACTTGGGATGATTGTAGTCAGCTTTTACAGGTCCTTTTTACAATGGAAGAGAGAGACCATATCAGAGAGGTGGCCCAGAAACATATCACTGGCCCCACAGGAGTGCCCATCATGGATCCTGCCCTGATCGCTGCCCATTTTCCTGAGATCCAACCAACATGCGTCTACAATAAGGTTGAAGTTAGGTAGTGACTCCTCATCTACTGCCAGGCTCTGTTGGCAGGTCTAAAGGCGGAAGCTTGCAGACGTACAAATATGGCCAAAGTTTATGATGTTAGACAGGGAGGAAGGGAAAGTCCAGCAGCATATCTTGAGCAGCTCATTGAAGATTTTAGTCAATATACCCCGTATAATCTTGAGACCTAGGAGTTGGCTCAGATGATTATGTTTGCCTATATAAATCAGGCTCTACCAGATACAAAGCAAAAGTTGCAAGCTCTGGACAGACTTGGTAAAAAGTGTATTAGGGATTTAGTAGCCACGGTGGAAAAGTTTTACAATAAGAGAGACAGAGGAACAAAGTCAGGAAAGGAAGGACAGAAACATGAAATTGAGCGTGAAAAGAGAGACCGGGCCAAGAAAAGAGGCCAGACTTGTTGGACTTGCCACCATTGCATTCAAGCTTACCTGGTTCACAGACAGCAGCAGTTTCATTTGAGATGGAGAAAGGTACATGGGCACAGCAGTCACCACGGACACTGAGATAGTGTGGGCAAAAGCACTCCCCAGGGAACGTCTGCACAAAGAGCAGAACTAGTGGAACTAACAAAAGCCCTACAAGTGGGAAAAGGGAAGAGACTAAACATTTACACATACAGTCGGTGTGCTTTTGCCACCGTGCATGTCCATGGAGCCATTTACCAAGAGAGGGGGCTGCTGATAGCTAAGGGAAAGACTATTAAAAACAAACAAGAAATTTTAAGCCTCATCCAGGCCATATGGGAACCAGCAAATA